>NC_135806.1:138710058-139418882 GCF_964213995.1 Mustelus asterias
GTGTGTAAGGGTGAGCGTGTGAGTGTGTGCAAGGGTGAGTGTGCGTAAGGGTGAGTGTGCGTAAGGGTGAGTGTGCGTAAGGGTGAGTGTGCGTAAGGGTGAGTGTGCGTAAGGGTGAGTGTGTGTGGTTGTGTGTAAGGGTGAGCGTGGTAAGGGTGAGAGTGTGTGTGTGTAAGGGTGAGAGTGTGTGTGTGTAGGGTGTGAATGTGTGTGTGTAGGGTGTGAATGTGTGTGTGTAAGGGTGAGTGTGTGGAAGGGTGAGTGTGTGTGGTTGTGTGTAAGGGTGAGCGTGTACGTGTGTGCACGGGTGAGTGAGTGTGTGTGCAAGGGTGAGTGTGCGTAAGGGTGAGCGCGCGCAAGGGTGAGCGCGCGCAAGGGTGAGCGCGCGCAAGGGTGAGCGCGCGCAAGGGTGAGCGCGCGCAAGGGTGAGCGCGCGCAAGGGTGAGCGCGCGCAAGGGTGAGCGCGCGCAAGGGTGAGCGCGCGCAAGGGTGAGCGCGCGCAAGGGTGAGCGCGCGCAAGGGTGAGCGCGCGCAAGGGTGAGCGCGCGCAAGGGTGAGCGCGCGCAAGGGTGAGCGCGCGCAAGGGTGAGCGCGCGCAAGGGTGAGCGCGCGCAAGGGTGAGCGCGCGCAAGGGTGAGCGCGCGCAAGGGTGAGCGCGCGCAAGGGTGAGCGCGCGCAAGGGTGAGCGCGCGCAAGGGTGAGCGCGCGCAAGGGTGAGCGCGCGCAAGGGTGAGCGCGCGCAAGGGTGAGCGCGCGCAAGGGTGAGCGCGCGCAAGGGTGAGCGCGCGCAAGGGTGAGCGCGCGCAAGGGTGAGCGCGCGCAAGGGTGAGCGCGCGCAAGGGTGAGCGCGCGCAAGGGTGAGCGCGCGCAAGGGTGAGCGCGCGCAAGGGTGAGCGCGCGCAAGGGTGAGCGCGCGCAAGGGTGAGCGCGCGCAAGGGTGAGCGCGCGCAAGGGTGAGCGCGCGCAAGGGTGAGCGCGCGCAAGGGTGAGCGCGCGCAAGGGTGAGCGCGCGCAAGGGTGAGCGCGCGCGTGCGTAAGGGTGAGCGCGCGCGTGCGTAAGGGTGAGCGCGCGCGTGCGTAAGGGTGAGCGCGCGCGTGCGTAAGGGTGAGCGCGCGCGTGCGTAAGGGTGAGCGCGCGCGTGCGTAAGGGTGAGCGCGCGCGTGCGTAAGGGTGAGCGCGCGCGTGCGTAAGGGTGAGCGCGCGCGTGCGTAAGGGTGAGCGCGCGCGTGCGTAAGGGTGAGCGCGCGCGTGCGTAAGGGTGAGCGCGCGCGTGCGTAAGGGTGAGCGCGCGCGTGCGTAAGGGTGAGCGCGCGCGTGCGTAAGGGTGAGCGCGCGCGTGCGTAAGGGTGAGCGCGCGCGTGCGTAAGGGTGAGCGCGCGCGTGCGTAAGGGTGAGCGCGCGCGTGCGTAAGGGTGAGCGCGCGCGTGCGTAAGGGTGAGCGCGCGCGTGCGTAAGGGTGAGCGCGCGCGTGCGTAAGGGTGAGCGCGCGCGTGCGTAAGGGTGAGCGCGCGCGTGCGTAAGGGTGAGCGCGCGCGTGCGTAAGGGTGAGCGCGCGCGTGCGTAAGGGTGAGCGCGCGCGTGCGTAAGGGTGAGCGCGCGCGTGCGTAAGGGTGAGCGCGCGCGTGCGTAAGGGTGAGCGCGCGCGTGCGTAAGGGTGAGCGCGCGCGTGCGTAAGGGTGAGCGCGCGCGTGCGTAAGGGTGAGCGCGCGCGTGCGTAAGGGTGAGCGCGCGCGTGCGTAAGGGTGAGCGCGCGCGTGCGTAAGGGTGAGCGCGCGCGTGCGTAAGGGTGAGCGCGCGCGTGCGTAAGGGGTGAGCGCGCGCGTGCGTAAGGGTGAGAGCGCGCGTGCTTAAGGGTGAGAGCGCGCGTGCTTAAGGGTGAGCGCGCGCGTGCGTAAGGGTGAGAGCGCGCGTGCGTAAGGGTGAGAGCGCGCGTGCTTAAGGGTGAGAGCGCGCGTGCGTAAGGGTGAGAGCGCGCGTGCGTAAGGGTGAGAGCGCGCGTGCGTAAGGGTGAGAGCGCGCGTGCGTAAGGGTGAGAGCGCGCGTGCGTAAGGGTGAGAGCGCGCGTGCGTAAGGGTGAGAGCGCGCGTGCGTAAGGGTGAGAGCGCGCGTGCGTAAGGGTGAGAGCGCGCGTGCGTAAGGGTGAGAGCGCGCGTGCGTAAGGGTGAGAGCGCGCGTGCGTAAGGGTGAGAGCGCGCGTGCGTAAGGGTGAGAGCGCGCGTGCGTAAGGGTGAGAGCGCGCGTGCGTAAGGGTGAGAGCGCGCGTGCGTAAGGGTGAGAGCGCGCGTGCGTAAGGGTGAGAGCGCGCGTGCGTAAGGGTGAGAGCGCGCGTGCGTAAGGGTGAGAGCGCGCGTGCGTAAGGGTGAGAGCGCGCGTGCGTAAGGGTGAGAGCGCGCGTGCGTAAGGGTGAGAGCGCGCGTGCGTAAGGGTGAGAGCGCGCGTGCGTAAGGGTGAGAGCGCGCGTGCGTAAGGGTGAGAGCGCGCGTGCGTAAGGGTGAGAGCGCGCGTGCGTAAGGGTGAGAGCGCGCGTGCGTAAGGGTGAGAGCGCGCGTGCGTAAGGGTGAGAGCGCGCGTGCGTAAGGGTGAGAGCGCGCGTGCGTAAGGGTGAGAGCGCGCGTGCGTAAGGGTGAGAGCGCGCGTGCGTAAGGGTGAGAGCGCGCGTGCGTAAGGGTGAGAGCGCGCGTGCGTAAGGGTGAGAGCGCGCGTGCGTAAGGGTGAGAGCGCGCGTGCGTAAGGGTGAGAGCGCGCGTGCGTAAGGGTGAGAGCGCGCGTGCGTAAGGGTGAGAGCGCGCGTGCGTAAGGGTGAGAGCGCGCGTGCGTAAGGGTGAGAGCGCGCGTGCGTAAGGGTGAGAGCGCGCGTGCGTAAGGGTGAGAGCGCGCGTGCGTAAGGGTGAGAGCGCGCGTGCGTAAGGGTGAGAGCGCGCGTGCGTAAGGGTGAGAGCGCGCGTGCGTAAGGGTGAGAGCGCGCGTGCGTAAGGGTGAGAGCGCGCGTGCGTAAGGGTGAGAGCGCGCGTGCGTAAGGGTGAGAGCGCGCGTGCGTAAGGGTGAGAGCGCGCGTGCGTAAGGGTGAGAGCGCGCGTGCGTAAGGGTGAGAGCGCGCGTGCGTAAGGGTGAGAGCGCGCGTGCGTCAGGGTGAGAGCGCGCGTGCGTAAGGGTGAGAGCGCGCGTGCGTAAGGGTGAGAGCGCGCGTGCGTCAGGGTGAGAGCGCGCGTGCGTCAGGGTGAGAGCGCGCGTGCGTAAGGGTGAGAGCGCGCGTGCGTCAGGGTGAGAGCGCGCGTGCGTCAGGGTGAGAGCGCGCGTGCGTCAGGGTGAGAGCGCGCGTGCGTCAGGGTGAGAGCGCGCGTGCGTCAGGGTGAGAGCGCGCGTGCGTCAGGGTGAGAGCGCGCGTGCGTCAGGGTGAGAGCGCGCGTGCGTAAGGGTGAGAGCGCGCGTGGGTAAGGGTGAGAGCGCGCGTGTGTAAGGGTGAGAGCGCGCGTGCGTAAGGGTGAGAGCGCGCGTGTGTAAGGGTGAGAGCGCGTGTGTGTAGGGTGTAAGGGTGGGAATGTGTATGTGTAAGGGAGTGTGTAAGGGTGTGTGTGTGTGTGTAAGGGTGTGTGTGTGTGTAAGGGTGGGTGTGTGTGTAAGGGTGGGTGTGTGTGTAAGGGTGGGTGTGTGTAAGGGTGGGTGTGTGTAAGGGTGGGTGTGTGTAAGGGTGGGTGTGTGTGTAAGGGTGGGTGTGTGTGTAAGGGTGGGTGTGTGTGTAAGGGTGGGTGTGTGTGTAAGGGTGGGTGTAAGGGTGTGTGTGTGTGTAAGGGTGTGTGTGTGTGTAAAGGTGAGTGTGTGTGTGTGTAAAAGTGAGTGTGTGTGTGTGTAAGGGTGAGAGTGTGTGTGTAAGGGTGAGAGTGTGTGTGTAAGGGTGAGAGTGTGTGTGTGTAAAGTGAGTGTGTGTGTGTAAAGTGAGAGTGTGTGTGTGTGTGTAAAGGTGAGAGTGTGTGTGTGTAAAGGTGAGAGTGTGTGTGTGTGTGTAGGGTGTGAATGTGTGTGTGTAGGGTGTGAATGTGTGTGAGTAAGGGTGTGTGTGTGCGAGTAAGGGTGTGTGTGTGCGAGTAAGGGTGTGTGTGTGCGAGTAAGGGTGTGTGTGTGCAAGGGTGTGTGTGTGCAAGGGTGTGTGTGTGCAAGGGTGTGTGTGTGCAAGGGTGTGTGTGTGCAAGGGTGAGAGCGCGCGTGTGCAAGGGTGAGAGCGCGCGTGTGCAAGGGTGAGAGCGCGCGTGTGCAAGGGTGAGAGCGCGCGTGTGCAAGGGTGAGAGCGCGCGTGTGCAAGGGTGAGAGCGCGCGTGGGTAAGGGTGAGAGCGCGCGTGGGTAAGGGTGAGAGCGCGCGTGGGTAAGGGTGAGAGCGCGCGTGGGTAAGGGTGAGAGCGCGCGTGGGTAAGGGTGAGAGCGCGCGTGGGTAAGGGTGAGAGCGCGCGTGGGTAAGGGTGAGAGCGCGCGTGGGTAAGGGTGAGAGCGCGCGTGGGTAAGGGTGAGAGCGCGCGTGGGTAAGGGTGAGAGCGCGCGTGGGTAAGGGTGAGAGCGCGCGTGGGTAAGGGTGAGAGCGCGCGTGGGTAAGGGTGAGAGCGCGCGTGGGTAAGGGTGAGAGCGCGCGTGGGTAAGGGTGAGAGCGCGCGTGGGTAAGGGTGAGAGCGCGCGTGGGTAAGGGTGAGAGCGCGCGTGGGTAAGGGTGAGAGCGCGCGTGGGTAAGGGTGAGAGCGCGCGTGGGTAAGGGTGAGAGCGCGCGTGGGTAAGGGTGAGAGCGCGCGTGGGTAAGGGTGAGAGCGCGCGTGGGTAAGGGTGAGAGCGCGCGTGGGTAAGGGTGAGAGCGCGCGTGGGTAAGGGTGAGAGCGCGCGTGGGTAAGGGTGAGAGCGCGCGTGGGTAAGGGTGAGAGCGCGCGTGGGTAAGGGTGAGAGCGCGCGTGGGTAAGGGTGAGAGCGCGCGTGGGTAAGGGTGAGAGCGCGCGTGGGTAAGGGTGAGAGCGCGCGTGGGTAAGGGTGAGAGCGCGCGTGGGTAAGGGTGAGAGCGCGCGTGGGTAAGGGTGAGAGCGCGCGTGGGTAAGGGTGAGAGCGCGCGTGGGTAAGGGTGAGAGCGCGCGTGGGTAAGGGTGAGAGCGCGCGTGGGTAAGGGTGAGAGCGCGCGTGGGTAAGGGTGAGAGCGCGCGTGGGTAAGGGTGAGAGCGCGCGTGGGTAAGGGTGAGAGCGCGCGTGGGTAAGGGTGAGAGCGCGCGTGGGTAAGGGTGAGAGCGCGCGTGGGTAAGGGTGAGAGCGCGCGTGGGTAAGGGTGAGAGCGCGCGTGGGTAAGGGTGAGAGCGCGCGTGGGTAAGGGTGAGAGCGCGCGTGGGTAAGGGTGAGAGCGCGCGTGGGTAAGGGTGAGAGCGCGCGTGGGTAAGGGTGAGAGCGCGCGTGGGTAAGGGTGAGAGCGCGCGTGGGTAAGGGTGAGAGCGCGCGTGGGTAAGGGTGAGAGCGCGCGTGGGTAAGGGTGAGAGCGCGCGTGGGTAAGGGTGAGAGCGCGCGTGGGTAAGGGTGAGAGCGCGCGTGGGTAAGGGTGAGAGCGCGCGTGGGTAAGGGTGAGAGCGCGCGTGGGTAAGGGTGAGAGCGCGCGTGGGTAAGGGTGAGAGCGCGCGTGGGTAAGGGTGAGAGCGCGCGTGGGTAAGGGTGAGAGCGCGCGTGGGTAAGGGTGAGAGCGCGCGTGGGTAAGGGTGAGAGCGCGCGTGGGTAAGGGTGAGAGCGCGCGTGGGTAAGGGTGAGAGCGCGCGTGGGTAAGGGTGAGAGCGCGCGTGGGTAAGGGTGAGAGCGCGCGTGGGTAAGGGTGAGAGCGCGCGTGGGTAAGGGTGAGAGCGCGCGTGGGTAAGGGTGAGAGCGCGCGTGGGTAAGGGTGAGAGCGCGCGTGGGTAAGGGTGAGAGCGCGCGTGGGTAAGGGTGAGAGCGCGCGTGGGTAAGGGTGAGAGCGCGCGTGGGTAAGGGTGAGAGCGCGCGTGGGTAAGGGTGAGAGCGCGCGTGGGTAAGGGTGAGAGCGCGCGTGGGTAAGGGTGAGAGCGCGCGTGGGTAAGGGTGAGAGCGCGCGTGGGTAAGGGTGAGAGCGCGCGTGGGTAAGGGTGAGAGCGCGCGTGGGTAAGGGTGAGAGCGCGCGTGGGTAAGGGTGAGAGCGCGCGTGGGTAAGGGTGAGAGCGCGCGTGGGTAAGGGTGAGAGCGCGCGTGGGTAAGGGTGAGAGCGCGCGTGGGTAAGGGTGAGAGCGCGCGTGGGTAAGGGTGAGAGCGCGCGTGGGTAAGGGTGAGAGCGCGCGTGGGTAAGGGTGAGAGCGCGCGTGGGTAAGGGTGAGAGCGCGCGTGGGTAAGGGTGAGAGCGCGCGTGGGTAAGGGTGAGAGCGCGCGTGGGTAAGGGTGAGAGCGCGCGTGGGTAAGGGTGAGAGCGCGCGTGGGTAAGGGTGAGAGCGCGCGTGGGTAAGGGTGAGAGCGCGCGTGGGTAAGGGTGAGAGCGCGCGTGGGTAAGGGTGAGAGCGCGCGTGTGTAAGGGTGAGAGCGCGTGTGTGTAGGGTGTAAGGGTGGGAATGTGTATGTGTAAGGGAGTGTGTGTAAGGGTGTGTGTGTGTGTGTAAGGGTGTGTGTGTGTGTGTAAGGGTGGGTGTGTGTGTAAGGGTGGGTGTGTGTGTAAGGGTGGGTGTGTGTAAGGGTGGGTGTGTGTAAGGGTGGGTGTGTGTAAGGGTGGGTGTGTGTAAGGGTGGGTGTGTGTGTAAGGGTGGGTGTGTGTGTAAGGGTGGGTGTGTGTGTAAGGGTGGGTGTAAGGGTGTGTGTGTGTGTAAGGGTGTGTGTGTGTGTAAAGGTGAGTGTGTGTGTGTGTAAAAGTGAGTGTGTGTGTGTGTAAGGGTGAGTGTGTGTGTGTGTAAGGGTGAGAGTGTGTGTGTAAGGGTGAGAGTGTGTGTGTAAGGGTGAGAGTGTGTGTGTGTAAAGTGAGTGTGTGTGTGTAAAGTGAGAGTGTGTGTGTAAAGTGAGAGTGTGTGTGTGTGTGTAAAGGTGAGAGTGTGTGTGTGTAAAGGTGAGAGTGTGTGTGTGTGTGTAAAGGTGTGTGTGTAGGGTGTGAATGTGTGTGTGTAAGGGTGTGTGTGTGTGTGTGTAAGGGTGTGTGTGTGCAAGGGTGTGTGTGTGTAAGGGTGGGTGAGTGTAAGGGTGAGTGTGTGTGTGTGTAAGGGTGAGAGTGTGGGTGTGTAAGGGTGAGAGTGTGGGTGTGTAAGGGTGAGAGTGTGGGTGTGTAAGGGTGAGAGTGTGGGTGTGTAAGGGTGAGAGTGTGGGTGTGTAAGGTGAGAGTGTGGGTGTGTAAGGGTGAGAGTGTGGGTGTGTAAGGGTGAGAGTGTGGGTGTGTAAGGGTGAGAGTGTGGGTGTGTAAGGGTGAGAGTGTGGGTGTGTAAGGGTGAGAGTGTGGGTGTGTAAGGGTGAGAGTGTGGGTGTGTAAGGGTGAGAGTGTGTGTCGGGTGTAAGGGTGGGAATGTGTGTGTGTAAGGGTGTGTGCGCGCGTAAGGGTGAGCGTGTGTGGTTGTGTGTAAGGGTGAGCGTGTATGTGTGTGTAAGGGTGAGTGTGAGTAAGGGAGAGTGCGAGTGTGTGCAAGGGTGAGTGTGAGTGTGTGCAAGGGTGAGTGTGAGTGTGTGCAAGGGTGAGTGTGTAAGGGTGAGTGTGTGTGTAAGGGTGAGTGTGTGTGTAAGGGTGAGTGTGTGTGTAAGGGTGAGTGTGTGTGTGTGTAAGGGTGAGAGTGTGTGTGTGTAAGGGTGAGAGTGTGTGTGTGTAAGGGAGAGAGTGTGTGTGTGTAAGGGTGAGAGTGTGTGTGTGTAAGGGTGAGAGTGTGTGTGTGTAAGGGAGAGTGTGTGTGTGTGTAAGGGAGAGAGTGTGTGTGTGTAAGGGAGAGAGTGTGTGTGTGTAAGGGAGAGAGTGTGTGTGTGTAAGGGTGTGTGTGTGTAAGGGTGTGTAAAAGTGAGTGTGTGTGTGTAAGGGTGAGAGTGTGTGTGTGTGTGAGGGTGAGAGTGTGTGTAGGGGTGAGTGTGAGTGTGTGCAAGGGTGAGTGTGAGTGTGTGCGTGTGTAAGGGTGAGTGTGTGTGTAAGGGTGAGTGTGTGTGTGTGTAAGGGTGAGAGTGTGTGTGTGTAAGGGAGAGTGTGTGTGTGTGTAAGGGAGAGAGTGTGTGTGTGTAAGGGTGAGAGTGTGTGTGTGTAAGGGAGAGTGTGTGTGTGTGTAAGGGAGAGAGTGTGTGTGTGTAAGGGTGAGTGTGTGTGTGTGTAAGGGTGAGTGTGTGTGTGTGTAAGGGAGAGAGTGTGTGTGTGTAAGGGTGAGTGTGTGTGTGTGTGTAAGGGTGAGAGTGTGTGTGTGTGTAAGGGTGAGAGTGTGTGTGTGTAAGGGTGTAAGGGTGGGAATGTGTGTGTGTAAGGGTGTGTAAAAGTGAGTGTGTGTGTGTAAGGGTGAGAGTGTGTGTGTGTGTAAGGGTGAGAGTGTGTGTAGGGGTGAGTGTGTGCAAGGGTGAGTGTGAGTGTGTGCAAGGGTGAGTGTGTAAGGGTGTGTGTGTGTGTAAGGGTGAGTGTGTGTGTAAGGGTGAGTGTGTATGTGTGTCAGGGTGAGTGTGTGTAAGGGAGAGTGTGTGTGTGTGTAAGGGAGAGAGTGTGTGTGTGTAAGGGAGAGAGTGTGTGTGTAAGGGTGAGAGTGTGTGTGTGTAAGGGTGTAAGGGTGGGAATGTGTGTGTGTAAGGGTGTGTGTGTGTAAGGGTGTGTAAAAGTGAGTGTGTGTGTGTAAGGGTGAGAGTGTGTGTGTGTAAGGGTGAGAGTGTGTGTAGGGGTGTGTGTGTGTAAGGGCGAGTGTGTGTGTGTGTAAGGGTGAGAGTGTGTGTGTGGGGGTGAGTGTGTGCGTAAGGGTGAGTGAGTGTGTGTGGTTGTGTGTAAGGGTGAGCGTGTGTGTGTGTACGGTGTGGGTGAGAGTGTGTGTGTAAGGGTGTGTGTGTAAGTGTGCATGTATGTAAGGGTGAGTTTGTGAAAGGGTGAGAGTGAGTGTGAAAGGGTGAGAGTGAGAGTGAGTGTGTAAGGGCGAGTGTGTGTGTGTAAGGGCGAGTGTGTGTGTGTAAGGGCGAGTGTGTGTGTGTAAGGGCGAGTGTGTGTGTGTAAGGGCGAGTGTGTGTGTGTAAGGGCGAGTGTGTGTGTGTAAGGGCGAGTGTGTGTGTAAGAGTGAGAGCGAGCATTGTAGGGGGAGTGAGTGTGTAAGGGGGGAGTGAGTGTGTAAGGGGGGAGTGAGTGTGTAAGGGGGGAGTGAGTGTGTAAGGGCGAGTGGGGGATGGTCCTCAGGCTGGTTCAACCCTTTTCCAGTAACAAACAGGCGACAGTGCGCATGCGCAGCACCCAGAGCCTCAGACAAAAAAGACAGAAAAACAGGAAAAAAATCCAACACTTTCCAAAACAAAATACACAGAATAAAGACCAACCGGGCCCAAGCTCACACGTCTCCTTCCAATTTTCAATTGTTTGCATCTTATCTTATCCGATTTGAATATTATTTTTAACAATTCAGCATCACAAACCTGAGGGGATAATAATCTGCAAAACCGATCCTGATTGGGGGGGGGGGGATAATATTTCCAGCAAACAAACCGCTTTGAAATTTATTAAACATAATATTTCACACTTCAATCCCTTGTGCAGGATGAACAAAACAGCAAGTTTAAAAAAAAAATAAAAATGAATAAAATGAGGTTAAATTGAGGGGAGAGGTTATTATTTTTTAATAAAAGGTGCAGGAAATTTGGAGGGGTGGGGGGAGAAAGATGTAAGCAGCTGTCCTGTAAAATGAGAGTAAAATGTGTGTGTGTGTGAGGGAATATTGTACGCGTGGCAGTGTTTATATCCGACCCAAACACAGGCAAGCCCAAATGGGGGAAAATGGCGACTGGGAAAGATTAAAGAGCCGAATATATCATTAAAAACACACACACCGGGAGCTCCCCCCCCTCCCTCCCTACCTGTTACTGGGGCTTTTTCTCGTCTTGCCTTTCTTCCTGTTGAATTCGGCGTTGCAGGGCAAAATCGACGCGTAGCCGTGTTCTGCCTCTGAAAGCAAAAAGGAGAAAAACACAACACTGTACATCTGTGGGGGCAAATTCAGCCAGTTGACTGCAAACCGGTGCCAAGGCAAGACAGAAAATTCTGCAGTGCTTATGTATATATACCTCTCTCCCTCCTCTCGATGTACTCAGCTGCTTCCAGCAAGGTTTGGATATTAAAAAATGCCATTTCTCCACCGAGATGCAAAAACATATATTTCTATATAGATATATTTAGACTTGGGTGGATTTGCAGGTCTCTCTCTCAGGGAGTTTTTTAAAAAATAAAATGATTTTCCGGCCTATCCGAGGATGAACATTGGACGAATAAAGGGTATTTTTTGCAAAAAAAATACAAAAACAAGAAAGAACTATATGTGAGTTAGAGGCAGACACATACAGATAGAGATACAAGTTTTTGCCACCCTTCTGTTAGCTCAACCGAGCCTGCTTAGCAGCCCAGATGCATTGTGACGCAGTTTGATTGACAGCTCCCCGTTCTGTCCAATGGGAGTCAGCTGAGGCAGACAGGGTAGGTTGCGCTCTCCCCTCCCCCCGCCCGGGACACAGATACACAGATGTATCAACAAGTGCTGGCCGCCACCGCTGATTGGCCCGTGTATCCATTCGCTGTAGCGGCCCGCGCCCTAGCAACAAGACCGCGTGACCCCGGCCGCCGCGCGACCATTGGAGGCCGCCGGCGCATGCAAAGTGAGCCCCGCCCCCCCGCGCGCCCATTGGCCGCCGGCCGCGCATCCTTAATAGGCTGGGCGGGGCCACTCCCCCCCCCCCTCTCCCGAGTGTGCGCGTGCGTGCCAGAGACAGAGGGGAGGCTGGGGACTAGCCTTTGCACTTGGGAGGGAGAGTATTTATTGTGTGGGTCCCAGAGTAAGAGTTTTAACAACACCAGGTTAAAGTCCAACAGGTTTATTTGGTAGCAGATACCAGTAAAACTTACTGTGTTTACCCCAGTCCAACGCCGGCATCTCCACATCATGGGTTCCAGAGACACAGGGTACCCACCTTTACCCCCCCAGGGAGTTGGGGGGTGGTTCTTTTACCTGGGAGGGGGGAGGAAAGTATTTAACTTTAAATTTTAAACTTTGTATAAGTAATATAAACAAGGCAGGGAGTTGGGAGCTGGTACTTTTACTTAGATGTGGAGATGCCGGCGTTAGAACATAGAACATAGAACATTACAGCGCAGAACAGGCCCTTCGGCCCACGATGTTGCACCGACCAGTTAAAAAAAAACTGTGACCCTCCAACCTAAACCAATTTCTTTTCGTCCATGAACCTATCTACGGATCTCTTAAACGCCCCCAAACTAGGCGCATTTACTACTGATGCTGGCAGGGCATTCCAATCCCTCACCACCCTCTGGGTAAAGAACCTACCCCTGACATCGGTTCTATAACTACCCCCCCTCAATTTAAAGCCATGCCCCCTCGTGCTGGATTTCTCCATCAGAGGAAAAAGGCTATCACTATCCACCCTATCTAAACCTCTAATCATCTTATATGTTTCAATAAGATCCCCTCTTAGCCGCCGCCTTTCCAGCGAAAACAATCCCAAATCCCTCAGCCTCTCCTCATAGGATCTCCCCTCCATACCAGGCAACATCCTGGTAAACCTCCTCTGCACCCTCTCCAAAGCCTCCACATCCTTCCTGTAATGTGGGGACCAGAACTGCACACAGTACTCCAAGTGCGGCCGCACCAGAGTTGTGTACAGTTGCAACATAACGCTACGACTCCTAAATTCAATCCCCCTACCAATAAACGCCAAGACACCATATGCCTTCTTAACAACCTTATCTACTTGATTCCCAAGGACTGGGGTAAACACAGTAAGAAGTTTAACAACACCAGGTTAAAGTCCAACAGGTTTATTTGGTAGCAAATGCCACTCGCTTTCGGAGCGCTGCTCCTTCGTCAGGTGGATCAGTTTCTGCTCAGCGACTCTGCACTGTCGTGTGTCGTGAAGGCCGCCTTGGAGAACGCTTACCCGAAGATCAGAGCAGAGACTGATAGCCAGGTTCCGCAAACATGAGGATGGCCTCAACCGGGATCTTGGGTTCAAGTCACACTATCTGTAACCCCCACAACTTGCCTGGACTTGCAAAATCTCACTAGCTGTCCTGTCTGGAGACAATACACATCTCTTTAACCTGTGCTTAATGCTCTCTCCACTCATATTGTCTGTACCTTTAAGACTTGATAAGCTGTAAACACTCGCATTCCAATCATTATTCTGTAAATTGAGTTTGTGTCTCTGTATGCCCTGTTTGTGAGCAGATCTCCCACTCCGCCTGACGAAGGAGCAGCACACTCCGAAAGCTAGTGGCATTTGCTACCAAATAAACCTGTTGGACTTTAACCTGGCGTTGTTAGATTTCTTACTACTTTTACTTAGAGTCATAGAATCCTACAGTGCAGAACATAGAACAGTACAGTACAGCACAGAACAGGCCCTTCGGCCCTCGATGTTGTGCCGAGCTTTATCTGAAACCAAGATCAAGCTATCGCACTCCCTATCATCCTGGTGTGCTCCATGTGCCTATCCAATAACCGCTTAAATGTTCCTAAAGTGTCTGACTCCACTATCACTGCAGGCAGTCCATTCCACACCCCAACCACTCTCTGAGTAAAGAACCTACCTCGGACATCCTTCCTATATCTCCCACCATGAACCCTATAGTTATGCCCCCTTGTAATAGCTCCATCCACGCGAGGAAATAGTCTTTGAACGTTCACTCTATCTACTTCATCATTTTATAATCCTCTATTAAGTCTCCCCTCAACCTCCTCCGCTCCAGAGAGAACAGCCCTAGCTCCCTCAACCTTTCCTCATAAGACCTACCCTCCAAACCAGGCAGCATCCTGGTGAATCTCCTTTGCACTCTTTCCAGCGCTTCCACATCCTTCTTATAGTGAGGTGACCAGAAGGAGGCCATTCGGCCCATCGAGTCTGCACTGACAACAGTCCCACCCAGGCCCTATCCCCATAACATTGCTTATTTATCCTGACACTAAGGGACAATTTAGCATGGCCAATCAACCTAACCCGCACATCTTTGGAGTGTGGGAGGAAACCGGAGCACCCAGAGGAAATCCACGCAGACAGGGGGAGAATGTGCAAACTCCAGACAGATAGTGACCCAAGCTAGGAATCGAACCCGGGTCCCTGGCACTGTGAGGCTCCATTGCTAACCACTGTGCCACCATGCTGCCCCACACTTTATTTGGAGGGGGGGGTGGGGGGAAGTATTTCTTGTGTGGGTACTATAAACAAGGCAGAGGGTTGGCAGCTGGTAGTTTGGGATGGGGTAAAGTTTTTATTTGTGAGTCTGTGACAGTTCAAACATTGTAAGATTGATCCCCACAACTCGCAAGTCATTTTTACAAAAGGGAAGCTGCTGGAAAAATTCATCAGGTCTGGCAGCATTTGTGTGGGGACAAAGACTAAGAGTTAATGTTTTGAGTCCAACATTGACTCTTCAGAACAGTCCTGATGAAAAGGGAGACAGTGGTGTAGTAGTAATCTCACTGGATTTGTAATTTAAAGGTCTTTGTGCGCACGAGTTCAAATCCCACCATGGCAGCTGGTGGAATTTAAACTCAATCCATAAAAATCAGGAATTTAAAACTAGTCTCAGTACTGGTGAATAAGAAACCACCATCGTTTTAGGGGTGGCACGGTGGTTAACACTGCTGCCTCATAGCGCCAGAGACCATTCCAGCCTTGAGTGACCGTCTGTGTGGAGTTTGCACATTCTCCCCGTGTTTGTGTCTCCAGGTGCTCCAATTTCCTCCCACACTCCAAAGATGTGTAGGTTAGGTGGATTGGCCATGCTAAATTGCCCCTTAGTGTCCCAAAAAGTGTG
This sequence comes from Mustelus asterias, assembly GCF_964213995.1. Lineage (NCBI taxonomy): Eukaryota > Metazoa > Chordata > Chondrichthyes > Carcharhiniformes > Triakidae > Mustelus > Mustelus asterias. The sequence continues at coordinate 138,724,015 of NC_135806.1, forward strand.
GGTTAGGAGGGTTAGTGGGGTAAATATGTTGGGTTACATGGAATGGATTTGGGTGAGATGCTCTGTCGAATTATCGGTGCAAACTTGATGGGCTGAATGAGCTTCTTCTGCACTGTAGGGACTCTGATTTTGTTTTACAAAAACCCATCTTGTTCTCATCAACCTCCTGGGACAGCATCTTCTAAACCCACAACCGCTACCATCTAGAAGGGCAAGAACAGCAAATGCATGAGGACATCACTACCTGGAGGTTCCACTCCAAGCACTCACCTTCCTGACTTGGAAATGTATCGCTGTTCCTTCGCTATCACTGGATCAAAATCCTGAAACTCACTCTCTAACAGCACTGTGAGTGTGTCTACACCACATGGACTGAAGTGGTTCAAGAATGCAGCTCACCATCACCTTCTCAAGGGCAATTAGGAATGGACAATAAATGCTGACCCAGCCAGCGACTCCCACATCCCGTGAATAAATTTTTAAAAAGTATTTTAGGGAATTCAATAAAAAATATCTGGTTTAAGAACCTACCGATGGCCATGAATCCATTGTCAATTGTGAGAAAACCTAATCTGTTGTCCCTACTTGATCTGGCCTACATGTGACTCCAGACCGACAGCAATGTGAGTGACTCTTAATTGTTCTCTGAAATGTGCTAGCAAGCCACTTGGTTCAGGGACAATTAGGGAATAGGCAGGCAATAAACTGCTGACCTTGCCATCGATGCCCAGGTCCCCTGAAAGAATAATAAAAACTCAATGCTGTGTACTTCTGAAACTCTAGGTGACAGTTATTGCAGTTGAACAATTCTGTTTTATTATTCATATCTTGTACCTCATCTGATATGTTTTCTGCTGCAGGGGAAGTGATGGCCTAGTAGTATTATCGCTAGATTATTAATCCAGAAACTCAGCTAAATTCTGGGGACCCGGGTTCGAATCCCGCCACGGCAGGTGGTGGAATTTGAATTCAATAAAAAATATCTGGTTTAAGAATCTACTGATGGCCATGAATCCATTGTCGATTATGAGAAAACCTAATCTGCCGTCCTTACCTGCTCTGACCTACATGTGACTCCAGAGCCACAGAAATATGGTTGACTCTCAATTACTCTCTGAAATGGCCGAGCAAGCCACTCAGTTGTATCAGCGTTTGAAGAAGGCCATGACCTTCTCAAGGGCAACCAGAGATGGGCAGTAAATGCTGGCCAGCCAGCGACACCCATGAATAAAAAAAAATTACATTCCACCAGATGAACATTAACACAATCTGAATTCCAAATATAATTTGATTGGTTTATTTTGAGGAATAAGTATTGGTGAAGATAATGAGGAGACCGCCCTGCTTGTCTTCAAATCAGTGGCTATAAGACCTTCCACCCAAGAGGATAGACAGAGCCTCAATTTAACATCATCTCTGAGAGATGGAACCTCCAACAGAGCAGCACCCTCTCAGTACGACACTGGATTGTCAACTTTGACTTTGTGCCTAAGTCCTGGACTGGGTCTTGAACTCACAAACTACCAAGTCAATTGTAAGAGCATTTACCATTGAGTCAGGGCTCATAACAGAAAGTTCATTCTACCATTGCCAGCTCCTGATCAGGTGAGGGAGGTGGGACAATACTCGGGGAAATGAGGACATGGGGAGCAATCAAAGTGACCGATGCAGTTATAAAATTACCCAAGATACAGCCATCGTGTGCTACGTGCCGTACGTTGCAGCATAAGATCCATAAATGCTCAGTAAACTTATTTATCGGAAAGGTAATGCATGGGAAAAGCTGCCATCAGGTTTCTAGTAACCCTTGAGCTCGTTATCAGTCAATGTCAATTGTCATGAGTTCAAAGTCAATCCCTCAGTAATCTCTGTCAAAAGTGAAAGTAGAACCTGGATTAATGTGTTGACATCACAGAATCATTCAATTCTTTCAGCACAGAAAGAGGCCACTTGGCCAGCTCTGAATGTTAAATCCATCAAGAGTCACCCCCCAGCTTTCTCCCCTTACTCCTTTTCAGATAATGAATTGTATATCAATCAAAAACATCAAATTAATTCAAAGGTAATTGGAAAAAGAAGCAATGGTGACATGAGGAGAAACCTTTTTACTCAGCGAGTGGTTAGGATCTGGAATGCACTGTCTGAGAGTGTGGTGGAGACAGATTCACACAGCGAGTGGTTAGGATCTGGAATGTACTGTCTGAGAGTGTGGTGGAGATAGATTCACACGGTGAGTGGTTAGGACCTGGAATGTACTATCTGAGAGTGTGGTGGAGACATTCACACAGTGAGTGGTTAGGATCTGGAATGTACTGTCTGAGAGTTCAAATTTTTCAAAGTTTTTATTATTAGTCACAAGTAAGGCTTACATTAACACTGCAATGAAGTTACTGTGAAATTCCCCTAGTCCGGCGCCGGTTCGGGTCAATGCGCCTAACCAGCACGTCTTTCAGAATGTGGGAGGAAACTGGAGCACCCGAAGGAAACCCATGCAGACACGGGGAGAACATACAAACTCAGCACACACAGTGGCCCAAGCCGGGAATCAAACTCAGGTCCCTGGCGCTGTGAAGCAGCAGTGCTAACCACTGTGCTACCGTGCCACTCCTGTGAGAGTGTGGTGGAGATCCATCTGGTTTACTAATGTCCTTTAGGGAAGGAAATCTGCTGTCCTTACTTGGTCTGTCTTACACATGACTACAGAGCCACAGCAATGTGGTTGACTCTTAACTTCCCTTAGGGAACTAGGGATGGGCAATAAATGCTGGCCAGCCAGCAACGCCATGTCCTACGAATGAAGAAAAAAATGTTGCTTGTGTTAATGGAATTAGCATACTCCATGATTTCTGGAGTTTGGGACCTTGTCCTGACAAGAGATGCCAAGGGTACATCTGAGACAGCGAATGTGGATACTTTTCAGCCTTTTCTCCTGTCTAGCATATGTTGTGGTCAGCTTGGTGTCACAGCACTGAGAGATATGGAGAGAGACACCATACACGGAGAGCGCTGAAGATATGCTTGGTAGAGTTGTATTTTGCTGTTCTCAGTCAGGTTACTGTTGTTCCACAGCCTGTAGTGACTGCTTTGTTGGATTAATTGCTGAATGGTGGTCACTGTTCAGCAAATATGCACACGTGAAAGTCCACTGACTGTATTGTGTGAGGTATGTAAAGTGTTTTCACCTAAGATTAGTGCCTTAGTAAAATGGTGTCAGTACAGCCCCAACTAGCCAGCACTAAAATAAGGCAAGGTTTATTAAGGAACCAGCCTGCAATGTTGGACAATTTGGGCTGGATTTTACCTAAACGTGAGGAAGTCCAGACACTGGCGTTGAAGTTCTGGCAGGTCAATGGAAGACTCCAAATGTAAAAGACTGCAGTCTTCATACAGGTTACACACAGTGAGGGCTTTAGAAAGGGTGCACAGCAAGAGGGGCTGTGCCGAAATGGCTGGGCTCAGAGGACGGCTGGCTCCATGGTTCAGTGACACCTCCCTTGAGGTGCTTATGCAAGTGGCCAGGAAATGGATAGGGGGAGGAGGAGGACGACGCCAGCAAGCCTCGGGATGAAGGCAGAGCTGAAGGTGGCCTTGTTCAGCAGCTGTGAGTTGGTCGTATGAAACGTGGTGCAGTGCCGCAGATATTTCATGGTCTGGCAAGGCGTGTGGGCATTTACAATCACAAGCTCGTAGATTTGCACATCCTAAATGGTGCCTGTGAGATGTGAGGCAAGTGGATGACCCATTGCCTCAGGCATGAGCAAGGATCAGCATCCTGGGATACAGCAGAAACCTGTGATCAGTCCAAGGGGATGGCTGCATTGATAAGACTGAATCGCTGCTTTCAGCAGGTAGCCCAGCAGTGTGATATTGGACATGGAAAGTAGGGCAGGCTGGAGCTGGGGCACTGTATGTATCTGTTTACAGAAGGGGCTCACTGACAATACAAGGAGCAGAGGGGAGGCGATGGTCTAGTGGCATTATTGTAGGCCATTAATCCAGAAACTCAGCTAATGATCTGCAGACTCCGGTTCGAATCCCGCTACTGCAGTTGGTGGAATTTGAATAAAAATCTGGAATTAAGAATCTACTGATGACCATGAAACCATTGTCAGAAAAACCCATCTTTTCACTAATGTCCTTTAAGAAAGGAAATCTGCCATCCTTACCTGCTCCGGCCTACATGTGACTCCAGAGCCACAGCAATGTGGTTGACTCCCTCGGGCAACAAGGGATGGGCAATAACTGCTGGCCAGCCAGCGACTCCCATGTCCATGAATTAATAAAAAAGAGAGGAAGTGAAGGTGGTGTGCCCTTTGTAGCTGTAGTGATGCTAATGAAAGAGGAGGCAATAGTCGTAGGATACAACGCAGCCGGTTGAGGCAGGTGTAGAACCCACAGAGTGTGAGTAACGTAATGCATGCAACCATCAAAACTCTGGTGAATATTAGCTATAGAGGCCTCCTCAAGCCTTGGTGAGCAGGGCAAGCTCCAGAGCGAGAGAGAAGGCAGCAAATGGTTGAAAGTGTGCCAACTTCAGGGGAGATGGTGGCATAGTGCTAATGTCACTGGATTAGTAAGATAGAGGCCCAACCTCTGGGGGCACGAGTTCAAATCCCACCATGGCCACTAGTGGAAATGGAATTCAATGAACAAATGTGGAATATAAAGATAGTCTCTGTAGGATGTTGGATATTGTTTAGTAGATTTGAAGGAGTCTTTGTACTCAATCATAGGTATGTCTTTAGTGATTCTTAGAACTATTAACAAATATACAGTAATGGGGACAAGCTAGGAGCTGTCTCTACGTTTGCTGGTACACACTGTTCTGTCCACCACTAGACTGACCCTTGGTGCAAGTCATATGCCTCTTACATCAGTATGGGCCGTATTGTACTCAGTCCCACATTAACCCTATATGTGCCAGATCTTTATACTACACCTCTCCCCAAGTCTTTATCCAATGTATTTTAAGTGCTTCTAGTTTACCTTGTGTTATATTTTGATTTTATTTACATATGTATTAATATAGTGAAAAGTATTGTTTCTCACATGCTATACAGAAAAAGCATCCCATTCAAAGGAGAGAGTGCAGAATGTGTTACAGTCATTGCTAGGGTGTAGAGAAAGATCAACTTAGTGCGAGGTAGGTCCATTCAAAGGTCTGATGGCAGCAGGGAAGAAACTGTTCTTGAGTCAGTTGGTACGTGACCTTTTGTATCTTTTTCCCAACGGAAGAAGGTGGAAGAGAGTATGTCCGAGGTGCGTGGGGTCCTTAATTATGCTGGCTGCTTTTCCGAGGCAACAGGAAGTGTAGTCAATGGATGGGAGGCTGGTTTGCGTGGTGGACTGGGCTTCATTCGCAACCTTTGTAGTTTCTTGTGGCCTTGGGCAGAGCAGGAGCCATACCAAGCTGCAATACAACTGGAAAAAACACTTTCTATGATGCATCTGTAAAAGTTGGCGAGAGTCGTAGTGGACATGCCAAATTTCCTTAGTCTTCAGAGAAAGTACAGGTGTTGGTGGGCTTTCTTAACTATAGTGTTGGCATGGGGGGACCAGGACAGGTTGTTGGTGACCTGGACACCTAAAAACTTGAAACTTTCGGCCTTTTCTACTTCATCCCCATTGATGTAGACAGGGGCATGTTCTCCACTACGCTTCCTGAAGTCAATAACTATTTCCTTTGTTTTGTTGACATTGAGGGAGAGATTGTCATCACACCAGTTCATCAGATTCTCTATCTCATTCCTGCACTCCAGCTCGTTATTGTTTGAGATCCAACCCATAACGGTGATGTCACCAGCAAACTTGAAAATCGAGTTGGAGAGGAATTTGGCCACACAGTCATAGGTGTCTAATCAAATCAAATTAGTTATTTGAAAATCACAACTGCAGCCAAATTGTGCCCAGCAAGCCAGGTCACTGGCCAGAGAGTCCAGCTCCAAAGGACCAAACCCAACAATAATCTCCGGACTCCCAAAATGGACCAGGCACCATCTACCATTCAGCATCCAGACTGGCACACTATCAACAGACAACTCTCAGAGGGGACGGTGAGGTACTCAAAGGATACTTGGTAGAGTTACCACTTGCATGAGGTGGCCAAGGATAAAGGGGACACTAATTCTGAGGGTGCACAAGCACCCTTCACTATGAAACTCAATTATTACCTGTTGTAAGCATACCTTTCATAATTATACATATGCAGATTAACACCAGATTAAGTCGATAGTATTTATATCATTGCATAGTTACACATAAGAGTCCCTTTGTAGATGAAATGAACTGGGAAAAGCTTACACTAAGTGAGGTACCTTCTGAGATTGCTGCTGTTTTAATTTACATGAACAACATTGATGCAAAAGCTCAATACAATTAGGTCAAATTTGCCGTTGATACGAAACCAAGTGGGAATGTAGAGTCAGGTCAGCAATTACCTATTTAAAGCTGAACCCACACAGGTCATGGTACAGCTGAAGAACTTGACTCAGTACATTCCTCCCTACTTTGGGTGGCACAGTGGCACAGTGGTTAGCACTGCTGTCTCACAGCACATAAGAACATAAGAACTAGGGGCAGGAGTAGGCCATCTGGCCCCTCGAACCTGCTCCGCCATTCAATAAGATCACGGCTGATCTTTTTGTGGACTCAGCTCCACTAACCTGCCCGCTCACCATAACCCTTAATTCCTTTACTGTTCAAAAATTTATCTATCCTTACCTTAAATACATTCAATGAGGTAGCCTCAACTGCTTCACTGGGCAGGGAATTCCACAGATTAACTGTGTGAAGAAGTTCCTCCTTAACTCAGTCCTAAATCTGCTTCCCCTTATTTTGAGGCTATGCCTCCTAGTTCTAGTTTCACCTGCCAGTGGAAACAACTTCCCTGCTTCTATCTTATCTATTCCCTTCATAATCTTATATGTTTCTATCAGATCTCCCCTCATTCTTCTGAATTCCAATGAGTATAGCCCCAGTCTACTCAGTCTCTCCTCATAAGCCAACCCTCTCAACTCCGGAATCAACCTAGTGAATCTCCTCTGCACCCCCTCCAGTGCCAGTATATCCTTTCTCAAGTAAGGAGACCAAAACTGTACACAGTACTCCAGGTGTGGCCTCACCAGCACCTTATACAGCTGCAACATAATCTCGCTGTTTTTAAACTCCATCCCTCTAGCAATAAAGGACAAAATTCCATTTGCCTTCTTAATTACCTGCTGCACCTGCAAACCAACTCCTTGAGATTCCTGCACAAGGACACCCAGGTCCCTCTGCACAGCAGCAAGCTGCAATTTTTTACCATTTAAATAATAGTCCATTTTGCTGTTAATCCTTCCAAAATGGATGACCTCACATTTACCAACATTGTACTCCATCTGCCAAACCCTCGCCCACTCACTTAGACTATCTATATCTCTTTGCAGACTTTCAGCGTCCTCTGCACACTTTGCTCTGCCACTCATCTTAGTGTCATCTGCGAATTTTGACACACTACACTTGGTCCCCAACTCCAAATCATCGGTGTAAATCATAAAATTGCGTTCCAAACATTGATCCCTGAGGCACACGACTAGTCACTGATCGCCAACCAGAAAAACACCCATTTACCCCCATTCCTTGCTTTCTGTTAGTTAACCAATCCTCTATCCATGCTAATACATTACCCGTAACTCCGTGCACCTTTATCTTATGTAGCAGTCTTTGGTGCGGCACCTTGTCAAGTGCCTTCTGGAAATCCAGATACACCACATCCACAGGTTCCCCATTGTCCACTGCACATGTAATGTTCTCAAAGAATTCCACCAAATTAGTCAAACATGACCTGCCCTTCATGAACCCAGGTTCAATTCCGGCCTCGAGTCACTGTCTGTGTTTGCACGTTCTCCCAGTGTCTGCGTGGGTTTCCTCCAGGTGCTTTGGTTTCCTCCCACATTCCAAAGATGTGCGGGTTAGGTGCATTGGCCATGGTAAATTGTCCCTTAATGTCAGGGGGTTTAGCAGAGTAAATACGTGGGGTTATGGGGATAGGGCCTGGGTGGGATGTAGTTGGTGCAGACCCGATGGGCCAAATGGCTTTCTTCTGCACCATCGGGATTCTAATTTCAACAAAATGAACTATTCTCTGCCGTCATCACCTCAACACTGTTTGTGGGACCTTGCTATGCACAAGTTTGCAATTCCTACATTACACTGCACTTCTAAACAACAGTACTTTCGGATGTTCCATTGTTAACCCTAGTGTCGGGGGGTTAGCAGGGTAAATATGAGGGGTTATGGGAATAGGGCCTGGGTGGGATTATGGTCGGTGCAGATTCAATGGGCCAAATGGCCTCCTTCTGTACTGTAGGGATTCTGTTGTAAAGGCACTATGTAAGTGCAAGTCTTCTTTCCCCATTCCCAAGTTTAGGCCGAATCCTCACAGCCATTCAGGCTTTATGCAAACAACAGATTCCTTTCTCAGGAGGTACTGACCGAGTTCGGAACATGAACAGTATGGCACACCAGGGGATGCTTATCTGGACGAGCTCCACTGTTGTTGAAAAATCAATACTTCACTGGTTTGTTTGAGTTGACATTTATTATACATTAGGAAAGGTGGTTCCAAAGGTCTGACAGACTATTAAATCTTTAGAAATTACTTTTCTAAAAATACAGAATAAATCAGTAAACTTTACCTGTCCAGTTAGATGATAACAGCACATTAAAGGCTACAGAGGTTTCAGCAGCAAGACTTCGTACGAAAAGTTACTTTTGTCATCTTGAGGAAACTTGCCAGCACTCCAGTCGCTCTTTTTGTTCATCTCACAAAGTATGAAATGTAAATGCAGGATTTCCAGGGAAAGAAGAAAGCTGAACAGTTTCAGTTACCTGAGCAGAGAAAACTTGTTGGAAATATGCAGCAGCATCTGGAGAAGCAGGAAGAAAATAAACTTGTGGACGGGACACTTCAGCAGAACTTACAACTGCAAAGCCGCAAGGTGGAGGGCTAAACAGAACTAAATGGTGGGAGGACAAACACGTGCAAAGGAAGGGAAATGTCCTGTCTCGTTCCCTCCCTTCATATTATTCAGTTCTGCAAAAGGACTCCAATTATCTTCCAGGTCGATGGACCTACAAACAGGAGGAGGCCATTTAGCCCTTCCGCAATGTTCTGTCATGTTCAGTCAGATCATGGATTTAAATAAATAATCAAATGTCTGATCAAGATGGATGAGCTAACATCCAAAATGTCGACATATTTTCAAACACTTGAGCAAGCAGCTGTCTACAGCCAGGATTTAGTTTGGGAGCTGGATTGTCTAATTCTGATGATTTACTTTCCTGGCTAAAACTTAAAACAGTATTAAAATACAGTATAACACTAAGGATCAAAGCTCGGTACTTTACATCTGACGAACAACTGACAAGACGATTTCTTGAAGTTAGGCAGAAAAAAATATTAAAAATAAATAATTCAGACTTGATTAGGAACAGATCAGACAAAGGAGCCCCACATTAATTTCATTTGTTAAAACCCGGTGCTCAGTTTAATCCAGAATGACCAGGGAACAAAAATGAATGCCCATGAAAGGAACTCCCACCAATTCTTACGAACGGAATGTTCTTTTTCATCAATATTTTAATAATTCTGCTGGCTGCGAGTCATTTCACTGACATAGGCTGAACTCGTTTGCTTAAAATATTTAAATTTAAAAATGAATAAATTGCTTGATCGAATTCAGCGCTATTTGGGAAAGATGAAATAGTTCACACAGCCCCCTGGAAGTTGTTTAAAAGTCCTAGCGACCTGGCCGTACCTGTATTCCTTCAATACATTGGGGAATACTAAGACTTCCAGTAAACTGAGTGTTTCTATCCCGGGACATAGTAAAAGTGACAAAATAATTGACGCTGTAAACATTCAGTGCATACGAGTAAACACCACTCTGAGAAACGTGGAACTTTTGGTGTCAGCGCAGGAAACGATTAGGAAAAAATGTCTTTTCTCAAAAAGGCCGAAAGTTGCAATTTGCCATCAAGATTTCTTCCTGGATCAGACAAACTGTTTCGTCTTTTGTGGTGCTGCTTTGGACGCCAGGTCCTTTGCTTTTTCTGTGGCTGCCAGTGCCGTCTCCTTTGCCTTCTCAGTAGCCTCTTTCGCAGTTTCCTTTAACGTTTTCGGTGGCAACTCGCCTGAAAGAACGACAGGAAAATAAAGTCAGCAAAGTAAGCAGGGTGACAACTGAATTGTCTAACGTATCTAAGAAGGGTTTACTCATGACTAATTTGGTAAAAATCTAAATGTTCCTAGCCACGAGGTAACATCTCAAAAATAAAAACGATTTTTTTTTTTGACAAAGGATCATTGACCCGAAACCTCAACTCCACAGTAAGAAGTCTCACAACACCAGGTTAAAGTCCAACAGGTTTATTTGGAATCACGAGCTTTCGGAGCGCTGCTCCTTTGTCAGGTGAGTCAGGACTGTAACCTGGTGTTGTGAGACTTCTTACTGTGCCCACTCCAGTCCAATGTCAGCATCTCCACATCTCAACTCCACAGTTACTGCTAGACCTGCTTAGCATTTGTCTTTATTTCATATTTCCAACACTGTACGTCTGTAGTAAAAAAAATCTTTCAATGTTGCAGCCACAGTTTAAATGACTTGTTAAATCCAGGTCTGCTGATTCCTGGGTTGAAGGGATTGGATGTCTCACAAGGAAAAGGTTGGACAAGTGGGGTGTACATCCATTGGAGTTCAGAAAAGTAAGAGGTGATCTTAACTGAAATATATAAGATCCTGAGGGGACTTGACAGAGTGGATGCTGAAAGGATGTTCCCCCTTTTGGGAGAGACTAGAACTAAGGGACAGAGTTTAGGGCAGAGATGAGAATTATTTTTCTCTCAGAGGGTCATGAGCCTATGCAATTCTCCCCGCAGGGAGCAGAGAGGCAGGGTCATTGAATATTTTTAAGGCTGTGCTAAATAGATTTTTGATCAGCAAGGCAATCTAAGTTATAGGGGATAGGCAGGAAAGTAGAGTAAGGGTCACAATCAGATCAGCCATGATGTTATCAAATGGAGGAGCAGGCTCAAGGGGCTGAATGGCCTAATTCGATGTTTGTACGTTTAAGTGGGTGTTTTAAGAGGTCTCCTAACCAACATTTCTCCCTCAATTCCTTCCATCAAAAACTGAATAACTGGCCACGGTGGGATCTTGCTATGTAAAAATTGACAGCCACATTTGTCTAAACCACACCAGTTTCAAGTTACCGTTTGCTGTGCTCCTTCGACAGCACCGCCCTAACTCGTGACCTCTACCAACTGGAAGGACAACAGCAGCAAATGCATGAAAGCACCACCACCTGCAAGTTCAACTCTGCCACGCACCACCCTGACTTGGAAATATATCGCCCTTCCTTCTCTGTCGCTGGCTCAGAATCCTGGAACACCCGAACAGTACTGTGAGTGCACCTACACCACAAAGGCTGCAGCGGCAAGAAAGCAGCAGGGTGGTGTAATAAATACCGGACTTGCCAGTGGCGCTCCCATCCATGAACACATAAAACACTTTAAAGTTCTTTGGCACGAGTTCAGAACGTGTTACCCTGTATAAAGGTAAAAGTTCTGACTGAAATGGTGGGTGAAGAGGAGAGAAATTACCTTCCAGGAATGGTCCCTGGATCGTGAAAAGGAGCAGTGACTGGTTGATTCCTATGAGGAGATTGAGTACAATTAATCTATGTCCTCCGGAAATCGAAGGAGTGAAAGGTGACCTTATTGAAATGTATAAAATACTGAAGGGTAGATACCGAGAGCCTGTTACACCTGGCTCAAGAACTAGGGTTCTTGGGGGTCTCAATCAGACATCTCCTGGAAATGGCACGGGAAGTGTAATTGAGATAAAACTCACCTCTTGACTGTAATGCAGGCTGCACACCATCAACCTGCTGTTTGCTCATGAGAACAATTGCTGTGTTCAATCTCCGTTAGCCACAATGTTTTCAAAGCAGCAGGGTCCCCAAAATAGTAACTCCCTAACACGCAAAGCTAGCCTGCACTTGGCAAAGGGAAGTGCACTGTGACTGGAGCAGGTGCTGGGAGTCATGCAGGAAGTGATTCTGGCCTGGGAAAGGAAAGAATGGTACAGCGTGGCAGAGGATGAGCATCAAGGTTTCCAGACGCTGTACCAGAGATCTTAGCAGAGGAGGCGGAAAGGAGGAGAGCTGTTCTGCATTCACAGGGGAACAGGAGGTGCAAGAAGTTCAATGACCTTACAAGTGATCAAGGTCAATGAATGTATCTTCAAATGGCATGCCTTACCAACGGCACCATTCCCATCACATTCAATAGGGGGGATCTGGTTGCCTAGTGGTAACAACGTCACTGGACTAGTAAGCCAAAGGCCCATGCTAATAGTCTGGGGACATGGGTTCCAAGCCCACCTCAGAAGCCAGTGAAATCCATTACTAAATATAGAATGGAAAAGCTAGGATCAGTAATGATGACCCAGAAACTGTCACTGATTGCTGTAAAAACCCATCTGATCCACTGATGTCCTTTGGGGGAAAAAGGATGGCAGAATTCCACCTGGTCTCGGCCTGCATGTGACTCCAGACCCACAGCAATGTGGTTGACTCTAAAATGGTTCAGCAAGCCACTCGGTTCAGGGGGAATTAGTGATGGGCAACAAATGCTGGCACAGCCAGACATACAGGTTTATTTGGTAGCAAATGCCACGAGCTTTCGGAACAGGCTGTCCCTTCGTCAGGTGGAGTGGAGAAATGCTCACAAACAGGGCATTACAGAGACACAAACCCAATTTACAGAATAATGATTGGAATGCAGTCTTTACAGATAATCAAGTTTTAAAGGTACAGACAATGTGAGTGGAGTGAGCATTAAGCACAGGTTAAAGAGATGTGTATTGTCTCCAGACAGGACAGCCAGTGAGATTCTGCAAGTCCAGACAAGCTGTGGGGGTTACAGATAGTGTGACATGAACCCAAGATCCCGGTTGAGGCCGTCCTCATGTGTGCGGAACTTGGCTATCAGTCTCTGCTCAGCGACTCTGCGCTGTCGTGTGTCACGAAGGCTGCCTCGGAGAACGCTTACGCGAAGATCAGAGGGTGAATGCCCGTGACCGCTGAAGTGCTCCCCAACAGGAAGAGAACAGTCTTGCCTGGTGATTGTCGAGCGGTGTTCATTCATCTGTTGTCGTAGCGTCTGCATGGTTTCCCCAATGTACCATGCCTCGGGACATCCTTTCCTGCAGCGTATCAGGTAGACAACGTTGGCCGAGTTGCAAGAGTATGTACCTGGTGGATGGTGTTCTCACGTGAGATGATGGCATCTGTTACAGGGACAGCCTGTTCCGAAAGCTAGTGGCATTTGCTACCAAATAAAGCTGTTGGACTTTAACCTGGTGTTGTTAAATTTCTTACTGTGTTTACCCCAGTCGAACGCCGGTATCTCCACATCACAGCCATACATACCCAGATTTCATGAAAGAATAAATTAAAGAAATCACAACATTCGCATCAGGACTCACACCATAACTCACCCTCACACACTTCGCAGTGCTGCAAGCCTCACACCCACATCTTTTCACATACTGCCAGCTATTGAATCATGACGACCACATCACTCAAACACATTCATTTGTGACCTTTTCTGGTTTGCAAGTGACAGTGGATTCCCGCCGGGCCAGAGAGTGGAGAGAGAACAAGAGGAGATTATGATGAAGACACACTGTCATTTGATTTCACACTTGCAGCCATCGGTTTAGATGCTAACACTGCATGCATCTTAGCAGAGAGTTTAGAAATGGGATCTGCACATGGTAAGACACAAGACAAGTGCTCACCGAAGCCAAGGCAGAGGGAAAGGTCAGTCCTGGTGTCAGCTCATTGGAGAGTGAGGTTGCATATGAATTTTGCTGCAGTGAACTCAGATGATGACTCGATGGGGCTGGCTACAGAAGAAGGTTGATAGACAATTCACAACTAAATACTTTGCGCATTGGGAAGCCTGCCAGAAAGCCTGCACTCAATGTCAAACAGCATGGAGGGGTTGAGTATCAATTTGACACAAGGCCTTGTTCAGTGCTTGGTGGGTGCACTTTCCAACAAGTGATAACTAACTCCGCGAGCACACTTGTGGACCGAATCAAGATTCGGAATCTGATAACTAAGGAGAGGCGATGGCCGAGTGGTATTACCACTCTTAATCCAGAAACTCAGCTAATGTTTTGGGGACGCAGGTTCGAATCCCGTCACGGCAGCTGGTGGATTTTGAATTCAATAAAATATATATGGAATTAAGAATCTACTGATGACCATGAAACCATCGTCGATTGTTAGAAAAGTCCATCTGGTTCACTAATGTCCTTTAGGGAAGGAAATCTGCCGTCCTTACCTGGTCTGGCCTACATGTGATCCCAGAGCCACAGCAATGTGGTTGACTCTCAACTGCCCTCTGAAATGCCCGAGTGAGACACTCAGTTGTATCAATCGCTTGCTCACCACCACCTTCTCAACTAGAGATGGGCAACAAATGTTGGCCAGCCAGCCACGCCCCTGTCCCACGCATGAATAAAAAGTCTCTGAGCGATTCTATTCATAATATTCAGGGATATGGACCAAGTACTGGCAGATGGGATTAGGTGGGAGGTCAGGTGTTCTGTGTTGGTGTGGACCTGATGGGCCTCTTGTGCTATGATTCTGAGTGTGGCACTGGAATCTCACACTGTTCCCATATATACTCAGTCTGCTTGTTTCTATGGGCTGCAGTATGCAAAAGGATTTGACAAGGTGTCGCAGCTGTACAGTGACCTATGCTGACCTCGATGCTTGTTTGGAGAGCCGGTGAAGACACGATGGGCCGAACGACTTCCTTCTGCACCTTGACAACTCGGTGAAATCTGCTCTTTTCGCTCAGAATGACAGCATTTATTTACCCATCACTGTCTCTCCACCAGTGCCCTTGCTGTTGTGGGTCAGCCAGCCCAGAGTGCTGCTGCTCTAACTTGTCTGCATTCTCCTCCACTGGCAGTCAGCAGCCGTGCTGTAGCGAAGTGGGACACCAATAGGTAGGAGCAGCTGAGCAGGCAAAGGCAATGCAAGACGGGCACTAATCCTTGTGAGGTGCTATGATTTCACAGTGGATTTTAGTTTTGCACATGTGGCCAAGAGGCCAGTTGCAGAGAATGGTGTCACCCGGCAGAAAGAGGTTGCCTGGGCTGCTGCCTCTCTCCCTTGAGCTGTTTTTGGCGAGGTTGTTTGGCCTGGAGCAGACCACCACGAATCTCAAGATCCACTCAGTTGGACACTGCTGGACTTCTCCAGAGCACTGCGGGCAGTGGAATCATTGTTCCAGCCTGCCAATGGTCTGCTCTATTCCTTTTAGCAGCATGGCTCTCACTGCCAATGGAATAAAAATAAACAGTGGCAGCATAAATACCTACTCAACTGAGTGAAAGGAAACAAAATATAAACAAAAGTACAGCACAGGAACAGGCCCTTGGGCCCTCCAAGCCTGCGCTGATCATGATGCCCTAACTAAACTAAAGAAAACCTTCTGCCCTTACTCAGTCCGTATCCCTCTACTCCCTTCCTATTCATGGACCCATCCAGATGCCTCTTAAATGTTGTTAATGTGCCTGCTTCCGCCACCACTTCTGGCAGCGCATTCCAGGCACCCACCACTCTCTGTGTGGAAAACTTCCCCCGCACACCTCCCAGAGAGTAGCGGAGAACAGTTGTGTTTTCGGGCTGGAGAGGGGTACAGTGTCGGGTCCTCAGGGGTCAATATCAGGACTGATTTTCTTAATCTATAGTAGTGATCTAGCAAAAGGATACAGACAGGCTGGTGGAATGGGTAGACAAATGGCAGGTGAAGTTCAATGCAGAGAAATACAAGGTGATTAATTTTAGTAGGAAGAACACAGAGACACAATAGAAAATAATTAGTACAATTCTGAAGGAGGTGCAGAAAGAGTGCAGAAAAGATTTACCAGGATGCTACCGGGACTTGATGGATTGAGTTATAAGGAGAGGCTGAATAGACTGGGACTTTTTTCTCTGGAGCGTAGGAGGCTGAGGGGTGACCTTATAGAGGTCTATAAAATAATGAGGGACATAGACAAGGTAGATAGTCAATATCTTTTCCCAAAGGTAGGGGAGTCTAAAACTAGAGGGCATAGGTTTAAGGTGAGAGGGGAGAGATACAAAAGTGTCCAGAGAGGCAATCTTTTCACACAGAGGGTGGAGAGTGTCTGGAACAAGCTGCCAGAGGTAGTAGTAGAGGCGGGTACAATTTTATCTTTTAAAAGGCATTTAGACAGTTACATGGGTACGATGGGTATAGAGGGATATGGGCCAAATGCGGGCAATTGGGATTAGCTTAGGGGTTTTAAAAAAAGGGCGGCATGGATAAGTTGGGCCGAAGGGCCTGTTTCCATGCTGTAAACCTCTATGACTCTATGCAGGAGCAGAGGGACCTGGGGGTAAGCATTTAAGGTGGCAGGACAGGTTGAGAGCATACAGGGCCAGGCACAGAGTGCAAGAAAGTTATGGTGAACCTTTCTAAAACATTGTATTGGCCTCAACAGGAATGGCCAGTTCTGGGCACCACACTTCAGGAAAGGTGTGAAGGTTTTAGAGAGGATGCAGAAAGGCTCTATGAGAATGGGTCCAGGATGAGAAACTTCAATTATGATGATAGATTGGCAAAGCTGGTGCTGTTCTGGTTATTCAGAAACCACACTTTGGTGTGTCCTGGTGGCTCAAATGCAGCTGACGCAGTGCATTACCACAGAATGAAGGCATCAACACTGCTGCCATCAACCTACACAATTCTCTGCCCGAGGTCACAGCTTCAGCTGGATGCTGAGGGAGAGGAATCCCTTTCACTTGCAGTACATCCCAGTGTTAACGTGCGGTTCCCACAAAACAATGTGTGTGCAGTTAATGGTACGTTGCACCATGGGAAAGGCAACTATTCGAGCAAGCACTTATCCATGCTTCATCTGCTAGTCTCTGGCAAGAGAAAATGAAATGTAGTTCTCTCTATCCGAATAAGCAGCCTCAGAGAACTGCCGATGAAACAGTGGATGACAAACTGTAGGATGATGCTAAGATCCAGGCAGGAAGGAGCATAAGTTAATGGCCAGGGTCATCTTCGCTGACAATGCCACCTTGCCCTGCTCTGAGTTATGGTTGCAGCTGGTTTGAATGAAGCTGTCCTCACTGACATGCAGATGACACCAAGATTGGTGGCATAATGGACAGTGAAGGTGGTTAGCTAGGATTGCAATGGGATCCTTGATCAACTGGGCCAGTGGGTTGACGAATGGCAGATGGAGTTTAATTTAGATAAATGCGAGGTGATGCATTTTGGTAGATCGAACCAAGGCAGGACTTACTCAGTTAATGGTAAGGCGTTGGGGAGAGTTATAGAACAAAAAGATCTCGGGGTACATGTTCATAGCTCCTTGAAAGTGGAGTCACAGGTGGACAGGGTGATGAAGACGGCATTTGGCATGCTTGGTTTCATTAGTCAGAACACTGAATACAGGAGTTGGGACATCTTGTTGAAGTTATACAAGACATTGGTAAGGCCACACTTGGAATACTGTGTACAGTTCTGATCACCCTATTATACAAAGGATATTATTAAACTAGAAAGAGTGCAGAAAAGATTTACTAGGATGCTACCAGGATTTGATGGTTTGAGTTATAAGGAGAGGCTGGATAGACTGGGACTTTTTCCTCTGGAGCGTAGGAGGCTTAGAGGTGATCTTACAGAAGTCTATAAAATAATGAGGGGCATAGATCAGCTAGTTGGTCAATATCTTATCCCAAAGGTAGGGGAGTCTAAAACTAGAGGGCATAGGTTTAAGGCGAGAGGGGAGATATACAAAAGGGTCCAGAGGGGCAATTTTTTTCACACACAGTGTGATGAGTGTCTGGAACAAGCTGCCAGAGGTAGTAGTAGAGGCGGGTACAATTTTGTCTTTTAAAAGCATTTAAACAGTTACATGAATAAGATGGCTATCGAGGGATATGGGCCAAACTTGGGGCAATTGGGACTAGCTTAGTTGTTAAAAATAAAAAGGGCAGCATGGACAAGTTGGGCCGAAGGGCCTGTTTCCATGCTATAAACCTCTATGACTCTCATATTTTCCCTCACTGAGGTTCAGATGGAAAAATGTCTCCTTGAACCCCTGGGTGGCTTTGAAGTCCAACTGAGAGTCCCTCTCCTCCTCCTCCCACTTCTAGTTGCACGTCCTGGTCTGCATGGCCTCTGCCCAATCTCCGAATCATGCTCTATTCCATGGGGAAGGCTTATTATTGCACCCATGTCTGAAGCAACTGGCTTATGCAGAAGCCCTGAAGTCAGCAAAACCTCCTTCAGCACGTACACTCCACTTTACAGAATTTCACAACTTGAAACAACAATGGAAAGCACCAGACACTTTGTAAGATTGTAGCAACAGCCTGAAATCAACCCACAGCTAAAGTGAGAAGCTATTCATTCCTTTAAATAGCTGGCGGGAGAAGGGAGGCATTATGCTGCTTAATGCAAGTTTATTACAGGGCATTGACTGGAGTGTAGAGGTCTAAAATAGCAAGGGCTAGACCCAGTACTGCAGGATGACTGATGTCAGGAGCAGTATGCCCTGCATAGTTTCAGCCTACGTTAGCTGGGTGAGTTAGCACCTTCGTCAAGGTGTCTCTGGCGCGATTCATGGCAGAAATGTCTATGATCCCACTTACATCCCTGAACAGCACCCAGAACGGACAAACACAGAACATGACCAAGCCCAATTTACAAAGGTCTGAGGTCACGTACCAACCGACTCAAGAACAGCTTCTTCCCTGCTGCCGTCAGACTTTTGGATGGACCTACCTCGTATTAAGCTGATCTTTCTCTACACCCCAGCTATGACTGTAACACTACATTCTGCACTCTCTCGTTTCCTTCTCTATGAACGGTATGCTTTGTCTGTATAGCGCGCAAGAAACAATACTTTTCACTGTATGCTAATACATGTGACAATAATAAATCAAAGTCAATTTCAGCCCCTGGTCTCAAAATAAGCGATGGGCTGTTTGAAACGGAGGTGAAGAGAGATCTCATCACTCAAAGGGCGATGGATTGCTCTACCCCAGAGGGCTGTGGATTCTCAGAGTATATTCAAGACTGAAGTCCATAGAATTTTGGGCACTAAGGGAATCAAAGAATATGGGATGGGGTGGTAGTTGTTACAGATCTGCCACGATCATACTGAATGGTGGAGCAAGCTCGAAGGCTGAATGGCCTTATCCTGCTCTTATTTCTTATGGTCCCGGATAGGGACTCCAGCTGAATCATCCTCTTTTCACTGGGCTAGCCCTCAAACTTCGACTCCTTCAGAAAATGCTGGGATTAATTTAGAGCAGTAGTTTCAGTTCTGCCTACTCTGAAGGTTAGCGTAACTGACTTCCCTTAATTACTTAAAAAAGGAGACTGTTACTTTACACGTTAATATAAAAAGCAAGCGATCACAGCAGCAGGGCTATTGCAGCAGCTGGGAGCTCCTTTTAAACCTGCTTCTCTGCACCAGCAAAAACCAGAAGTGAGTGCTGCAACACCTGCAAAGAATAGCCAGTGTTACCCTTGGAACGACTGGGAGGAACTTGAGTGGGGAGATCGGAATGTGTGTTAAACTCCCAGAAACAAAAATCAGGAAAGGAAATTCAAGAGAGGAAGAGCGAGGGGGAGCAAGAGAGAGAAAGGGAGAGAGGGAGTTTCCATGTTTCAAATTAAATTGCACTGTTCTTTATAGATGTCCACAGAGCAAAAGTGTACAAGTGAGCAACTCAAATCACCAGCAAATAACTGCATGAAATCTCACTGTGGCTGGTGTGTGCTTCTTTTTAATATCGTTCTCAGGATGTGGACACAACCGCAAGGCTGGCGTTTATTGCCCACCTCTAGCTTCCCTTGAGAAGGTTCTTACTGGACCTCCTCCTTTGCAGGGTTTTGATATAACTGAGCAATCGTTCAGTCACTTCAGAAGAATCAACCATCTTTGGCATGAAGCTGGAGTTGTACATAAATCAGACTGGGATATGGATGGCAGTTCTTGCTCCAAAATTGAGATTTTGGGCGCTCCACACACAAAGGAACAAACTGCTGAAACTAACAAGTCTCTTGTCTAATTCTGGTCTTGTGTATCGCTGCGCCTCTCCGTCAAGCTGTGGAATCCTCTCCCTAAACTTTACCAATCCTCTCTCCAGCTGTAAGGTGCCCGTTAAAACCTTATAACCTCTCTCTTTGACCAGGACTTCTATTCCCTGTCCTAATATCTCATGGCCTTTTGCCAAAATTTGTGATAACTCTCCCATCAGGTGTCAAGGGATGTTTTGCTACGTTGCTGATTATTAAAATCCTCACCCTTGCTTTCAAGTCCATTCCTGGCTTCTCATTTCCCTATCATGGTCATCTCCTCCAGCCGTACAACCATTGCAGATGCCTGGTCTCTTGAGCATTCCTGAGTTTAATTGCTCCAACACTGGTGGCGGTATCTTCAGTTAACTGGGCCCCAAGCTCTGGACTTTCCCCCTTACACCTCTCCTCCTCTCTAACTTGCTATCCTCCTTTAAGGCATTCCTTAAAACTTACTTTTTTGGCCACGCCTGACCTAATATCTCCGTATACGACTCAATGTCATATTTAGTTTGATAATGCTCTTGTGAAGCACCGTGGAATGATATATTTATGCCTTAAATGTAATAAAGGAATGCTGTTGTTGATAAGGGTACATTAGAAAGACAAGTTCTTGAATGAGCAGAAATAGCCACATGTTAAACCTCACCAGGTTAATGTTAGTCTGAAGTTCTTCTTAAACAGTTAACCAGGGTTACCCCTTTGACATGAAGGAACAAGGAATATTGTAGATCAACATATAAAAGTGATCATCAAAAATAAAATTGCACAGTGTAATTCCCATCCAGAGTAATCAAAGCTCAATAACCTGTCTATTCGATATTGATCCCTGTTTTCAGATTTACCAGAATCATTTTAACATCCTGACCCTATTCTCCATACCCCCAAAGAGTTCAGACCAAAAAAAATACATTTTGAGATGTTCCCTCGGGACTAGTGAGAGAATATTATAAAGTGCTATATTGGAGTGGGGTGGGTGGGAGTCAGTATCTAGGCAAGTTGGGTTGTAAAATGCATATAGCATCTCTAATTGCACCTGTTCCAGGTCTATTTATACTTACCCACTAGCGCAATAAATAGGTGCAGCCCTGTGCTAAATTTAAATAATGGGGTTAATAAAGATTAAATTTTATAAAAACAATGATCTTGCAATGCAGTTACAATTTCAGATCCACATTCACAATACAACCGACTCTATTTAAGTCATTCCATTGTTTAACTGTAGCAAATCACAGACTCTGTGTTAATTAGTATCTCCAATAGTAACCAGCTCCTTGCTTTGGTGCACAGAATAGCTGACAAGTTGTCATTAGTTATTCACCTCCTTCAGCAACAAGGGCCATGTCTTAAAGTCAGAGGTTTCTTTCCTCCTGCTGTTTCAGTCATTATTTTAAGACAGTAGACTTTCTCAACAACAGATTAATTATTCTGGTAGAAAGTCAGCTGGAGGTAACAGAGTTTGCAGACAGCAGTAGGAGAGATCCAAACACATTTTGCAGGTTTGGAATCGAAAAGAAAGAAAACAACAAACAATTGCGTTTCTATAGCGCCTCTCATGGCACAACGATGTCCCAAAGCAAGTTACAGCTGATGAAGAACTTCTGAAGTTTAGTCACTGTAAGAAAGCAAAATCCCACAAACAGTAATGTAACGACGACCAGACAACTTGCATGTGAGGTTTATTGAGAGATAACTATTGGCCAGGGCAAGAACTTAAAATAAAAACAGGAAGCGTTGGAAAAAAAAACCTCAGCAGATCAGGCAGCATCTGTGGAGAGGGAAACAGAGTTAACGCTTCGGGTCAATGACCTTCAGTGGAATGTGAACCAGACTGGAACATTAACTCCGTTTCTCTCTCGACAGATGCAACCTGGCCTGCTACTTGTTTCCAGCATCCGCAGTATGTGACTTTGCTGCGATAAGAGTTGACCGATTCTCAACCTCCGTAGGAGTGGAGAGTTAAAACAGAAGAGCAGCTCTCACTAGAGTATAAATCCTATTTTACAGCATTTGATGTTTTCAATGTGCTACTGTGGAGAAGTGACAAAGGGCCGGGCGGCACAGTGGTTAGCACTGCTGCCTCACAGCGCCAGGGACCTGGGTTCGATTCCCGGCTTGGGCCACTGTCTGTGTGGAGTTTGCATGTTCTCCCCGTGTCTGTGTGGGTTTCCTCCGGGTGCTCCGGTTTCCTCCCACAATCTGAAAGACGTGCTGGTTAGGGTGCATTGACCCAAACAGGCACCGGAGTGTGGCGACTAGGGGAATTTCACAGTAACTTCATTGCAGTGTTAATGTAAGCCTTACTTGTGACTAATAAATAAAAAACTTTACAGTGCATCTAACCACATTGTACAAATGTGTCTTTAGACCCAAACCATGTGATACATAAAAGTGCACAATTCTAACCCATTTACTCTTACAAAGCAGTAATTTTACAGATACAAAAAGGGGACTGGAAAAATTGACATTTTATGCTTCCTTCATTTTAGGGATACGTTTTGCTTCTGAAAGGTATTTAGATTCTGAAACAATGACCGATGTCCACTGCTCAGGATATATGAAAAACAAGTGTACAAAGACAGGGGTAGGATACGTAAAGAATGTTATTAATCATTTACACACCTTGCAAATGGGAAAGTATATATTCAAATCCTTCTGTTGCTTTTAGCTGATTTCTTCTAAATCTGGCAAGTCCAAATTCCTATAACACAAAAATTCTGCTTTATTAAAGCTTCAATTTACTGATGAGTCATTAAGTTCACTTTTAAATGTGCCAACCTGTTGAAAGATGTTTATACAGAGGGGGATATCCATGAAGACAGAATGGATTTTAAAAATTATTTCATAGGATGCGGCCAGTATTTATACCCCCTCCCCACTTGCCCTTGAGACGGTGGTGGTGAGCCGCCTTTTTGAACAGTTGCAGTCCCATGTGGTGTAGGCACACCCACAGTACTATTGGGGGAGGGGAAGGGGGTTCCAGGATTTTGACTCTGCGACTGAAGGAAGAGTAATATAATATTTCCAAGTCATGATGATGTGTGTGGCTTGGAGGGGAACTTTCTTAAGTCTCTACTATAGAGACCTTTAGGAAGCTGCTCAGAAGGTCTTGTGACGTAATGGATAGTGTCCCTGCCTCTGCGCCAGAAGACTGGGGTTCAAGTCCCACTCCAGGATGACCAAGGAAGGTGTATTTATAACGTGGCCAAATAGGTTGATTATCAACTTATAAATCCTTCTAATGTACACCAATGGCAGGTGGCAAGAGCGGAAGAGATCTCTGGTCAGCCATGTGATGGAAAGAAATTGGCACTTCCACCATCACAACCCACAGATCTGCGCGACAACATGCATACAGAGATCGAAACAGTCACAGCACTGACACCTTGGGGGCTGGTTGGAATCAGATTGGTGCCAATAGCACAGGGATCAATTCCTGTACCGGCTGGGCTGGATTTGGGATCTGCCTCCTTGCCCTACCTATGATGGAGATCACAGTGCTATGGGTCAGACCTGCTTGTGGGCAGGGAACTGAGGAGGGGGAGAAAGCTGCTTACTTTACACACCAAATTAGTTACAAAGGGCAACACTGGAAAAACTGATGAGGTATCACTATCCAGCTAGCTTCTCATCATGCCAATTTAAACCAACAATGAATGATCCCAGAGGCACTTTGTATAATACTTTTGTTTTGTTTAAAGAAAAAGACATGCTCTCAACTTTTCATCTTGCACTCGTCAGGACAGTTTTAGAATACCAAATTTCGAAGGGTGCAACAATTCACAATGCATGAGAATAGGGGGCTGAATGGTTGGCAAGTCGACTTTGGTTGGTCAAAGTGTTGCCATGAAGAATGTACCAGGAAATTATTGTCCCCTACACTTCTAATTGAAAAATAGGTAATTCCTGAACACGCTCGTTTTGCCTGCAGAGGCCAGGTCCCTACATGTGAACATATGTAACTTCTCACAAGTCTAAATGCAAAAGTCTACATTGCAAAAGCAACTGATGATCTTAGCTTGGTTGTTTGTGTGATTCTTGGCACACTTGGGATTGTTCAGCAGATGCTGTCTCATCGCAGAACCACATTTAACATTTCTAAAATTCGTTGACATTATGTAGGAATTGCTAGCAAAGCCAATGATTATTAACCGTTTCTAATAGCCTTGAGAATCATAGAATGTTTAAAGACTAAAGGGAGGCCATTCAGCCCTGTTGTGTCTATGCCAGCTCTTGGCAAGAGCAAATTAGCTAGTCCCATTCTCCCACCCTTTCCTTGCAGTCCTGGAAAAATGTCTCTTTTCAGGTGCTTATCCCCTTGTTTTTTGAAAGCTACAACTGAATTTGCCTGTGGAGGCAGAATCACTCAGGCAGTGTAATTCAGAATCTGACCACTCACTGTATAAAAAGATTATCCTCATGTTGCCATTGAACAAGAACAAAGGAAATAGGAGCAGGAGTAGACCACATGGTCCACTGAGCCTACTCTACCATTCAATACAATCATGGTTGATGTTGGGTTTCAACTCCATTTTCCTGCCCTCTCCCCATATCCCTTAATTCCCTAGGAGACCAAAAATTGATCCCAGCCTGAAATGTATTCAACGATGGGAGCATCCACAACAATCTCCCAGCGTCCACCCTATCAAACACTGTCAGAATTTTTGAAGGTTTCAATGAGATTGCCTCTCATTCTTCTTAACTCCAGAGAATACAAACCCAATTTATTCAGCCTCTCATCATTGGGAAACCCCCTCATCCCAGGGACCAATCTAGTGAACCTTGGCTCTACTGCTTCCATTGTAAGTCTATCCGTTCTTAAATGCGGAGACCAAAACCGTACACACTATTCTAGATGTGGTCTCACCAAAACCCTGTACAACCGTAGCAAGACTTCTTTATACTTGTACTCCAATCCCCTTACAGTAAAGACCAAATTGGTTATTTTACCAATTACCTTACACAGTCCCTGTGTTGTGGGAACACCCAGTGTTCTCAAACTCTCGATCCTTCCACCAATGGAAGCCGTTTCTCTTTACCTATTCCATCTAGAACCGTCTTGCTATTTTCACATGCTGCGACTCCAGTCTATCCAACTGAAGAGCAGAAAAAGCTACAAGATCGCACACGCACTTAAACACTGCCAGGCCATTACCTGAATTGCTCGTGAAAAACCAAATACGTTTGAAGTGACCCAGGCCTCACGTTGGACCTGTGTCCACATCACATTTTCTGGATTTGGACGATATACACATTTTTCATCCACCTGCTGAAATTAATGAAAAGTGCAGTTTTAAAAGCATGAATTTGTTGGAACATTTATTTTGTGATGACCAAATAGGATGAAACAAACACATTTACCACAAGTTTTAACGCAGATCCTTTCAAGAACAAATTTTCTCAATCTTATTTTTCACACTAGACATCATGTCTAATAGATACTGTAGTGTTGATAGACAGAATGTTAAGATATGAGTGGGACAGCTAACCTACACTGTATCAGTCAGTGATGTCGCACTTGTGGCACAGTGGTTAGCACTGCTGCCTCACAGCACAAGGGACCTGGGTTCGATTCCCGGCTTGGGTCACTGTCTGTGTGGAGTCTGCATGGTCTCCCTGTGTCTGTGTGGGTTTCCTCCGGGTGCTCCGGTTTCCTCCCACAGCCTGAAAGACGTGCTGGTTAGGTGCATTGGCCGTGCTAAATTCTCCCTCAGTGTACCCGAACAGACGCTGGAGTGTGGCGACTAGGGGATTATATTTTAAATAAACTTTAAACTGGTGTGCTCATGTAGGATTCATCCACGAGTCAAAAGCCCAAAAACCAGTCCTTCCCAAACCTCTCACCCTGGAGGCTGGGAAAAATTAAGCTCCTTTAGTTTGGGTATGCCTGCAGTGAAATATCTCCCCACGTAGCCCTTAATATGGGAAATTCTTTACACAACTGCTTGCTGTGTCTTCCCAGATCTTACCATTCATTCTGGTTTAATCGCAAAGGTTCATTCCGTTTATAAAAAAACACACAAATTTTTTAAAAAAGCTTATTTATTAGTGTCACAAGTAGGCTTACATTAACACTGCAATGAAGTTACTGTGAAAATCTCCTAGTCCCCACACTCTGGCACCTGTTCGGAAACACCGAGGGAGAATTTAGCATGGCCAATGCACCTAACCAGCACGTCTTTCAGGCTCTAGGAGGAAACCGGAGCACCTGGAGGAAGCCCATGCAGACACGGGGAGAACGTGCAGACTCTGCAGATAGTGACCCAAGCCGGGAATCGAACCCGGGTCCCTGGCGCTGTGAGGCAGCAGTGCTAACCACTGTGCCACTTAGAAAACAGAAATTGTGATCTCAACCAGTGAGCGATTAGTGCATGAAAGAGAAGCAGCACTTACCATGAGCCGGGTGTGGTTAATATTCCATGTTAAAGTGGTGAATGTTCGGTTTTGAAGATCGACCACTGAATCTTCGATAACAAAGACAGACTGTGCCAGGTTAGCAGGGAAAACCAACCCTCCCCAGCGAGGCAGGCGGTTAGTCTTTGTAAACAGTCTTCTGGAAAGCAGCTTATTGTCAGAGGTTACCTCACGGTAAATGACATCTTCGGTTAATACATGTTTGCTGGAATGGAGAAAGGAGTACCTTTTGGAATTGTAGTCAGATTTGACATTACAATGCTGTGTGCGTGTTTGCAGTTGAACGGAATAGAACACATTTATGAATAGTGTTTTTTCTAACTTTTTAAAAACGGAGTTTAGATTGATGTTAGGAATGTAATTAATCACAATACATCACTCAGTCATTATACAAAAATGACATGGTTTGGTCATGTTACAAATAATACATTGTTCAATCACAATGCAAATAGCAAAAAGGCAAGAGAGCACATAGATTTGTTTGATATCATCACGGTCCTTCAAATGTGTATCAGGGGCCTGATTTGTCGCTGCCATCTCACTGGAAATTACAAAGGCACACCAATATATGCAGAATGGAACAGCAACTAAATGGGCCAAGGGCTGGTAGATGGGATTAGGTTGGAGTTCAGGTGTTTCTAATGAGTCGGTGCAGACTCAATGAGCTAAAAGGCCTCTTCTGTACTATATGATTCCATGATTAGGAGAGGTGACGGCCTAGTGGTATTATCGCTAGACTATTAATCCAGAAACTCAGCTAATGTTCTGGGGACCCGGGTTCGAATCCCGCCACGGCACATGGTGGGATTTGAATTCAATAAAAAATATCTGGAATTAAGATTCTATTGATGACCACAAAACCATTGAAGGTTGTCGGAAAAACCCATCTGGCACACTAACGTCCTTTAGAGGAGGGAATCTGCTGTCCTTACCTGATCTGGCTTACATGTGACTCCAGAGCCACAGCAATGTGGTTGACTCTCAACTGCCCTTGGACAATTCGGGATGTGCAATAAATGCTGGCCAGCCAGCGACGCCCATGTCCTACAAATGAATTTTTAAAAATTCTAACTGGGGTTTGGAATCTTAGAGTAGAACAGTACTTTTGGCTCACCAAATCTGCTCTGGCACTCCTGAAGAGCAATCCAGTTAGTCCCACTCTCCTGCTTTTTCCAGGTATTTGTGAAAGATTTTCCCTCTTTCAAATATTTATCCAATTCCATTTTGAGGGTGACTGATTGGGCTACCCTATCTGTGAACATGGTAAAAGGGTAGGTTGTTGGGTCTTTAAAAATAGCGGTGATACAGAACACGAGCGAGTGGTTCCTCAGAACAGATTGGTCATAGTACAGCTGGCTACTCAATGGGCAGGATTTTCCAGCTCTTCCCACTGGTGGAATCTTCCAGTCCCGCTGAATCTGATCCCCGTTGCAGGTTCCCTGGTGGCGGTATGAGTGAGTCATGCAAAATACCGCAGGCTTCAGCGGAACTGGAAGATCATGCCAGTGGCCAGTGACAAGCCGCCTCTGCCTTGGGAGGGGCTGTAAAATTCCAGTCAATGTCTTCACTGAAGGAGCAGAAAGGAACTACTTGGACTGGGGAGGGGTGGTGGAGGGAAGGAGGCCAGGATGAGAAAATAGTCAGAAAAACGTAAGACCACTCAGGTGAGCTCCAAAGTTCAGGAACACTTTGCATAAGCTTTTTCCGAAATAAGAGTTCAGGTTAACCGGTTTCATTAATGAGTGTGGATGTGTGAGGGGGAAGAGACAGTTAACATGTACTGTTTGTTGATAACTCAATTTGAAATGTTTGAGGTCAGCAATGCTGATAGAAATCCCCCTTCTCCCCAAAGGGTGCAGATTATTTAGTGCCCCATAGAAATGGCCATCACAAAAGTGCAAGTCAGAGGCCTACCTGAAAGGGTTTGGATATCGTTGCCAAAATGCAGAGGCAACTTGGTCCCACGTGCTCTTGAGAGTAGATAAGTCAAAGAAGTGCTTTACCATGATTCCTGCCTGCGGTTGTTCAGGCTGCACGTACAAACTGGAATTATAGAATCACCTGTAGAACAAAAGAGGAAGTCAGAGACCCAACCAGCAACCTGGCTCTTTCCCCCACACTGGATAGAAAGGGAAAGTTCAATTAAAACATAGCGACAGGATTCAGCCCCTTGAGCCACTCAATTAGATCATAGTTGATAAATGTCTCATCACAATTTAGAAATACAGAAAATAGAAGAAATAGGCCATTCGGCCCTTCAAGCCTGCTCTGCCTTCACGATTTGGCTGATCCTTTATCTCAATGCCTACCAGTGCTTCCCCACAAGCCTTGACACCTTCAGAATCTAGTAATCTATTTCCTTCTTAAATATATTGACTGCCTTCACAGCCTTCTGTGGTAGAGAATTCAATAGGTTTACCACCCTCTGAATAAGTTTCTCCTCATCTCAGTCCTAAATGGCCCACCCCGTATCCGGAGATTGTAATCACTTGTTCTAGATTCCTCCCCCCACCCCACACCCCCCCCCTGCCAGTGGAAACAACATCCCTCCACCCAGTCTGTCCAGCCCAGTCAGAATTTTATGTTTCAATTAGATCCCTCTCATTCTTCTAAGCTCCAGTGAATACAGGCCCAGTCGACCCTGTCTCTCCTCTTACAATAATCCTGCCACTCCAGGAATCAGTCTGGTGAACCTTCGCTGCACTCCCTCTATGGCAAGTACATCCTTTCCAAGATAAGGAGACCAAAACTGCACACATTACTGCAGGTGTGGTCTCAGCAAGACTCTGGACAGCTGCAGTAAGACATCCTTGCTCTCAAGTCGTCTTGCAGTGAAGACCAGCTTAATTGTCTTCTGTAGATGGTTCTGTAACCCCATCTATCAATCCCAATTTTTAAATTTTCAATTGATCTCCGAGGCTCAGCAACTTTTCAGAGAAAGAGTTCCAGGCTTCCATGGTGGAAGTGCTGTCAGGGAGGCCTAACTTAGGCCTCCTTGCTCTGGATTCTCATCAGAGGAAATAGCTCCTCTCTATCTGCCCTATCAAATCACTTAAAAATCATTTAATCATACTGAACAGCTCAATTGGAGAATTCCTTAATCTTCTACATTCCAGGGAATATAAATCTAATAATGCACACACTGTTAAATTCACCCCTTTGTAAGAAAGTTTAAAGTTTATTTATTAGTGTCACAAGTAGGCTTACATTAACACTGCAATGAAGTTCTGGGAAAATCCCCTAGTCGCCACACTCCGGCACCTGTTTGGGTACACCGAGGGAGAATTTAGCATGGCCAATTCACCTAACCAGCACGTCTTTCGGACTGTGGGAGGAAAGCGGAACACCCGGAGAAAACCCACACACACACAGGGAGAACGTAAAGACTCTGCACAGACAGTTACCCAAGCCGGGAATCGAACCTGGTCCCTGGCGCTGTGAGGTAGCAATGCTAACCAGTGTGTTACCTTGTCCCTTTCACCGGCCTCAGGTGCTGCGTGTCAGAAACCCCCATGCTCCTTGTCCCTGTGAACCACAAAAGCCATGGAACTTCAAAAGGCCTAAGATTTGAAGCTGGATTTCCATTCATTTGCATTTATTCATGGCCTCAGCCCTTCCTATCTGAAACCTCCAACACATCATACAAAGAATTCAGTGCCCTCTCTTACTGACCTCTTGTGCTTCCTCCATTTACTCACCTCACCAGCAGTGGTCAGGCCTTCAAACTTCCACAGCTTGAATCATAGAATCTCCACAGTGCCGAAGAGGCCATTTGGCCCATCAAGACTGTACCAATTCTCAGTCAGAGTATCTTATCCAGGCCTTCTCCCCTGCCCTTTCCCCATGACCCCACATTTCCCATGGCTAATCCATCTAATTTACACATCTTGGGACACTAATGGGGTAATTTAGCATGGCCAATCTGCCTAACCTGCACATTTTTGGACTGTGGGAGGAAACTGGAGCACCCTGAGGAAACCCACGCAGACACAGGGAAAATGTGCAAACTTCACACAGACAGTGACCCAAGGCCGGAATTGAACCCAGGTTCCTGTGAGACAGCAGTGCTAACCACTGTGCCACCATGAACCCTTGAATCACATCAAATCTCTGCCTCTTGACCTCTCCTCCTTTAAAAATGTCCTCAAAACCTCTCTCTTTGACCAAGCGCCAGTCCCAATATTTCTTTCTTTGGTAATGTCGATTTTTGTCTGGCAATGCTCTTGTGAAGCACCATGGGATATTTTGCTATGTTAAAAGGCAGAGAATTTCCAAATTCCCAGGGTCACAAAACAAGATGAATGAGCGAGTAAGAAACTGAGTGCAATCAGAATGGAAACGCCTGGGCTTTGAGCGCCAGGTTGCACGTGGGTTGAAGTTTGGGTGTTGTACTCCACACTGATGTACAGACAAAAGAGCAGCTGCTGAAACAGGTTTAGGAGATAACTTAAATCAGTGGATGAAAAGTTGGCTAAATGCACAAACTTGACTTGGATTTTCAGAAGGGACTGGATAAAATTCCACTAGTGAGGTTTCTAAGGCTCTTGGTAAGTTAAAGATAAAGTCGCCATAGTCCCAGATGACCATAGGTGGCTCTCCCCTTTGAGGGGACTGGTGGCGATTTAACCTGGGAGGGTCACCACACCTCAAGTGAGGGGCAAGGTTGAGAAGGCTGGGCCTTCATGACTAACCTCAGTTGGTACAGGGATTGAACCCATGCTGTTAGTGTCACTCTGCATCACAAACCAACCATCCAGCCAACTGAGCTAACTGATCCCCATGGCTCATGGAACGAATAACAATTAGGCCAGTTGTGTTGGAAAGATTAGCTCAGCAACAGAAGCGATAAATAATGGAAAAAGATTTGTCAGTGGGAATGGGAGAGAGAAAGCTTGGAGGCGATTCATCCTTAAATTAGCCTGATCCATCAACAATTTATCAGAGGGCCTTTTGCATATCGTCAAATTTGCTGATGACAGCAAATCCATTTGAAGGATACCCAGAATATTTCATTACCTTTGCTGATAACAGTATCACTGGACTGCCAACCTTCAGTGAATGATCTATAATTCCTCACAGATCAAAATACATGGCCAAGTGACAAATAGCTTGGAGATGAAACAGGGTTTCCAGATAGAATTTTGATATAGATGTATGTAAATGTAATGATAAGAAATAGCAAATATTTACTCAGTATAAGTGGAAACAGAAAAAGATATGTATGTAACAATTCATTGTTTAAAGTAACACATGCCTTTATTACTAAAGCTAATGAAGTAGATACAGGTGACTGAGTGGGGTTTGAAATTATTCTTCCATTCTCACATTTCTGCTATCTAGTGCCACGATTGCTTCTTCTTCCTCCTTAGGATGACGCCATTGGGTTCACAGCCACCTTCACCATCTCGGTGTTGTGCACCATCTGGGCGGAGTGCAGGGAGATGGAATTCCCTATGGAATCTGACAGATATCCCTTCCGGTGATTTATTTGGAAGGTGATTCACCCACGTTCCATTATCAGAATGCAATCCTCCCCACAAGATCTTCCATATCTTCCACCTGCCTTCAGGTGGTGAAGACAGAGATCCACCCTAACGTGCTGCTGGGGCATGGGTAGCAGCTCTGCCTGTGCAGGACAATGGGTAACATCGGATAGTGAGGATGGAAGAATACATGAGCATTTTGCCCACTTGCCATTTGAAATCAAAGAGAAACCGGGGCAGAGTCAACAATTGAGGAGATTGGTCACAACACTGGACTTGATGAACCAAATTGTCAATTTTGCCTCCAGATGAGAGAAACCCCAGAGCCAGCTGGCCTTAATCTTCACTCAGACAGAGGAACTGTCTAGACACCTCCTCTCTTATGCATTATTGCTGGGATTATGCACGGAGTGAGCAGCTGGGGATTTGGTGAGTGAGGGAGCTCAGTGAAGTGGGGAAGGAGATGCTCCTTTATCAGGTTCTTAGTTTGGTACAGAGGAACAAATTGATTTGTGATTAACTGATACGTTATCCACTTATCCTGCTTATAATAAAGTAGGCATCTGTTCACCATGCAAGCTTAATGCAGAAATAGGGCTATATCAAAGGCATCCTGCGGGCAAATGGCCACCCTGATCAGATCATTTCAAGCTGTACATCGCACAAACGCATGTATGGATTTCAGGCCGTCACATCCGGTCCTGAAAAGTGGCCAGTCTACCTCAGATTACCCTGGAAAAGCAAAGTATCCAAAAGATTTTAGCAACAGGTGAGGCTAGCTGTTTCATACTGTTTCACAGTAACACGAGTGGTATTTGCCACTAACAGGATGATGACGTCAAGCCAGAAAGATGTTCTGTTTATCAGACAAATGAGTAATGTGGTGTATGAATTTCAGTGCTAGTAAGATGCTAGATGTATAGGTCACACATTCCAAAGACTTGTGGTTCATATCAAACAGCATGTCCCTTCTGCTGTTCGCAACAGGCAAGGTACAGACTGTACCTAACCAGCCTGTGCTTGCAAAATTCAAAACACAATGTCCTACATGAGATGTGATTCCGCGATTGGACAATATTTGCTAAATAATCCTCAGTGTGCTAAGAATTACACTGCAAATCAATTTAAGATTATCAGTCAGACTCACAGTGTGGTGCATTTGTGTGTGCTGGCAGCTGGTTATATTAATATACAGGGCCCTGACAGACAGACAGAAAGCACATGTGCACACAAGGCGTCCATTTCAGCTAAACAAAATAGGTGACAGCCATTTGCTGGTTCATTCCTCAGGGCAATGCCTTGACCAATAATAGTCAAGCTGTCAGGTTTCAATTTCAAACAATGCTTGGCAGTTAACTGCCAGCCACCATCAACTGGTGCATCCCCCATGGCAACGCTTCTACCAATCAGAGTCCACTTGCCAGGTAATCAGCACTCTCTTCTCAGAGTATAAATTGTTGCTCCCGTTACATTTGGAATTCTTGTGAATTGTCCTGATGAGTGCAAGCTAAAAAGCTTCTCAAAAAGTGTCACTTTTTGTAGCAATGCTACAGACCAATTAGTTTGATGCCAGTAGGGAAAATGAACTACGTGATCACTAGACATTTAGAAAATAATTATTGATTGGGCAGAGTCAATATGGATATATGGAAGGAAAGTCATGGTTGACAAACCTGTTGGCGTTTTTTGAGGATGTTATTTGTAGCATTGACAAAGAATCATTGGATGTGGTGTATTTGAATTTTCAGAAGGCTTTTGATAAGGTCCCATACAGGAAATTAGTAAACAAAATTAGAGCCCATGGGATTGGAGATGATATACTAGTTTGGATTGAGAATTGGTTAACAGACCGAAAACAGAGAGTAGGAATAAACGGGTCATTCTCAAGATGGCAGGCTGTTAGTAGTGAGATACTGCAGGGATTAGTAGTCAGACCATAGCTGTTCACAACCTGTATAAATTATTTGTATGTGGGGACCAAAAGTGCTATTTCCAAATTTGCAGATGACACAGAACTATGTTAATTTAAGTTGTGAAGTGGATGCAAGGAAGATTCAAGGGGACTTGGACAGGCTAAGCGAATGGGTAAGAATGTAGCAGAAAGAATATAACGTGAATAAGTGTGAAGTTATACACTTTGGTAGAAAAAAAGACAGGCAGAGCTTTTCTTAAATAGTGAGAGATTTGGGAGTGTTAATGTCCAACGGGATCTAGGTGTCCTCGTTTTTAGTCACTCAAAACTAGCTTGCAGGTGCAGCAAGCAATTAGGACGGCAAATGGTATGTTGGTCTTCATTGCAAGGGGATAAAAGTACAGGAGTAAAGTTGTCTTGCCGCGATTGGATCACTGGGACCATTTCTAGGGACGGACCTGTACAAGTGAGATGGTCTACATATGAACCACAGCGGGACTAAGATCCTTGTGAGATGTTTTACAAGTGCTATGGGAGAAGTTTAAACTAATTTGGCAGGGGGAGGGGACACAGACTGTTAGCAGAATAAGGGTATGGAATCATACAGCAAACAAACAAGTCAGAAGTGCAGCTGTAGTTTCAAGGGAGTAAGGCCAGGCTGGATGGCCTCTACTTTAGCATCAGGTAAAACGGATGAGTTGAGGACAACGATTGACACGTGGAAATGTGATCTCGTAGCCATCACAGAGGTTGAAGGACACGATTTGCAAGTCAACATTTTGAGATATAGAATCTTCAGGTGAGACCGTGGAGGAGGTAAAAGAGGAAGAGGCATTGCATTATTAATTAAGCAGTCAGTTACTGCAGGAAGGAGAGATGATTATCTTGGAGGGGACACCAAATGAAACTTTGTGGGTAGAGCTTAGGAATAAAAAAAGGGCAGCCACATTGTTAGGTGTTTATTACAGACCCCCAGATAGTCAGAGGGATATTAAGGAGCAAATATGTGCTTGGTATGTGGAGGTTTGTAAAAACAATAATAGGGTGATTTCAACTTTCCCAACATTAAATGGGATTTACATAGTGTTAAAGGTTTGGATAGAGTAATTTCTTGAAATGTGCACAGGAGAACTTTTTAAATCAATATATGGAAGGTCCAACAAGGGAGGGAGCTGTGCTGGACCTGATTCTGGGGAATGAAGCCAGACAGGTGGTTGAGGTGGTGGTGAGGGAGCATTTTACTGATAGTGATCATAACAAGGTCCAATTTAAGCTCGTTATGGACAAGGAAATAGACAAGCTGTAAAAAAGAGTCTTGCATTGGGGGAGAGCGGATTTTAGTAAAATAAGACAGGATCTGGCCAAGGTAGACTGGGAACAGCTTAATGGGAAAATCTACAGAAGAGCAGTGGGGGGCATTCAAAAAGGAAATGGGAAGGGGCAAGCCCTCTAGGGTGATAGGTAGGAATAACAAGCCTAGAGAACCATGGATGACCAGAGACAGTCAGGATACAATGAGAAGGAAAAGAAAGGCTTTTAAAATACAAGGGGAGTAAATCAGTGGAGGCATTAGTGAGGTATAGAAAGTGCAGGGTGCAGCTTAAGAAAGCAATTAGGAATGCAAAGAGGGAATATGAGAAAGGTCTGGCTGGTAAAAGTAGGGAAAATCTCAAGATACTCTAAGTATATCAATGGGAAGAGGATAACCAGGGAAAGAGTAGCGCCCTTTCGGGACCAAGAGGGCAATCTGTGGGTGGAGCCAGAGGACATCAGTAGAGTGTTGAATGAATACTTCACATCCGTCTTCACCCAAGAGAATGAGGATGATGGTATGGAATTCAGGGAGAGACTGAGAGGTTTTTGAGCAAATTGACATAGGGAAGGACAAGGTATTGGCAGCCTTAAGAGTGGATAAATGTCCAAGTCCAGATGAATTGTGCCCAAGGCTGCTGTGGGAGGCAAGGAAGGAGATTGCAGGGTCTCTGACCCATATTTTCAATTCCTCTCTGGCCAAGGGAGGTGCCAGACAACTGGAGAACAGCTAATGTAGTTCCGCTATTTAAGAAGGGTTGCAGAGATAAACCAGGGAATGACAGACCAGTGAGTCTCACGTCAGTGGTAGGGAAACTATTAGAGAAACTTCTGAATGAGAGCATCTATCTCCACTTGGCAAGGCAAAGCGTGATCAGGGATAGTCAGCATGGCTTCATCAGAGGGAGATCATGCCCAGCAAATTTGATTGAATTTTTTGAGGAGGTGATCAGGTGTGTAGATGAGGGTCGTGCAGTCGATGTAGTTTATACGGATTTCAGGAAAGCCTTTGATAAGGTCCCACATGGGAGATTGTAAAGGAGGTAAATTACATGGGATACAGTGTAATTTGATAAAGTGGATTCAAAATTGGCTCAGTTGTCGGGAGACAGAGGGTGATGACAGAATGTTGCTTTAGTGACTGGAAGCCAATGTCCAGTGGCGTACCAGGATCTGTGTTGGGCCCTGTATTATTTGTTTTTTATATAAATGACATTGATGACTATGTGGCGGATAGGATTAGTAAGTTTGTGGATGGCACAAACATTGGACGGGTGGTTAACAGTGAGGCGGAGTGTCTTGGGCTACAATAAGATATAGATGGAATGGTCAAATAGTTAGATGGAATTTAACCCTGAAAAATGTGAGGTGATACACTTTAGAAGGAATAATTTGACAAAGAAAGTACTCAATGAATGGTAGATGTTCTGTGGAACAAACGGACCTTGGCGTGAAAAAGGCGTATGGGACACTTGCCTTTATCAATCGAGGCATAGGACCCGATTTTGTCATTGCGTTGTGCCCGTTTTTGGCCACGGAAACTTGGTAAAGTCAGGCATGAGGCAAGTAGCGCGATCCACACCCACCTACGCGCCGGTTTCCCCTTGACCACGGCCCGAACATGGCCGTAATTCGCCGCATTCGCCCATCCAGGTTCGGCACAAATCAGACATGCTCTACAAAAGTTCAATACGGGGCTCCAGCTAGTGAGGAGGTAAGTGCCAAGCGTCTGATGGCTCTTTGCCCGAGATCGGTACGGGGGTTGAGGGGCGGGGCAGGGGACTGTCCGCTGCCACTTTGCCTGCGATCAGTGAGGGGGAAGGGGGGAGCTCCGCTGCCACTCTGCCTGTGATCAGAAAGGGGGAAGGGAGGGTCTGCTGCTACTCTGCTTGAGATCAGTGGGGGAGGGGGCCACGATCGGTCTGGGTGGCGGGTGGGTGGGTGAGTAATGTTTTGGGGGTGGGGCAATGTCACTGGGGGCTGGGGGAGGCATTATCCGGCCCGGGAGCGATGTGGCAGGGGAGCCACATTCTATCTTTCTTTTCTGTGCATGCGCAGATGGAGGCGCCGATCGGAGCTGCATGATTTCGGGCACATTAAGCCCCGCCCACAAGCTTGTGCAGCGCGATTCGGAATCGCAGATATTTTTTCAGGCAGAGTGCGTATGGGGGTGCCTGAACCGATCTAAAAGTCGGATCTGAAACACTCCCAGTTTCAAGTCCGCCCAGCACTTAGAATCAAAATGGTAAAATAGGGCCCATAGATTACAAAAGGGGGGGAAGTCATTGGAGTTATAACAAGAACAAAGAAAATTACAGCACAGGAACAGGCCCTTCTGAATTGTGAAAAGCTTCTGAATTGTGGTCACTGTTCCCGAACTGCTCCCCTACTGAAACGTCGACCATCTGGCTGGGCTCATTTCCCAATACCAGGTCCAGTACGGCCCCTTCCCTCGTTGGACCATCTACATACTGTTTCAAAAAGCTCTCCTGGATGCTCCTTACAAACTCTGCCCCATCCATGTCCCTAGCACTATAGAACTTTGGTGAGGCCACAGCTAGAGTACTGTAGGCAGTTCTGGTCACTGTATTATTGAAAGGATGTGGTTGCACTGGAGGGG
The DNA here is from genome assembly GCF_964213995.1 of Mustelus asterias. NCBI lineage: Eukaryota > Metazoa > Chordata > Chondrichthyes > Carcharhiniformes > Triakidae > Mustelus > Mustelus asterias. The sequence goes on from NC_135806.1 coordinate 138,761,946, forward strand.
GTGCAGAGGAGATTCACCAGGATGCTGCCTGGGATGGAACATTTAAGTTATGAAGAAAGGTTGGCTAAGCTTGGGTTGTTTCTGTTGGAGCAGAGAAGACTGAGGGGCGACTTGATCAAGGTGTACAAGATTATGAGAGACATGGACAGAGTGGATAAAAAGGAGCTGTTCCCCTTAGTTGAAGGATCAGTCACGAGAGGACATAGGTTCAAGGTGCGGGGCAGGAGGTTCTGGGGGGAATCTGAGGGAAAACCTTGTTACCCAGAGGGTGGTGACGGTCTGGAATGCGCTGCCTGGGAGGGTGGTGGAGGCGGGTTGCCTCACATCCTTTAAAAGGTATCTGGATGAGCACTTGACCCATCATAATATTCAGGGCTATGGGCCAACTACCAGAAGCTGGAAATGTACAAGTCTCAACATCAAAGAACGGTCTAAAATCAAGGTGGTTAACAAGTCCGCAAAAACAGGGGATGGCCAGCATTCAGATCTTTCTTTGTGGATTGCCAAGGTTCAATTCTGATTAATTGAAACAGAATTTCTCGCAAATGCAAGACATTTTATTGAACATCCCCACAATCCCAATAATTTTGGAATGTTACAGCAGAGGAAGGGGCCACGTGGCCCACAGTGTTTGTACATAACCACCTTGATTTCTTGCTGTGCAAGAGCCATAACTTTATTCCCATTCCCCACACCTGTTCAACATTTTCTGACTAAATACCTTCATTTTCAAAATCACCATGGATCCTGCTGTAACGACTGTTTCTGCTCCCTACTACATTGAAAAATAATCTAACATCTCTCTTATCTTTTTGGTGATGATCCCAAATTTAAGGTCTCACTAAACAGTAACCGGATTTACTTTCACAAAACAGCTCATCATTTTGAATTCCATTTTCAGATTTCAGCATCTGCAGTAATTCGCCAATCATTTTGAATACCTGGATTTGATCTCCTGAACCTTGTCTGTTCCAATGTTTTTAAAAAATTCATTCACAGGATGTGAACTTGGCTGTCAAGGCCACCCTGAATCACCGTGGAGAAGGTGGAGTACTCTCTGGAATACAACCGAGTAGCATTCTGGGACTTTATTCCCTGGAGCGTAGAAGATTGAGGGGAGATTTGATAGAGGTGTATAAGAGTTTGATGGGTATAGATAGAGTGAATGCAAGCAGGCTTTTTCCGCTGAGGCTAGGGGAGAAAAAAAACCAGAGAGCATGGGTTAAGGGTGAAAGGAGAAAAGTTTAAAGGGAATATTAGGGGGGGGCTTCTTCACGCAGAGAGTGGTGGGAGTGTGGAATGAGCTGCCGGATAAAGTGGTAAATGCTTTTAACATTTAAGAAAAACTTGGATGGGTTCATGGATGAGAGGGGTGTGGAGGGGTATGGTCCAAGTGCAGGTCAGTGGGACTAGGCAAAAAATGGTTCGGCACAGACAAGAAGGGCCAAAAGGCCTGTTTCTGAGCTGTAATTTTCTATGGTTCTATTCTAGGTTGTTTCAGAAGGCAGTTAAGAGTCAGCCCACATTGCTGTTGATCCGGTGTCATGTGTAGGCCAGATCAGATAAGATTGTCAGGTTTCCTTCCCTGAAGAATATTAGTGAACCAGATGGATTTTTATGGCAATCAGTAGATCCATGGTCTCCATTATATACACCACCTTTTAATTACAGCTTTCTTTTAATTACTTCAATTGAAATTTCCCAACTGCGCTGGTGGGATTTGAACTTTGTGTCTCTGGATTAGTGATCCTGTAACAAAGCCACAGACTGCTGTACAATGGTGTACTGGAGCTTTTTTAATATATTATTTCCCCAGTCAGTAGATACAATTGCCAAGCCACTCCCTTGCTTAACGAGCAGGGGCTCCTCATGGCTTGAACAATAAGTGTTGGGGTTGTATATAAAAGATTGCTGCTGCTTTGAGGACTAATAGAATGGAAGAACATTTGTTGACTGCTAACATCCCAGTGAGACTTCCTGAATCATGCTTTTTCTCCCGCTACTTGACCTTTCGGATTTGAACTGGCCTTGAGACGACTGTCTGGGGCAAAACACAAAAGGAGTTTCACAACACGGGCCACAGAATGAAACTCAATGACACAGACACATCTGTGAAACAATGTCTGATGTACAAAGGGGAAGCTCCGTGGGATGAAACAGAAGATTTGGCAGGGTGAAGGTGGGACAGGAAAAGGGAACAAAAAAAGCTCAAGTGAAACGTTGCACAGGTGCAGCACGACTTCCTCTGCAGTCTCGCAATGTCACTGTTTTTCGGAAGTTAAAGTAATCACCAAGAATGCAGACTCAGTAGCATTGAGATAACCACTTTTTAGTGGTGAGGCTGAGACGGATAACATCTTACTCGGCACTAAACAATAGGCCAGGTAGACAGGCTGAACTCCTCTTTATTATTCCCATTTATACATACTTAAAATGACATTAAGCTGAATTTCAATATTTTCAGATTGTGTTCAGCCAAGGGAATTCTGGCCAATTTGTACATTAGCAGACCCAGGATCATACCAGGAACCTTCCTGCTCTGTACAGCTCAATTCTACAATGAGTCAAACACAAGTTCCTCAAAGGTGAAGCTTGGCTTAGCTAGGAGCCAGTGTAGATCCACGAATACCGCACTGATGGCGGAAAGGAACTCGGTGCGAGTTAGGACATGTTCAGCACTGTTTGCATGATGTGAAATCTACAGAGAGTAGAACGTGGGCGGTCACCAGGTATGTGCTGAAAAGTCAAACTTAGAGGTAACAAATGAATGAGGATTTCAACAGCAGGTGAGCCGAGGTAGAGGTGGAGTCAAACATCAGTACTGAGGCGGAAGGAGGTGATGTGAGAGGTGGCACGGATACGTGGTCAGCAACTCATTTCAGGGAGAAATATGACACCAAGATTGCAAACAGTTTGGTTTCACTGCCTCAGAAGGGCCAATGATTTATTTGTGAAGTATAGTAACTGTTGCAGTGTAGGAAATGGGGGAACCAATTTGTGCAGAACATACTCCCACAAATATGAATGGGATTACGCCTAGATAATTGTATTTTTATTTTAAAATGTTGTTGTTGTGGGATGAATATGGCCAGGATAGCTCTTTTTCAAATAATGCCATTGAATCTTTAACATCCATTCATTCGGTTTAATGTCTCATTCAGAAAACAGCATCTGACAGTGCAGTGTTCCCTCAGTACTGCATTGAAGCGTCAGCCTGGATTCTGCTTTGCTATTCCAAATCTATAAACCATCCCATGACCATCAAATGTGGACAACTGATGCCCTCCCCACCCCTGTAAACTTTCTCAACCACATTCCATTAAGTTTGATGGCGACATCATCTCTACTGGGTGACTATTAAACAGTTTTCAGTGTTAGGGGTGGGTGTACTAGTTTGGGCTATGAACTAATTTAAACCACAGTGAATAATATAGTGTGATCGGCTGAAGCTCAGGAAGTGATTCAGCGCAACAACTTACAGATTGACGTCACTTGCTACAGGAATTGCATCAATATCGCAGTTTTGAATCATTTCTGGGAAAGCCTTTAACCTAGCCGCTCTGTGTATAGGATGCTACCTTCACCACTGTTTCAAATGCTTTGCACCCTGTGGTCTGCCTTAGTGATGTTTATCTGACCAATGTATTTGGAAATTAGCCAATTTTATATTTGCTCTCAGTAATTAAGCTGATCTATGCTACATGCTACCTGGAGCTTGTTGTGCAGTGGGTAGCAGCCTCAGCCAGAAACTCCAGGTCCGAGTTCCATTCCAGGGCTTGTTGGTCGTGGAAGGTGCGTTCACAACACGGCCAAAAAAGTTGAGCATCAACCTGAAAATCCTTCCAACACGCCAATGTCAGGCAGTAAGAGAGGGAGAGATTCCTGGTCAGCCACGCGATGGAAAGGAAATTGGAGTCTGTACCATCACTATCCATAAGTTCAGACTACAACATGTACATAAAAGTGTATGTTGCCACAGCAACGCAGACTCCCTGAGTGAATTGTAGCACATCACCATCATCTGCCCGTTGAAGAATTTTGCAAAGTGAGTAACATTTAGGCTACTGGACATTCTTCAACAAATTCTTGCACGATCAAGATAGGCAGGCTGTTTGGATATCCACCTGAGCATATTAATTTAAAGAACAAGGAACCGTACAGCGCAGGAACAGTCCCTTCGGCCCACCAAGTCTGTGCCAACACAAGTGCCTTTCTAATCCAATATTTTCTTGCCTCTACGCGGTCCATATCCCTCTATTCCCGGCCTATTCATGTATCTATCCAGATGCCTCTTGAACATTGTTATAGAATCTGCTTCCACCACCTCCTCCGGCAGCACGTTCCAGGCATTCACCACCCTCTCTGTGAGAAAAACCTGCCTCTTACATCTCTTTTAAATTTGACCCCCTCTCACTCTATGCCCCGAGTAATTGACCTTTCGACCCTGGGAAAAGACTCTGACTATCCACCCTATTCAAGCCTGTCATAATCTTGCAAACCTCGATTAGTGCTGAGGGAGTACTGTACTGTCGCAGGAGCAGTCTATTCGATGAGATGTTGAATCAAACCATGCATGCCTCTCAGGAGAATGTAAACGATCCCACAGCTTTATTCGAAGGGGAGCAGGGGAATTTTTCAGAGTGTCCTGGCCAATATTTACCTCTCAGCTAAAATCACGGAGACAGATTATTTGGTCTTTGTCACAATCTTTATGGGAGCTTGCTGTGTGCAAACTGGTTGCTGCAATTTCTACATTACAGCAAGTGACCACATTTTAAAGGAATCTAATTTCTTCCTTTTGTGTATATTTCATTACCTTGGCTTCAACACAACACTGTATCTTCAGGTGTCAGAGTCGTATGTTCTGCTACTGTCCCTCAAGCTGGTCATCATCTCATCAGGACACCAGGCTGTTTGCAACCTTTGTAGAATTGACCCCGAGTTGAGCTTCTGATCCTGTATCCACACCATCACTGAGGCCACTCTCACCTGGCCTCCCACATTCTACTCTCCGTAAACTTGAGATCATCCAAAATTCTATTGCCCTTGTCCTAACTGCACCAAGTCCCCTTCTCCCATCACCCCATGATCGAGACTGGCTTTGGGTCAAACAACTACTCGATTTTAAAATTATTTTTTGATTTGATTTGATTTATTATTGTCACATGTATGAACATACAGTGAAAAGTATTGTTTCTTGCGTGCTATACAGACAAAACATACCGTTTATAGAGAAGGAAACGAGAGAGTGCAGAATGTAGTGTTACAGTCATAGCTAGGGTGTAAAGAAAGATCAACTTAATGCAAGGTAGGTCCATTCAAAAGTCTGACAGCAGCAGGGAAGAAGCTGTTCTTGAGTCGGTTGGTACGTGACCTCAGACTTTTGTATCTTTTTCCTGAAGGAAGAAGGTGGAAGAGAGAATGTCCGGGGTGCGTGGGGCCCTTAATTATGCTGGCTGCTTTGCCAAGGCATTGGGAAGTGTAGACAGAGTCAATGAATGGGAGGCTGGTTTGCATGATGGATTGGGCTACATTCACGACCTTTTGTAGTTTCTTGCGGTCTTGGGCAGAGCAGGAGCCATACCAAGCTGTGATACAACAAGAAAGAATGCTTTCTATGGTGCATCTGTAAAAGTTGGTGAGAGTCGTAGCTGACATGCCAAATTTCTTAGTCTTCTGAGAAAGTAGAGGCGTTGGTGGGCTTTCTTAACTATAGTGTCGGCATGGGGGGACCAGGACAGGTTGTTGGTGATCTGGACATCTAAAACCTTGAAGCTCTCGACCCTTTCTACTTCGTCCCCATTTACAAATCCCTCCATGCCCTCTAATAGAGGTCATTAAAATTACGCATGGTTTTGATAGACAGACATGGTGAGGGGTTAATATACAGACCATCAGTGTAAGATTGTCAGCAACAGGCAATTCAGAAGATATGTTATTTACCCAGAGGGCAGTGACAATATAGAAGGAACACATTAACAGAGTGAGTTATTAAGACGAGTAGTATAGAGGGGTTTAAGGGGAAGCTAGATAAGTACAGAAAGGAGAAGGAAGCAGAGGATTATGCTGCAAGAGAAAGATAAGGATAGATGGAGCATCAACAGTGACACAATTGGCTGGGCTGAATCATCTTTTTTGTGAGTGTATATCAGTCTGTGGATGTGTGTGTATTTGTGTTCCCCTAGCAGTGAAATGGCGAGATTCATATCTGACACTTTCTGTTGATGTTGTAGATAATTGGATTGGATGAATCTCACACTTCACACCAATCCCCCCCCACACAGTAAATACATCTCACTTTCCACACAGCAAGGGGATGATGGATCACTGTGATGGTGAGAGCCAGTAGCAGGAATGGGTTTATTTAGCACTGAGTGTCCATTTGGATTTGGAGTCCAAACAAATTGTGCCTGAGCCTATTCTACATCTGCCATCTCAGATCTGGTATCCAGAGCTCCATTTGTCTCCATCCACAGTCCCTGACCACTCCCCACCCCGATTGAACCACGGTCTCTGACCTGATAGTCACAGGTGAGGTGCCTGAAGATTGGAGGGTGGCAAATGTTGTGCCTTTGCTTAAAAAGGACTGTAGGGAAAAGCCTGGGAACTACAGGCCCATGAGCCTCACATCTGTGGTGGATAAGTTGTTGGTAGGTATTTTGAGGCATTTAGAGACGCAAGGACTGATTAGGGACAGTCAGCATGGCTTTGTGAGTGGAAAATCATGTCTCACAAATTTGATTGAGTTTTTTGAAGGGGTAACCAAGAAGGTAGATGAGGGCAGTGCAGTTGATGTTGTCTACATGGACTTTAGCAAGGCCTTTGACAAGGTACCGCATGGTAGGTTGTTACATAAAGTTAAATCTCACGGGATCTAGGGTGAGGTAGCTAAATGGATACAAAATTGGCTTCTTGACAGAAGCCAGAGGGTGGTTCTAGAGGGTTGTTTTTCAAACTGGAGGCCTGTGGCCAGCGGTGTGCCTCAGGGATCAGTGCTGGGCCCACTGTTATTTGTCATTTATATTCATGATTTGGATGAGAATATAGGGGACGTGGTTAGTAAGTTTGCAGATGACACCAAGATTGGTGGCATAGTGGACAATGAAGAAAGTTATCTCCGATTGCAACGGGATCTTGGTCAATTGGGCCAATGGGCTGACGAATGACAGATGGAGTTTAATTTAGATAAATGCGAGGTTATGCATTTTGGTAGATTGAACCAGGGCAGGACTTAGTCAGTTAATGGTAGGGCATTGGGGAGAGTACAGAACAAAGAGATCGAGGGGGTACATGTTCATTGCTCCTTGAAAGTGGAGTCACAGGTGGACAGAGTGGTGAAGAAGGCATTCGGCATGCTTGGTTTCATCGGTCAGAACATTGAATACAGGAGTTGGAATGTCTTGTTAAGTTGTACAAGACATTGATAAGGCCACACTTGGAAAACTGTGTACAGTTCTGGTCACCCTATTATAGAAAGGATACTATTAAACTAGAAAGAGTGCAGAAAAGATTTACTAGGATGCTACCACGACTTGATGGTTTGAGTTATAAGGAGAGGCTGGATAGACTGGGACTTTTTTCTCTGGAGCATAGAAGGCTGAGGGGTGATCTTATAGAGGTCTATAAAATAATGAGGGGCACAGATCAGCTAGATAGTCAATATCTTTTCCCAAAGGTAGGGGAGTCTAAAATTAGAGGGCGTAGGTTTACGGTGAGAGATACAAAAGTGTCCAGAGGGGCAATTTTTTCACAGAGGGTGGTGAGTGTTTGGAACAAGCTGCCAGAGGTAGTAGTAGAGGCGGGTACAATTTTGTCTTTTAAAAAGCATTTAGACAGTTACATGGGTAAGATGGGCATAGAGGGACATGGGTCAAATAAATGCGGGCAACTGGGACTAGCTTCAGGGTTTAAAAAAAGGGCGACATGGACAAGTTGGACCGAAGGGCCTATTTCCATGCTGTAAACCTCTATGACTCTAATAAACCCTGAGTGAACCACAGTCCCTGACCTCTCAGACCCTGATTGAACCACAGTCCCTGACCTCAGACCCTGAGTGAACCACAGTCCCTGATTGAACCACAGTCCCTGGCCCCCTGATTGAACAACATTATGTCCTGTTAAACAGGCCAAAGTAGAATATTTGGAACTGTAGCAGTGGAAAAGTAAACTGAATTGCCGATGTCACGCAGAGAGCAAGTTTGCCTTAGTTATTCAGATTACCGACACGGGTTGAAAGCCAAATTTAAATGTCTGGGAAATGCACACATCTTTTGCTTGCCTGATATAGAGTACATACACTCTTTCCTCATGTGACACAGTGTGCGCACCCAAAGTTAAAGAATACGGACACATGAGCTCAGGTTTAGGGACACGCAGCAAGCTTGCTGCAGGAGTATAGCTGGCTTCACAACAGTTTGCATTGACATAGCACCTTTAATATTGTAAATAGTCCCAAGACGCTTCAGAGGTGCGTTATCCAACACAGTTTGAAAACAAGCCTTTCAGGGAGGTTCTGATTCTCTTAATTTTGGGGAAGCACAGAGATCTTGGTGGACTGTCGGAGGATATAGAGGGAAGGAGGGGAAAATTGGAAGCTGAATGTTTTTATAAAGCCACTGTAGGTCAGCAAACATTGGGGCAGTGAGTGAACAGGATGGTGGGTCAGGATACAAGCAGCTGATCTCTCGTCAGAGGAGCTGCCGGCCATGCTGAAAAGTACAATCATTCCTATTGTGGGGTTGTTCCCACTGTCAAAAGGAAGGGGACATTTAATGAAGAATGTTTTAAGTTGATGTGGATAAATAAGGAGCGACCCATACCCACTGGCAGTAGGGGCAGTAATCAGGGGACGTGGATTAAATATTTGGCACAGACCCAAAGAGGAGGGAGATTTTCTTCAACACACTGAGCTTTATGTTCTGAAATGCATTTCCTGAAAAAGAGGGTGGAAGTGGATTCAAGTAACTTTCAAAAAAGGAAGAAAGATTTGCATTAATACCGTGCCTTTCGTGCCCTCAGTACATTCCAAAGCACTTAACATCCAATCGTGTGTACTTTGTGGTGATGGTATATGCAGGAGTGGTAACATTGGGGGACCGGTATTCCAGAGGTCTGTCCAAGGTTCAAATCTCACTAAGTCAGCTGGGGGAAAGCATAATGTCATAAGAAACAGGAATAGATCATTTGGCTCATTGAGCCTGCATGATTTGAAGGTGATTAGCACTGCTGCCTCACACCTCTAGGGACCTGGGTTCAACTCCCAGCTTCGGTCACTGTCTGTATGGGATTTGCACATTCTCCCCGTGTCTGTGTGGGTTTTCTTCGGGTCCTCCGGTTTCCTCCCACAGTCCAAAGATGTGCAGGTTCGGTTGATTGGCCATGCTAAATTACCCCTTAGTGTCCCAGGATGCATAGGTTAGAGGGATTAGTGGGATGAATATGTGGGGTTACGGGGATAGGGCCTGGGTGGGATTGTTGTCAGTACAGACTCAATGGACCGAATGGCCTCCTTCTGCACTGTAGGGATTCTATGATTTATGTCACACAAGCGCTGAACAATGACCATTTCCATCCAACAAGAGAAAGAATCTACCCCCCCCTCCCCGCCCCCATGACATTCAATGGCATTACCATTGCTGAATCCACTAACATCCCAAGGGCTACCACTGAACGAAACAAAACTGAACTGGACCTGCCACATAAACACTATCGACAAAAGCAGGTCAGATGCTGGGAATTCTGTAGCAAGTAACTCACCTCCTGACTCCCCAAAACCTGTTCACCATTTACAAGGCTTAAATCAGGAGTGTACAAAGAACAAAGTCCAGCACAGGAACAGGCCCTTCAGCCCTCCAAGCCTGCACCAATCGATCATGATGCCCTAACTAAACAAAAAAAACCTTCTGCCCTTCCTCGGTCTGTATCCCTCAGTATAAGGGAATACTCTCCACTGGCTGGATGAGTGCAGCTCTCACACTCAAGAAGCTTGAAACCATCCAGGACAAGGCAGCCCACTTGATTGACACCCCATTTGCTAGAACATTCTTCCTAATGTGGAAGTGCACACAGTACTCTAACTGCGGCCTAACCAACATTTTATATAGTTCCAGCATTACCTCCCTGTTCTTAAACTCTGTGCCTCGGCTAATAAAGGGAAGTGTACCATATGTCTTCTTAACCACTTTATCCACCTGTCCTGCTACCTTAAGGAACCAGTGTACATGGACACCCAAGGTCTCTCTGGTGCTTCCCATGCTGTTCTTCTTGCATAATCTCCTTGCTCTTGTACTCTATGCTCTGTTTGTAAAGCCCAAAGTACCATGTGCTTTATTAACTGTTCTCTCCACCTATCCTGCCACCTTCAATGACCCATGCACATACACACCCAGGTCTCTCTGCTCCTGCCCCACTTTAAGAATATTACCACTTATTTTATCTTGTCTCTCCATGTTCTTCCTACCAAAATGCATCATCTTATACTTCTCTGCATGAACTTCATCTGCCACCTATCTACCCACTCCACCAACTTGTTGACGTCCTTTTGAAATTCTGTCCTCCTCATAGTTTACAATACTTCCAAGTTTTGTGTCATCTGCAAACTTTGAAATTGTCCTATGTACACCAAGATTTAGATCATTAGTATCTATCAGTAAAGTAAGGGTCCCAATATCGACCAGGACGGCACAGTGGAACAGTGGTTAGCACAGCTGCCTCACAGCGCCAGGGACCCAGGTTCCAGCCTTGGGCCACTGTCTGTGTGGGGCTTGCACATTCTCCCCATGTCTGCATGGGTTTCCTCCAGGTGCACCAGTTTCCTCCCATAGTCCAAAGATGTTCAGGTTATGTGGATTGGCCATGCTAAATTGCCCCTTAGTGTCCAAAGGGGGATTAATGGGGTAAGTACGTGGGGCTATAGGGATACAGCCTAAGTAAGGTGTTCTGTTAGACAGTTGATGCAGACTCGATAGGTCGAATGACCTCCTTCTGCACTGTAGGGATTCTATGACCCCTGGGGAACACCGCTGCAAACTTTCTTCCAACCTGAATAATATCCATTGACCATCTCTGCTTCCTATAATTCAGCCAATTTTCTATCCACGTTGCCACTGTCCCTTTTATTCCATGAGCTTTAACTTTACTCAGAAGTTTGTTGTGTGGCACAGTATTGAATACATTCTGAAAGTCCTTGTACATCACATCAACAACATTACCACAGCAGGGTGGCACAGAGGTTAGCACTGATACCTCACAGTGTCAAGGACCCAGGTTCGATTCCAGGCTTGAATCACTGTGTGCGCGGAGTCTGTACGGTCTCACCGTCACTGTGAAGTTAGTGTTTGTAAAATTATAAAACAATTGTGAAAATGCAAAGAGCACAAAGTATTGCATGGTCTGTTTTTTAAAAAAGTAGTTTTTTTTCAGAAGCAGGTGCGTGCTGTACAGACTGAAACAATGTGTTGCGATCCTCGGCAGAGCTACCAAGATGACAGGTGGTTTTTGAATTTTAACCAGTTTAAACGAGGCATTTGAATAGCAGCAGCCTATCAGATTTGAATTTGATGTTTTGATGATCTGTAAACCAATGCTATTGTGGGGATTTTTGGGATGTAATCAGGGGTATAAAACCAGTTCCCAGCTCCAGAGAACTGCCAGACAACCAGTGCCACAGTTTGAGAGACACACACACTGATAGCAGCTGTCTCCGACAGCGTAACAGCCACATTTATGTCTCAAAAGAAAGCCTCATCTCAATTGTAAAAGTACCAACAGAAGATAGTGAAAACATAAGATAAAGACGACAGACATTCCGGAAGATGACAAACCTGGTTAAAATTTTGAGAGTGACTGGAAATTTTACTTTTTTGTTAATAAATGGGAATTGGATTTATCAAAACTGCATTCCATTAGAATACTGTTTTATTCGATTTGCTAATAGTTTAGTTAGCCTGTTCACTGTTAGTTAGATAAATAAATAGTGTTACTTGGTGCTTTTTCAGAGAAAGTCTCAGGTAGTTGAACATTGAATTGTCAATGTTGTTCCTTTGTTTAAGAAGGGTAGCAAGAATAATCCAGGTAATTACAGGCCGATGAGCCTGACATCAGTGGTAGGGAAATTATTGGAGAGGATTCTTCGAGACAGGATTTACTCCCACTTGGAAATAAGTGGATGTATTAGTGAGAGGCAACATGGTTTTGTGAAGGGGAGGTCGCGTCTCACTAACTTGATCGCGTTTTTCAAGGAAGTGACGAAGATGATTGATGAGGGTAGGGCAGTGGATGTTGTCTACATGGACTTCAGTAAGGCCTTTGACAAGGACCCTCATGGCAGACTGGTGCAGAAGGTAAAGTTGCATGGGATCAGTGGTGAGCTGGCAAGGTGGATACAGAACTGACTCGGTCATAGAAGACAGAGGGTAGCAGTGGAAGGATGCGTTTCTGAATGGAGGGCTGTGACAAGTGGCATTCATGATGTGGAGATGCCGGCGTTGGACTGGGACAAACACAGGAAGAAGTCTAACAACACCAGGTTAAAGTCCAACAGGTTTATTTGGTAGCAAATCAGGGATGACCTGATAGAAGTTTACAAGTGGCATTCCTCAGGGTTCAGTGCTGGGACCGTTGCTTTTTGTAATATATGTAAATGATTTGGAGGAAAATGTAACTGGTTTGATTAGGTGGCAGGCAGGTAGGATAGCTGAGGAACAGTGGAGGATTTTTAAGGAGATCCTTTTCAGTTCTCAGCAAAAATATATTCCAGCAAAAAACAAGGATTGTAAGAAAAGGGAGAACCAGCCGTGGATAACGAAGGAAATAAAGGAGAGTATTAAAATAAAAACAGCTGCGTACAGAGTGGCCAAAAATAGTGGAGAAACAAGTGATTGGGAAAAATTTAAGAAACAACAAAGAGAGACTAAGAAAGAGATAAAGAAAGGAAGGATAGACTATGAAGCTAGGCTAGCAATTAATATAAAAAATGATAGTAAAAGTTTTTATAAATATATAAAAAGGAATAGAGTGGCTAGAGTGAATGTTGGACCCTTGGAGGACGAGAGGGGGGAGTTAATAGTGGGAAATGAGGATATGGCTGAGTCCTTAAATAAGTTTTTTGTGTCGGTCTTCACGGTGGAGGACACAAATAGTTTGCCAAATATTAACGATAGAGGGTTGGCAGCAGGAGAAATACTTAATACAATTAATGTTACCAGAGAGGCAGTGCTGGGTAGACTAATGGGACTGAAGGTGGACAAGTCCCCGGGTCCGGATGGAATGCATCCCAGGGTATTGAAAGAAATGTCAGAGGTAATAGTGGATGCGTTAGTGATTATTTATCAAAACTCGTTGCTTTCTGGGGTAGTGCCGGTTGATTGGAAAACGGCTAATGTTACGCCGCTGTTTAAAAAAGAAAGGAGACAAAAGGCGGGTAACTATAGGCCGGTCAGCTTAACGTCTGTAGTAGGGAAAATGCTGGAATCCATTATTAAAGAGGAGATAGCAGGGCATCTGAATAGAAATGGTTCGATCAATCAGACGCAGCATGGATTCATGAGGGGAAAGTCGTGCTTGACGAACATGTTGGATTTTTATGAAGATGTGACTAGGGCGGTTGATGGAGGAGAACCGGTGGATGCGGTGTTTTTGGATTTCCAAAAGGCGTTTGATAAGGTGCCCCATAAAAGGCTGCTGAAGAAGATTAGGGCACACGGAGTTGGGGGTAGTGTGTTAAAGTGGATTGGGGACTGGCTATCCGACAGGAAGCAAAGAGTCGGAATAAATGGGTGTTTTTCCGGTTGGAGGAAGGTAACTCGTGGCGTGCCGCAGGGATCGGTACTCGGGCCGCAACTGTTTACCATTTATATAGATGATCTGGAGGAGGGGACGGAGTGTAGGGAACGAAGTTTGCAGACGACACAAAGATAAGTGGAAAAGTGAATCGTGTGGAGGACGGAGAAGATCTGCAGAGAGATTTGGACAGGCTGAGTGAGTGGGCGAGGATATGGCAAATGGAGTATAACGTTGAGAAATGCGAGGTTATACACTTTGGAGGAAATAATAACAAATGGGATTACTATCTCAATGGAAACAAATTAAAACATGCTACCGTGCAAAGGGACCTGGGGGTCCTTGTGCATGAGACGCAAAAGCCCAGTCTGCAGGTACAACAGGTGATCAAGAAGGCAAATGGGATGTTGGCCTATATTGCGAAGGGGATAGAATATAAAAGCAGGGATGTCTTGATGCACCTGTACAGGGCATTGGTGAGGCCGCAGCTGGAATACTGTGTGCAGTATTGGTCCCCTTATATGAGGAAGGATATATTGGCATTGGAGGGAGTGCAGAGAAGGTTCACCAGGTTGATACCGGAGATGAGGGGTTTGGATTATGAGGAGAGGCTGAGGAGATTGGGTTTGTACTCGTTGGAGTTTAGAAGGATGAGGGGGGATCTTATGGAGACTTATAAGATAATGCGGGGGCTGGATAGGGTGGAGGCGGAGAGATTCTTTCCACTTAGTAAGGAAGTTAAAACTAGAGGACACAGCCTCAAAATAAAGGGGGGTCGGTTTAAGACAGAGTTGAGGAGGAACTTCTTCTCCCAGAGGGTGGTGAATCTCTGGAATTCTCTGCCCACTGTGGTGGTGGAGGCTACCTCGCTGAATATGTTTAAAGCGCGGATGGATGGATTCCTGATCGGTAAGGGAATTAAGGGTTATGGGGAACATAGAACATTACAGCGCAGAACAGGCCCTTCGGCCCACGATGTTGCACCGACCAGTTAAAAAAAAACTGTGACCCTCCAACCTAAACCAATTTCTTTTCGTCCATGAACCTATCTACGGATCTCTTAAACGCCCCCAAACTAGGCGCATTTACTACTGATGCTGGCAGGGCATTCCAATCCCTCACCACCCTCTGGGTAAAGAACCTACCCCTGACATCGGTTCTATAACTATCCCCCCTCAATTTAAAGCCATGCCCCCTCGTGCTGGATTTCTCCATCAGAGGAAAAAGGCTATCACTATCCACCCTATCTAAACCTCTAATCATCTTATATGTTTCAATAAGATCCCCTCTTAGCCGCCGCCTTTCCAGCGAAAACAATCCCAAATCCCTCAGCCTCTCCTCATAGGATCTCCCCTCCATACCAGGCAACATCCTGGTAAACCTCCTCTGCACCCTCTCCAAAGCCTCCACATCCTTCCTGTAATGTGGGGACCAGAACTGCACACAGTACTCCAAGTGCGGCCGCACCAGAGTTGTGTACAGTTGCAACATAACGCTACGACTCCTAAATTCAATCCCCCTACCAATAAACGCCAAGACACCATATGCCTTCTTAACAACCTTATCTACTTGATTCCCAACTTTCAGGGATCTATGCACACATACACCTAGATCCCTCTGCTCCTCCACACTATTCAAAGTCCTCCCGTTAGCCCTATACTCAACACATCTGTTATTCCTACCAAAGTGAATTACCTCACACTTCTCCGCATTAAACTCCATCCGCCACCTCTCGGCCCAACTTTGCAACCTGTCTAAGTCTTCCTGCAAACTACGACACCCTTCCTCACTGTCTACCACACCACCGACTTTGGTGTCATCAGCAAATTTGCTAATCCACCCAACTATACCCTCATCCAGATCATTAATAAATATTACAAACAGCAGTGGCCCCAAAACAGATCCCTGAGGTACACCACTTGTAACCGCACTCCATGATGAATATTTACTATCAACCACCACCCTCTGTTTCCTATCCGCTAGCCAATTCCTGATCCAATTTCCTAGATCACCCCCAATCCCATACATCTGCATTTTCTGCAGAAGCCTACCATGGTGAACCTTATCAAACGCCTTACTAAAATCCATATATACCACGTCCACTGCCTTGCCCCCATCCACCTCCTTGGTCACTTTCTCAAAAAACTCAATAAGGTTAGTAAGGCACGACCTACCTGCCACAAAACCATGCTGACTATCACCTATCAATTCATTACTCTCCAAATAACTATAAATCCTATCCCTTATAATTTTTTCCAACATCTTGCCGTCAACAGAAGTGAGACTCACCGGTCTATAATTCCCGGGGAAGTCTCTGTTCCCCTTCTTAAACAATGGGACAACATTCGCTAACCTCCAATCTTCTGGTACTATACCAGAGGCCAACGACGACCTGAAGATCAGAGCCAGAGGCTCTGCAATCACTTCTCTTGCCTCCCAGAGAATCCTTGGATAAATCCCATCCGGACCAGGGGATTTATCTATTTTCAGACCCTCCAGAATATCCTGCACATCCTCCTTATCAACTGTAATACTGTCTATTCTACTCCCTTGCAACCCAGTGTCCTCCTCAGCTATATTCATGTCCCCTTGCGTGAACACCGAAGAGAAATATTGGTTCAATGCTTCACCAATCTCCTCCGGTTCCACACATAACTTCCCTCTGCCATCTATAACTGGCCCTAAACTTGCCCTAACCAACCTTCTGTTCTTGACATACCTATAGAACGCCTTAGGATTCTCTTTAACCCTATCCGCCAAAGTCTTCTCATGTCCCCTTTTAGCCCTTCTAAGCTCGCTCTTCAACTCCCTCTTAGCCAATCTAAAGCTTTCTAGTGCACTACCCGAGGTAAGTGGTACTGATCCACGTCAGATCAGCCATGATCTTATTGAATGGCGGGGCAGGCTCGAGGGGCTAGATGGCCTACTCCTGCTCCTATTTCTTATGTTCTTATGTTCTTATTAGTAAGTTTGCGGATGACACAAAGGTTGGTGGATTTGCGGATAGCGATGAGGACCATCAGAGGATAGAGCAGCATGTAGATCGGTTGAAGACTTGGGCGGACAGATGGCAGTTGGAGTTTAATCCGGACAAATGTGAGGTAGTGCATTTTGGAAGGTCTAATACAGATAGGAAATATACAGTAAATGGCAGAACCCTTAAGAGTACTGATAGTGGTGAGCCGCAGTGGGCAGATCTCCAGCACCGAGTCCGTCCCTGTGGCTCGGGAGGGTAAGGGGGAGAGCGGGAGGGCAATAGTTATTGGGGACTCGTTAGTTAGAGGGATAGATAGGAGGTTCTGTGGCAGCAAAAGTGACTCACGGATGGTATGTTGCCTACCGGATGCCAGGGTCCGTGACGTCTTGGACCGTGTTTTCCAGATTCTTAAGGGGGAGGGGGAACAGTCACAAGTCGTGGTACACATTGGTACCAACGACATAGGTAAGAGGAGGGATGGGGATTTAAAACAGGAATTTAGAGAGCTGGGCTGGAAGCTGAGAGCCAAGACAAAATATGTGGTCATCTCCGGTACGTTGCCAGTGCCACGTGGGGCAGCACGGTACCACAGTGGTTAGCACTGCTGCTTCACAGCTCCAGGGTTCGATTCCCGGCTTGGGTCACTGTCTGTGTGGAGTTTGCACATTCTCCTCGTGTCTGTGTGGGTTTCTTCCGGGTGCTCCCGTTTCCTCCCACAGTCCAAAGATGTGCGGGTTAGGTTGATTGGCCATGCTAACAATTGCCCCTTAGCGTCCTGAGATGTGTAGGTTAGAGGGATTAGTGGGTAAATATGTAGGGATTGTGGTCGGTACAGACTCGATGGGCCGAACAGCTTCTTTCTGTACTGTAGGGTTTCTATGATAGCGAGTTGAGGAACAGGGAGAGAGTGCAGTTAAACATGTGGTTGCAGGGATGGTGTAGGATGGTGTGGATAATTGAAACACATTCTGGGGAAGGTGGGACCTGTACAAACAGGATGGGGTGCACCTGAACCAGAGGGGCGCCAATATCCTGGGAGGGAAATTTGCTACGGCTCTTCAGGGGGGTTTAAACTAATTTGTCAGGGGGATGGGAAAAGGGGTTGTTGTCCGGAAGTCAATGTTGAGTGTAGTGAGGTATTGGGGAAGGTATCAAGGTCAAGGGTGGGTACCGGTAGACAGGAAGGTGGGTTGAAGTGTGTCTACTTCAATGCAAGGAGCATCCGGAACAAGGTAGATGAACTTGGGGCGTGGATTGGTACTTGGGACTATGATGTTGTGGCCATTAAGGAGACATGGGTAGAACAAGGACAGGAATGGTTGTTGGACGTTCCGGGGTATAGATGTTTCACTAAGTGTAGGGAAGCTGGTAAAAGAGGTGGAGTAGCAGCATTGTTAATCAAGGATAGTTTAACGGCTGCGGAAAGGCACTTCGAGGGGGATCTGCACGCTGAGGTAATATGGGCTGAGGTTAGAAATAGGAAAGGAGCGGTCACGTTGTTAGGACTTTACTATAGGCCCCCAAATAGTAATAGAGATGTGGAGGAAGAAATTGCTAAGCAGATTATGGATAGGTGTGGGGGTCACAGGGTAGTTGTCATGGGGGACTTTAACTTTCCAAATATTGATTGGAACCTTTGTAGGTTGAATAGTTCGGATGGGGCAGTTTTTGTGCAGTGTGTGCAGGAGGGTTTCCTGACACAATATGTGGATAGGCCGACAAGAGGTGGGGCCACATTGGATTTGGTACTGGGAAATGAACCGGGCCAAGTGTTAGATTTGGTTGTGGGAGAGCACTTTGGAGATAGTGACCACAATTCGGTGTCTTTTGTTATTGCAATGGAGAGGGATAGGGCCATACGGCAGGGCAAGGTTTACAATTGGGGGAGAGGTAATTATGATGTGATTAGGCAAGAATTTGGGGGCATAAGATGGGAACAGAAACTGTCAGGGCAAGGCACTAATGAAAAGTGGAACTTTTTCAAGGAACAAATACTGTGTGTCCTTGATAGGTATGTCCCTGTCAGGCAGGGAGGAAATGGCCGAGTGAGGGAACCATGGTTCACAAAAGAGGTGGAATGTCTTGTGAAAAGGAAGAGGAAACTTATGTAGGGATGAGGAAACAAGGTTCAGATGGCTCGATTGAGGGTTACAAGTTAGCAAGGAATTAGCTGAAAAAGGGGCTTAGGAGAGCAAGGAGGGGACATGAGAAGTCCTTGGTGGGTCGGATCAAGGAAAACCCCAAGGCTTTTTACTCTATGTGAGGAATAAAAGAATGACCAGGGTGAGGTTAGGGCCGGTCAAGGACAGTAGTGGGAACTTGTGTATGGAGTCAGTAGAGATAGGCGAGGTGATGAATGAATACTTTTCTTCAGTGTTCACCAAGGAGAGGGGCCATGTTTTTGAGGAAGAGAAGGTGTTACAGGCTAATAGGCTGGAGGAAGTAGATGTTCAGAGGGAGGATGTACTAGCAGTTTTGAATAAACTGAAGGTCGACAAGTCCCCTGGGCCTGATGAAATATATCCTAGGATTCTTTGGTAGGCAAGGGATGAGATTGCAGAGCCTTTGGCTTTGATCTTTGGGTCCTCACTGTCCACGGGGATGGTGCCAGAGGACTGGAGAATGGCGAATGTTGTTCCTCTGTTTAAGAAAGGGAATAGAAATGACCCTGGTAATTATAGGCCGGTTAGTTTTACTTAGGTGGTTGGTAAATTGATGGAAAAGGTCCTTAGGGATGGGATTTACGACCATTTAGAAAGATGCGGATTAATCCGGGATAGTCAGCACGGATTCGTGAAGGGCAAGTCGTGCCTCACAAATTTGATAAAATTTTTTGAGGAGGTAACTAAGTGTGTTGATGAAGGTAGGGCAGTTGATGTCATATACATGGATTTTAGTAAGGCCTTTGATAAGGTCCCCCATGGTCGGCTTATGATGAAAGTAAGGAGGTGTGGAATAGAGGGAAAGTTGGCCGATTGGATAGGTAACTGGCTATCTGATCGAAGACAGAGGGTGGTGGTGGATGGAAAATTTTCAGACTGGAGGCAGGTTGCTAGCAGAGTGCCACAAGGATCAGTGCTTGGTCCTCTGCTATTTGTGATTTTTATTAATGACTTAGAGGAGGGGGCTGAAGGGTGGATCAGTAAATTTGCTGATGACACCAAGATTGGTGGAGTAGTGGATGAGGTGGAGGGCTGTTGTAGGCTGCAAAGAGACATAGATAGGATGCAAAGCTGGGCTGAAAAATGGCAGATGGAGTTTAACCCTGATAAATGTGAGGTGATTCATTTTGGTAGGACAAATTTAAATGTGGATTACAGGGTCAAAGGTAGGGTTCTGAAGACTGTGGAGGAACAGAGAGATCTTGGTTGGGGTCCATATCCACAGATCTCTGAAGGTTGCCACTCAAGTGGATAGAGCTGTGAAGAAGGCCTATCGTGTGTTAGCTTTTATTAACGGGGGTTGGAGTTTAAGAGCCGTGGGGTTATGCTGCAACTGTACAGGACCTTGGTGAGACCACATTTGGAATATTGTGTGCAGTTCTGGTTACCTCACTATAAGAAGGATGTGGAAGCGCTGGAAAGAGTGCAAAGGAGATTTACCAGGATGCTGCCTGGTTTGGAGGGTAGGTCTTATGAGGAAAGGTTGAGGAAGCGGAGGAGGTTGAGGGGAAACTTAATAGAGGTTTATAAAATGATGAAGGGGATAGATAGAGTGAACGTTCAAAGACTATTTCCTCGGGTGGATGGAGCTATTACAAGGGGGCATAACTATAGGGTTCATGGTGGGAGATATAGGAAGGATGTCCGAGGTAAGTTCTTTACTCAGAGAGTGGTTGGGGTGTGGAATGGACTGCCTGCAGTGATAGTGGAGTCAGACACTTTAGGAACATTTAAGCGGTTATTGGATAGACACATGGAGCACACCAGGGTGATAGGGAGTGGGATAGCTTGATCTTGGTTTCAGATAAAGCTCGGCACAACATCGTGGGCCGAAGGCCCTGTTCTGTGCTGTACTGCTCTATGTTCTATGATAGGCAGAGGGATCTGGGTGTACAGGTCACTGAAAGCGGCAACGCAAGTGGAGAAGGTAGTCAAGAAGGCATACGGCATGCTTGCCTTCATCGGCCAGGGCACTGAGTTTAAAAATTGGCAAGTCATGTTGCAGCTTTATAGAACCGTAGTAAGACTGCACTTGGAATATAGTGTTCAATTCTGGTCGCCACACCACCAGAAGGATGTGGAGGCTTTGGAGAGGGTACAGAAAAGATTTACCAGGATGTTGCCTGGTATGGAGGGCATTAGCTATGAGGAGGGATTGGAGAAACTTGGTTTGTTCTCACTGGAACGACGGAGGTTGAGGGGAGACCTGATAGAAGTTTACAAGATTATGAGGGGCATGGACAGAGTGGATAGTCAGAACAGTCAATTACTAGGGGGCAAAAGTTTAAGTTTGGGGGGGGGGGGGGGGTGGAGTTAAAAGGAGATTTACGAGGCAAGATTTTCACACAGAGGGTGTGGGTGCCTGGAACTTGCTGCCGGAGGAGGTAGTGGAAGCGGATACGGTAGTGACTTTTAACGGGCATCTTAACAAATACACGAATAGGATGGGAATGGAGGGATATAGTCCCCGGAAGGGTTTTAGTTCAGTCGGGCAGCATGGTCGGTGCAGGCTTGGAGGGCCACAGGGCAGTTCCTGTGCTGTAATTTTCTTTGTTCTTTCTCAGTATTGATTTGACCATTAAAAGTTGTTGGAAGTTCAGATAATCCCCCTTCTCACACACACTAACAGATTATGAAGAGAGGTACTTCTCTTTGAGTGGTTGAGTGTTAGTTCTCAGAGAGATCAGCCTCCCCCCTTATAACACTGTGCCTGCATGGGTTTCCTCCAGGTGCTGTGGTTTCCTCCCACAGTCTAAAAAGACGTGCTGGTTAGGTACATTGGCCATGCTAAATTCTCCCTCAGTGTGCCCGAACAGGCACCGCAGTGTGGCGACTGGGGGATTTTCACAGTATAAAAGCAAATTACTGCGGATGCTGGAATCTGGCTGCAGAAAGCTGGCTTTGACAAAGGGTCATCTGGACTCGAAACGTCAGCTCTGTTCTCTCCTTACAGATGCTGCCAGGCCTGCTGAGATTTGCCAGCATTTTCTCTTTTGGATTTTCACAGTAACTTCATTGCAGTGTTAATGTAAGCCCACTTGTGACTAGTAAATAAACTTTGGGGCTTTTTAAAACTTTACCCTCATTGACACTTTGTTTCCTCTTCAAAAAAACTCCAGCAAGGTAGTTAAATACGACTTCCCCTCCAGAAATCCATGCTGACTCTTCATAACTGACCCACACATTTCCATGTGACTACTAATTAAATGCTGAATAATTGTTTCTAGAAGCTGATAGTAACCTGAGTGGTCTCTGGTTGCTGGGGCTAGCCTTATAACCGGTTTTGACCAAGGACAGAGCATGTTTATGGAGACACGGTTCAGTTAAAGAGCATTCTGATTGAGAGCAGAGTTGGTGCCCACAGGAGTCAGTTTGACCTCCTGGATCCACAGCCTCTGCAACAGGCCTCACTGACACACAAGAGAGAGACAGCCCCTGACACACTCACCTACAACATGGCCGGCCCCGGCTTCTCTCTCCCGCGATAACCTCCAGCTCTCTTCCCCTCCCCTCCAAGCTCTTCTGGCCGGTTTGAAGTGGCGGCCTCTCCCCCCATGTGCGATTCCCCGCCGGCCGTTAGTCCGCACGCCGCACTTCGTTCTCCATCCCCGGGCCAGGGAAGGGAAGTCCAGCCCACCCCACGCCATCCTCTCGCAACGACCTCCCGCCAGCTGGTGGAGCTGCTGCTCGGTCCTCCAAGTGACGCTTGGTGCTGGATCCTCCCAGTGGCGCTGTCCGCGAACAGTGGGTGGGGGAGGGAAATGGGAGAGGTGTCACCTCTTGTCTCTCTAGTGAATTCGTCGGTGTTCACTGGGCTGAAGTGCGCTTGCGCGCTAACGGAAATCGGCGGGCGGTTGGTGAAGACGGCGCTCGAGCGCGGGGCGGGAATCTTGAATAAAGTCCGGCCGGGTGTCCGCAAAGCCTGAGGGAAGGAGGGAGCCTCTGAATGGTAACCGGACACCGCCGCCCACAGTCACCGCCGAGATAGTGAGGTGAGAACCGCGCCTCTGTTTCCCCCTCAGTGAAGCCTGAGGCCTACCCTTCCATCTCCCGCGCCGCCGGGCTCCGACACTGGGGAGGAGCCGGTGACTGTCACTGTGTCGGCTGTCCGCCTCTGGTCGCCACCGGCTTTCCGTTGTGTTTGAGCCTCCCGCCCACCCCTCTATGTTCGCGCCATTTTCACTTCCTCTGCTTGCCTGAGACCAAAGGAAAACAGGAATAAGCCATTCGGCCCCTCGAGCCTGTTCTGTCATTGAGGAGGTGTACAAGATTATGAGAGACACGGACAGAGTGGACAGGGAGCAGCTGTTCCCCTGTGTTGAAGGGTCAGTCACGAGGGGACATAAGTTAAAAGTGAGGGGTGGGAGATTTAGGGGGGGATTTGAGGAAAAACTTTTACCCAGAGAGTGGTGACGGTCTGGAATGCACTGCCTGGGAGGGTGATGGAGGGGATGCCTCTCGTCCTTTAAAAAGTACCTGAATGAGTACTTGGCACACCATAACGTTCAAAGCTATGGGCCAAGTGCTGGTCAATGGGATTAGGTATGGTGCCTCACAGCGCCAGGGACCCGGATTCAATTCCTGGCTTGGATCACTGGTGTCTGCATGGGTTTCCTCCCACAGTCCGAAAGATGTGCTGGTTAGGTGCATTGGCCATGCTAAATTCTCCCTCTGTTCCTGAACAGGTGCTGGAGTGTGGCAACTAGGGGATTTTCACGGTAACTTCATTGCAGTGTTAATGTAAGCCTACTTGTGACTATTAAATAAACTTAGGTGGGAGTTCAGGTGTTTCTCATGTGTCAATGCAGACTTGATGAGCCAAAAGGCCTCTCCTGCACTGTGATTCTATGAAACTCGGCCTTTGTATTCGCTGAAGTTTTTGAAGAATTGGAGGTGATCTCATTGAAGCTTCATTATAATGAAGATCTCATTATTTTCAGGCGAAAGTAAATTACTGCAAGTACTGGAAAATCTCAGCAGGTCTGACAACAGAGAGAACTGAGCTAATGTTTAGAGTCTGAATTACTTTTTTCATCAGAGCTGACAGATTTTTATAGGTCCTGACAGGAGAGATGTGGATAGGATGTTTCCCCTGGCTGGCGAGTCTGGAACAGGGGTACAGAGCTTCAGAATGCAGGACAGGCTATTAAGGATTGAGATAAGGAGGAATTTCTTCACTGAAGATGGTGAATCTGCAATTCTCTGCTCCAACGGGCTGTGGAGGCTCGGTCAGTGAGCATGTTCAAGACAGAAATCAATAAATTTGTGGACCCTAATGACATGGAAGGATATGGGGATAGGGTGTCAAAGTGCTTTTGCGGTAGATAATCAGTTGTAATCTAATTGAATAGTAGAACAGGTTTGATGGGTCAAATGGTCTCCTATGTTCAATGACTAATTTGATTGTGGCTTCAACTTTACTTTTCTGCTCTGTGTGTATACCAGTGGGAACAGTTTCTCCCTATTTACTCTGTCTAGACCCCTTGTGATTCTAAACACCTATATCAAATCTCTCCTCCAACTCTGCTCAAGGTAAATAGACCAAGTTGCTCCAATTTGTTTATGTAGCTATGGTTCATCATCCCTGGGGCGGCACGGTAGCACAGTGGTTAGCACTGCTGCTTCACAGCTCCAGGGTCCTGGGTTCGATTCCCGGCTCGGGTCACTGTCTGTGTGGAGTTTGCACATTCTCCTCGTGTCTGCGTGGGTTTCCTCCGGGTGCTCCGGTTTCCTCCCATGGTCCAAAGATGTGCGGGTTAGGTTGATTGGCCAGGTTAAAAATTGCCCCTTAGAGTCCTGGGATGCGTAGGTTAGAGGGATTAGTGGGTAAATATGTGGGGGTAGGGCCTGGGTGGGATTGTGGTCGGTGCAGACTCGATGGGCCGAATGGCCTCCTTCTGCACTGTAGGGTTTCTATGATTCTATGGAACCATTCTTGTAAATCTTTTTGTGTCCTCTTAAAGTGGAAGAATTTTTTTATTCATCCATGTGTATTGCTGGCTGGGCTGGCATTTATTGCCCATTCTTAATTGCCCTTGCGGGGGCATTTGAAAGTCAACCACTTTACTGTGGATCAGGAGTCACATGTAGATCAGACCAGCTAAGAATGGCAGATTTCCTTCCCTAATGGGCATTCGTGAACCAGATGGGTTTTTACAACAATCAACAATAGCTTCATAGTCATCATTAGATTTTTAATTCTAGATTTCTATTCAATTCAAATTTCACCGTCTGCAGTGGTGCAATTTGAACTTGGGTCCCCAGCACAAAGAAAATTATAGCGCAGGAACAGGTCCTTCGGCCCTCCAAGCCTGCACCGACCATGCTGCCTGACTGAACTAAAACCCCCTACCCTTCCGGGGACCATATCCCTCTATTCCCATCCTATTCATATATTTGTCAAGACGCCCCTTAAAAGTCACTACCGTCTCCACTTCCATTACCTCCCCCGGCAACGAGTTCCAGGCACCCACTACTGTGTAAAAAAAAAAAATCTGCCTCGTACATCTCGTTTAAACCTTGCCCCTCGCGTCTTAAACTTGTGCCCCCGAGTAATTGACTCTTCCACCCTGGGAAAAAGCTTCTGACTATCCATTCTGTCCATGCCTCTCATAACCTTGCAGACTTCTATCAGGTCGCCCCTCAACCTCTGTCGTTCCAGTGAGAACAAATCAAGTTTCTCCAACCTCTCCTCGTAGCTAATGCCCTCTATACCAGGCAACATCCTGGTAAATCTTTTCTGTACCTTCTCCAAAGCCTCCACATCCTTCTGGTAATGTGGCGACCAGAATTGAACACTATATTCCAAGTGCGGCCTAACTAAGGTTCTATAAAGCTGCAACATGACTTGCCAATTTTTTAACTCTGCCCCGGCCGATGAAGGCAAGCATGCCGTTTGCCTTCTTGACTACCTTCTCCACCTGCATTGCCACTTTCAGTGAACTACGTACCTGTATTGCCTATCAATACTCTTAAGGGTTATGCCATTTACTGTATATTTTCTATTTGTATTAGATATATCTGTATATTTCCTATCTGTATCGCCCTGGGTCTTTGGATTACTAGTCCAGTGACAATACCACAATACCACCACCTCCCCTTGAGCAGCGTTATGGTGAGAAGGTGAGAGAATGGACTTGATAGGCTGAATGGCCTCACTCTCCACTGACAATTCTAATTCTGTGTGTGATGCCCAGAATTTGAGGCAGTACTTCAGTTGAGGATGAATCAGTATTTATTATAAAGGTTCATCCTAATCTTCTTACTTTTGTACTCTTAGAAAAACAGGAGTAGGCTGTTTGAGCCTGCCCCATCATTCAATAAGATCATGACTGATCTGATTGTGGTTTCAGTTGCATTTTCTTTTCTGTTCTTCCTCCTCCTCCTCTCTCTCTCTCTCACCCCCCCCACCCCCCAACTTGCATCCCTTGCCTAATAAAAATCTAATCCTGCCTTGAATAAATTAAGTAACCCAGCCTCCACTACTTTGAGCAATAAAATTGTGGACACCAACACTCTTTTGAAAGAAAACGTTTCTCAAAAGAGAGACCTCTTAGTTTGTGCCCTAGTTTTTGTCTTCCCCACAAAAAGAAACATTCCCAGATATCCACTCTTATCAAGTCTCCACAGGATCTTTGTTTCAATAAAATCACCTCACATTCTTCTAAACGCCAATGGCCTCGGTGCAACTTGCTCAACCATTCCTTATAAGGTAACCCCTTTGTGCCAGAAATGAGTTGAAATAATATTCTGAACTGCTTCTAAACAACTGAATTGTTTAAAAAATTAGAACAAATGCTTCAGATATGGTCTCAAGACCCTGTATAGCTGTTTGAAACTTCCCTACTTTTATATTCAATTCCTCTTGCAATAAACAGCAACATTTCATATTCCTTCCTACTCTTGTGCCTCTAGTTGTGAAGCCTAGGATCCCCTTTTTAGCCACTTTCGCAATTTTCCAAATCACCTGTAACACCTTGTGTACATATCCATCCCTGCTCCCACTTTGGAACTGTCCTTTTTTTTTTTCTGTCCCCATCCAACTGTATCATTTCACAATTCTCTGCATTAAGTTTAATCTGCCACATGTCTGCTCGTTCTACCAACTTGTCTACATCTCCTTGAAGGCTATTGTTATTGTCTTCCGGGTTCACAGAACCTAGAGTTTTATATCATCTGCAAACTTTGAAATTGTACTCAAGTCTCGGTCATTAAGCGATGTCAAGGAAAGCCGTGATCTGCTGCATACCCACCTCCAGTCTGAAAAAAACAGCCCTTTACCACAAACTGTTTCTGTGACCAACCAACCTTGTATCCAAACTGCCACTGTCCCTTTTATTCCGTGGACTTTAGCTTTGCTGGCAAGCCTGATGTGGCACTTTATAAAATCTTTTTTGGATGTCCCACTTTGATTAGGCCTAATCAGAGAAAATCATTCATGTTAATTAAACACTATTTGCTTTTAGCAAGTCTGTGTTGACTGTCCTTAATTATTCTACACCTGTCCAAATGTCAGTTAATTTTGTCTTTGGATCATAGTTTCTAAAAGCTTTCCCATCATCCCACTTGGGTTAAACTGACTGGTCTGTGATTGCGGGGGTTATCCATATACCCATTTTTTCCTGAAAGAGTATAACATTTGCAATTCTTCAGTCCTCGAGTACCACCCACTCATGAGTAAGATTGGAAGATTATTGCCATCTCCTCTGCAATTTTCTCCCGTGCTTCACAAGGGCAGGGATGTCTTGCTGCAATTATACAGGGCCACACCTGGAATATTGTGTGCAGCCTGTCCTCCTTATCTGAGGATGGATGTTCTCGTTGTAGAGGGACTGCAACAAAGGTTTTCGAGACTGAATCCTGGGATGGTGGAATGTATGAGAAGAGATTGAGTCGGTTAGGATTATATTCACTGGAATTGAGGAATGAGGGTTGTCTCCTAGAAACCTATAAAATTAGACAAGACATGTTAGATGCAGGAAGGATGTTCTTGATGGTTGACCAGAGTCATATTTTAAGGATATGGGGGTAAACCATTTAGGACGGAGATGAGGAGACCATTCTTCATGCAGAGAGTGGTGAGCCTGTGGAATTCACTAGCACAGAAAGCAGTTGAGGCCAAACTGAAGGAGTTGGATTTAGTTCGTGGGGCGAATGAGATAAAGGATATAGGGGAAAGTGAGATGAGGCTCTTGAGTTGGATGATATTGCATGGCATACTCCAACCCCTATTTTCTGTGTTTGCTCTCTGTTGCATCTCACCCATTTCTGGTCAATTATACTTCCTCACCTTTATCAATTTTTAGGCAATTCCGTGTCTCAACAACTTTTTCACTATGATCTCAGTAGCATCTTTCCTGCTGAAGATTGGTGCAATGCAAATCATCAGCCCATGCTTGGGTCCCTATTTGGTCCCTAATCAGCTCCATCTTTCTTCATCCTATCCTTCTGTTATTAATGCCTAATTTGAATTCCATTTTATGTTAGATGCCAGTCTCTTCCCATACTCTTTGCTCTTCGTTTTTCCTTTTTTATTTCCCCTCTGATCTTTTTATTTTCAGCCTTGTTCTCATTTGTATTATTTCGTTAGCATCTATTATATGCACCCTTTTTTCTGCATCATCTGGCTCTCAATCTTTTGTTATGTAGAGAGCTCAGCCTTTGCTTGCCCACAGTTCCCCTTTGTAATGCAACTTGACTGTACCAAACTACCCCCTCTTGAAATAGAACATGCTGTTGTGTTGCAGCTTTGCCTGCCAGTGTTCTCATTCCAGTTTACCTATGTCAGACCTGTTTTCATCCTACTGAACTTGGCTCTCTAAGAATTTTTACTCTATATTGCTCCTTGTCCTTTTCCCTAGCAAACTTAAACTTAAGCCACGTGATATTATCACTTCCCAAAATGTTCTTCTGATGACATTTGATGCACCTCATTCATGAGAGCCAGATCTAGCAATGGAATGGAAAAGTAATGATCAGGAAAATTCTCCTGAATACTCTAACGAAAACTCTTACCCTCTCTGCCCATACACTACTGAAATTTATCTTGGATGATATAAATGCCCCATTATCACTACTCTATATAGCTTTTGTGCCTCCTGTAATTTCCTTGCAAATTTGTTCCTTTTATATTATTTCAACTAGTTGGTGACCGAAAACATCCAGTAGTATAATGTTCCCTCCACTGTTTAATGCTAACTAAATAGATCTTGGCCTTGCCCCTTCTAGGACATCTTATCCAGTGCTGTCGTGCTCTCCTTAATCAATACTGCAACCCCTCCTTTATTTCCCTATCTTTCCTGAACACATTGTATTCAACTCCTGTCCTTTTTTGAACCAGGTCTCTTATCATTACAGCATCATAGTACAATGTTTATCTGCACCTGCAGCTCACCGGCCTCACTTACCATGCTTTGTGCACTTATGTACCATGAACCTAATTTAGACTTTAGGAACATTGAAATTAGGAGTGGGAGTAGGAAATTCAGCCCTTCGAGCCTGCTCTGCAATTTAACATGATCTTGGGCAATCTTATCCTGGTCTCAACTCCACTTTCCTGCCTGCTCCCCATAGCCCTTTATCCCGCTTTTCATCAGAAACATATCTATCTCTCAAATCTGTTGATTGATTCTGCCTCCACTGCACTCTGGGGCAATGAATTCCAGAGACTCTCAACCGCCTGAGAGAAGTAGTTTCTCCTCATCTCAGTTTTGAACCTACCTCCTTTCATTCTATATAGAAACATAGAAAAACTACAGCACAAACAGGCCCTTCGGCCCACAAGTTGCGCCGAACACATCCCTACCTTCTAGACCTACCTATAACCCTCCATCCTATTACGCTCCATGTACTCATCCAGGAGTCTCTTAAAAGACCCTATTGAGTTCGCCTCCACCACCACTGACGGCAGCCGATTCCACTCCCCCACCACCCTCTGTGAAAAACTTACCCCTAACATCTCCCCTGTACCTACCCCCCAGCACCTTAAACCTGTGTCCTCTCGTAGCAGACATTTCCACCCTGGGAAAAAGCCTCTGAGAGTCCACCCGATCTATGCCTCTCAACATCTTATACACCTCTATTAGGTCTCCTCTCATCCTTCGTCTCTCCAAGGAGAAAAGGCCGAGCTCCCTCAGCCTATCCTCATAAGGCATGCCACTCAATCCAGGCAATATCCTTGTAAATCTCCTCTGCACCCTTTCAATCTTTTCCACATCCTTCCTATAGTGAGGCAACCAGAACTGAGCACAGTACTCCAAGTGGGGTCTGACGAGGGTCTTATATAGCTGCATCATTATCCCCGGACTCCTAAACTCAATCCCTCGATTGATAAAGGCCAGCACACCATACGCCTTCTTAACCACCTCCTCCACCTGCGGGGCCGATTTCAGAGTCCTATGGACCCGGACCCCAAGGCCCTTCTGATCCTCTACAGTACTAAGAGTCTTTCCCTTTATATTGTACTCTTTCATCCCATTTGACGTACCAAAATGGACCACGACGCATTTATCTGGGTTGAAGTCCATCTGCCACTTGTCCGCCCAGTCTTGCATCCTATCTATGTCCCTCTGTAACTTCTGACATCCCTCCAGACTATCCACAACCCCACCAACCTTCGTGTCGTTGGCAAACTTACCAACCCATCCCTCCACTTCCTCATCCAGGTCATTTATGAAAATGACAAACAGCAAGGGTCCCAGAACAGATCCCTGGGGCACACCACTGGTGACCGACCTCCATTTCGAAAAAGACCCATCTATACCCACTCTCTGCCTCCTTTGGGCAAGCCAGTTCTGGATCCACAGGGCAGCAGCCCCTTGGATCCCATGCCCGCTCACCTTTTCTAGAAGCCTTGCATGGGGGACCTTATCGAACGCCTTGTTAAAATCCATATAAACCACATCTACCGCCTTCCCTTCGTCAATGTGTTTAGTCACATTTTCGAAGAACTCCACCAGGCTCGTAAGGCACGATCTGCCCTTGACAAAGCCATGCTGAGTATTCTTGAGCATACTAAACCTCTCTAAATGCTCATATATCCTGTCCCTCAGGATCTTCTCCATCAGTTTACCAACCACTGAGGTTAGACTCACCGGTCGGTAATTACCTGGGCTATCCCTATTCCCCTTCTTGAAAATAGGAACCACATCTGCAATCCGCAATATCTATGATCTCTTGTTCTAAACTGTCCTACAAGGGGGAGTACCTGTTCAACATCCACCTTATCAATCCCCTTTAGCATTTTATATACCTCAATCGAATCCCCCCCCTCATTCTCCTGAACTCCAGTGAGTACAAACCCAAGCTATTCAACTGCTCCTCTGAATGGCCTCCAGTGCCACTGCATCCTTCCTCAAACAAGGAGACCAAAACTGGACACTAGTTCAGGTGTGGTCTCACCAATGCCTTATACAATTGTAACAACACTTCTTTACTTTTATAATCCAGTCCTTTGCAATAAATGCCAAGATTCCATTTGCTTTCCTTAGTATATGCTGCACCTGCATGCCCACTTTCTGCTATTCATGGCCTCTGACTTTTAATACTGTACATTGCAATTTCTTGCTCTGGTTTTTATCTGTCTCCCCCTTCCCTGGCTGGTGAGCTACTTCTCTTTTCAAATAGCGCTTCAGTGATCAGCGATGGGAAATTGGATAATACCCCTACCTCTAATTTGAACCCCGGGAATGAAATATATTGTTTGGGCCAATTGATTTAGCTGTTATTTTAAATACTGAGGAAAGTAGGTACTGTTTCTTTGCACTAATGGAAATATTACTGTTGTGCACATAGTGAGTGAAATTCTCTGAAAGCTGGTCCCTTTTGATCTGTGGTTTTGTTTTGATTTTAGAAATACTGGCTGGCTTTTTGTGTTTTTGTTAATTTATTCTTTCTGCTTGGGATTAACACAGACATCCAGCATCCCATTTTGTTGCAGTTGGATATTTTAAAACTCCGTTCATTCAGACCTCAGAACAATTATTATGCACTAACCGCTATGAGTGGTGGGAAAGTATTTGTAGAGACATTAAGGAAAATTGCTTATCCTAAATCCAATCAACTGAATGGGGAGAATTTTGATTGGTGGTTTGACATTGGAGAAGAAAAGGAGTTTGTCAAATGGTTTTGTAATAGTATAAATGAACAGAATGTATTGACTGCAGAAGAGCTAACTGAGTTGAAGAGCCTTGGAGAGGCAAATTGCTTGGGCCAGAAAGACTTGGATAAGGTCTTGGCAACATGTCCAAAGGATGCAGAATCAAAATATGGCAATCTGCCAGAGATGACAATTGAGGAACTGGAAGAGGAGGTTAAGGCACTACAGCTGGTTCGAAGTGTTAAAATCCAGCAGCGGAATAAGCAGCAATTGATGACTTCAGGAATATGTCATATGCCAATGAGACTAAGGGATGAGGAGGAAGAATGTACCAAATTGTTAAGAGAGACAAGAGAACAGTTGTTGGCTGAAAATGCTAAGTTAAATGTCACTCTGTCGAAGGTACTTGAAGAAGTTCAGCAACTGTCTGCTATTTTTTCAAGTGTTGTGTCAGAAAGGAGGCCAGGACAACAGACCATTTTTCTATCACAGCTTGAATTGGACAGCTATCTGCAGCAGGAAGAACAATGCACAGCAGCTCTCACTGAATATACGAAGAAACAACTTTTTAAAGGCATAACAGAACTTGTTGAGAGCTCCGACGTAAAAAAATTTCAGCTAGTGGACATAACCTCTCAGTCCGTACAGGGAGAATGTAATGAGGTTTGCCAGGAATATCGGCAACAAATGGCTAGAATCCAAGCAGCGTACAACAGCGGCCAGCGACAGTTAATTTTGGCAAAAGCAAAAGAACAGAGCACCAAGGCTAAACTTCAGCTTATGGAGCAGCGAATCTCCTCCATGCGAAACAGAAAGGTAGGAATATTTTTGAATGTTGATAATCAAATTGTTACATTTTGTCTCCTTTCTGAAGGGCTATAATGTTCACAGTTAAAACAAAATGTAACTGAATGCTTCATAAAGAACAAAGAACAATACAGCACAGGAACAGGCCCTCCAAGCCGGTCCAAACTAGACCATTCTTTTGTATCCCTCCATTCCCACTCTGTTCGTGTGGCTATCTAGATAAGTCTTAAACGTTCCCAGTGTGTCCGCCTCCACCACCTTGCCCGGCAGTGCATTCCAGGCCCCCACCACCCTCTGTGTCAAATACGTCCTTCTGATATCCGTGTTAAACCTCTTTCTCTCCCCCCCCACCTTGAACCTATGACCCCTCATGAACTATGACCCCTCGTGAACGTCACCACCGATCTGGGGAAAAGCTTCCCACTGTTCACCCTATCTATGCCTTTCATAATTTTATACACCTCTATTAGGTCACCCCTCATCCTCCGTCTTTCCAGTGAGAACAACCCCAGTTTACCCAATCTCTCCTCATAACTAAGCCCTTCCATACCAGGCAACATCCTGGTAAACCTCCTCTGCACTCTCTCTAAAGCCCCCACGTCCTTCTGGTAGAGTGGCGACCAGAACTGGGCACAGTATTCCAAATGTGGCCGAACCAACGTTCTATACAACTGCAACATCAGACCCCAACTTTTATACTCTATGCCCTGTCCTATAAAGGCAAGCATGCCATATGCCTTATTCACTACCTTCTCCACCTGTGACGTCACCTTCAAGGATCTGTGTACTTGCACACCCAGGTCCCTCTGCGTATCCACACCCTTTATGGTTCTGCCATTTATCGTATAGCTCCCCCCTACGTTAGTTTTACCAAAATGCATCACTTCGCATTTATCTGGATTGAACTCCATCTGCCATTTCTTTGCCCAAATTTCCAGCCTATCTATATCCTTCTGTAGTCTCTGACAATGTTCCTCACTATCTGCAAGTCCAGCCATTTTTGTGTCGTCCGCAAACTTACTGATCACCCCAGTTACACCTTCTTCCAGATCGTTTATATAAATCACAAACAGCAGAGGTCCCAATACAGAACCCTGCGGAACACCACTCGTCACAGGCATCCAGCCGGAAAAAGACCCTTCCACTACCACCCTCTGTCTTCTGTGACCAAGCCAGTTCTCCACCCATCTAGCCACCTCCCCCTTTATCCCATGAGATCCAACCTTTTGCACCAACCTACCATGAGGGACTTTGTCAAATGCTTTACTAAAGTCCATATAGACGACATCCACGGCCCTTCCCTCGTCAACCATTCTAGTCACTTCTTCAAAAAACTCCACCAGGTTAGTGAGGCAGGACCTCCCTCTCACAAAACCATGCTGACTATCGTTAATAAGGCAATTACCACCAGACCAGGTAAGCATGGCAGATTTCCTTTCCAAAAGGGTATCCATGAAGAAATTACCAAAGGCTTAAAACAACCTGGCAACTTCATGATTACTTTTACCAATTTTTTTTAGACTGCCATGTTGGGGTTGGAATTCACATTCTCTGGATTATTAGTGCAGGCTTTAGATGGGATTTCCTTGCCCAAATTGTGAAATATTTGGTGTAAGGTTTTTTGAGTCATTGAATATTAAGGCAGAAGTAGATGGATTCTTGTTAGGCAAGAGAGTCAAAGGATTTTAGGGTGTCGATGAGAATGTAGAATTAGAAACACTGGTGGAGGAGGTTTAAGGGGACGAATGGCCTACTTCTCCTATTTTGTTCATATTAGCCTGCAGGAACATGAGCAAGGGAAATGTCTTTCTTTGCTGATCTTTCTCCCTTTTTCTTTCCCCACTCGAGAGATTAATTTTAATATTATACTGGCATGCTATTGGTTAAGGATGAACAGGTGAGGTCTCTTTTAAATAACGGAGGCTGAGTGGTGACTTAGCGGAGGTCTTTAAGTCCGAAGATGTGCAGGTTAGGTGGTTTGGCCATGCTAAATTGCCACTCGGTGTCCCAAGATGTGTAGGCTAGCGGGGTAAATGCATGGGGTTATGTGGATAGGGTGGTGGGTGGGCCTGGGTAAGATGTTCTGTTGGAGAGTCGGTACAGACTCGATGGCCTGAATGGCCTCCTTCTGCATTGTAGTGATAAAATTGCTAAGGCTTATGAATTTGGATGCAATGCAGCCGGCGAGTGGTGAGGATATGGAGCTCACTGCCACATAGAGGACTTATTAAAAAAAGCTGTGGGTGAAAGGAATGGAGAGTTAAGTTAGTTATCTGAGGAAGGATGGGAGGAGACTTGTGTGAGGCATAAATGCTGGGCATAGACTGAGATCAAATGGCTTGTTTCTGGGCTATAAATATTCCATGTAATTCCGAAGTGTGCACAGGCTGAATGGCCACCAGTTTGTGATCTCCCAGGACTACTCCAATAGAATACTGTTTTTAAGGGCAACACAGTGGTTAGCACTGCTGCTTCACAGCGCCAGAGACCTGTGTTCAATTCCGGCCTTGGATGACTGTGTGAAATTTGCACGTTCTCCCCGTGTCTGCGTGGGTTTCCTCCGGGTGCTCCAGTTTCCTTCCACACTCCAAAGAAGTGTGGACTAGGTTAATTGGCCATGCTAAATTGCCCCTTAGCATCAGGTGGATTAGCAGGATAAATAGGTGGGGTTACAGGAAAAGGGTCTGGGTGGGATTGTTGTCAGTGGGCCGAATGATCTCCTCCTGCACTGCAGGGATTCTATGAACAATTTTATAAAAAAATCTGTTTGGCTGAAACGTAAGCAGCATGTTGTTTGATAATGTATAGGAAAAAGAGAATGAGGAATTAAATATGACATTTCACAGGTGTGAGATCATGGGTGAAATGGGTGCTGATTGGTTGGCAAGTTGACTCTGACTGAGAATTTGCCATAAATACAATAGCAGAGAACTATAAGCTCCTGGATAATTCAGAAAATGCACTAGGCTTGAACATATTCCTTTTGTTTGCAGAGAGAATGGATCTCTGTATCTGTGTCTGTGTTTTTTGTCCAATAAATTTGAATGGGGAGGAAACCCAAGACACTGCACCTCTAGAGTCTCCCACCCCCCTCCTCTAACCTAAAAAAAAGACCCGGAGTGAGAGCATTTTTCTTTCACTCTTTCGTTTCCGCAAGTTATCTAGAGGGGATGTCAGGGAAGGCAGTGCAATGTTCCTCCTGCAGAATGTTTGAGGTGAGGGACGCCGTCAGTGTCCCTGCTGATTTCACCTGTGGGAAGTGCACCCATCTACAGCTCCTCAAAAACCATGTTGGGGAACTGGAACAGGAGCTGGATGAACTTCGGATCATTCGGGAGGCAGAGATGGCCATAGATAGAAGCTTCGGGGATGCAGTTACTCCGAAGAATGAAGATAGATGGGTAACGGTGAGAGGGGCTGGGAAGAAGCAGTCAGTACAGGGATCCCCTGTGGTCGTTCCCCTCGGCAACAAGTATACCGCTTTGGATACTGTTGAGGGGGATGACCTATCAGTGGTGGGCCGCGGTGACCGGATCTCCAGCACTGAGTCTGTCCCTGTGGCTCAGAAGGGAAGGGGGGGGGGGGGGGGGGGGGGGTGGCGGGGAGCAGGAGAGCAATAGTTATTGGGGACTCGATAGTTAGAGGGATAGATAGGAGGTTCTGTGGCAGTGAAAGAGACTCACGGATGGTATGTTGCCTCCCGGGTGCCAAGGTCCGTGACGTCTCGGATTGTGTTTTCAGGATCCTTAAGGGGGAGGGGGAACAGTCACAAGTCGTGGTACACATCGGTGCCAACGACATAGGTAAGAGAAGGGACGGGGATTTAAAATAGGAATTTAGGGAGCTAGGGTGGAGTCTGAGAGCCAAGACAAACCATGTTGTCATCTCTGGTTTGTTGCCGGTGCCACGTGCTAGCGAGTTGAGGAACAGGGAGAGAGTGCAGATAAACACCTGGCTGCAGGGATGGTGTTGGAGGGAGGGTTTCAGTTACGTGGATAATTGGAACACATTCTGGGGAAGGTGGGACCTGTACAAACAGGACGGGTTGCACCTGAACCAGAGGGACACCAACATCCTGGGAGGGAAATTTGCTGCGGCTCTTCGGGGGGGTTTAAACTAATTTGTCAGGGGGATGGGAAAACGAGCAGTAGTCCAGAAGCCAGTGTTGAGTGTAGTGAGGTACTGAGGAGGGTATCAAAGTCGCAGGAGTGTACCGGCAGACAGGAAGGTGGATTGACGTTTGTCTACTTCAATGCAAGGAGCATCCGGAATAAGGTAGGTGAACTTGGAGCGTGGATTGCTACTTGGGACTACGATGTTGTGGCCATTACGGAGACATGTTAGAACAGGGACAGGAATGGTTGTTGGAAGGTCCAGGGTATAGATGTTTCAGTAAGAGTAGGGAAGATGGTAAAAGAGGTGGAGGAGTAGCATTGTTAATCAAGGATAGTTTAATGGCTGCAAAAAGGCAGTTCGAAGGGGATCTGCCTACTGAGGTAATATGGGCTGAAGTTAGAAATAGGAAAGGAGCGGTCACGTTGGTAGGAGTTTTCTATAGGCCCCCAAATAGTAATAGAGATGTGGAGGAAGAAATTGCAAAGCAGATTATGGATAGGCGTGGAGGTCACAGGGTAGTTGTCATGGGTGACTTTAACTTTCCAAATATTGATTGGAACCTTTATAGGTCGAATAGTTCGGATGGGGCAGTTTTTGTACAGTGTGTGCAGGAGGGTTTCCTGACACAATATGTGGGTAGGCCGACAAGAGGTGGGGCTACTTTGGATTTGGTACTGGGTAATGAACCGGGCCAAGTAATAGTAACAGGCTTTCTTAACCTGTTCAAAGTTTTGAGATTCTTTTCCTTTCCTGGGTAATTTGGGTAGACTAGGTAATTTTCAGATTTGAAAGTCACAGCCTTTGGCCCATTTGTTAGTTTGTGCGATATGCAGCAAACGATGATTTGATTAGGATAGTCCTTCTCCTGTAGCGTAGCTTTAAACCCATTGTAATCAACTGCTGTCTACCGCAAGTTGACCTTCATCGGTCAATGTATATCAGGATTCATAGAGCTCCACGCGCTATAAGATTGGCCATAACAACAATCTTGTAGATAGGGCACCGGCCATTTGGTCACCTTGCAAGCTTGATGAAGAAATAGAGTGCATACTGCCTCTGCCAATCAGAGTACACTTACCAACCAATCAGCATTTTTTTCCCTGTGATATAAAAATTACTGTGATTATTTGAAATGTGCCATTCTTGCATATGTTTTGATTGAAGGCAAGACAAAAAACTTCATGCTTCATTTTAGCAATATTCAAGTTCTGTACTACCAAGTGACTGTTGACTGAACTCTCTTCTTTCCATAGTTGATGGACTTGAATGGTGCAAAAGCCAAGAAGAGCAGCTTAACTAAAGAACTGATTCCAATAAATGCCCAAATAGAACATTTAATTAACAAGGAGATTCCTGACTTGGTTGTGGAGAATGCGCAACTCTTGAATATGCCTGTCGTGAAGGGAAATTTTGATCTGCAGATGGCTCGCCAAGACTACTACACCTCCAAGCAGGACCAGGTTGCAAGCCAGCTGCTCAAACAGAAAGCTCGATTTGAACTACTTCACCTAGCATATGAAATGGAATTTTGTAAGCACAGAGATGTCCATCGACAGCTTGAGAACCTGACTGCAGAACTTGAACAAAACAGGGGAGAGTTCCTGCAACGTTTAGAAATGCTGTCTGATAAATCTCTCCAACCAAGCAGTAAACAACGAAACATAATTGATTCATGCGATACCTCTAATATCAGGTAAAAAATAAGGTTCATATACAGTTGCAAGATTATTTATGTATTCAATTTCTTACCCATGTCTAACCATCTTGTCGTGTAACTGGAGTAGCAACCCAGAATTGAGTTCAAACCCTACCATTGCAGATTGTGGAATTGAATTCAGCAAATTTAATATGTGGGTTAGCAGGCTAGAAAAAATCTATGTTCTTGATGTTCCCTGATTTTTTTTTCTCCCTTTTTTGAAAAAGCTTAACCTGTTCACTCATGTTCCCCAAGGAGGAGACCCTGCTTCCTGTACGATGTAACTTTAATCCTGCACTACAGTTAACTGTGGGGGGTCGGTTAGCTCAATTGGCTGGTCTGCCGATTTCTGATGCAGAGTGGCACTAACAGCGTGAGTTCGCTTTCTGTACTGACTGACATCCATGAAGGCCCCCCCCCCCCCCCAAAATCTGGGACCTTTTTTACCTCTACGGTCAATTAGGGTTTAAATGTGGTTCTGCCTTTGCCTGTCTCCCTAGAATAATTATTAAAACTAATTGCAAAGATTATCCTACAGGGAATCAGTTGGGAAATTTTGGGTTGGAAGATGCTTTGCTCTGTAAAGAATATTGGTGAGATGATTATGTCCAGAGGAATCTTGACAAACATAGGAGCTCAAACCTCAAATGGCAAATTGTGAAATGGGTTTTTAAAGATGTTTTTGGTTGTGCACCAGTGAAGTCATCATGGAAGTTACTGTAACACCTAACTGGATCACCATTGCACTTTTTGATGGGGATATTCTACCTCTACCTGTTTGACTTGTATATTTCAATTCCTCTCCCAACAGGCCTGGCAGTGTAGTGGTAATGTGGGAGAGGAGAACTGAGCTCAGCAGGGGGCCAGGAAAATTATCAGCAGCCTCACTGTAGACTGGTTGTTTCTGCATATACATGAAATAGACAGCGCAGACAAAAGCTGGATGTTTCTATCAACAGGACACAGCTGAATGTCTTTGTTAACAGCACCGAAACTGTAATTAAGACATTGCAAGTGACCACTATCTGAATGGACATTCCACCCGTCTACCACTAAGAATTATGACACTACCGGTGGGACACGATTAATTAGCTATTGTCTCAGGCCTACCTCTTTGTATCATATGTAAATAATTTACTGGTGTGTGTGACTAGAAACGATTATCTTTACTAGAAGTTGTAAATGCCCTATAAAAAAACCTGACTGTACACAATTGATGTGCCTTCACGACACAGCGCAGAGTCGCTGAGCAGAAACTGATAGCCAAGTTCCACACACATGAGGACGGCCTCAACCGGGATATTGGGTTTATGTCACACTATCAGTAACCCCCACAGCTTGCCTCCTGGACTTGCAGAATCTCACTGGCTGTCCTGTCTGGAGACAATACACATCTCTTTAACCTGTGCTTAATGCTCCCTCCACTCACATTGTCTGTATTTTTAAGACCTGGTTGGCTGTAGAGATTCGCATTCTAATCAGTATTCTGTAACTTGATTTTGTGTCTCAGTGCCCTGTTTGAGAGCAGATTTCCACTCCATCTGACGAAAGAGCAGCGCTCCAAAAGCTAATGGCATTTGCTACCAAATAAACCTGTTGGACTTTAACCTGGTGTTGTTAAAACTCTTACTGTGTACACAATTGAGCAGACTAAAGAAGCCTTAGGAATTCTCTAGTTCTTCTCATCGATAAGAGGGCACTAAAGCATCCATCATCCCCAACGCTGTGTCCGAATATCTTTTTAAATCTGCCAGTAGCGCTGGTAATCTAGGGACTTGTTGTAATGTGCCAGAGACCAGGATCCCACCCTTGGCTGCTGTGAATTTGCATTCTGCCAATGTTGTATCGCAAATGGGAGAGGGCTAAACTTTGAAACAGCCAGCCTAGCATCAGTGATGGGGAGGTTGTTAGAAACCACTATCAAGGACAAAAGAAAGCTTAATTTCGATTTGGAAAGGCATATGTTAATCAAGGGGAGCTGGCATGGATTTGTTAAAAGCAAATTGTGTCCAAATAATTTGGTAGAATTCTTTGAAGCAACAGAGGAGTTAATCAAGGTATAGAATCCATACAGTGCAGAAGGAGGCCATTTGGCCCATCGAACCTACACTGACCACAATCTCACCCAGGCCCTATTCCCATAACCCCTCATATTTACCCTGCTAATCCTCTGACACCAGGGTTAATTTAGTATGGCTAATCAACCTAACCTGCAGATCTTTGGACTGTCGGAGGAAACCCACACAGACCTGGGGAGAATGCGCAGACGCTAGACAGACAGTTATCCGAGGCTGGAATTGAACCTGGGTCCCTGGTGCTGTGAGGTTACCTACCAACCGACTCAAGAACAGCTTCTTCCTTGCTGCCCTCAGACTTTTGAATGGACCTACCTTATATTAAGTTGAGCTTTCTCTACACCCTAGCTATGACTAACACTACGTTCTGCACTGTCTCCTTTCCTTCTCTATGAATGGTATGTTTAGCGTGCAAGAAACAATACTTTTCACTATGGTGCTGTGAGGCAGCAGTGCTTGCCACTGTGCCGCCTCATGAATATTCGGAAAACATTTAACAAATTATTGCATGGGGGTTTATTAAGATGGAAGTCCATAAGGGCACTTTAGGGACAAGTTGGTGAGTCAGTGACAGTCACACAGATGGCATGTCTTATTTTCTACACCAGAATGTTTTTTTTTTACAGAATTTAACTTGCTGTGTAGAAAACATTTCCCCCATTTAACTGTAGCAAAAAATGGCGGGTACAATTCTGCAGTAATTTGCTTTTATTCGTGCTACAATCTGTATTGGTGTTCTGGGAGAAATATTGGAATCTGTGTCCACTGAAAAGGCAAGTGGGCTTGGTTAAATGTTTATCTGAAAGGTAACATCTTCGGTGTAGTACTGAGACATTACTACATTGGGTGGCACAGTGGTTAGCACTGCTGCACAGTGCCAGGGATCCGGGTTCGATTCCTGGCTTGAGCCACTGTCTGTGTGGAGTTTGCATGTTCTCTCCGTGTCTGTGTGGGTTTCCCCCGGGTGCCCTGGTTTCCTCCCACAGTCTGAAAGACCTGCTGGTTGGATGCTTTGACCCGAACAGGTGCCGGAGTGTGGTGACTAGGGGAATTTCACAGTAACTTCATTGCAGCGTTAATGTAAGACTTACTTGTGACTAATAAATAAACTTTAACTTTTGAAGTGCCATGTTCTAGATAAGTAGGAGGCAGAATGTCTTCTAGCTTTCCTCATTTACAATTTGGTAACTGAAAGCAGTCTTTTTCTATATGCTCTAACCCTTGATCAATTATTCTGTCTGACTTGTGTTGGAATCCATTACTGGATGATCTACTTGCCCCACTACATACTTTTCAGCAATAAATGTATAAAAAATTAACAAAGCCTCATCAGTGTTTTTTGCTAACCCCTCTAATGGGTGTAAATTGAGAGAGATGAATACTCAGCGAGACCTTGGTGTCTTTGTG
Organism: Mustelus asterias; assembly: GCF_964213995.1. Taxonomy (NCBI): domain Eukaryota; kingdom Metazoa; phylum Chordata; class Chondrichthyes; order Carcharhiniformes; family Triakidae; genus Mustelus; species Mustelus asterias. The sequence continues at coordinate 138,804,061 of NC_135806.1, forward strand.
CATCAGTTGCTGAAAGTAAGTGTGCAGGTACAGCAGGAAGTAAAGAAGGCAAATGGTATGTTGGCCTTCGTAGCTAGAGAATTTGAGTGTAGGGATGTTTTGCTGCATTGTATAGGGTGTTGGTGAGGCTATACTTGAAGAATTGTTTGCAGTTTTTGTGTCCTTACCTGAGGAAGGATGTCCTTTTGATTTGATTTATTATTGTCACATGTATTAACATACAGTGAAAAGTATTGTCTTGCGCGCTATACAGACAAAGCATACCGTTCATTGTGCACTCTCTCCTTTCCTTTTCAAAGTAGTGTTACAGTCATAGCTAGGATGTAGAGAAAGATCAACTTAATATAAGGTAGATCCATTCAAAAGTCTGTTGGCAGCAGGGAAGAAGCTGTTCTTGAGTCGGTTGGTACATGACCTCAGACTTTTGTATCTTTTTCCTGATGGAAGATGATGGAAGAGAGAATGAGGCTAATTCCTGGGATGACAGGTCTGTCATATGAGAAGAGACTAAGTCTGTTAGTATTATATATACTGGAGTTTAGAAGAGTAAGAGTAGATCTCATAGAAACTGATAAAATTCTAACAGGGTTAGACAGATTCAGAAAGAATGTTCCCAATGGTGGAGTCCAGAACTAGGGGTCATAGTTTCAGGATAAGGGGTAAACCTTTTAGGAATGAGGTGAGGAGAGATTTCTTCACCCAGAGGGTGATGAATGTATGGCATTCATTGCCACAGAATGTAATTGAGGTCAAAACATTGTCTAATTTGAAGGAGAAATTAGATATAGCTCTAGGGACTAAAGGGATCAGGATATTGAATTCGATGATCAGCCATGGTCAAAATGAATGGCGGATCAGGCTCGAAGGACCAAATGGCCTAGTCCTGCTCTAGTTACTATGTTTTTAAAAATAGCTGGTGTCTTTCCTCCTTTCGGCCCACGTAAAGGGCATCTGTTGCGGTTTTGTGGCCATGAGTTAGTCATTTAAAAGTAGACTGCAACTGGTGCAAGTGTCAATGCTGTACACTTTTGGGTATGCTGAGTAAAGGGTTAACTTTCTATCCAATTATTGGCAATGAGTGATAAATCTATCCATGGTGTATTGCTTGATTGTTTCATTACTGGAATGCAAATGTACAAGATATTGATTACAAAAATTGTAGAAACATTTTGAGAAAATTATAAATACTACATTGGTTTCTCGTAGTCTGAACAAGTTGGCCATATTCACTTATGTAGGGATAGAGGAGAGGAATGCAATGTTTATAATGTATGTAGAAATGAATTAAATTTACTGTACTTTGTGTGTTCTTATCTTATAAAAAACCTACAGCATTAATAAGTGGTTTCATTTTTCTGCTTCATCTAAATGTAGTACTTTTTTGTTGTTTCAGACTCTGTCAGATTTTTGATGTGGATGACAAACAACAACTATTCAGAAATTACAATAGTCTGGAAGAGGAAGCCAGAAATCTACAGCAGGAAATTATTTCATTAAAGGACCAATTGGGAGCAACCCGGCATGAGCAATCTTGTCTCTGGTCTGCACTAGAATCTGATATTGAGAGACTTCGGAGTGTTATGTATTCTGGGTCCGGGAAACTTCTGCTTCATACTGAGGTAATTTGCATGTAGTCTTTTCAATAATACTGTACTAAGTTTGTGTTTTGATTGGCATGGGTAAGGTAGGTGAGGTTATGAAATTAGCTAAAGTGTGGCAAAATGGTGGGGACAATTTATTTGATACAAATTATTATTCGAAAGCTTTTTTGTTAATAATGAGGAGTCACTAAGTTTCATAACTGCCAGGTGGATTGCAAGAATACATCAAGTTTGATTCTCCAGGCGAAGATGATAACCGTCCAATGTGGTCATGGCACTGTACAAACTTAGGTTCGCGGAGGGAACAATTATAATGCTTGAAACTTGAATCCTAAACCAAACTGTTTTATTTTGCTAGATGCTGAAGTTATAACAGACAAATTTTAAGGAAATGCTGTTTGTTCCTTGAATAATGTTGACCCATCAAATGGCTTTTTGACTCCGGAGAAAACTATTCCCAATTACTTGCCTATTTCCGGATTACAGAATATATCTAAAGGTCCAGCAGCATCTGTGGGAGAGAAAAGCAGTTAATGTTTTAGTCCGATATGGCTGAAATGGAGATGCAGAAACATGTTGGGTGTGTTATGCTGCTTAGCAATGAAAAGAAAGCATTGGTTTAGAATACTTTATGCTATTGTTAACATCCATTCTGGACTATTATCCATCTGTTTCATGGCATCTTTGTCATTGCCCTCTAACCTATTCCTTTTCTACCTAACCCTCCCTCCTTTTTAAAAACATAAATCCCAACACATTTCTACCTTTCCTCAGTTCTGAAAAGAGAGCAAATAAATGGACCACAATGTTGTAGGGCTAACTATTCGCATCACTGCTTTAAGTATATGCTTCCAGTACCTTTTTTTGTGATTTAACTAGTGTTTACTGGGACTGATCTAAATTTTAATAATTTACTTGTTTATTTTGAAGGAACTATCTGAACCTCTTCAAAAATTGGAATGCCAATTGCAGAGACTGCCGCAAATCATTGGGAATATAGCTGATGACATAAAGTCCAAACGGCAAATTTTGGCAAGCAACTTGAATCGTCAAGGCGAGAGAGTTCTTTACGTTTATTTCTTCCAAGATCCAGACAAATTGAAGGAGATTGTGGAGAAACTGGAGAGGAAAGTTAAGGCACAGAACATTGGATCGGAGAGCTGATGTGTACCCTGCACAGCAGCAGGAAGCCTCACTGGTGAAACATGGTTAAATGCTTCTGAAAAACGACTTCTCTAACATTAACAGCTGTGGATAATTGTATAGTAACATTCAAACTGGAGAAATAAAATCCTAGATTTATGATGGAGGAGAAATGTGAATAATGTTATGCTCTTAAAATATTCATTTAGTATTTTACATTGTTTTGTATGTATAAAATTTTCCAGGCTCTCTCTCTCTCCACCAAGAGACCTATACTCTGTTTTTAATTTGTTTCAATTAAAATGCAGCGATAGACTTATTTTCTGTGGTGATTTGGAGGTTTGCACACCTCTCGCATTACATTTATCAGCGATATTTACTTTTCATAGTTAACAATCAAGTATTTGAGGTTCCTGTGTTCTCAAATCCATTTTTGCTGGTTGTTGTTGTGGTACTACAGATTTGCATCTCAAGACATCTGAAAACATTTCATAACCAATGAATTACTGAAGTATTTGCTGTTTGTAGGCAAATGTCACAGTTAATTTGTACACAAATTATATATAAATGAGCATTTAATCCATTCTGGTGTCGGTTTAGAGTTCCATGTCGGACAGTATAATGGAAAACCTCTGTTGCTGTTGTGTATAGTACTATGGGACTATGCTCATTATAAGCAAGCAGGTCTTGGTTTAATGACTCCTTTGAAAGATAGTAGCTCTGAAATGAAGAATTCCATCAGTGCTGCATTTAAAGTGTGAGGCTTGAACTCATCACCTTTGAATCCATGAGTGCCATCATGAGCCACTTTATTTAATTGTGACCATTTAAATGGCAATTTCTTAATTACCAGTTGATTATTGCTCCTCTGTCACTTTAGATACATTTTGCTTAATTGTATCATTGTATACATTATGTACAATTAAGACCGAGCTTTCAGTTAAAATTGAGATAAGGGAGAATATTTTTTTAAACTTTCCCTCCATTTCTTCTCACAGGCAAGGGAGAAGAGGTTGAAACCTGTTTAGCTGAATATCTGTCTCTGGGATTTCTCTTGGAAATCCCTTTCCCAAAATACTTTGAGGCAACTTCGATGTTCGTAAGGAAAATTGTTATTCTGCAGTAAGGATGTCCAAGATCCACAGCTCTTAAGTCTTCAGGGGATCTTCAGTCTTGCATTTTTTCCTAATAGTTCCTGCCAGCTGATGCATCTGCCATAAAGATTACTTTTGGGCTATTTTGTTGGTCGAGCCGTTGATATCAGTACTACTAGGCTGGTATGGCTTATGATGATTTCAGTACCACATCTTATGATTTAACTCTTGCCCTCTGCCACTGAGCATCAGCAATCAATGCAGCCTTGCGTGTGTCTCCAACAAGCAGAAAACAAAATTTGTTTTTAAAAAAGGCCCAGGTTCTTGAAGAGAGAAGATCTCAATTTAAATTATCACTCACTTTTGGTGAAAGGGCAAAGGAGGCCTCGTACAACTTGAGAAGTGGGAGGAAAGGAAACTAAGGGTGCAGATGCACATTACCAAGTAATGACACAGGTTACAAAAGGCCATCCGCATTGCAGACTCAGCACAGCTCTGCTTTTCATTCTTAAAATGAACCTGTTAAATGTGAATAGAACTTTAGTTAGACTATACTTGTAATGGTGTGCATATTACAAAAAAGATATAGGCACACTGATATGAGACCTGTCACGGTTGTACTGATCAGGAAAGAATAAGTAGCCTGGAGCTCTTTTCTCTAGAAAAGAAAGGCTGACCTAAATAAAGGGCTTTAACCTTAGATTGATCAGGAAATGTAGAGAAGATATTTCCACTAAAGGGGAGACTTAAGCTAAATATTTGAGTCACTAATAATTCCAATGCATACATTTCTGCTGAATTGCTTAGAGAATAGTGAGGTTATGGCATTCACTACCACATGGTGTGGTTGAGGCAAATGCTTTAGGTGCATTAAAGGGGAAATTGGATAAGTACAAGTAAGAATGTAATACAAGGGTATGTTATAGAGTTGGTAGGCTTGGAGGAGGCTCATGTATAAACCATTTTCACGGAATGATTTGTTTCTTTGTGTAAGTTTTTTGTGAAAATCGGAAATATTTCCTCTAAGTTGGTTTCTACAATTACACTCATCCAAACGTTACTGCAAACTGAGTTTTTATTGGGATGGTACAAACAAATTAATAGGAAGCTTCTGAGTTCTGATAGTTGGTTAGATAATTTTGGAATTAATGAGTTTATTTTAGTGTTAACCATTTGCAGTTTTCCATGTTTAAAATGTTTTGAGAGGAAAAAGAAACTCGGGCAGAGCAGCAGGCAGTGGAGCCAGACTGGCAGACTCTTGTCAGACTGTCCATTCTGAAAAACACCCTGTCTTTTATGACCAAGCCAGTTCTGTATCCATCTAGCCAGCCCACCCTGAATCCCATGTGACTTTAGTTTTTGTACCAGTCTGCCATGTGGGACCTTGTCAAATGCCTTGCTAAAGTCCATATAAACCACATCCACAGCCCTTCCCTCATCAATTTTCTTTGTGACCTCTTCAAAAATAGCTCAATCAAGTTGGTGAGACTTGACCGTCCCCATACAAAACTATGCTGCCTGTCACTAATTTGTCCATTTTCTTCCAAATGTGCATCTATCCTGTCCCTCAGTATCTTCTCCAAAAGCTTCCCCACCACTGATGTCAAGCTCACCTGCCTATAATTTGCTGGATTATCCCTGCTTACACTCTCAAACAAGGGAACAACCGTGCCTGTTGCTGCAGCCTCAGTTTCTAAGTTATCGAGTTATTGATGGCAGTCATGGCCGTACAGGTATTGGGTTCCTGCTTGTTCTTTAGGGTCCCTTGCGTCTCACCTGAAGCTGCTTTACATGAACTATTCTAGTATTGTTGTAGCTGGCACATTCTGGGCCCGACCTTTTAGGGAGGATGTCTAGGCCTTGGAGAGAGTGCAGAGTTTTGTCAATATGGTATAAAAGCAAAATATTGCCGATGCTGGAAATCGAACAAAAAACAAAATTCTGGAAATACTCAGCAAATGTGATGACATCTAAATGTGATCCTTCCATAAAGTGATTAATAAAGTTGAGGTGAGATGAAGAGAATTTTTACATTGTGAATTAGTGGTGATATGCATTGTCTGAAAGGACACTAGATGCAGCTTCAGTAGTCATTTTAAACAGTGATTTGGAGGTGGGAAAATTGCAGGTCTCTTCAGGAGTGGTACCTTTTGGCTAGCTTTTAGATGCACAGACATGGTGGGCCAATAAGACTCCTGCGCTCTATGATTCAGTCCTTCATTACAGGAGTTGAGGGTTTATAATCCAGTTCAGATCTATTCCTTTGTATTTGGTGCGGTTTTACAGGCTGATACCTAGTCTTGTATTATAAGTTGAAGGGCCAATGCACATTGGCAGATGTGTGCTTGAACTGAAACTCCTGTGTGTCAGTGAGTCAGGAGTTGCTTCTAGGTTGTGCCACAGTATTCTTGTGTATGAGACCACTAAAGCTTTCGATTGTAAGTTAAAGATTGATTATAAGAGAATACACATGAAGCAATGAAAGATGTATGGTTGAGTTGAAGCAGCAGCGCAAGTTAACAGTCAACACTGGCATGCCACAGCCACAAGAAAGTCAATGTGTGATCAGGGAAATGACAACACTCTGCAAGTAAGTTACAGAACCAACAGATTAGGTACGGTTGAGAATTTAATGAACTCAACCTGATAATGTATGATCTATGAACTTAATGCAGAGTGCAGTAGACCTTTCATTTCTATTCTGTAAATTAAGGAGTTGTTCATAGTTGTGCAATCCTTATTATTTTGTACATTATTTACTGATGAATTATAGTTTCATTTGTTTTGTCAGCACAATTTGGTACCTGCCGCCATGATTTTTTTTCATAAGCCAATTATCTCTCTGTTTATAACCTCTGGTTATTGACTCAGTTGCTTGCCGAAGGGAATAGTTTTTTCCTATCATAACCTTTTATCACCTTGACATAGTTTCTGTGAGATTAGTAATCCTTTTCCCTCATTTGCCATTTGGCTTTGAATTTCTCTCCCCACCTGCTAAATTAAACCTAACGGACCCAAACTGAAGAACTAAATGACCGGACCCACACTTGTATCTTTTTCATGTTATAGCCCACGGTCAACTATCATCAAATGATGTCATAGCTGCTTTCTTGGTTGAGGACCATATTACTCAACATACAATGTACCTTTTGATTTTTTGTTAGTGTCACAAGTAGGCCTACATTAACACTGCAATGAAGTTACTGTAAAAATCCTCTTGTCACCACATTCTGGTACCTGTTCGGGTACACTTAGGGAGAATTTAGCTTGGCCAATACACCTAACCAACATGTCTTTCGAACTGTGGGAGGAAACTGGAGCACCTGGAACAACCCATGCAGACATGGGAAGAACGTGCAGACGCCACACAGACATTGACCCAACCTGAGTTTGTGGCACTGAGTCACAGGGCTTTGTTTCTTTTGTCAATAACAAATGCAGTGCTAAACAGAAAGAGTTTTAAATAAAAACAAAGAATGAGGGGGGTGGAATTGCTCTTTGGTCTGTTACAGCTTGTAGGTCACTATACTCTCGGGCACAACCTTCCCCATAATGCTACTTCCTGAAATAAAGCTATACTGTAGACATTGTCAGTAAAAGAAAGTCCATGAACTTCATCCCCAACTTAATCTTGGTGACTGTGGTTACTTTAGAAGCATTGCAAGAGGTACTTGAGTGGCCCTCTCAGATATATCCTTAAGAAACATAGTTTATAGGCCGGAAAATACTTTCCATCCTTTGAATTGGTTCCGATATCTGTAGTTTATAAGGCACAAGAAACCAGCCAAATGTACAAGGGACTAATTATAAAAAGTCTGAAAAATAATTAATGATTAACAGGTAAATCTATTAATGCTTTTAGGCCCATGTTGTACATTTTTCTATTGAGGGTAGAAACAGTATACAGTACAGCTGATTAATATAGCCCTAATCTAGAATATTCCCACCTAAATACACTTCAGCGCTGTACACCCATTGTAAATACTTAACGACTCTAAACTGCCATGTAAAGAAGTTCAGAAATAAATCCCTTAAGTCTCTGATTTATCTAGTCAATACTTGCATTTTTCAAACTTTATTTACTTAACTATATTTACAAATGTATAAAATTTTGTAGTATATAAAAGGTATTCTTAATTAAGAATTGTCTTAATTCCAATCTCTTGATTCAGCTTTTTATTAGCACTTTGCTGTTTTAGTTAAATTGGTTAATTCAAATTATTAAATACTTTTTAGCACAGTAAATAAATATCAGGAATAATTGTTTGAGTTACGAATGAAAACAGTTCAAAAAGTTAATGTTTTTTTATATATATGTATATCAAACAATATCGTGAAGGTGGATAATGTTGAATATTAATGCCACTTTCCATTTGTTCATAAGGTATGAAAATTATTTTTGGTTGAAATTTAAAGCTTTGGTCAAAAGTCTATATATACTTCAATTAGGAAGAAATTTTAAGAATCTGAGAACAGTTAAGGATTTATGATCTCTTTCTGTTTGGTTAGCATCCAGGCAATAAGATGGAAAACAGTGTATCTCATAACTGGTGTGCTGGATTGGATCTTTACCGCAAACAATTATCTACACAGGCTCAGCAGATTATCAAAGCCATTCGATATGACCATATTAGAAGAATGCAAAACAACAAATGCTGTGAGTGTCAATGGGTGGGTGGGGGGGGGGGGTCATCTTGGTGAGCTAACTTAGATTTATGCAACCACTGATACACAGCATAAGATATCCTTCTATTTATTAAATCTGGTTTACAGTTAAATATTTGAACATGTTACAGAATAACCAAAAGCATTTTTGCATGTACATGTTTTATTTCATGAGGACTGCACATGCATTGGTTCTGGTTAACATTTTTGGTTTGTGAAATGTTAACTCTTTCTCACTCTAAAGGTGCTGCCAGACCTGCTGAATATTTGAAATTTCCAGTATCCGTACGTAGTATTTTGCTTTTGCATTGCTTTAGGGTCTGTTCGTTGTCCAAGCTTTGAAAAGACCATTTTGTCCAGCTGATTCAGGATTTGAACACACTATCTATACTGACTTGTCAATATAGTACTGAATTGTTATAGCATCATTTAAGATGAGCTGAGGCCCACTTTTAGATATGTATTTGGATTTGGTGGCTGTTGATTGGGAGAGGCTGTTCAAGGGTAAATCCACATCTGGCATGTGGGAGTCTTTTAAGGAGCAGTTGATAGGACTGCAGGACAGGCATGTGCCTGTAAAGAGGAAGGGTAGGAAAGGTAGGATTCGAGAGCTGTGGATAACCAGTGAAATTGTGGGTCTAATCAAAAAGAAAAAAGAGGCATACATGAGGTCCAGGCAGCTAAAAACAGATGGAGCACTGGAGGAATACAGAGAAAGTAGAAAATAACTCAAACAGGGACTTAGAAGGGCAAAAAGGGGTCACGAAATGTCCTTGGCAGACAGGATTAAGGAGAATCCTAAGGCATTTTATACATACGTTAGGAACAAGAGGGTTGTTAGGGAAAGAATCGGACCTCTCAGGGACAAAGGAGGGGAATTATGCTTAGAACCAAAGGAAGTAGGTGAGATCCTAAACGAATACTTTGCATCAGTATTCACAAAGGAGAGGGACATGTTGACTGGTAGTGTCTTAGAGAGATGTGTTGACCTGATAGAAAAAATCTCAATTACAAGGGAGGAAGTGTTAGGTTTTTTAGGAAACATTAAGACAGACAAATCCCCAGGGCCTAGACTCCTCAGGGAGGCGAGAGATGAAATTGCTGGGCCTCTAACAGAAATCTTTGTCTCTTCACTGGACACAGGTGAGGTCCCAGAGGATTGGAGGATAGCAAATGTGGTCCCGTTATTTAAGAAGGGTAGCGAGGATAACCCGGGTAATTATAGGCCGATGAGCTTGACGTCCGTGGGAGGGAAGTTGTTGGAGAAGATTCTTAGAGATAGGATATATGCGCATTTAGAGCTGAATTAGCGATAGACAGCATGGTTTTGTACGAGGGAGGTCATGCCTCACAAATTTGGTTGAGTTTTTTGAGGAGGTGACAAAAACGATTGACGAGGGAAGGGCCGTGGATGTCGTCTATATGGATTTTAGTAAAGCGTTTGACAAGGTCCCTCATGGCAGGCTGGTGCAAAAGGTTAAATCTCACGGGATAAAAGGTGAGCTAGCTAGATGGGTGGAGAACTGGCTTAGCCATAGAAGACAGAGGATAGCAGTGGAGGGTTTTTTTTCCGGTTGGAGGTCTGTGACTAGTGGTGTTCCGCAGGGCTCTGTACTGGGACCTCTGCTGTTTGTGATATATATGAATGATTTGGGGGAAGATGTAGCTGGTGTGATCAGTAAGTTTGCGGACGACACGAAGATTGCTGGAGTTGCAGATAGTGATGAACATTGTCAGAGAATACAGCAGGATATAGATAGGCTGGAACATTGGGCGGAGAAATGGCAGATGGAATTTAATCCAGATAAATGCGAAGTGATGCATTTTGGTAGATCTAATGTAATGGGGAGCTATACAATAAATGGTAGAACCATCAGGAGTATAGACACACAGAGGGACCTGGGTGTACAAGTCCACAGATCCTTAAAGGTGGCAGCACAGGTGGAGAGGGTGGTGAAGAAGGCATATGGCATGCTTGCCTTTATTGGACGGGGCATAGAATATAAAAGTTGGCATATGATGTTGCAGCTGTATAGAACGATGGTTAGGCCACATTTGGAATACTGCGTCCAGTTCTGGTCGCTACACTACCAGAAGGACGTGGAGGCTTTGGAGAGAGTACAGAGAAGGTTTACCGGGATGTTGCCTGGTATGGAGGGTCTTAGCTATGAGGAGAGATTGGGTAAACTGGGGTTGTTCTCCCTGGAAAGACGGAGGATGAGGGGTGACCTAATAGAGGTGTATGAAATTATGAAGGGCATAGATAGAGTGATGTGGAGATGCTGGCGTTGGACTGTTAAACTTCTTATAGATAGAGTGAACAGTGGGAAGCTTTTTCCCAGGTCGGAGGTGAGGAACACAAGGGGTCACGGGTTCAAGGTGAGGGGGGCAAGGTTCAACACAGATGTCAGGGGGACGTGTTTTACACAGAGGGTGGTGGGGGCCTGGAATGCACTGCCAAGCAAGGTGATTGAGGCGGACACGCTGGGATCGTTTAAGACTTATCTAGATAACCACATGAACAGACTGGGAATAGAGGGATACAAAAGAATGGTCTAGTTGGGCACATGAGCGGCGCAGGCTTGGAGGGCCGAAGGGCCTGTTCCTATGCTGTATTCTTTGTATTAAAGGTTTTGTGATGCAATTTGTAGCAAAATCAAGGAATCTTTTATCCTGGGGCCAATATTCCTCATTGTCACCCCAAAATTCGTCAACTATTTCATTGTCGATTGTCACAATTTGCACACAACAAATTTTCACACTCAGGTGTTGCACTTCATAGCACTGTGCAATGTCTCTCAGGGATGTGCAATGACGCTATATGAATGCAAATCTTTTCATTCTGGTTCAATGCAATGACAGTCAAAACTGCCATCTGAGGTTAATTTCCTTTCAATTTTTGAATTGTGTCCCAATTTAATGCATTATTGTAGCGGGCTCCCTCTTTTTAACTCCACTCGTGGGCTTATTTCAGGTTTGGTTCTCCGTTACCCAAACCCCACCAATGCCTGAGTGATTCTCTCTCTCGCCGATGGAACAATGGCCACCTTGCGCCTACTTCACTAGAGCAGCGCTCCCAAGAGAGAGAAAAGGAAACTGCTGCCTATCCACTACCTGGCAGCCTTTCCTGAGTGGGCGGGTTCGAATCACCCGGAGTACCCTCGGTTCTCGACTCCGGAATTATGGTGAGGGATATTAAAATGTGACCTGACCAGAGATAGCTGATGAGAAAATGAAAGAGCAAGATGGGCTCCAATCGAGTTCAAATCATATATCTTTTATTAAACACCAAAAAACAACGTATAGGTATCTTATACTCTATAACTATGACTATGGGAAACAAAACTAAACGGGCACAACGTCAATTCTAACTTTAAACAGTGTTAGCAATATCTTATACTATGAAAAGGTTCATGCACCCACCATTCCCACAAAAGCCTCCACTGCTATGTTACCCTCGGGAATTTCACGAATTACTAGGAAATACTCAGTTGAGCTGACCTTGACCTTCTGGGCTGGCTGTGTGTTGGAAAACTGCTGTCTGCAATGTGGTTCAGGAGGGAGAGGGAGTTGCCATGCTGGTCCGAAGAGAAAAGAGAAGAGAATGGCTGTGAAGCCACACTTTTTAAAGTTCAGATTTCAAAAATCCCGTGAGCTCCGCCCCCACCAGCAATTGCAAGAACAATGGTCCTAGATCGCTATCAGCTTCAGTGATAGCACAGTCTATTGAAATCACAAATGGCTGAGACTGCCTTGTCCAGTATGAATGGCCCATCGATGTTCCTAATCACTTTACCGGGGCTTACAGATTGCTTTCCCATCATGGAGATGGGTTTCTCCTTACTGCTGGATAGCCCCATTATCATATCTATTGTATCTTATCCAGGTACACTGTGGCTGGTATCGATCTTCCAATCTCGATGCAGGTCTGGTCTGGTGACGTCATTTGCTCCCTTTGTGATTCAGTTAATCTAATCAGCAGCCCGTCTGGACGCTGACTGTTTGTGAATTCGCCTGGAGGCAGGCAGGGCTGAGCCTGCTGGGAGAAAACAGCCAGTTTCTGCAGCCAAAAGTGGCCACTTCTACCATTTAAATGGCCAATGTGCGTTTTACAGTCCTTATATGCGTTGGTGTTGCCCGAAAAACTTACATTATTGAAGTTGTGAAACTGAAGTAGTAACTTTTTATTCATACAAGAGATGTGGGCGATGCTGGCTAGACCAGCATTTATTGCCTAGCTCTAGTTGCTCATTAGACTGTGGTGGTGAGCTGCCTTCTTGAACTGCTGCAGTGCCTGAGGTGTAGGTATACCCACAATGCTGCTAGGGAGGGATTTTGACCCAGCGACATTGAAGGAACCGTGATATATTTCCAAGTTAGGATAGTGAGTGTTTTGGAGAGGAACTTGCAGGTCATTCTTGCAGTGCATCTTGTAGACGGTCCACATGGCTGCCACTTTCATTGGTGGTGGAGGGATTGCAATCAAATGGGTCCTGGATGCTTTGACCTGGATGTTGTTGTTGAGCTTCTTGAGTGTTATTGGAGCTGCACTCCTCCAAAAAGTGGAGAGCATTCCATCACATTTCCTGACTTGTGCCATGTAGATATGGTGGACAGGCCTTGGAGAATCAGGAGGCGAGTTCTCACTGCAGGCCTCCTAGCCTTTGACTTGCTGTGGTAGCCACCATATTTATGTGGCTAGTCCAGTTTCTGGTTAATGGTAACCCCCAGGATGATGTTAGTGGGGGATTCAACGATGGTAATGCCATTGAATATCAAGATCCTCTCTTGTTGGAGATGGTCATTTCCTGGCACTTGTGTGGTGTGAATGTTATTCGCCACTTGTCAGCCTAAAGCCTGGATATTGTCCAGGTCTTGCTGTATTTGGACATGGACTGCTTCAGTATCTCAGGAGTTGCGAATGGTGCTGAATATTGTGCTGTGATTGGTGAATATCCCCACTTCAGACTTATGACAAAAAGGTCATTGAAGTAGCTGAAGATGGTTGGTCCAAGGATACTACCCTGAGGAACTCCTGCAATGATGCTGAGATGATTGACCTCCAACCATCACCACCTTTGCGCCAGGTATCACTCCAACTAGCGGATACTCCCTGATTCCCATTGACTCCAATTTTGCTAGGGCTCCTTGATGCCATATGTAATACCTTAATTATGTTAGGGGTTGTGGGTTTTGAACAAAAAGAAAAATATAAGGTTTGCACTCGTTGATTCAAAATAACAACAAGGTTTATTGAGGAGCTGTTGCCTGTACAGAGTAGAAACTGAAACTAAAGAGGAGCCTGTGAAACACCCCAGTGACATCACCCATGAAATCATGTGACTGGCTTTTAAAGCAATCATGCAGCCACTTAAATATATAATGCCATACTCTGTCAAATGTCTTGATTTCCAGGGCGGTCGCTCTCATGTCACATCTGGCATTCATCCTTTTTGTACATGTTTGAACCAAGGTTGTAATGAGGTCAGCAGCTGAGTGACCCTGGCAGAACCCAAATTGAGCATCCGTGTGCAGGTTATTGCTTAGTAAGTGCTGCTTAATATCATTGTTGATCACTTCAATCATGATTTAAAATTAGACTGATGGGGTGGTAATTGGCTGGGTTGGATTTGTCCTGTTTCTTGTGTACAGGACATACCTGGGCAATTGTCTACATTGCCGGCTGGATGCCAGTGTTGTAACTGTACTGAAACAGCTTGGCTAGGGGCACGGCAAACTTTGGAGCACAAGTCTTCAGCACTATTACTGGAATATTGTCAGGGCTGATAGCTTTTGCAGTATCCAGTGCCTTCAGCTGTTTCATGATATCACATGGAGTGAATCGAATTGGCTGAAGACTGACATCTGGGATGCTGGGGATCTGGATGCCTGGAGGAGTCTGAGATGGATCATCCACTTAGCAGCTGTAGCTGAAGATTGTTGCAATTTGCACTGATGTGGTGGGCTCCTCCATCATTGAGGATGGGGATATTTGTAGAGCCTCCTCCAGTGAGCAGTTTCATTGTCCTCCACCGTGACTGGATGTGGTAGGACTGCAGAGCTTAGATCTGATTTGTTCGTTGTGGGATTGGAACCGACAGGCGCAGATTGAGGTTGTCCCATCAGCTTCTGCTCTCGTCATCATCAAAGCCCTGCAGGAACCACCCCGTGACAGGAAAAAGCAAAAGAACGTTAAGCACACTGGCAGCATCACTTTTGATGAGGTGGTAAATATTGCTCGTTTAACTGTTTGTTGTTTGGTACGCAATAGCCCTGCGCTGTAGCTTCACCAGGTTGACGCTTCATTTTTAGATATGCCTGGTGCCCTCCTGTACTCCAGATTTGAACTAGGGCTGACCCCCTGGCTTGATGGTAACGATAGAGTAGGGGATATGTCGGGCCATGAGGTTGCAGATTGTGCTTGGGTCCACAGTGCCTCATGGACGCCATCCTGAGTTGCTAGATCTGTTCGAAGCATATCCCATTTAGCATGGTGTGGGTGCTGTACAACGCTATGGAGGGTATCCTCAATGTGAAGACGGGACTTTGTCTCAACAAGGACTATCTGGTGGTCACTCCTACTAATTCTGTCAAAGAAAAGTACAGCACAGGAACTAAACTTAAAAAAAACCTTCTGCCCTTACTCGGTCCATATCCTTTTATTCCCTCCCTATTCAGTTACCCATCCAGATGCCTCTTAAATGTTGCTAATGTGCCTGCTTCCACCACCTCCTCTGGCAGCGCGTTCCAGGCACCCACCGCTCTCTGCATGTAAAACCTGCCCCGCACATCTCCCTTGAACTTTCCCCCCCTCATCTTGAACCTGTGCCCCATTGTAATTGACACTTCCACTCTGGGAAAAAGCCTCTGACTATCCACCCTGTCTATGCCTCATAATTTTGTGGACCTTTATCAGGTCTCCCCTCAGCCTCTGTCTTTCCAGTGAAAACAATCCTAGTTTATTCAACCTCTCCACATAGTCAACACCCTCGAGACCAGGCAGCATCCTGATGAACCTTCTTTGATCTCTCCCCAAAGCTTCCATGTCCTTCTGGTAGTGTGGTGACCAGAACTGCATGCAATACTCCAAATGCGGCCTAACCAAGGTTTTATATAGCTGCAACATGATTTCCCAACTCTTGTACTCAATGCCCTGGCTGATGAAGGCAAGCCTGCCATATGCCTTCTTAATCACCTTGGTCACTTATGTTGCCACTTTTGGGGAATTGTGGACTTGCATGCCCAGATCCCTCTGTATGTTTTATGTTCCTTGGGGTTCTGCTATTTATAGCATAATTCACACCTAAATTTGATCCTCCAAAATGCATCACCTCACATTTGTCCGGATTAAACTCCATCTGCCATTTCTGTGCCCAAGTCTCCAATCTATATCCTTTTGTATTATCAGCAACTCCAACAATCTTCGTGTCATCCGCAAACTTACTAATCAGACCACTCACATTTTCCTCCAGATCATTTATATAAACTACAAACAACAGAGGTCCCAGCACTGATCCCTGTGGAACACTACTAATTACAGATCTCCATTCTGAAAAGCATCCTTCCACTGCTACTGTTTTCTATGACCAGTTCTGTATCCATCTTGCCAGCTCACCCTGTAACCCATGTGATTTTAATTTTTGTACCAGTCTGCCAAGTGGAAAGTTGTGAAACACCTTCCTAAAGTCCATATAAACTACATCCATAGCCCTCCCCTCATCAATAATCTTTGTCACCTCTTCAAAAAATTCAGTCAAGTTAGTGAGACGTGACCTTCCCCATACAAAACCATGTTGCCTGTCACTAAGTCCATTTTCTTTCAAATGTGCATATATCCTGTCTCATAGAAATCATAGAAACCCTACAGTGCAGAAGGAGGCCATTCGGCCCATCGAGTCTGCACTGACCACAATCCCACCCAGGCCCTCCCCCCACATATTTACCCGCTAAACCCTCTAACCTACGCATCTCAGGATTCTAAGGGACAATTTTTTTTTAACCTGGCCAATCAACCTAACCCGCACATCTTTGGACTGTGGGAGGAAACCGGAGCACCCGGAGGAAACCCACGCAGACACGAGGAGAATGTGCAAACTCCACACAGACAGTGACCCGAGCCGGGAATCGAACCCGGGACCCTGGAGCTGTGAAGCAGCAGTGCTAACCACTGCGCTACCGTGCCGCCTTTGTTCCTCAGTATCTTCTCCAAAAGCTTCCCCACCACTGATGTCAGGCTCACTGGCCTATAATTTGTTGGATTATCCCTACTTCTTTCTAAAACAAGTGAACAACATTGGCTATTCTCCAGTCCTCTGGAACCTCACCTGTCCTCAGAGGATGTGAAGATATCTGTTAAGGCCCCAGCTATTTTTCTCCTTGCCTCCTACAGATACCTGGGATAGATCCCTTCCGGCCCCAGCGACTTGTCTACCTTAATGCAATTTAGGATGCCCAACACTTCCTCCTTCGATGTATTGATATTCTTGAGAGCGTTCACACATCTATCCCTGACCTCAACATCCGTCATGTCCTTCTCCTTGGTGAATACTGATACAAAGTACTCATTTAAGGATATCGCCCACTTCCTGGACATGGACTGATGCATCTCTGGCAGGCAGTTTGGTAGTATCTCGCCAGCTCGATCTGTGATGGCATTTGAGGTCCCCCAGGCAGAGTACATTCTGTGCCCATGTCAGCCTGAGTGCTTCCTCCAACTGGTGTTCAGCATGGAGGAGTACTGATTCATCAACAGAGGGAGGATTTAATTTGATTTGATTTATTATTGTCACATGTATTAAAATACAGTGAAAAGTATAGTTTCTTGCACGCTATACAGACAAAGCATACCGTTCATAGAGAAGGAAAGGAGAGAGTGCAGAATGTAGTGTTACAGTCATAGCTAGGGTGTAGAGAAAGATCAACTTAATGCAAGGTAAGTCCATTCAAAAGTCTGATGGCAGCAGGGAAGAAGCTGTTCTTGAGTTGGTTGGTACATGACCTCAGACTTTTGTATCTTTTTCCCAATGGAAGGTGGTGGAAGACAGAATGTCTGGGGTGCATGGGGTCCTTAATTATGCTGGCTGCTTTGCCGAGGCAGCGGGAAGTGTAGACAGAGTCAATGGATGGGAGGCTGGTTTGTGTGATGGATTGGGCTACCTTTACGACCTTTTGTAGTTCCTTGCGGTCTTGGGTAGAGCAGGAGCCATACCAAGCTGTGATACAACCAGAAAGAATGCTTTCTATGGTGCATCTGTACAGGTTGGTGAGAGTCGTAGCTGACATGCCAAATTTCCTTAATCTTCTGAGAAAGTAGAGGCGTTTGTGGGCTTTCTTAACTATAGTGTCGGCGTCGGGGTACCAGGACAGTTGTTGGTGATCTGGACACCTAAAAACGTGAAGCTCTTGAAGGATGGTAATAATCAATTTCTTTGCCCATGTTTGAGCTGGTGCCATGAGACTTCATGGGATCCAGAGTCGATATTGTGGACTCCCAGGGCAACTCCTTCCTATTTTTTTTTGTTTCCTTTGTAGTGGTTGAATACAACTGAGTGGTTTGCTATCGCAGTTAAGAAGCAATGACACTTGTGTGAGTCCAGATTCACATGTAGGCCAGACGAGATAGGACATTAGTGAACCAGTTGGGTTTTTACAACAATCAACATGATTATATGGTCATCATTAGATTTTTAATTTCCAGATGTTTTACTGAAGTTTTAAATTCCACCATCTGCTGTGGACCCTGGGAAAAAGACTCAGTCTATCCATGCCTCTCAATTTTGTAAACTTCTATCAGATTTATTTATTCTTAAGGGGGACTGAAGGTAATTTTTCCGTGAAACATTCCATAAATTCAGTCCCACATCACATTGATGCTGATAATGTTGTGATTTTGCAGCATAGACTTCATATAACTGTTAGAATCACCAAAGATGTTAATTGCTGAGCAAACCAAATCCCTTCTGAAAACAAGAAAACACAACTCCAGTAACACTTCTAAAATTTAAAATATTAGAAGTAAAATTTTAATAACGAGAAAATAATAATGCATGGGGTTATAGTTGCATGACTTAATGGGGACGATTCTCCCAAAAATATTCTAAGTGTCAAATTTGCATAAAAACAAGTAAATCACGCAGGTTTTTTCAGCGGGAGTTACAAAATGAATCTCCAACACTCTGAGCACTGCAGAGTGCACTAGGGTGAATCACTCTAACAATATGTGGTGGGGCCTATTCCCGCTGGAGAGGCCAGTAGCATAGTGCTGAGCGGGCCACTGTGCACACGCCAATCTGTCAGCGCCGAGTGTGCTAGGGGGCCCATGCTGACACTGCCAAGGTGGGCACCCATAGGCCTGAAGATTTCAGTCCCAGGCCCGCTAATGGCACTAAACATGCATTCAAATTAGCATGTACATAATTTATTCTGGGCTGCCAGAGATGCATGGAGGCTGTGGCAGCCAGCGGGGGCCAGCGGGCTGGGAGAATCGCCCCCAATAATTTTACAAAACTTTCCCTCAAGACTCCCTACTGGTCCGACTCACAAATAATCACCTTCCATGCAGTAGTTCAACTATAAAAATCCAGTAATCTTTTCCATGGCAAAGCTGCTGTTGTATTAATAAAGCCACACCATGAGCTCTCAAATGTGCTTACATTCTACTGTGGAAATCCAAGAAACTTCAGACCAGATTGCTTTTTGCAGGACAAGACTTTCTGGCTTGACTGGATGGCTAAACGTCAGAATGGTTTCCAGGATATCTTCCACACAGCTGACGGCAGATCCATAATATCTCTCCTTGCTTATCTATTTTCCCTTTCATCTTCAATTCCATTGTTCTCAGCACTTCTTTGAACTAAAGTTTTCATGTCTTTCCTGTTGCCCCACTTTTGGGATCAAATAAAATTTAATAACATCTTGTTTACTATGAAATTTCTGCTAACTTTTAAAAGCCTTTTACTCCTCTTTGAAACAGCTGAAAAAAAACTAAACCCTCTCTTGCAAATTTCTAAACTTTAATTATACAATCACTTGCCCATAGCTTCATTACAAATACATGCATTTAGCACCTTCACTCCTTTTCAACCCTCAACCCTTCCGGACAAATGGTCTCCATTGATCTTTCCCCGACTTAATTAAATAATTTATACAGAGGGTCTTCTTTATAGAATATCAATATTCCACCAAAATATTTTAATATCCATTCTTACATAACATGTTTCTCCTTGAAAAGGGCAAACCCAATGCCGATGATTATTGCTTAACTGAGAAATTTGAGAGCTAACATGGAGTGGAGTGAGCACTGTCCGATAGGGACACAACCCATGTATCTAAGCCTGGAAAACCTAGGCGCAGGCTGACGAGAACCACGACTGTGCCCATGTGCCTCAGCGCGAAACTAGCCAAAGCTGTTGTTTGCCAGCACTAATAGATTAGTTGCTGATTAATCAGAGAGGCCCACTCTAACCATTAAGGTACTTGCATGTTAAGTTATCCTGAGCAGATTGGCAAGCATCTCACCTGTAATCTACCTCTTCCTGTTCCCCTTCATTTCCTACCTAACCACCACCCCATAAAATTAAGCAGATTTGAATATTGTTGAAAAGAAAGACATGCTGCCTAAGCTTTTGTCTTGCACTTATCAGGATAAAAATAAGAATACCAAATTGCAAACAAACACAACAATTTTTATGACAGGAGTAAAGGACACTTGCTGACTTGAAACCATTAAGTAAGCAATGGGAAACATAGGCTCTCTAACGTCCTGGGTATTTCAAAAAAAGTGCAAAATTTGAACATATTCCTTTTCCTAGAATCCTATATGCAGAAGGAGGCCATTCGGCCCATCAGCTCTGCACCGACCACAATCCCACCCAGGCCCTATCCCCATAACCCAATGCATTTACCTAGCTAGTCCCCCTGACACTAAAGGGCAATTTAGCATGGCCAATCCACCTAACCTACACATTTTGGACTGTGGGAGAAAACCCGAGCACCTGGAAGAAACCCATGCAGACATGGGGAGAATGTGCAAACTCCACACAGACAGTGACCCGAACCGGGAATCGAACCCGGATCCCTGACGTTGTGAAGCAGCAGTGCCACCGTGTGTCACCATGCTATCCTTTGCAGAGAATGGATTCGATGAATTTCCGCTTCTAGCAAGTGTAAATCAGACACACAATCTTCTCCTCATCTGTGCATTTGGTTAACTGTCCTAATTCATTGAAGACAGTTTGGTCTGTTATCCAATCCAGTATGAAGTATTTTGGCATGTTTTATTACTTTAAGGGCACAATACAAATGCAAGTTGTTCTGCCTTTGTTTAGAACAATCTCGCATTCTAAAATGTTTATAAAGCTCAGCGTCTGAATCAACCATGTGCTGTTCAGCTGTTTGTAGCAGCAACATTTAACACTTAACCACCTCATAGAACATACATAGAACATAGAACAGTACAGCACAGAACAGGCCCTTCGGCCCACGATGTTGTGCCGACCTTCATTTGAAACCAAGATCAAGCTATCCCACTCCCTACCATCCTGGTGTGCTCCATGTGCCTATCCAATAACCGCTTAAATGTTCCTAAAGTGTCTGACTCCACTATCACTGCAGGCACTCCATTCCACACCCCAACCACTCTCTGCGTGAAGAACCTACCTCTGATATCCTTCCTATATCTCCCACCATGAACCCTATAGTTATGCCCCCTCGTAATAGCTCCATCCACCCGAGGAAATAGTCTTTGAACGTTCACTCGATCTATCCCCTTCATCATTTTATAAACCTCTATTAAGTCTCCCCTCAATCTCCTCCGCTCCAGAGAGAACAGCCCCAGCTCCCTCAACCTTTCCTCATAAGACCGACACTCCAAACCAGGCAGCATCCTGGTAAATCTCCTCTGCACTCTTTCCAGCGCTTCCACATCCTTCTTATAGTGAGGTGACCAGAACTGCACGCAATATTCCAAATGCGGTCTCACCAAGGTCCTGTACAGTTGCAGCATAACCCCACGGCTCTTAAACTCCAACCCCCTGTTAATAAAAGCTAACACACTATATGCCTTCTTCACAGCTCTATCCACTTGAGTGGCAACCTTTAGAGATCTGTGGATATGGACCCCAAGATCTCTCTGTTCCTCCACAGTCTTCAGAACCCTACCTTTGACCCTGTAATCCACATTTAAATTTGTCCGACCAAAATGAATCACCTCACATTTATCAGGGTTAAACTCCATTTGCCATTTTTCAGCCCAGCTTTGCATCCTATCTATGTCTCTTTGCAGCCTACAACACCCCTCCACCTCATCCACTACTCCACCAATCTTGGTGTCATCAGCAAATTTACTGATCCACCCTTCAGCCCCCTCCTCTAAGTCATTAATAAAAATCACAAAGAGCAGAGGACCAAGCACCGATCCCTGCGGCACTCTGCTAGCAACCTGCCTCCAGTCCGAAAATTTTCCATCCACCACCACCCTCTGTCTTCGATCAGACAGCCAGTTACCTATCCAATCGGCCAACTTTCCCTCTATCCCACACCTCCTTACTTTCATCATAAGCCGACCATGGGGGACCTTATCAAACGCCTTACTAAAATCCATGTATATGACATCAACCGCCCTACCTTCATCAACACACCTAGTTACCTCCTCAAAAAATTCTATCAAATTTGTGAGGCACGATTTGCCCTTCACAAATCCGTGCTGACTATCCCGGATTAATCCGCATCTTTCTAAATGGTCGTAAATCCCATCCCTAAGGACCTTTTCCATCAATTTACCAACCACCGAAGTCAGACTAACCGGTCTATAATTACCAGGGTCATTTCTATTCCCTTTCTTAAACAGAGGAACAACATTTGCCACTCTCCAGTCCTCTGGCACCATCCCCGTGGACAGCGAGGACCCAAAGATCAAAGCCAAAGGCTCTGCAATCTCATCCCTCGCCTCCCAAAGAATCCTAGGATACATTTCATCAGGCCCAGGGGACTTATCGACCTTCAGTTTATTCAAAACTGCCAATACATCCTCCCTCCGAACATCTATTTCCTCCAGCCTATTAGCCTGTAACACCTTCTCTTCCTGAAAAACATGGCCCCTCTCCTTGGTGAACACTGAAGAAAAGTATTCATTCATCACCTCGCCTATCTCTACTGATTCCATACACAAGTTCCCACCACTGTCCTTGACCGGCCCTAACCTCACCCTGGTCATTCTTTTATTCCTCACATAAGAGTAAAAAGCCTTGGGGTTTTCCTTGATCCAACCCGCCAAGGACTTCTCATGTCCCCTCCTAGCTCTCCTCAGCCCCTTTTTCAGCTCATTCCTTGCTAACTTGTAACCCTCAATCGAGCCATCTGAACCTTGTTTCCTCATCCCTACATAAGCTTCCCTCTTCCTTTTCACAAGACATTCCACCTCTTTTGTGAACCACGGTTCCCTCACTCGGCCATTTCCTCCCTGCCTGACAGGGACATACCTATCAAGTATCATCTGACTTTTAATCTAGTAAGGTAAGATCATTAAGTCTTGTGTTGCTGGCA
Organism: Mustelus asterias; assembly: GCF_964213995.1. NCBI lineage: Eukaryota > Metazoa > Chordata > Chondrichthyes > Carcharhiniformes > Triakidae > Mustelus > Mustelus asterias. Next base: position 138,827,105 of record NC_135806.1, read on the forward strand.
AACTTATTTATTTCGTCCAGGGTGCCAGGATTCAGAGGAGGGCAAAGGTGTTTGATAGGTTATATCAGTACAAGATTCCAAAGAAGCAAATTCGTGTGTTTCCCAAGTGGAAACCAAGGATGAACAGCGATATTCACTGCTGGCTGAAGTCCAGGTCTGAGGCATTCCAGTCAGGCCATAAGACCATAAGACATAGGAGCAGAATTAGGCCACTCGGTCCATCGAGTCTGCTCTGCCATTCAATGGCTGATATTTTTCTCATCCCCATTCTCCTGCCTTTTCCCCATAACCCCATATCCCCTTATTAATCAAAAACCTATCTATCTCAATGACCTGGCCTCCACAGCCTTCTGCGGCAAAGAGTTCCACAGATTCGCCACTCTCTGGCTGAAGAAATTCCTCCTCATCTCTGTTTTAAAGGATTGTCCCTTCAGCCTCAGGTTGTGCCCTCTGGCGACACTGACCTATGCAAGAAATGATGTGGAGAAGGAGCAGCAAGCTCCGAAAGCTTATGGTATTTGCTACCAAATAAACCTGTTGGACTTTAACCTGGTGTTGTGAGACTTCTTACTGTGCTATGCAAGAAAGCCAGATACGATCTAAAGAGATCCATCAAAGATGCCAAAAGACAGTACCGGACCAAGCTAGAGTCCCAGGCTAGCCACACCGACCCCTGTCGACTATAGCAAGATGTCTGCAAGACATAACAGGCTACAAGACGAAGGCATGTAAAATGCACCCCTCCCTGAGGAACTCAATGAGTATTCTACGCAAGAGGTCAATGAGAGCATGCCCTCCATCCTGGAAGCCCTGGATGAACCTGTATCTGGGGTCACCATTGCAGATGTCAGAGCAGCTTTCTCGAAGGTCAACCCACGGAAAGCGACTGGCCCGGTTGGGGTATCCGGACAAGCACTCAGATCCTGTGCGGATCAGCTGGTGGGGGTATTCACAGACATCTTCAGCCTCTCTTTACAACAATCTGAGGTCCCTATCTGCTTCAAGAAGACAACCATCATCCCGGTACCTAAGAAAAACCAAGCAGCGTGCCTTAATGACTATCGGCCGGTGGCTCTGACAGCCATCATTATGAAGTGCTTCGAAAGGCTAGTGATGGCACGAATCAATTCCAGCCTCCCGGACTACCTGGATCCACTACAGTTCACCTATCAACCCAACAGGTCCACAGCAGACGCCATCTCCCTGGCCCTGCACTCAACTCTGGAACAACTAGATAACAAAGCCACCTATGTCAGACTCCTATTTATTGACTACAGCTCAGCTTTCAACAACATTATTCCCATGAAACTCATCTCCAAACTCTGTGGCCTGGGCCTTGGCACCTCCCTCTGTGACTGGATCCTGAATTTCCTAACTCTCAGACCACAATCAGTAAGGATAGGCAACAACACCTCCTCCACGATCATCCTCAACACTGATGCCCCACAAGGCTGTGTTCTCAGCCCCCTACTATACTCCTTTATACACCTCTGACTGTGTGGCCAAATTCCCCTCCAATTCGATTTTCAGGTTTGCTGACGACACCACCGTAGTGGGTCGGATCTCAAACAATGACGAGACAGAGTACAGGAATGAGATAGAGAATCTGGTGAACTGGTGTGGCAACAATAATCTCTCCCTCAATGTCAACAAAACGGAGGAGATTGTCATCGACTTCAGGAAGCGTAAAGGAGAACATGCCCCTCTCTCCATCAATGGGGACGAAGTAGAAAGGGTCAAGAGCTTCAAGTTTTTAGGTGTCCAGATTACCAACAACCTGTCCTGATCCCCCCCATGCCGACACTATAGTTAAGAAAGCCCACCAACGCCTCTGCTTTCTCAGAAGATTAAGGTATTTGGCATGTCAGCTACGACTCTCACCAATTTTTACAGATGCACCATAGAAAGCATTCTTTCTGGTTGTACCACAGCTTGGTATGGCTCTTGCTCTGCCCCAAGACCACAAGGAACTACAAAAGATCATGAATGTAGCCCAATCCATCACACAAACCAGCCTCCCATCCATTGACTCTGTCTACACTTCCCGCTGCCTCGCCAAAGCAGCCAGCATAATTAAGGACCCCATGCACCCCGGACATTCTCTCTTCCGCCTTCTTCCATCGGGAAAAAGATACAAAAGTCTGAGGTCACATACCAAACGACTCAAGAACAGCTTCTTCCCAGCTGCTGTCAGACTTCTGAATGGACTTACCTTGCATTAAGTTGATCTTTCGCTACACCCTAGCTATGACTGTAACACTACATTCTGCACTCTCTTGTTTCCTTCTCTATGAACGGTATGTTTTGTCTGTATAGCGCGCAAGAAACAATACTTTTCACTGTATGTTAATACATGTGACCATAATAAATTAAATCAAATCAGTTGTACATCGTTCAGACTCACATCTGTATCAGCATAAAACTAAATTCGATCAAAGCTTCTCCTGTGGATTACAAGAAGCCCTGCGGAAATTCCTGTCTGTAACCTCCTTTCGCCCTACAATTCTTCAAACAAGAAACAGGTAGGCATAAATGGGTCATTTTCTGTTTGGCAAGATGTGATGAATAGTGTGCCATATGGATCAGTGCTGGGGCCTCAACTTTTACAATTTATATAAATGACTTGGCTGAAGGAACCAAAGGTACGGTTGCTAAATTTGCTGATGAGACAAAGATGGGTAGGAGAGTAAGTTGTGAAGAGGACATGTGGAGGCCACAAAAGGATATCTGTAAGTTAAGTGAGTGGGAATCAATGTTGGTAAATGCGAGATTGTCCATTTTCAAGAGGCATATTATCAAAATGTTGAGCAATTGCAGATCTCTGAGCTTCAGAGGGATCTGGGTGTCCTCGTGCATGATTCACAAAAGGCTAGTATGTATGTAATTAGGAAAGCTAATAGTATGTTTATTGTGAGGGGAATCGAATACAAAAGTAGGGAGGTTGTGCTTCAGATACACAAGACATTGATGAGACCACATCTGGACTAGTGTGTATAGTATTCGTCTCCTTATTTAATGAAATATGTAAATGTATTAGAAGCAGTTCAAAGAAAGTTTACTAGACTAATACCTGGAATGGATGGATTGTCTTGTGAGGAAAGTTGGACAGGCGGAGTTTATATCCACCGGAGTTTGGAAGAGAAAGAGATTAGTTCATTTATACCTGTACGATCCTGAGGGGTCTTGACAAGGTGGATGTGAGGAAAGTGTTTCACTTTCTGGGAGAATCTGGAACTAAAAATAAGGGATTGGCCCATTTAAGACAAGAGATGAGGAGAATTGTTTTCTTTCGGGGTTCAGTCTTTCGAACTCTCTTCCTCAAAAGATAGCGGAAATAGAGTCTTTACATAGATTCTTAATAAGCAAGTAGATGAAAGATTATTGGGGGTAGGCAGGAAAGTGGAGTTGACGTTACAATCAGATCGGCCATGATCTTATTGAGTGGCAGAGCAAACACGACAGCCTGCTCCTAATTTGTATGGCTTACTACAGTGGAGGTGTTATATTAGTGCAAGTTGTAATTGTTGTGAACATTAGGTGTGATTCCAATAAAATTACAATGGAGAAAACTGGGTAAGAAAAATGAACAAAATAGATGGCAGGGGGCTGTTTATGCAGAAGGATGAAATTCCTCCACGGTTTCTGTGGAATCACAATTGCAATTCAATTCAATAAAAACCTGGAATTAAAAGTCTAATAGAAACATAGAAAAACTACAGCACAAACAGGCCCTTCGGCCCACAAGTTGTGCCGAACACATCCCTACCTTCTAGACCTACCTATAACCCTCCATCCTATGACGCTCCATGTACTCATCCAAGAGTCTCTTAAAAGACCCCATTGAGTTCACCTCCACCACCACTGACGGCAGCCGATTCCACTCGCCCACCATCCTCTGTGTGAAAAACTTACCCCTAACATCTCCCCTTTACCTACCCCCCAGCACCTTAAACCTGTGTCCGCTCGTAGCAGACATTTCCACCCTGGGTAAAAGCCTCTGAGAGTCCACCCGATCTATGCCTCTCAACATCTTATACACCTCTATTAGGTCTCCTCTCATCCTTCGTCTCTCCAAGGAGAAAAGGCCGAGCTCCCTCAGCCTATCCTCATAAGGCATGCCACTCAATCCAGGCAACATCCTTGTAAATCTCCTCTGCACTCTTTCAGTCTTTTCCACATCCTTCCTATAGTGAGGCGACCAGAACTGAGCACAGTACTCCAAGTGGGGTCTGACGAGGGTCTTATATAGCTGCATCATTATCCCCGGACTCCTAAACTCAATCCCTCAATTGATAAAGGCCAGCACACCATACGCCTTCTTAACCACCTCCTCCACCTGCGGGGCCGATTTCAGAGTCCTATGGACCCGGACGGACCCCAAGGTCCTTCTGATCCTCTACAGTACTAAGAGTCTTTCCCTTTAATGATGCCTATGAAACCATTATCGATTGTTGTAAAAACCCATCTGATTCACACATGTCTTTTAGGGAATATAATCTGCCGTCCTTACCTGGTCTGGCCTACATGTGACTCCAGACCCACAGCAATGTTGTTGATCCTTAAATGTCCACTGAGATGGGCAATAAATGCTGGCCTAGCCAGCAACACCCACAAACAAATATAAAAAAGAAAGATTGACTAAAGCATTGAACTTATGGTCAATAAGTTGAGGCAAACAATGAGTACAGGGCATGCTATCCACATCAATGCATGCTCCATGATTGTCACTCATGCGGCTTGTCTGATTGCTTGAATCAAAATGCATCCTTCACATATTTTCGCATCCTTTCTCATATTTTATTACGGCATCTGTCCAAGTTCTGTGTGTTTCCAAGCAAACATCTGCAGATGGGAGATGGTTCATTGAAGCTACAACCCTTCACCCATTGTGCGGAAAGGGCTTTGGTGATTCTATGCAAGGAGACAAAATTGGAGAATGATGAATGATGAGGTGAGCTCCCAAGCACATGATTAGAAATATTCTTCGCTTTTCAATCATTATTTTGTCATTCAGTAATACAGAACTTGAGTGCTACTGAAAAAAGAGACATGCTGTCAAAGATTTTCATTTTGCACTCATCAGGACAGACGCAAGAATGCCAGATTTTCAAAGGACGCAACAATTTATGCTGCATGAGAAAAGGGTGCTGATTGGTCAAGATGTTGCGATGGAGAATGCACAGCAGAACTATTATTCCGCATGTTTTGTTTAATTCAAAAAAGGTGCAATGCCTATCAATACTCCGAAGGGTTCTGCCATTTACTGTACATTTCCTATCTGTATCAGACCTTCCAAAACGCATTACCTCGCATTTGTCCGGATTAAACTCCAGCTGGATACAGCAGGGTATAGATCAGTTGGAGACAAAGGGATCTGGGTGTACAGGTACACAGGTGCAGGTGGAGAAGGTAGTCAAGAAGGCAAATGGCATGCTTGCCTTCATCGGCCGGGGCATTGAGTTTAAAACTGGGCAAGTCATGTTGCAGCTTTATAGAACCTTAGTAAGACTGAACTTGGAATACAGTGTTCAATTCTGGTCGCCACACTACCAGAAGAGGGTACAGAAAAGACTTACCAGGATGTTACCTGGTATGCAGGGCATTAGCTATGAGGAGAGGTTGGAGAAACTTGGTTTGTTCTCACTGGAACGACGGAGGTTGGGGGGGCGACCTGATAGAAGTCTACAAGATTGTGAGAGGCATGAACAGAGTGGATAGTCAGAAGCTTTTTCCCAGGGTGGAAGAGTCAATGACTAGGGGGCACAGGTTTAAGGTGCGAGGGGCAAGGTTTAAAGGAGATGTATGAGGCAGATATTTTACACAGTAGTGGGTGTCTGGAACTCATTGCCGGGGGAGGTAGTGGAAGCGGATACGGTAGTGACTTTTAAGGGGTGTCTTGGCAAATACATGAATAGGATGGGAATAGAGGGATATGGTCCCTGGAAGGGTAGGGGGTTTTAGTTCGGGCAGCATGGTCGGTGCAGGCTTGGAGGGCTGAAGGGCCTGTTCCTGTGCTGTAATTTTCTTTGTTCTTTGTTCTCTTTGTATTATCTTCAAATTTGCAGATGATACAGAGTTGGGTGGGAGGGTGACCCGTGAGGAAGATGTAGAGATGCTTCAGCATGATTTGGACAGTCTGGGTGTGTGGGCATGTGCATGGCAGATGCAGTATAATGTGCATAAATGTGAGGTTATCCACTTTGGTAGCAATAATAGGAAGACAGATTATTACTTGAATGGGTGTAGATTGAGAGAGGTGGATACTCAACGAGACCTTGGTGTCCTTCTGCATCAGTTGCTGAAAGTAAGCGTGCAGGTACAGCAGGCAATAAAGAAGGCAAATGGTATGTTGGCCTTCATAGTGAAAGGATTTGAGTATGGGGATAGGGATGTTTTGCTGCAATTGTATAGGGCGTTGGTGAGGTCACACCTGGAGTATTGTGTTCAGTTTTGATGTCCTTATCTGAGGAAGGATGTCCTTGCTATAGAGGGAAGGTTTACCAGGCTGATTCCTGGGATGGCAGGTCTATCGTATGAGGAGAGACTAAGTCGGTTAGCATTATATTCACTGGAGTTTAGAAGAATGAGAGGGGATCTCATAAAAACTTACAAAATTCTAACAGGATTAGACAGGCTAGATTCAGAAAGAATGTTCCCAATAGTGGGGGAGTCCAGAACTAGGGGTCATAATTTGAGGATAAGAGTTAAATCTTTTAGAACTGAGGTGAGGAGAAATTTCTTCACCCAGAGGGTAGTGAATGTGTGAAATGCACGACCACAGAATGTAGCTGAGACCAAAACATTGTCTGATTTCAAGAAGAAATTAGATATAGCTCTCATGGTGAAAGAGATCAAGGAATATGGGGGATTCCTTACAGTCCTCACTGAAGCGTTTCTCACGACGTTCTGCAATATGCTCCTCAACCTGGCAATATGAAGAAGGGAAAATGAGGTGACTCCAGGACATGAATGCTTCAGACAGGCTGTCTCATCTGACTCTGGTTCCCCTGTGGAAATTTCCAGATCACCATTGCTCCGCATCTTTCCTTTGGTCATGAGTCATCACAGCTTCCTTTTAGCCAAATGCAGAAATAAAAGGCGCTGAAAATCAACAATTTCATACCAACTTTACCCAATGATACATATAGTACGCAACTCTGAGGTCGCTAAAGCAGCACTGTGACCAGGGCACTGGATCCAGACCTCAGTGGCTGTCCCTCCTGTCCAAGTCCTTGCCTTGAGGACCTCTTGCTGAGGGATGGCCTATCTCCTCCTTTCCAGCCCTTCACTAGGCCTCCAGTGCTGAATCAGAGAACTTTCCCTCTGGCCTGTTGCTCCATTGCCCAGATTTTCTCCTGCTTAGAAACTCTTTCACAGCCACTTCCAGCACTTGCAACAGCCAGAACACACCTCTCTTTAAGAGGTGCAGGTAGACTTAAGATTTGCAAGCTAGCTTTAATTGGTGCTAGCCTCTCACAGACCTAGGTTTCTTGCTGAGCATCAGCCAAACTGCAAGGTGCCAAACTGAGTCACAATCAAGGAAATGAGCGAACAGCAGCTAGTGTGCTCTGTTCTGCAACTCTGGCGAAGGCTCATTCTGACTCGAAACGTTGGCTCTATTTCTCTCTCCACAGATGCTGTCAGACCTGCTGAGATTTTCCAACATTTTTCTGTTTTTGTTTCAGATTCCAGCATCTGCAGCAATTTGCCTTTAATTCGTGTGCCTATTGTTCGCTCACTTCTATCAGGTTCAAGGTAATTTTAAAACAGCTTTGCAGCACTACAACGTGTGTGAATTATTGAGTGGATAAGAAAATAATGCTTGCTAGAAGCTACATGTATTCATATGCAGGAACCTATCCTCTCCAGACAATAGGAACGTGTCCAGGTATTGCACCTTTTTTGAATTAAACAAAACATGCGAAATAATAGTTCTGCTGTGCATTCTCCATCGCAACATCTTGACCAATCAGCATCCTTTTCTCATGCAGCATAAATTGTTGCGTCTTTTGAAAATCTGGCATTCTTGCGTCTGTCCTGATGAGTGCAAAATGAAAATCTTTGACAGCATGTCTCTTTTTTCAGTAGCACTCAAGTTCTGTATTACTGAATGACAAAATAATGATTGAAAAGCAAAGAATATTTCTAATCATGTGCTTGGGAGCTCACCTCATCATTTATCATTCTCCAATTTTGTCTCCTTGCATAGAATCACCAAAGCCCTTTCCGCACAATGGGTGAAGGGTTGTAGCTTCAATGAACCATCTCCCATCCGCAGATGTTTGCTTGGAAACACACAGAACTTGGACAGATGCCGTAATAAAATATGAGAAAGGATGCGAAAATATGTGAAGGATGCATTTTAATTCAAGCAATCAGACAAGCCACATGAGTGTCAATCATGGAGCATGCATTGATGTGGATAGCATGCCCTGTACTCATTGTTTGCCTCAACTTATTGATCATAAGTTCAATGCTTTAGTCAATCTTTCTTTTTTATATTTGTTTGTGGGTGTTGCTGGCTAGGCCAGCATTTATTGCCCATCTCAGTGAACATTTAAGGATCAACAACATTGCTGTGGGTCTGGAGTCACATGTAGGCCAGACCGGGTAAGGACGGCAGATTATATTAGAGAATCTGGTGAACTGGTGCGGCAACAATAATGTCTCTCTCAATGTCAACAAAACGATGGAAATTGGCATCAACTTCAGGAAGCGTAAAGGAGAACATGCCCCTGTCTACATCAACGGGGACGAAGTAGAAAGGGTCGAGAGCTTCAAGTTTTTACGTGTCCAGATCACCAACAACCTGTCCTGGTCCCCCCATGCTGACACTATAGTTAAGAAAGCCCACCAATGCCTCTACTTTCTCAGAAGACTAAGGAAATTTGGCATGTCAGCTACATCTCTCACCAACCTTTACAGATGCACCATAGAAACCATTCTTTCTGGTTGTATCACAGCTTGGTATGGCTCCTGCTCTGCCAAAGACCGCAAGGAATTACAAAAGGTCGTGAATGTAGCCCAATCCATCACACAAACCAGCCTCCCATCCATTGACTCTGTCTACACTTCCCGCTGCCTCGCCAAAGCAACCAGTATAATTAAGGACCCCACGCACCCCGGACATTCTCTTTTCCATCTTCTTCCTCCGGAGAAAAGATACAAAAGTCTGAGGTCACGTACCAACCGACTCAAGAACAGCTTCTTCCCTGATGCTGTCAGACTTTTGAATGGACTTACCTTGCATTAAGTTGATCTTATTCTACACCCTAGCTATGACTGTAACACTAATCTGCACTCTCTCATTTCCTTCTCTATGAATGGTATGCTTTGTATAGCGCGCAAGACACAATACTTTTCACTGTATGTCAATACATGTGACAATAATAAATGAAATCAAATTAATGCAACTCCATCACTTTTTCCTTTCTGTCTGTCCTTCCTAAACACTGAGTAGCCCCCAATGTTTAGTTCCCATTCTTGCTCACCTTGGAGCCATGTCTCCATAATGCCAACTATATCGTACCCCTTCACATCTATCTGTGCAACTAATTCATCCATTATGTTTCGAATGATCCGAGCATTTATGTACAAAACTTTAAGGTGAGCACTTTTTAACATTTCTTTTCCCTTTCCTACTATTTTTTACTCAGTCCTTACCTTTCTTTGGCCCTTGATTTCTCTGCCTATCAGTTTCTTTATTCTCCTTACTGTCTTTTCCTCTTGTTAGTTCCCCACTCTGAATTCTTGCAAATCACCAAAGCCCTTTCCGCACAATGGGTGAAGGTTTGTAGCTTCAATGAACCATCTCCCATCTGCAGATGTTTGCTTGGAAACACACAGAACTTGGACAGATGCCGCAATACAAATACAAACCGGGGCGGCACGGTAGCACAGTGGTTAGCACTGCTGCTTCACAGCTCTAGGGTCCCAGGTTCGATTCCCGGCTCGGGTCACTGTCTGTGTGGAGTTTGCACATTCTCCTCGTGTCTGCGTGGGATCCTCCGGGTGCTCCGGTTTCCTCCCACAGTCCAAAGATGTGTGGGTTAGGTTGATTGGCCAGGTGAAAAATTGCCCCTTAGAGTCCTGATGCGTAGGTTAGAGGGATTAGTGGGTAAATATGTGGGGGTAGGGCCTGGGTGGGATTGTGGTCGGTGCAGACTCGATGGGCCGAATGGCCTCCTTCTGCACCATAGGGTTTCTATAAAAGCTTCTATTTTTCTTCTATAATAAAATATGAGAAAGGATGCGAAAATATGTGAAGGATGCATTTTGATTCAAGCAATCAGACAAGCCGCATGAGTGTCAATCATGGAGCATGCATTGATGTGGATAGCATGCCCTGTACTCATTGTTTGCCTCAACTTATTGACCATAAGTTCAATGCTTTAGTCGATCTTTCTCTTTTATATTTGTTTGTGGGTGTTGCTGGCTAGGCCAGCATTTATTGCCCATCTCAGTGGACATTTAAGGATCAACAACATTGCTGTGGGTCTGGAGTCACATGTAGGCCAGACCGGGTAAGGACAGCAGATTATATTAGAGAATCTGGTGAACTGGTGCGGCCATCCCCCTGCCATATTAGTTTAAACCTTCCCCAACCACTCTAGCAAGTTCCCCCCAACGACACCAGTCTTGGTCCTCCCCAGATGTAACCTGTCCAGTTTGCACAGGTCCCACCTCCCCAGAACTGGTCCCAGTGCCCTAGGTATCTGAAGCCGTCCCCCTCACACCATTTTTTCCGCCATATATCCATCCTATGTACCCTGCTGTTTCTACTCTGACTAGCACATGACACAGATAGTAATTCTGAGATCACTAACTTTGAGGTCCTACTTTTCAGCTTGCTTCCTAGCTCTCTATATTCTGTTTCGAGGACCTCATCAGATAAAGTCAGATGTGGTGATGCCCACTAATGATTACACAGTTTTCAGTACCATTTGCAATTCCTCAGGCATTGAAACAGTCTATGCCTGCATGCAGCAAGACCCAAACAACATTCAAGCTTCGGCTGATAGTAATAAGTAAAGTGCACACCACACAAGTGTCAGGTAATGATCATCTCCAGCAAGAATGAATCTAACCATCTCCCTACTTGAAGTTGAGTGCTATTGCCATTGCTAAATTCCCCACCATCTACATTTTGGGCATTACAATTAACCAAAAGTGAACTAGAGTCATAGAGGTTTACAGCATGGAAACAGGTCCTTTGGTCCAACTTGTCCATGCCGCCCTTTTTTTTTAAAACCCCGAAGCTAATCCCAATTGCCCGGGATTTGGCCCATATGCCTCTATTCCCATCGTACCCATGTAACTAACTAAATGCTTTTTAAAAGACAAAATTGTACCTGCCTCTACTACTATCTCTGGCAGCTTGTTCCAGACACTCACCACCCTCTGTGTGAAAAAATTGCCCCTCTGGACACTTTTGTATCTCTCCCCTCTCACCGTAAACCTATGCCCTCCAGTTTTAGTCTCCCGTACCTTTGGGAAAAGATATTGACTATCTAGCTGACCTATGCTCCTCATTATTTTATAGACCTCTATAAGATCACCCCTCAGCCTCCTACACTCCAGTGAAAAAAGTCCCAGTCTAATCAGCCTCTCCTTATAACTCAATCCATCAAGTCCCGGTAGCATCCTAGTAAATCTTTTCTGCACTCTTTTGTAGTTTAATAATATCCTTTCTATAATAGGGTGACCAGAATTGCACACAGTATTCCAAGTGTGGCCTTACCAATGTCTTGTATAACTTCAACAAGACATTCCAACTCCTGTATTCAGTGTTCTGACCGATGAAACCAAGCATGCTGAATGCCTTCTTCACCACTCTGTCTACCTGTGACTCTACTTTCAAGGAGCTATGAACATGTACCCCTAGATCTCTTTGTTCTGTAACTCTCCCCAACGCCCTACCATTAACTGAGTAAGTCCTGCCCTGGTTCAATCGACCAAAATGCATCACCTCGCTATTGTCTAAACTCCATCTGCCATTTGTCAGCCCACTGGCCCAATTGATCAAGATCCCGTTGCAATTGGAGATAACTTTCTTCACTGTCCACTATGCCACCAATCTTAGTGTCATCTGCAAACTCACTAACCATGCCTCCTATATTCTCATCCAAATCATTAATATAAATGACAGTGGACCCAGCACTGATCCCTGAGGCACACTGCTGGTCACAGGCCTCCAGTTTGAAAAACAACCCTCTACAATCACCCTCTGGCTTCTGTCAAGAAGCCAATTTTGTATCCATTTAGATACCTGTCCCTGGATCCCGTGAGGTATCTGGACCAGCTATATAAATACCAAGGCTACATGAGCGGGTCAGAGGTTGGGAATTCTGTGGCACGTCTGTGACAATGTTAACAAAACAAAGGAGATTGTCATCGACTTCAGGAAGCGTAAAGGAGAACATACCCCTGTCTACATCAATGGGAACAAAGTAGAAAGGGTCGAGAGCTTCAAGTTTTTAGGTGTCCAGATCACCAACAACACGTCCTGGTCCACCTATGCCGACACCATAGTTAAGAAAGCCCACCAACGCCTCCACTTTCTCAGAAGATGAAGGAAATTTGGCATGACAGCTACGACTCTCATCAACTTTTACAGATGCACCATAGAAAGCATTCTTTCTTGTTGTATCATTGATTGGTATGGCTCCTGCTCTGCCCAAGACCGCAAGGAACTATAAAAGGTCGTGAATGTAGCCCAATCCAGCACGCAAATCGGCCTCCCATCCATTGACTCTGTGTACACTTCTCGCTGCCTCGCCAAAGCAGCCAGCATTATTAAAGACACCACGCACCCCGGACATTCTCTCTTCCATCTTCTTCCTTCGGGAAAAAGATACAAAAGTCTGAGATCATGTACCAACCGACTCAAGAACAGCTTCTTCCCTGCTGCTGTCAGACTTTTGAATGGACTTACCTTGCATTAAGTTGATCTTTCTCTGCACCCTAGCTATAACTATAACACTACATTCTGCACTCTCTTGTTTCCTTCTCTAAGAACGGTATGCTTTGTCTGTATAGCGCACAAGAAACAATACTTTTCACTATGTTAATACATGTAACAATAATAAATCAAATCAAATCAAAATTAACTCATCTGACTCCCTGCAGACTATCCACCATCTATAAGGCATTAGTCATAGACCATAGAAGAAGAATCATAGAATCCCTACAGTGCAGAAGGAGGCCATTCGGCTCATCGAGCCTGCACCAACAACAATCTCATCCGGGCCCTATCCCCATTATCGCACGTTTTTACCATGCTAATCTCCCTTACACTAAGGTATCAATTTAGCATGACCAATCAACCTAACCTGCACATCTTTGGAGTGTGGGAGGAATCCGGAGCATCTGGAGGAAACCCATACAGACACGGGGAGAATGTGCAAACTGCACACAGTCACCTGAGTCCGGAATTGAACCTGGGTCCCTGGTGCTGTGAGGCAGCAACGCTAACCACTGTGCCATCGTGCAGCCCAGTGTGCCACCATGCCACAAGTCAGGAGTGTGATAGAATACACTCCATTTATTGTCCTTACCTGAATTGAGTTTGGTGGTGGGAGGCATTTAATCAGGCGGAACGTGGCGGACTTGCTGCTCTGCCATCAATCAAGGCCCTTTAATGGACAACTAATGCACACTTAAGGGCCTTTTCCTACTGCTGCTGCTTTTGAACCAACAGCAGGTAGGAGACTTGTCACGTGAAGAGCCCGAAAAGAAAACTTTGTTGAGTTGCAAGTGGGTTCCCAGAGGGGATTCTTTTTCCACAGGCACCCAGTGTCTGTGTGTTAGAAGACCAATCAGAAACCCCAAGGTATATTAGGAAGTCAAACGAGACCCCAACAATTTTTTATTTTGGCATTAGTGCGAGAATATGATGTTTCACTCCAAGTGCGATTCTACTGACAAACTGGAAAGCTTTTATCAAAACAATTGTTATTTAACAACACAGTTTAACTATAACAAATGAATTAGCTTAACTCTTAACAATTGAACAAACTTAAACATAACAAGATACAGGCCTTAACTGCTAACGTATCACTGAGTTCCGATCAAGCAATTTTTATCTTATAGACTTAAACCTCTGTTTAAAGTTATAAAGCATGACACAGGCATACTTGCTTTCAGTTAGGTTACCAGGCTTAGAGCTTTCAGAAAGCCTTTGGAGAGAGAGAGAGACAGAGAAACAATGCTTTCTTATGGCAGTCCAGGCAGCAACGGCTTGTATTTTAAAAATGAAAATGAAACTGGTTTTCCTGCAAACTTAGTTCCTCCCATTAATAACATGACTCTGTCTCTATCAACAATGTAGTCTAAAATCCCAGGATAACTTAAATAAACAAAAGGTCCATTAACTCGACAAATAACACACTCCTTAGCTGAAATCATTTATTAGCCTGTATTCTTAGCAGACAAATCAACTCTTGTAACAAAACACTGCCTCTTACACATAAAATATATCAAAATAGCGCAGTATCATCACATAGATGGAGTGTCTATAAAATAATGAGGGGCATAGATCAGCTAGATAGTCAATATCTTCCCAAAGGTAGGGGAGTCTAAAACTAGAGGGCATAGGTTTAAGGTGAGAGGGGAGAAATACAAAAGGGCCCGGGGGCACTTTTTTCACACACAGGGTGGTGAGTCTCTGGTAGTAGCACAATTTTGTCTTTTAAAAAGCATTTAGACAGTTACATGGGTAAGATGGGTATAGAGGGATATGGGCCAAATGCGGGCAATTGGGACTAGCTTAGGGTTTTCAAAAAATGGGCCGCATGGACAAGTTGGGCCAGAGGGCCTGTTTCCATGCTGTAAATCTCTATGACTCTATGATGGACCTGACATCGGGAAGGAGTGAGCCACTGAGAGCCATGCCCTGTCCTTACTGGTAACTCCTTTCTCCCATGTTATCCCCATCCCAGAACTACTGCCACCACTGATCTATGGACCTGGGTCCCTCTGTGATCTTGGGCCTCAGGATTGCTGGCAACTATAATGGATTTCCCCAGTGGTGCTGCCCGCAATGACCGCTTCTGGATTCAGATTAGCCGGTCATTCTTGGGGTGGTATTTCAGCTTTTGGGGTCCTTTATCCTGGGGAAGACCTGCGGCTGACCAATTGGTGCTTGCTTAGCATTTAATTGAGTGGGTCTTCCTGAGAGGAAGTGACAGAAGGCTCCAGCTAGCTCTCCAACCAGAGGGCGAGACTCCCATCAACTCCATCAAATACCACCCCATGTGTGGATGAGTGCAACTCCAGACAACACTCGAGAAGCTCAACACCATCCAGGACATAGCAGCCTGCTTGATTGGTACCACAACCACCATCTTAAACATTCATTACCTCCACCACTGCTGTTATGTGGCAAGAATGTACATCATCTGCAAGATGTACTATAGCAACTCATCGAGGTTCCTTCAACAACATCTTCTAAATCCCAACCTCTAGCATCTAGCACTTGCAAGTTCGCTTCCAAGTCATTCACCATCCACACTTGGAAATATATCACCGTTTCTTCACTGCTGTGACATCAAATCTTGGAACACTTTTCCTTACTTCACTGTGAATGTACCTACACATTGGACTGCAGTGATTCAAGAAAGCAGCTCACCACCATCTTCTCAAGGGTAATTAGGGATGGGCAATAAATGCAGGCCTTGCAAGCACCCCCAACAAATAAAAGAAAAAGATGGTCTGTGTGTTGTGACTCACCAACTGTATGTTCATTGACTTTACATTTTTTTTATTCATTCGTGGGACATGGGCATCGCTCACTGGCCAGCATTTATTGCCCATCCCTAGTTGCCCTTGGAGGACAATTGAGAGTCAACCACATTGATGTGGCTCTGGAGCCACATATAGGCCAGACTGGGTAAGGATGGCAGATTTCCTTCCCTAAAGGACATTAGTGAACCAGATGGATTTTTCCGACAATCGACAATGGTTTCATGGTCATCAGTAGATTCTCAATTCCAGATATTTTTTATTGAATTCAAATTCCACCAGCTGCCGTGGTGGGATTCGAACCATTAGTTCGAACATTAGCTGAGGTTCTGGATTAATAGTCTAGTGATAATACCACAATGGCAGATGGAGTTTAATTTAGACAAATGCGAGGTGATGCATTTTGGTAGATTGAACCAGGGCAGGACTTACTCAGTTAATGGTAGGGCATTGGGGAGAGTTACAGAAAAAAGAGATCTAGGGGTACATGTCCACAGCTCCATGAAAATGGAGTCACAGGTGGACAGAGTGGTGAAGAAGGCATTCGGCATGCTTGGTTTCATCAGTCAGAACACTGAATACAGGAATTGGGACGTCTTGTTGAACTTATACAACACATTGGTAAGGCTACACTTGGAAAACTGTGTGCAATTCTGGTCACCCTATTATAGAAAGGATATTATTAAACTAGAAAGAGTGCAGAAAAGATTTACTAGGATGCTACCGGGACTTGATGGATTAAGACCATAAGACCATAAGACATAGGAGCGGAAGTAAGGCCATTCGGCCCATCGAGTCCACTCCACCATTCAATCATGGTTGATTTCAACTCCATTTACCCGCTCTCTCCCCATAGCCCTTAATTCCTCGAGAAATCAAGAATTTATCAATTTCTGTCTTGAAGACGCTCAACGTCTCGGCCTCCACAGCCCTCTGTGGCAATGAATTCCACAGACCCACCACTCTCTGGCTGAAGAAATTTCTCCTCATCTCTGTTCTAAAGTGACTCCCTTTTATTCTAAGGCTGTGCCCCCGCGTCCTAGTCTCCCCTGTTAATGGAAACAACTTCCCTACGTCCATCCTATCTAAGCCGTTCATTATCTTGTAAGTTTCTATCAGATCTCCCCTCAACCTCCTAAACTCCAATGAATATAATCCCACGATCCTCAGACGTTCATCGTATGTCAGGCCTACCATTCCTGGGATCATCCGTGTGAATCTCCGCTGGACCCGCTCCAGTGCCAGTATGTCCTTCCTGAGGTGTGGGGCCCAAAATTGCTCACAGTACTCCAAATGGGGCCTAACCAGTGCTTTATAAAGCCTCAGAAGTACATCCCTGCTTTTGTATTCCAAGCCTCTTGAGATAAATGACAACATTACATTTGCTTTCTTAATTACGGACTCAACCTGCAAGTTTACCTTTAGAGAATCCTGGACTAGGACTCCCAAGTCCCTTTGCACTTTAGCATTATGAATTTTGTCACCGTTTAGAAAATAGTCCATGCCTCTATTCTTTTTTCCAAAGTGTACGACCTCGCACTTGCCCACGTTGAATTTCATCAGCCACTTCTTGGACCACTCTCCTAAACTGTCTAAATCTTTCTGCAGCCTCCCCACCTCCTCAATACTACCTGCCCCTCCATAAGGAGAGGCTGAATAGACTGGGACTTTTTTCTCTGGAGCGTAGGAGGCTGAGGGGTGACCTTATAGAGGCATATAAAATAATGAGGGGCATAGACAAGGTAGGTAGTCAATATCTTTTCCCAAGGGTACGCAAATCTAAAATTAGAGGGGATAGGTTTAAGGTGAGAGGGGAGAGATACAAAAGTGTCCAGAGGGGCAATTTTTTCACACAGAGGGTGGTGAGTGTCTGGAACAAGCTGCCAGAGGTAGTAGTAGGGACAGGTACAATTTTATCCTTTAAAGAGCATTTAGATAATTACTTGGGTACGATGGGTATAGAGGGATATGGGCCAAATGCGGGCAATTGGGATTAGCCTAAGGGTTTTAGAAAAAAGGGCGGCATGGACAAGTTGGGCTGAAGGGCCTGTTTCCATGCTGTAAACCTCTATGACTATGACTGGGCAATCACATCCCCTGTAGTACATCTGCACATGTTGTGGCATCCTCAGAGCCTCATGTGTGCAGTCGGTATTCCTTGAACTATTGGAATCCAATCCCTTGGTACTTACTGCTGAAGACAATGGAACCGCCCACCTCTCTCCTTGCTTGATGACTTCCCTGATGCAGTGATGCACAGTGAATTGATGGTTGATGTCACTAACTCCAACCTAGCATGATCTGCTGACACAGAAATTCAGGGTCATGGTGATCTTAATGGCTATTGACAGTGCTGGCCTCGCCCTGCTCTGTGGCTGCAGGCGCAGTTGGATAATGCTTTCAGCCCCTTGACTCAGCTATGCCATTCAATTTCCTTGCCTATGCTTTACATCCCTTAGTTTCATTAGCTAATAGAAATCTCTCTATCTTGGTTTTGAATGTTTCAATTGACCAGGAGACTATATAAATTTTTAGGGTTAAGAGTTCCAGTTTCTCACCAGCCTTTATGTGAAGGAGTTCTTCCTGATATCATCCCTGAATGATCTAGCTTTAATTTTAAACTTGTGTCCCATTATTTTGGACCCCCTCACAAAAGGAAATAGTTTATCTCTAGCTACCATATCAAATCCTTTAATCATCTTAAGCACTTCAATTGGATAACCACTAAATCTTCTGCGAAGGAACTGCAAGCCTAGTTTACACAACCTGCTCTCATAAACTAACCCTTTTACCCTTTCTGGTGAATCTGGACTGTAGCCCTGTCAAGGCCAATATATGTTTGCTGAGGTGCGGTGCCTAGAACTGAATGCAGTTAACCAATATGGGGCCTAACCAGAATTTTATGCAAGTGTGGCGTAACTTCCACCCTTTGTATTCTGGCTCCCTTGAGATAAAGGCTCACATTCCATTAGCTGTTATAATAATTTTTTGCATCTGTCTACTAGCTTTTAGTGATTTCTCGAAATGGACCCTAAATCTCTCTGCTCCTCACATTTCATACCATTTATAAATGATTCCCATCTGTCTTTGTCAAGTCCAAAGTGGATGGTCTCGCACTTCCCCACTTTGAATTCCACTTACAACAATTTTGCCCACTTACTTAACCTATCAATGATCCATAAAAGAAAGGTGTTGCTAGCACAAAGGGAAACCATAGCACAGTGATACCAAAAATGCCAAGTGAATTTTAGGTATGAATTTGTCAACTTGACCAGGATTGATAAACATGCTATCTTATCAATTAACCTATGCTGAAAAATGTTGTTTGCATCACCGGAGGAATTAATAATGTAGTGAGCAGAAATGGAAGATTTAGGGTCTTAGAGTGGACAAGCAAATGGAATGGGTGAACCAATTAATATTTATTGGCAAAGGAATGATAAATGATGATTTTTCTTGGACTCCAGGGATCTAAAGTAAGGAGAAGAGCAGTCAGTAGTAAAGGCAGTGGGGTTAAGATAACAAAATAGCAGCAAAGAACAACTGCACCTGAGAACCTGAAAAATTACAGAAGCAATTGGGGAAAAAGCAACCCAGCAATAAACTGGATAAAGACCACTGTGGATATTGGGCTCAACAAACTGCTTTAATAAATTTTATTCTGTATTTTATTTTGTATCTCATGCAACTGAAGTTCCTTTTTCTACTTTTTTGAGTATATATTTAAACAATTCAGTAGTGCAATAGTTCCCAACCAGTGTGCATGCGCCGGCTGGGAAAGAGCCACACAGGCGCGGTTTAGATTTTTTATGTTCGTCAGGCACATGACCAATGGGACCTGGAGCTGTCTCCACACAAAAAGCCAAATCTCAAAAAGGGTGCAGAAACCCTGGGAAAAACGAGAGATGATGTGGAGATGCCGGCGTTGGACTGGGGTAAACACAGTAAGAAGTCTCACAACACCAGGTTAAAGTCCAACAGGTTTATTTGTAGCAAACACCACTAGCTTTCGGAACTGGCTGTTCCTTCGTCAGGTGGGTGAGAGTTCTGATCACAAACAAGTTTCTGTCTTTGTATGCCTTGTTTGTGATCAGAACTCCCACCCACCTGACGAAGGAACAGCCAGTTCCGAAAGCTAGTGGTGTTTGCTACAAATAAACCTGTTGGACTTTAACCTGGTGTTGTGAGACTTCTTACTGTGAAAAACGAGAGAGACAGAGGTAAAAAATGGCAAATGCTGTCTGAAAATCACAATATTGAAACCATGCCAATAACTTGTATCTATAGTTATGTTTATGGGATTAGCATTATGCTAAGACTTCTGTCCTGCACTTCATTTCTCTTCTCTCATTGCCCCAAATTGCTAGAGGGCAGTTCAGAGACAATAGGAAGTATGCCACAATTATTTTCATAGTATAAAGGTGTGCTGTGACATATTAAAGTCCAACAGGTTTATTTGGAATCACGAGCTTTCAGAGCGCTGCTCCTTCATCAGGTGAGTGGAGAAGGAGCAGCGCTTCGAAAGCTCGTGATTCCAAATAAACCTGTTGGACTTTAACCTGGTGTTGTGAGACTTCTTACTGTGCCCACCCCAGTCCAACACCAACATCTCCACAACGTGTCATATAAAAGGTTGGGAACCACTTAAGTAGAGGATTAGTTGACTTTTTAAAAGCTTCTGATTCCTGTGGTCATTTTTTTATTATAGCATGATGTGGATACAATGATGGGACAGTACAAAAGACAACTCTGAAATTTCCGTGCTTCCTGATTACAAAATAGCCAATATAGAAATTCAGGATATGCAGACTTAACATTTTTACGTATTGGTTTGACATTAAAATATTTGAAGACTGATTTAAAACTAGATTTTGCACAGATCTTGTTCATGGAGGCTTTGAGGAGGAAGCTTTCATTTAAGCTAAATTATTAAAAGCAACATCGCAGATTAACAAGGTCATACAAAGTGCAAACACAGCACAGGAGTCCATTTCTACAGGAATAGAATTCAGAAGTGAAGAGGTTATGCTAAGCTTATCCAGGACATTAGTTAGGCCATTCTTGGAGTACTTTGCACAGCTCTGGTCTCCATATTACAAGAAGAATGTAAGCCTGTGTTGATTTATAAGGGCTGGGAATACCTGCATACAACTAAAAAGGAAGACTTGCATTTATATAGCACTTTTTATGATCGCTGGATGTCTGGAAGCACTTTACAGTCAATTCATTACTTTTGTAAGAAATGTGGCAGTCAATATGCGCACAGCAAGTCCCCACAGTCAACAGTGTGTTGATGACCAGATAATCTGTTTTTGTAATGTTGATTGAGGAATAAATCAATATTTATTTATTCCTCAATCAATATTATACAGGGAATCAGGGATAATCCACTGCTCTTCAAAATAGTGCCATTGTATGTTCACCTAAGAGGACTGACAGGGCGTTGGCTTTACAGCTCATTGATCAGTGCAACACTGGAGTGTTACTAATGATTTTTGAGCTGAAACCCTGGAGTAGGACTTCAATCGAAAATCTGCTGCTTCAGAGGAAAGAGTGCCACCAGCTACAATATCTGGCACAGTTAAGCAAAATTAATTTCCAATTAACACTAAGAGGATACTGCTATCAGGAAAGACTGCACAGGTGGAAGCTGTTTTCTCAAGAAAAGAGAAGAATGGGAGGTGATCTGATAGCGAGGCCTTTAAAATTATGAAAGGGTTTGATATGGTAGATGTAGAGAACATGTTTCTGCTTGTGAGGGAGTCCAAAACTAAGGTAATACTTATAATGTTGTTACTAATAAATCCAATAAGGAATTCAGAAAAACTTCTTCACTCAGGAAGTGGTGAGAATGTGGAACTCGCTTCCACAAGCAGCAATTGTGGTGAATAGTATGGGCAAGGTAGATCAACATGACAGAAAGGAATAGATGGATATGTTAATATGGTTAGATGAAGTATGGTGGTAGAGCCTCGTGGAGCATAAACACCAGCTTAAATTAGTTGCACAGAATGGCCTGTTTCTGTGTTGTAGACTCTGTAATTCAGTCTAAAACAATAAAGTTAGCAAAAAGGAAAGACTTGCATTTATACAGAACCTTGTCAAATCTCAAAGTTTTTCCACACACAGTAATTTATTTCGAAGTATGGCATAGAACATAGAACAGTACAGCACAGAACAGGCCCTTCGGCCCACGATGTTGTGCCGAGCTTTGTCTGAAACCCAGATCAAGCTATTTCCTCCCTATCATCCCGAAGTACTCCATGTGCCTCTCCAATAACTTCTTAAATGTTCCTAAAGTTTCTGACTCCACTATCCCTGCAGGCAGTCCATTCCATACCCCAACCACTCTCTGAGTAAAAAACCTACCTCAGACATCCTTCCTATATCTCCCACCATGAACCCTATAGTTATGTCCCCTAGTTACCGCTCCATTCAACCGAGGAAATAGTCTTTGAACGTTCACTCTATCTATCCCCCTCATCATCTTATAAACCTCTATCAAGTCTCCTCTCAACCTCCTCCGCTCCAAAGAGAAAAGTCCAAGTTCCCTCAACCTTTCCTCATAAGACCTACCCTCCAAACCAGGCAGCATCCTGGTAAATCTCCTTTGCACTCTTTCCAGTGTCTCCACATCCTTCTTGTAGTGGGGTGACCAGAACTGCACACAATATTCCAAATGCGGTCTCACCAAGGTCCTGTACAGTTGCAGCATAACCCCACGGCTCTTAAACTCAAACCCCCTGTTAATGAACGCCAACACACTATAGGCCTTCTTCACGGCTTTATCCACTTGAGTGGCAACCTTCAGAGATCTATGGATATGAACCCCAAGATCTCTCTGTTCCTCCACATTCTTCAGAACCCTACCTTTGACCCTGTAATCCACATTTAAATTTGTCCTACCAAAATGAATCATCTGGCATTAGTCAGGGTTAAACTCCATTTGCCATTTTTCAGCCCAGCTCTGCATCCTATCTATGTCTCTTTGCAGCCTACAACAGCCCTCCACCTCATCCACTACTCCACCAATCTTGATGTCTTCAGCATGGTGGGCATGGTGGCAGACTTGGTAACTATTTTGCACTTAGCACTCCAAAAAACAAAGAAATAAATAGCTGAGTAAGCTGATCTTGGTTGAGAAAAGACTGTTGGCTAGGATCCCCAAAAGAGCTTTGAGCTCTTTGAAAATTTAATATTTCAACAGTGATTACATTGTTCCACTGGAGCAAGCAGAGAGGGAGTGATTTGTGGCAGGAGTGCTGGTGAGAGATTTATTTATTTATTTATCCAGTTGGTGTGTTTTTTTGCCTTTATTTTTCGAGTAGTATTTTTCTTTTCTTAATTTTAAACTGAAAACCGGAAGTGGGCTGCTAAGGAGTCTGGGAAGGGTTTTTTAAGCGCGCGAAGTATAAAAGGTAGGCTGCAGTATACAGCGGGCAGCGTCAGGAGCGGGCAGTGTGGAGTGAGTGGGAAGCAGAGTGAGAGCTATAAGGGCTTTGGCTCACAGGGCTTCGGGAGAAGGGCGAGCAGGGGTGAGTTTTTAATTCTTATTTACTTTTCTCTGTGTACCTTGGTAAAAAGGGTCAAATATGAGTGTGAAGCCAGTGTGTTGTTCCCAGTGTACGATGTGGGAGGTCCTGGAGGCACCTGGCCTCCCGGACATCCACATCTGTGAGGGGTGTGTCGAGCTGCGGTTCCTGAGGGACTGTGTTAAGGAGCTGGAACTGCAGCCCGAGGATCTTAGGCTGTTAAGGGAGAATGAGGAGGTGATAGACAAGAGCTATCATCAGGTGGTCACAACAGGATCACAGGTGGAGGCCAAGTGGGTGACGGCCAGGAAGGGTAAAGCGCGGGTGATTGAGAGCACCCCGGTGGATGTGCCCCTACACAACAAGTACTCCTACCTGAGTACTGCTGGGGGGACAGCCTGCCTGGGAAAAGCAGCAGTGGCCGTGTCTCTGGAGTGGAGTCCGGCCCTGTAACTCAGAGGGCTAAGGAAAAGAGGAGGAAGGCAGTGTTAATCGGGGACTCGACAGTAAGGGGGTCGGACAGGCATTTTTGCGGAGGCAGGCGGGAGTCTCGGATGGTGGTCTGCCTCCCTGGGGCCAGGATCCAGGATGTCCCTGGTCGACTCCCAGAAATCCTGAGTGGGGAGGGAGAGGAGCCAGAGGTAGCGGTACATATTGGTACCGCTGATGTAGGAAGGAAGGGGTCATGAAAAGAGAGTATAGGGAATTAGGGAGACAGCTGAAAAGGAGGAAAGCAAAGGTAGTAATCTCAGGATTGCTGCCTGTGCCACGGGAGGGTGAGGGCAGGAATGGAGTGAGGTGGAGGATGAATGTGTGGCTGAGGGACTAGTGCAAGGGGCAGGGATTCAGGTTCCTGGACCATTGGGACCTCTTTAGGGGCAGGTGTGACCTGTACACACACAACGAGTGGCACTTGAATCCCAGGAGGACCAATATCCTGGCGGGAAGGTTGGCTAAGGCTACTGGGGAGAGTTTAAACTAGATAGGTTGGGGGGAAGGGATCGAGGTGAGGTGACTGGGAGCGTGGAAGTTAGCTTGCAAACAGGGTTATAGTCAGTGCAAGAGGGAGGATGGACGGTGGATAGAGAAGGGGAGAGCTCAGACCAAAGGATTGAGATGTGTTTAATGCCAGGAGTATAGTGAATAAAGGGGATGAGCTCAGAGCGTGGATCGATGCCTGGAAGTGTGATGTGGTGGCCATTACGGAGACTTGGATGTCTCAGGGACAGGACTGGATACTCCAGGTGCCGGGATTCAGATGTTTCAGGAAGATCAGGGAGGGAGGCAAGAGAGGGGGTGGAGTGGCACTGCTGATCAGGGATAGTGTCACAGCTGTAGAGAAGGTGTATGCTGTGGAGGGATTGTCCACCGAGTCTCTGTGGGTGGAAGTTCAGAGTGGGAAGGGGCCGGTCACTTTGCTGGGAGTTTTCTATAGGCCGCCCAATAGTAACAGGGAGGTGGAGGAGCAGATAGGGAAACAGATCCTGGAGAGATGCAGTCCAAATAAACCTGTTGGACTTTAACCTGGTGTTGTGAGACTTCTTACTGTGCTTACCCCAGTCCAACGCCGGCATCTCCACATCATGAGATGCAGTAATAGCAGAGTTGTTGTGATGGGAGACTTTAATTTCCCAAACATAGATTGGAATATCCCTAGGGTAAGGGGATTGGATGGGGAAGAGTTAGATTGGTGTGTTCAGGAGGGTTTCCTGACGCAGCATGTGGACAAGCCTACAAGAGGAGAGGCTGTACTTGATCTGATACTGACCAATGAACCTGGACAGGTGTCAGATCTCTCAGTGGGAGAGCATCTTGGGGATAGCGATCATAACTCTATCTCCTTTATGCTTGCATTGGAAAAAGAGAGAATCAGGCAAGCTAGGAAAGCGTTTATATGGAGTAAGGGGAAATATGAAGACATAAGGCAGCAAATTAGAGGAGTAAATTGGAAGGAGGTATTCTCGGGGAAATGTACTGAAGGGAGGTGGCAGTTTTTCAAGGAATGTCTGTCTAGAGTTCTACAGGACAACGTTCCGAGCAGACAGGGAGGAATGGTCGGTAAAAGGAACCGTGGTGCACGAAAGCTGTGCGGGACCTAGTCGAGAAGAAAAGGAAAGCGTACAAAAGGTTCAGAGAGCTTGGCGAAGATAGGGATCTAGATAGGTATACGGCTTGTAGGAAGGGACTAAAGAAGGAAATTAGGAGAGCCAGAAGGGGTCACGAGAAGGCCTTGGCAGGTAGGATTAAGGAGAACCCTAAGGCGTTCTATAAATATGTGAAGAGTAAAAGGATGAGATGTGAAGGAATAGGGCCTATAAAAGGTGAAGGTGGGAAAATCTGTACGGAACCAGTAGAAATGGCAGAGCTGCTTAATGAGTATTTTGCCTCGGTTTTCACAGAGGAGAAGGACATGGGTGGATGTACTGCGGGCTTGCGGTGGACTGAAAGGATTGAGTATGTGGAACTTAACAAAGAGGTTGTGCTGGAATCTTTGAATGGCATCAAGATAGATAAGTCGCTGGGTCCGGATGGGATGTACCCCAGGTTCCTGTGGGAGGCGAGGGAAAAGATTGCAGAGCCTCTGGCGATGATCTTTGCGTTGTCGATGGAGATGGGGGAGGTGCCGGAGGATTGGAGGATTGCGGATGTGGTTCCTATTTTCAAGAAAGGGAATAGGGATAGCCCAGGAAATTACCGACCGGTCAGTCTAACCTCAGTGGTTGGTAAACTGATGGAGAAGATCCTGAGGGACAAGATTTATGAGCATTCAGAGAGGTTTAGTATGCTTAAGAATACTCATCATGGCTTTGTCAAAGGCAGATCGTGCCGTACGAGCCTGGTGGAGTTCTTCGAAAATGTGACTAAACACATTGACGAAGGGAAAGTGGTAGTTGTGGGCGGCACGGTAGCACAGTGGTTAGCACTGCTGCTTCACAGCTCCAGGGGCCCGGGTTCGATGTCTGGCTTGGGTCACTGTCTGTCTGGAGTTTGCACATTCTCCTCGTGTCTGCGTGGGTTTCCTCCGGGTGCTCCGGTTTCCTCCCACAGTCCAAAGATGTGCGGGTTAGGTTGATTGGCCATACTAAAATTGCCCTTAGTGTCCTGGGATGCGTAGGTTAGAGGGATTAGTGGGTAAATATGTCGGGATATGGGGGTAGGGCCTGGGTGGGATTGTGGTCGGTGCAGACTCGATGGGCCGAATGGCCTCTTTCTGTGCTGTAGGGTTTCTAAGATTTCTTAGATTCTAAGATATGGATTTTAGCAAGGAGTTCGATAAGGTCCTCCATGCAAGGCTTCTAGAAAAAGTGAGAGGGCATGGGATCCAAGGGGCTGCTGCCCTGTGGATCCAGAACTGGCCTGCCCAAAGGAGGCAGAGAGTGGGTATAGATGGGTCTTTTTCTAAATGGAGGTCGGTCACCAGTGGTGTGCCCCAGGGATCTGTTCTGGGACCCTTGCTGTTTGTCATTTTCATAAATGACCTGGATGAGGAAGCGGAGAGGTGGGTTGGTAAGTTTGCCGACGATACGAAGGTTGGTGGGGTTGTGGATAGTCTGGAGGGATGTCAGAAGTTACATAGGGACATAGATAGGGATGCAAGACTGGGCGGAGAAGTGGCAGATCGACTGCAACCCAGATAAATGCGTAGTGGTCCATTTTGGTAGGTCAAATGGGATGAAGGAGTACAATATAAAGGGAAAGACTCTTAGTACTGTAGAGGATCAGAAGGACCTTGGGGTCCGGGTCCATAGGACTCTGAAATCGGCCCCGCAGGTGGAGGAGGTGGTTAAGAAGGCGTATGGTGTGCTGGCCTTTATCAATCGAGGGATTGAGTTTAGGAGTCCGGGGATAATGATGCAGCTATATAAGACCCTCGTCAGACCCCACTTGGAGTACTGTGCTCAGTTCTGGTCGCCTCACTATAGAAAGGATGTGGAAAAGATTGATAGGGTCCAGAGGAGATTTACAAGGATTGATGTGGCATGCCTTATGAGGATAGGCTGAGGGAGCTCGGCCTTTTCTCCTTGGAGAGACGAAGGATGAGAGGAGACCTAATAGAGGTGTATAAGATGTTGAGAGGCATAGATCGGGTGGACTCTCAGAAGCTTTTTCCCAGGGTGGAAATGTCTGCTACGAGAGGACACAGGTTTAAGGTGCTGGGGGGTAGGTACAGGGGAGATGTTAGGGGGAAGTTTTTCACTCAGAGGGTGGTGGGCGAGTGGAATTGGCTGCCGTCAGTGGTGGTGGAGGCAAGCTCAATAGGGTCTATTAAGAGACTCCTGGATGAGTACATGGGACTTAATAGGATGGAGGGTTATAGGTAGGCCTAAAAAGTAGGGATATGTTCGGCACAACTTGTGGGGCCGAAGGGCCTGTTGTGTGCTGTAGTTTTTCTATGTTTCTATGTTTTTATTTCAAAAGTACTTCGTTGGTTGGAAAGCACTTTGGGACATCTGATGGGAATATAAATGCAAGTTTTTCTCTTTCTTATTGAAGTAGGATCTTTAACACCCATTTGAAGCACTCGGAGCAGGTAGACCTCAGTTTAATGTCTTTGATCGAAAATTACTCACGTGACTTGGCCAACATTGTCTACCTGATACGCTGCAGGAAAGGATGTCCAGAGGCATGGTACATCAGCGAGACCATGCAGACGCCACGACAATGGATGAATAGACATCGCTCGCCAATCACTAGCCAGGAGTGTTTCCTTCCTGTCGGGGAACACTTCAGCAGTCAAGGGCATTCAGCCTCCGATCTTCGGGTAAGCGTTCTCCAAGGTGGCCTTCAAGATACACGACAACGCAGAATTGCCGAGCAGAAACTGATAGCCAACTTCTGCACACATGAGGACGGCCTCAATCGGGATCTTGGGTTCATGTCACACTATCTGTAGCCCCCATGATTTGCCTGGGCTTGCAAAATCTTACGAACTGTCCTGGCTTGAGACAATTCACACCTCTTTAACCTGTGCTTAATCCTCTCTCCACTTACATTGTCTGTACCTGTAAATACTTGATTACCTGTTAAGACTCGCATTCCAACTATTATCTTGCAATTGAGTCTATGTCTATATATGCCCTGTTTGTGAACCCAACTCTCCACTCACCTGATGAAGGGACTGTGCTCCGAAAGCTCGTGATTCCAAATAAACCTGTTGGACTTTAACCTGGTGTTGTGAGACTTCTTACTGTTTTATCTAAAAGATATCAACAATCTCTCACCACCTCACTGAAGTAGCAGTTCACATTGTTTGCTAAACTCCTGGAATGGGACATGACCAGTTCAGAGACAAGGGCCAGTTGACCATTATGAGTCTGGCAAGTTCTTCACAGTTGCTTCTTATGTTCTTGATTGACTGATATAGATCTCATTTTAAGTATATGAATGGATTTGTAATCAGTCACTTCCTTCTCAGCTTTAAAATATATTATTGGCTTTTCTCTTATTCCTTTACTAGCTTCAAAAACATTTGACAGAATGCTGTTGCTTCACTTGGTATAGTCTGTGCCTCATGTAGTTGATCTGGTTTTGTATTTCAGGATTATTGTAGCTATAGATACCCATGAGTACATTGTGTATTTAAGCAGCATGTTGGTTTAATACTGGTTGAATGTGACTGTAAAGGTTTTGTTTCAGTTCAGTGGAGCAATGAAATCGAAGAGATAGCTATAGCTGGAAATAACAAGAGGAAGACCGGAACAGACATCGAGCCTCAGAAGGGAGAATATTTGCATAATGAGCAAAGGTACATTGACATTTTATAAAAGCAAATTACTGCGGATGCTGGAATCTAAAACCAAAAGAGAAAATGCTGGAAAATCTCAGCAGGTCTGGCAGCATCTGTAAGGAGAGAAAATAACTGATGTTTCGAGTCCAGATGATTCTTTAACAAAGGGTCATCTGGACTCAAAATATCAGCTCTTTTCTCTCCTTATAGATGCTGCCAGACTTGCTGAGATTTTCCAGCAATTTCTCTTTTGGTTACATTGACATTTTATCTGCTTTTTAATTGCAAATAATTTAAGAAAGTGTTATGTTTATTAGGAAGTAAAACATTCTGTTGGTTTTTGACATGGCTAAAGAACTGTATTTGAAAATGACCTTATTTATCTTAAGATGGAGTTTACCACTTACTTTGTGTTACACCAGCTCCAAGGGCACTTGATTCCAACAAACCGGGAGTTGCTATCGTCTCGCAATGCAGTGGTTATGCTTTGGATTAGCATTCAGAGATCTGGTGTAAAATTATTAACAGTGAACTCAACTGTTAAGACCTTTTTTGTAGTCCTCCTTACACAGGATTATCATGGGGCTGAATTTTACGCATTCCCCACCAAGTGTGTTTTTGGTGGGGGCAGGTAGGGGACACATAAAGCCCACCACCTTCCCATCCACCCCCACACTGATTCCTAAAACACGGTTCACAACAAAATCAGCAGTCAGCCTGCCACTCTTAAACAAATAATTAACATTCAGTTGAGCTTATTACAAAGCCAATTAACTGGAGTAATAAACTGCCTGTACTGTTAAAAGGTTGGCATGAGCAGACAGGTGGGAATGTGCAGGCAGTATCTTTTTAAGGAAACTGCTTAAAAGGTGCAAAGGAAGGAGGATACGTCCTTCAGGGGGTGTCCTGTGAACATTGAGGCAAACCTCGCCTATTGCCTCACCCCTCCTTTCTCCACCCTGCTTGACATCCAAAACTCACCCCCCCTCCCCAACCCCCTCTCTGGGCATCTCAATTCCAGCTGTCCAACACCTCTCATCGGGATCCATGTCCTCTTTATCCGTTGGATTCCTTGCAGACCCAGCAGCGCCTGCCACTCCCAGTTCTGCTGGGAGTTCTCTGATTGGCCGGCAGCTCTTTTGCCCACTGAGCAGCAGAAGACCCACTCTACTTGTTTAACCCACTGGCTGCTCACTATAGCTGCAGGCAGGCTACCGGCCAACTTGTGCAATGAGGGGGCGAGCAATATGTCTCCCCGGCCCATATGAAATTCAAACCTGTGTATTCAAATTCCACCATGACAGAAAGGGAGTTTAAATTCAATGAATTAATGACACAAATCCGGAATTAAAAAGTTAGCATCAGTTATAGTAATCACGATGCCAACAGATTTTAATAAAAACCCACCTGGTTTACCATTTAGGGAAGGAAATCTGCCATCCTTACCTGGTCTGGCCTACATATGACTCAAGATCCACAGAAACGAGGTTGGCTTTTAACTGTCCTCTGAAATGGTCTCGCAATCCACTTGGTTGTATACGAGAAGGTGGCTCAACACCACCTTCTCGACCCAATTAGGAATGGCCTTGGCGTGTTGCCCATTTCCTGTGAGCGGATAAATTTCAGTGACTTTATGCAAAAGGGAGCCTGGTGATGCCCTGGAATTTGAGTTTGAATTGAGGACTATTAGAATGAAAATAAAAGTTTCCTTGGTTTTCTGACTGAGTCCCTCATGAAATTAGTTTGAGAAAGCTCAGCCTGGTTCCCAGTATACACTGGCCAACAGCACAAAATCGACATTAATTACTCATCTTACCAGAGTGTGTTCAAAGGGGAACTGTCTATTAATATCAGGGAGAAAAGACTAGCAAGGTATGGTAAATTTAAGAAGGGTAGTAGGAGGCTTGTGTGGAGCATAACTGGAATGGGGAGCTGTGGAAATCAGGAAGATCAAACTAATGAGGGAGATATTTTTAATTGTTCATGGGATGCGAGGGTTGCCGGCAGGGTCAGCATTTATTACCCATCCCTAATTGCCTTGGAAAAGGTAGTGGTGAGCCGCCTTCTGAAAGCGCTGCAGTCCATCTGGTGTAGGTACACCCACAGTGCTGTTAGGGAGGAAGTTCTTTAATTTTAATTCCAAGTCAGAATGGTGTGTGGCTTGGAGGGGAACTTGTAGGTGGTGGTGTTCCCATGTGGCTGCTGTCCTTGTCCTTCTGGGTGGTAGAGGTTATGGGTTTGGAAAATGCTGTCGAAGGAGCCTTGGTGAGTTGCTGCAGTGCATCTTGTACATAGTACACACTGCTGCCACTGGGCATTGGTGCTGGAGGAAGTGGATGCAGTGCCAATCAAATAGGTTGCTTTATTTTGGATGGTGTCGAACTTCTTGAGTGTTGTTGGAGCTGCATTCATCCAAACCAGTGACGATTATTCCATCATACTCTTGACTTGTGCTGTGTAGATTCTGGGTACATGTGAGAAGGAGAATAGGGGGAGGTGGCAATGGTGGGTGGATGTATTATGGAGAGATGGAATTGATGGGAGAGATTTTGAATATCAGATTGTCTTGCAGTGCTGGTGGAGGCCTGCTCCATTCAGAGAGCTAGGCCTCAATGATATATGGCAGGCATGTGGCATATGTGAGCAGGAACTGAACCCCTGAACAGGAGGCCACCTGCCCTAAACTGCTGTGATATCAGGCAGCCTCTCCTGTCTCCAGATCTGGAGAATATACCAATCAGTAAAAATATTTTACTGATTGGTATATACTGCTTGACTTTCCAAGTTAAAACATTGCAGTTTTGTGAGAGGAAAGGGAAATGGGCTTGAACCTAAGAACATAAAAAGTAAGAGCGCCCCTTACCCCCTAATAATCCTCGTAGATCAATAGATTTATATCCAGACTGTTTGGGCGGGATTCTTCGAACTCAGCCATACCTGCTCCACTGCCAGCAAGAATGGAGAATTTGGTGCTCAGCCAAGATTTCATTGATTGCAGCGGAACAGGAAGATCCCAGCTGCAGATGAAGAGTCATAGTCATAGAGGCTTGCAGCATGGAAACAGGCCTTTCAACCCAACTTGTCCATGCCGCTCTGTTTTTAACCACCATGCTAGTTCCAATTGCCCCCGTTTGGCCCATATCCCTCTATACCCATCTTACCCATGTAACTGTTTAAATGCTTTTTTAAAAGACAAAATGGTACCTGCCTCAACTACTACCTCTGGCAGCTCGTTCCATACACTCACCACCCTCTGTGTGAAAAATGTTTCCCTCTGGACCCTTTTGTATCTCTCCCCTCTCACCTTAAACCTATGCCCTCTAGTTTTAGACTCCCCTATCTTTGGGAAAAGATGTTGAACATAGAACAGAACAGGCCCTTCGGCCCACGATGTTGTGCCGAGCTTTATCTGAAACCAAGATCAAGCTATCCCACTCCCTATCATCCTGGTGTGCTCCATGTGCCTATCCAATAACCGCTTAAATGTTCCTAAAGTGTCTGACTCCACTATCACTGCAGGCAGTCCATTCCACACCCCAACCACTCTCTGCGTAAAGAACCTACCTCGGACATCCTTCCTATATCTCCCACCATGAACCCTATAGTTATGCCCCCTTGTAATAGCTCCATCCACCCGAGGAAAGAGTCTTTGAACGTTCACTCTATCTATCCCCTTCATCATTTTATAAACCTCTATTAAGTCTCCCCTCAGCCTCCTCCGCTCCAGAGAGAACAGCCCTAGCTCCCTCAACCTTTCCTCATAAGACCTATCCTCCAAACCAGGCAGCATCCTGGTAAATCTTGTGTGCCTTGTTTGTGTAAGCTTGTGACCTTGTGTGTTGGCTGGGTGGGCTGCAGATGTGCATCACGCAGGGTGGTAGAACGGAGACAGTCGCGGCCTTGGAGATTGCCACGATTACACGGACTACGCAAAGAAAGAAACCGCTGATGCAGCAAGGATCCCACAATGGATAACGAACAGTGACAGACATCCTGGAGAATTGGGGATGTAATTAGGGGCGGGAACCGGGATGTATAACTGTTTGATCTTAACTCATATTCGGAGAGAGGCCTGAGACGATGTTAGGAATCGGACCTCTCCCACAATTGTGAAAATAAACACTGCATTTTGACTTACGACTAGTCTTGGAGGTATTTTTACCTACAACAATTGTAAATAGCTGGGGCCCAAGGACCGAACCCTGTGACACCCCATTAGTTACTTCTTGCCATCCAGAAAAAAAAACATTTATCCTGACTCCCTGTCTTCTGTCCATCTGCCAGTCACCTATCCAAGCTAATAAATTACTCCTAATCCCATGTGATCTAACCTTGTGAATTAACCTTTTGTGCGGCACCTTATCGAACGCCTTCCGGAAGTCCAGATATACTACATCTACAGGATCCCCGTTATCCACTTTGCTTGTTACATCCTCAAAGAACTCTAGCAAATTAGTCAGACATGATTTGCCCTCCTTAAACCTTGCTGACTGATGGATAGCGTTTTGTCTTTCCAAATGCCCTGATATTACCTCCTTGATAGTTGATTCTAACACTTTCCCAACAAATGTTAAACTAACTGTAATTTCCCACATTTTGCCCCCTCCCTTTTTGAATAAGGGTGTTACATTAGCATTTTTTCAATCCATTGGAACCTTTCATGTGTCCAGGGAATTTTGGAATATTATAACCAATGGATCCACTATCTCCGCCGCCACTTCGTTTAATACCCTAGGATGTAGGCCATCAGGCCCAGGGGACTTACCTGCTTTCAATCCCAATAGTTTTCTGAGTACCTTTTCCCTATCGATGTTATTGTTCTAAGTTCTACCCTTTCTATTACCTCCGACTTGCCCGTTCCTATAGGAATGGATTTAGCATCTCTGCCATTTCAGTGTTCCCCACTATTAACTCTCCGGTTTCATTTTCCAGGGGACCAACATTCACCCAAGCGACTCTCTTCCCTTTTCTATACCTACAGAAGCTTTTGCTATCCTTCTTTATAATTTGTGCTAGTTTTCTTTCCTAATTTACCTGAGCTCTTTTTATTCCTTTTTTAGTATCCCTTTTCTATGTTTGAAAGTTTCCCAATTTTCCAGCCTGCCACTGACCTTTGCAATATGCCATACCTTACCTTAGTTTTTGTCATAAGTGCCACGAGATTGTTATTCAAATACCAATAATGTAATTTCATCATTTTAAAGATTTTTACAAAATTATTGTTAACTGAATGATACTTTCCCACAAGTGCAATGTTAACAAATGTTTTTAAAAATGAAACAAGCCATTTAATTCCATCAAAATAAGTTCAATCAATCATGATTAGGAGCTGCACATGTCCTTAATGAGCCTGGTCTAACCACTGACCTTTACAGTAACAACATTACCTCTTTTGATTTATATCCTGTCCATCTCCTAATGTAACCCAGCAATTTTGATACTGCCATCTTTCTTCTTGTGAGGTGATGGTTTCAAATGTGTGTTCTCTGACAGAGATCCTCAAACTTCACCTGATTTTGTGCATCTTAAAAAATTCACTTATTTCCTCTTTCATGGTTTTGAGGTCATTGGGGTATACCCCACCAGTCCATGTGCCCTGTTTTGTATCTGGGTGAAATCTGGCTTTGAAAGACTGGTAATGAGCACACTAACAAATTAGGAGCAAATTCTTCTGTATGTCATTTTGAACATCACAGTTGCAATAAAATGGGGTTAAGATATTTGTTAAAATAATGGACAGAGGAGCTTCAGGGAAGCCTACACGTAACGTTGTAGTGTATAGTTAACTTTTAATTAATTATGATCTGGAATGCACTGTTTGAAAGGGTGGTGAAAGCAGACATTGTCACAAATTTCAGAAGGCATATATAGTTGAAAGTGGAAAATCTGCATGCTACAGAGAAGGAGCAGGAAAATTGGCATCATTGGATAGATCCTTCAAAGAACCTGACACAGGCATGATGGGCTGAACAACCTCCTTCAACTCTGTAAAGTTCTGTGATATAACTGTGTTTATTAATTTGTTACCACCATCGCTCATGCAATTTCAACCCAGTAGATTACAGATACACAAGAGTGCATGGCGGCATGGTAGCACAGTGGTTAGCACTGCTGCTTCACAGCTCCAGGGACCTGGGTTCAATTCCCGGCTTGGGTCACTGTCTGTGTGGAGTTTGCACATTCTCCTCGTGTCTGCGTGAGTTTCCTCCGGGTGCTCCGGTTTCCTCCCACAGTCCAAAGATGTGCGGGTTAGGTTGATTGGCCATGCTAAAAATTGCCCCTTAGTGTCCTGAGACGCTTAGGTTAGTGGGATTAGTGGGTAAATATGTAGGGATATGGGGGTAAGGCCTGGGTGGGATTGTGGTCGGTGCAGACTCGATGGGCCAAGTGGCCTCTTTCTGCACTGTAGGGATTCTATGATATTCTATGATGTCTGGGGGACGTGGGTGAGAACCTAAAATGTGAAATTGCAGCTCCAGCTCAGATTTGTCACTATCCTCAGCCACACAGATTTGCAGGGCTATAGGGAACAGGATGAGCTAAATTCTCTTGCAGAGAGCAGACATGGATAAGACAGGCCAAATGGCCTCCTGCTCTATTGTAAGTATTCTGTGTTCTGCTGGAGTTTTGATTTTAACCCAGCTCGCCAGTTTCAAACCCTCGGGTCTGTGACAATGCTGATATCCTGCCTGCTAGCTCTTGTGTTGTTCCCACTGGTTCAGTGCACAGAAAAGTAATGAGGCCTGAGCTTTGAAACAACTGAGAAATCTTTGGGGTGGAGGCTTTCCACCTGCTCCGCACCCTGCCATTCCCAGACATATACCAGGTTAAAATCGACACTGCACTTAATTTAATGTGCTTATAAAAATATTAAAATGTTTGCAGGGTCTGTGATAACAGTATACTCTGAACAATGTTAAATATGTGTTAAAGGTTATTCCTGCAAATTTAGAATTTTTCACAATACCTTTGTATCTCAATTCATGAAGGACTTGAGACAAAAAAGTTGCAATTAGGCAGTGTTGTGTTTTTCAGGGATGGTGTGAATTGTGTTCAATTCCAGCCTTGTGATATGACGAGGAAGAACATTAACATGCTTCACAGTGGGAGAGAGACAGAGAGAAGTTACATAGATAGCTTTGACAGCTTGCATCAACTACATGACTGTGCAGCTCAGAGCCTACAAGTGGTCACGCGTCAGGTGCCAGCAGGTGTGTACCCAATCTTGATCTTGTTTATTCTTTTCTTGTATTCTTTCAGCAGGAGAGGAAATTGTACAGCTGGGTAAATGCCAAGTCCTTAATTGTTAGCTGTGTCTACTAATAAATGGATTCTGTAAACTTTTTAT
This sequence comes from Mustelus asterias, assembly GCF_964213995.1. Classification (NCBI taxonomy): domain Eukaryota; kingdom Metazoa; phylum Chordata; class Chondrichthyes; order Carcharhiniformes; family Triakidae; genus Mustelus; species Mustelus asterias. Next base: position 138,863,454 of record NC_135806.1, read on the forward strand.
ATGGATTTATTCAGCAGTGGGGTTAGAAAATTAGCTGGATATTTCTGTTCCTGCAGGCACCATAAAATTATTAAGTGTTTACAGTGCAGAAGCAGGCAATTTGGCCCAACAGGCCCATGTGGATTTTTATTTTCTCCCACCCTCATTTTATTTGCTTTTCAACAGTGTGAGCAGTTATATGTGGAGGTTTAGTAATGCCTTGTGCGCACATGCTCTCTCTTCGATAGTAATGAGTTTCTAATCGGATGCAGACTTTTTGGGTAAGGCACAGAACCAACGCCACTTGCCTCACCGCGCTGATGAATACCTAGAAACAGTGGAATTAAAAGCAGTCCATTGGGGATTAATTTCTAGAGTATGAACCTCCAAGCAGCAAGGTGGGTGGGCGAAATGGTCTTTCATAGTCTTTCACAATGTACTTGAAGATAAATGATGTGAAGTTCCAGTTCACCCATACAGTTTGGATTCTTCTTATACATTTCCCAGCATTTCTCCAAACTATCTAGGCAAACATAGCAGCCATCTTGTGCCAAAATTCGGGTTTAGTTTGCCGCAATATTGGCTTTGTAGCTTCAACATATTTAAAAACAATAAGAATGTTGAGAATACTTGTACTGGTACTGAATCTGCTCACTAGTAATTGGCTGATTTAATGCACAGCATATGTTAGATGCATATTGGAAAATCTGACTTACTGGTGACACAATACAAATGTGTTTGAAACAAATCTGCTGCTTCCAATTGCTGCTGAGTGGGTGTAAACTTTTCTTGGAAATGCTGAGATGATAGTTGCTGTGTTGACATTATCAGATAGAACGTACGATCTTTAATTTTAGATTGCAGCAGGAGCATTGTGTTGAAGAGTTTGAAATGACAATGGAAATTTTTAGTGTAGGTGTTGCATTCCAGTGATTTATAGAATTCTGACAAAGTGCTGCTATGGAGTGCTCGGCCGAAGGCGGAATCCATCACTGCAACTGTGATTAAAAGTGGCTACAAGCAGGCTCTGATGATAATTTTTGGCCATTTATGAGTTTTTAACATGCATAATGAGCTATCTGGTTTGACAGCGTTCATGGCCAAAAGACTTTTTAGGTGTAGTATATAAGTAATATTACGGGTGCACCAGACTGAATTGATATGCAGACACCGCTCGTAGGCATAGCTGTTCTATTTGCAAAGGACTCAAGTAATTCCGTATTACATTTAAGCTTGCACTCATCTTGCTCATGTATTTATGGAACTTCATTTGAGCATGAATATGAATTAACAAGTCTAACATTGCATTGCCGCCAGTTAAACAGCATGGTTCAGTACCGGCAAAGCTAGGTCACAGACACAAGGGCTGTTTCTTAATATTTCACAAATAAATCTTCAGTATTGTTGCTCAGATAAGTTGGTTTATAACAAGAGCAGTATATCAGGTATTATCGCAAGAAGAGGGCATTTAGCATAGAGCCCCTGTCTGAAAGTGTAGCACAGTGGAGTAGTAATTCAGAGCTCCAGACTACTGATCCAGAGACACAAACTCAAATCTTCATCATGATATGAAAGCTGGACAATTTAAACTTAAATAATTAGTAAAATAAATGTGGGATAAAAAGCCAGTACAGTAATGGTGACCACGAAGCTGTCATAAAAACGCCCTGGTTCTCTAATGTCCTTTGGGGAAAGGAATTTGCTGTCTTTATCCATTCTGGCTTATGAATGTGACTCCAGAGCCACAGCAATGTGGTTGATTCTTAACTGTTCTTTGAAAATGGTCTCGCAAGCCACTCAGTTGTATCTAAAACTAACACTCTGTCTAACTGCTCTGTGGGTATACCATCACCAGGTGGTCTGCAGTGGTCCAAAAACACAGCTCACCACTACCTTCTCATGAGCAATTAAGGATGGATAATGTCTTCCTTGCCAACGACATTCATGTCTTGTGAGTGAATAAGTAAAAAAGCTATCCACCCAATTCTAGCCCCTTGCCTTTTTCTCATATCCTTTTCTTTTTTGATATTAATCCTTCTTTTTTTATAAACATGTATCATAGGCCCTTCTTTTACCACTGTTTCTAATATAATTCTTGTGAGTTTCTGCCACAGGTCTTCAGTCTAATTGTCAACCCGCAGATTTTTGGGCACACGGGGCAGGATGTCTCAGGAGGTAGTGGAATCCAGAATGCGGAATCTTTGTCCTTTCTTTCCCTTCTCTGCTGCTGCTCTGCCTCATCATAAGGTGTTTGCAAGATGCAGTCTGGTGGACAGGTTTTTGTCACTTTGGTAACAAGCTCCAAATCATCTCTTTAAGGCCATAAAAGTCTTTTTTGTTACAGACACCTTTAAGTCAGTAGAAAGTTGATTCTAGTGGATGAAGGAAGATTGCCAGTCACCAGGAATGTATAGATGTCCAGTTCTAGGTCAATATTCAAACACCTCCACCAAAATCAATTCACCTGTAATTGACCTCAGTGTGAAATTATTAACTTTCATTACCCTTTTGTCACTTTAAAATGTCACATCTGAAGGGTAACAGGTGCTCTTTAGATAAATGCATCAAACTAAAATTTTAGAACTGTCATAAATTGCTGTGATTTTGTTGCAACAATTGCTATTAACTATTGTGGGGCCAGTATGCAGAGATATAGGGCAGAATTTTAAGAGATTGATGCTAAGTGTCCAACTAGCGTGATAATGGGAGAGTTCCTGATCCGTTATTTGGGCGAGTTTTCACAGCCAATCGTATGCACTTAGTCACTGAAAAAATGATCTAGACCGTTTCGAGTTGCTGCAGGAAATGGGCTGGGCTTAATTAGCCAGTCAGCCTGTAGAGAGAGCAACTGCGCATGTGCAGACTTCTGATTCTACACATGCTCAATAGCAATTGCAGGAGTCTGACAGACAGAGAGCGAGAGGTGTCAGCTCCTGCTACTGTAGACAGCCTCAACCAGCTCCCCCCACCGTCCCCTGCAATCGCAGGGGTCCGTGGCCAATTGCGAGCCCCACAATGCATGGGGATGCCCAGGTGCCAGAGGGCAGTGCCAAGGTCCAAGACTGGCACTGCCAGGCTGGCACTGCCCAAGGGGCACATCCCCCCTTGCCCTCGGCCTCCCCAGGGGGCCTCAATGGCCTCCGTTTCCACCGGCGAGGCCAACAGGACTGTTCCCCGTTTGTGGGGAGCAGGTGTTTTCCTCGCCGGAGAGAACCTCTCCCAGCGAGGCCATAAAGGCAAGTGAGCCCAGACGATTGAGTACCAGGCTCACTAAACACATGGAAATTCAAATTTAAATATATTTAAATAAATTATTCAGCCTGTTGCCCATTTCCTGCGAGAGGCTGTCCTCGCCGGAAATCCGGCTCTCATAAAATCGTGAGAGCTGAGAAATTGGGCGTGATCGTTCCATCGATGGGCAGAGAGAGCCTATAAAATTCCGCCTACCCTGTCTTTGCAGCATGCCCAAATAAAATATGAGTTTCCTTTAAAAAATTTTAAAGCATACTAATTACACAGCCCTTCAATAAGGAGTCTCTGCTTAGATGAATGGTAACCAGTTAGAGACAGACCAACTGTGTATGCAAACCAAGAGGGGCTTTTCTGAGGGATTGACATGACATTACCAGTTTTCCAAGTTATCCTTCTTCTTCTAAACCCATCAACATATCCTTCTATTCCTTTTTTCCTCTTCTGCTCATCTAGCTTCCCCTTAAATACATCTATGCTCTTCTCCTCAATTATCCCTTGTGGTAGATGCACATTCTGACCTTCTCTTAGTGACAATGTTGCTCATGAATTCCTATTGCATTTATTAGTGACTATCTTATAGTTATAACCCCTAGTTCTGGTTTCACCTTTAAGCAGAAATATCTTCTCTACGCCTACCCTGTTAAGCTGTTTCATAATCTTAAAATTCTCTTTCAGTCCACATCTCCAATTTCACGAGGTTAATTTTACAGTTGAGGGGATGGTGGTACTGGTTGCACATTGTCCACTCCACTCGGTCGAAAATTGGCTTGTGCCCGCCGACTTCAAAGTCAATGATACACTGGGGGTGGCCTGAACAAGCTGAGAGTGGGATCTCCGCCCCTCAGGGACAGGAAGTCCTGTCCTGGATAAGTACAAGCCAATCTGGTAGGCCAGTAGCTGAGTAGTCCCAAGAGCACCAGAACAAAGTAGTGCCTGCTACTGGCACTACAAGCAGTCCCCAAGAAGAAGATCTATGGATATGAGATTTACAGCTATGTCTGGGGTTTTAGTTTGGAAAATTAGGGACACTGGGCTCAGGTTTCAGAGGTCAATGGGGAGATGTCCATTTGGAACATAAATCAGCATGGAACTGTTGGACTGAATGGCTGTTTGTGTTGTAAATACTTTACATACATTATAACTTTAATACTTTGTAATGCTTTGAATGATATATTTGCATTTTGCTTGGATTTGTAAAGAAAACTATGAGTGACAATTCTATAAGCTATTGAAAATTGTAAAGGGTTGAACAACTCTTCGTGAGGAAACAATTGTACAGGTAATGGTTTGGAATACTCAGATAATATCTGAACATGTTAATCAACCTATTGTCTGTGTCATTCTCTCAAAGGATGCACAGCCAGTAAACAACAGAGAGCATCTCCCACCTATGGGAGAGATACCCATTCCATGCCCAATTCCTAATTTAAGAGAAGCGTACGATCTTGGTGCAGTGCTTTCGCCCCTTCTAGGTTCCTTCTCGCCTTTCAGCCCAAGTTGCAAAAGTAGCTGGCTGGACTTCTAATTCTGCCTTCCCCAGCCGCACGTGTTATTGTAACAGGCAAAATGAGGCCCTAGTCTAGCATAAATTGGCCAGCTAAGCCGAGGGTGGGAAGGCAGTGGTTGGTTAGCCCCGCTTTTTATTTGACATGCCCTCTAGCTTGCGAATATGCCGGTGGAGAGACCATAGAAGTTTCATCTAGAAATGTGAGCTTAGTGCTTTGTTTGCTTTTCTTTATGGCCTTATTAACCTACCTGACTACTTCGAGTGATTTGCATTCCAAAGGATCAAATACGTTGTTAACTGTTCCCTAGAGAGGTCTGTGTGTTTTAGCTCTGATCAATGTACATTTTTGTCTTGCTGCTGCTTTGAGATTGAACCAGTATTTTGTTCTCTTTGCTGTGTTGAAGAAGCCTGACAGTGTTGCCTATTGAGCATTATAAGAGAAATAAAAATGTGAGTTGTGAATAAGATGTGATTAACTGAGCATACCTGTCAGCAGTAATATTAATAAAATTGGAGGCATTGTCACAAAAATGCAGCTGTATTAGAAGATCATGAGATTAGTTTGGCTGAAAAAGGTTTTTTGGCCTGTTTGAGTTCATCCTTCCAGAATATTAATGTTATGTTTTCTTATCATAGTTTCTGGCTGCTCCTCAACAGTGTCCTGACATGAACTATTATTTCTGGCAATCCACTTCAAACAGTGCGGAATGCCCCTGATACCCATCCGGAACTTGAGAACTTCGGATCCACGAACTTTGTCCTTACGTCAAGCTGCCTTGACATGCCTGAACTTGTTGTTTTGTGTGTAATTTCTCTGTCCACTTTAGGGGAGATGAGACTTTGGGGTCTCGGGTACAAATCCCCTCATGACAGCTGGTGGAGTTTGCATTCAAAGAATAAGTTAATTAATTGAAAGCTAGTATCAATAATGTGACCATGAAGCTATCACTGATTGTTGTAAAAATCCCATCTGATTCACTAACATCCTTTAGGGAAGGAAATCTGCCATCCTTATCTGGTCTGGCCTACAGTTAAAGTTGCCAACTCTGGTTATGTTCTGGGAGATATTTTTCCTGAGAATGGAGCCATTAGACAGAGAGACTGCCTCATGTAGTTTGTTTGAGATTTGCTGAAGGATCTCTCAGTGAAATTGAGATTATTTTAAAGTAAGAATTATGAAAAAAAATGTAAAGAATTTTGCAGATCATCGTGGGTGTAGGATTTTGCCTTGTTTAGTTTAATTGCCAAGTGATTCAGTGCCACCCACTGAGCTGGTGCCAGTGTGTGGCACCTGCCTCCCTCTCCTTGGTGGTGATGGGGCAGTGGCTCCCAGTCATAGAAGGGGAGCAGGACTCATTCAGGAAGGGATGAGCTGGTGCCACGAACACCCAGTGTCATGGAACCTGTTTTCTCCACGCTACTCAACAACCTGTTGTTGGTGCTGCTGGAACTGGGAAGAAGTGCTTCTGGTTCCCTCCTGGCATCCCTACACCCTGTATTGTGCAGGGAATGAGCCGCCTGCACGTTCTCCATCCCTGGAACATGGCCCATGGCTGCTTCCTGCAGAAGTGCTGATTCACCTGCCCACTCACACTGCGCTCACCCCAGGAGCAGCTGATGAGCCTCCTACCGAGCAAACATGCAGCCAGAAACTCGATGGTTGCCATTCTGTTACTCGCAGTTGCTTCTGCAGTTACTCCTGTTGCAGCTCATTCACCGTGCCCGCCGAGAGATTCTGGGATGGGGATGGTTTACAGTTTGTACCGGAACATTTACTGGGCACAAGGCAGCAAAGAGGAGCTCCCTCTGACTGACAAACTGGGTGATAAAAAAATGTTAATGAACATAGCATGCCTGTGTGACCCACATCAGTATGTCTTATGTCATTGTTATCACTGGGATGGGAGGAGTGTGCAATTTCTCTAGCCCCAGTACTCCACAGAAAGCGACTAGCCCGGATGGGGTACCCAGACTAGCACTCAGATCCTGCGCGGATCAGCTGGCGGGGTATTCACAGACATCTTGAACCACTCGTACCAAAAACCTGAGGTCCCTATCTTCTTCAAGAAGATGACCATCACCCCAGTAAAAAGAAAAACCAAGCAGCGTGCCTTAATGACTATCGGCTGGTGGCTCTGACATCCATCATTATGACGTGCTTCAAAAGGCTAGTCATGGCACGAATCAATTCCAGCCTCCCGGACTACCTGGATCCACTACAGTTTGCCACAAACTGTAGTGTGGTCCACAGGAGACGCCATCTCACTGGCCCTGCACTCAACCCTGGAATACCTAGATAACAAGGACACCTATGTCAGACTCCTATTTATTGACTACAGCTCAGCCTTCAACATCGTTATTCCCACGAAACTCATCTCCAAACTCCATGGCCTGGGCCTCGGCACTTCCTTCTGCAACTGAATCCTGAACTTCCTAACTCACAGACCACAATCAATAAGGATAGACAACAACACCTCCACGATCATCCTCAACACCGGTGCCCCACAAGGCTGTGTTCTCAGCCCCCTACTATACTCCTTTTACACCTATGACTGTGTGGCCCAATTCCCCTCCAATTTGATTTTCAAGTTTGCTGACGACACTGCCGTAGTGGGTCGGATCTCAAACAATGATGACACAGTACAGGAATGAGGTAGAGAACCTGGTAAACTGGTGCGGCAACAATGTCAACAAAACGAGGGAGATTGTCATTGACTTCAGGAAGCGTAAAGGAGAACATGCCCCTGTCTACATTAACGGGGATGAAGTAGGAAGGGTCAAGAGGTTCAAGTTTTTAGGTGTCCAGATCACCAACAACCTGTCCTGGTACCCCCATGCCGACACTATAGTTAAGAAAGCCCACCAACCCCTCTACGTTCTCAGAAGACGAAGGAAATTTGGCATGTCAGCTATGGCTCTCACCGTTTTTTACAGATGCATCATAGAAAGCATTCTTCCTGGTTGTATCACAGCCTGGTATGGCTCCTGCTCTGCCCAAGACCGCAAGGAACTACAAAAGGTCATGAATGTAGCCCAATCCATCACGCAATCCAGCCTCCCATCCATTGACTCTGTCTACACTTCCCGCTGCCTCGGCAAAGCAGCCAGCATTACGAAGGACCTCCTGCACCCCAGACATTCTCTCTTCCATCTTCTTCCATCAGCAAAAAGATACAAAAATCTGAGGTCATGTATCAACCGACTCAAGAACAGCTTCTTCTTTGCTGCCGTCAGACTTTTGAATGGACTTACCTTGCATTAAGTTGATCTTTCTCTACACCCGAGCTATGACTGTAACACTACATTCTGCACTCTCTCGTTTCCTTCTCTATGAACGGTATGCTTTGTATAGCGTGCAAGAAACAATATTTTTCACTGTATGTTAATACATGTGACAATAATAAATCAAATCAAATCAAATTACACTATACGTGTAAATGTTTAATTTACTCACCGAAATGGCCAGTTGTTGACCTTCGCTGCTGCTTACCCAGAATAATAGAAACTTTAATCAGGCTTCTTTCAATAAACTCAGAGTGATTGATTTATTATGAAACAAAAATTATTTTCTAAAGCCACACCCACACACACAGAGTTGGCGTAACGGAAAAAAACAACCTGTGGAATTTTCCAGCAAAGTGACAAAGTATCATTTCCAGTAAGAAAACCGATGTGATTCCCACTGGCAGCGCCATCTGGAACTCGATCTAGAGTCTTTTAGAAAACATTTTATCCTTGCGTGAAAAACGTCATGCCTGAGGCACAAAGCGTCTGATTCGCCTATCGAGGGGGTCACCTGAGCACTTCAGTCAAGTGTTTAAATGGTCCCACAACATCCAGGTCCATGCAAGCTAGGAGGATGACTGCAAGACGACTAGGTTTTCGGAGCGTGCCCTAAGTCGAATACTGGATGCAGTGGAGGAGAGGCGCGCCACAATTTACCTAAGGATTGGTAGGAGGCCCTTCACAATGTGACCAATCTCGCCTGGAAGGCGGTGGCAGCCGGAGTCAGTGCCAGTAGCCTTATGAAGAGGACGGGGGTTCAAGCTTGTAAAAAAAATGAACAACTATAATCTGAATGGGTAAGTGCCCCGGGTGGCACTGTGAGCCTCTTTGTATCAGGAATCCGCCATGGGCTCAGGCCATGGTGTCATCAGACAGGTGTCATCAGCCAAGACCTCGGCATATCCCTTGTCCCCTATCAGCCATCTCAGTAGCCTGGGGTGACCTTCGAAAGTACCTGGGATTTGTGAGTGCCCAAGGACAAAACTGTCATGCATGCTTCCTGGAAAGCAGCACAGACCTGCATGAAGTTCATGTGGTGGCCACACTAGCTGCACATTTAGAGAGTGGAACCCATTTCTGTTGATAAACCGGACTCCCTGATGAGACGGGGTGCCAAGAGCCACATGGGTCCCATCGATGGCATCCTGGATCTGTGGCCTTCCAGCGATGGACACAAATCCTGCAGCGCTCTTGTCCTGACAGGCTTAGTCAAGATTGAAATTTATGAAATCTGAGGCCTGGTCATAGAGAGTATCTGTCACCTCATGAATGCATTTATTTATGTCCGGAAGACGTTTGAGATCCTGTTAAGTTCACCTGTTGACCCTTAGAACCATCTGGTTGCATAAAAGTTCAGGGCTGTTGTGACCTTCACGGCCACAGAGAGTGGATGTCCACCTCCTCCACGAAGTGCAAGGTTCAAAAGAATGTCACACAAATGCTGCACTATCTCCCGTGTGAGGCGGTGTCTCCAGTGGCAGATGACAGCTCCATGAAAGACATCCGGGCCCTGTAAACCCTCCATCTCTTTCGTATAAGCCTTTGAACCCCCTCTTTGGCCTGATGGGTGACTGACCTTGGAGCCTGCTCAGCGGCCTCCTAGCACTGGGTCTCCATGGGTGCCTCCTCTCTTAATTGCTGAAGTCTGTGCTCCTGCAGTGCGGTGAGTAGAATAATCGCCAGACCACTGGCTCCATCTGATATATCTCAGAACTCTGTGAGGGATGAGAGACAGAGGTGTAGGGGCGAATTTTACCGTCCCATCTGCCATAGGAATTGGAGTGGGCGAGGGGCCCAGCGGGATTTTCCGGTTTCGGGGTGAACTTGGCCGGAACATCTCACATGTAGACAGTAATGTTGGTGTTCCATCTTGTTACCTTCACACCCTCCCAACACCCCTTGTCTGTCTGGTCCTGGAACCTGTGAAACGTCAACCTTATCCATCGTCCAGCACTCATTCACATACCAGTTGCCCTTCACACTTCATCGCTTGAGCGGCCCTGTCAATGCCCTTGCCGCTTCAGAGTCGCCTATGGCCTCCTGTCCAGTGGTCCCTCCCTTAATGTCAACATTTGAATACTCTAAGGCAAATAGTGTGTTGCGACTGCGAGGCCATAGACCTTCCCTCCTGATGCCCTGCACGCACCTTTAATCCTTGACCACATGAGTTTTCACTCCCCTCTTTGACTGGGGCAACTGACATTGTTAAAGCTTAATTCATGATGGCCAATTAGTTATATGAGCTGAACTTCCTGGAATCATTCTGAGGCTGGGACAGGTAACACAATCTCCCTTTGTAACCCCGACATCAAATCACTGTCATGTCTTTACACTTAAGACTCCTGGGCAGCCACTGCATTTTCTATAAACGCTGACCCTCCTTCACCCCCTCATTGCAGTCCAGCCTTCTCCCTCAGGGTCTCATCCAGCCAGTCCCTTAGGCTGGCCTCCCTCGGTGTCATCATTTCCTTCCCCTACCTCATTAGCCGTGGTCCCTTAGATGTCCCATATCCCCAGGCCACTGACAGCTTCAAACTGCGCGCTTATTCTCACACACACAGGCAGAAGAATCATTCATGGCCGTGAAAAAGGTTTAAAAGTTGAAAGCCTTCCTGTGCATTAATCCAGGGCAGTGAGCAACTGTGAAACTCTTTACATTCATTCTGGCATTTTGGTTTTTAAGAGAGACACACTGTAGAATTGCTCTGGGCTTTTTAAGACAGAGAGGATGAAAGTTTCAGGATGACACAAATCACCTGCAACCCCCATGTCAGATGAGGCCTCGACCACCCTTTCTCACCCCCAATGCCCCCACCCCTAACCTCATTGAGCCTCAACCCCTCTACAGCTGGCCAGAGGTCCCTGTCCCCTTGTATAGCCTGGTGCAAGGTGGAGAGAAGCACTCACTTCCTTCCTCCCTCTCAGATACCATGGTAACAGGCTCCTGTCTTTCAAAAGGCAATAGTAATTCGCATCTGTATCACATCACGCTGGTGGATGGGAATATTCAGTGAGGTTTGAAGATTCGACTTTAACCTCGCCAAAGACATTTAAATGCAACTAAATTCATTCAAATCAGGTTTTTGCCCTTTCTGGACGTGAACCTGATTGTGTCACCGGGGAGGGCCCAGGAACATTGTGATATCATAGAATTTTACAGTGCAGAAGGAGACCATTTAGCCCATTGAGTCTGCACCGACCACATTCTCATCCAGACCCCATCTCCATATGAAATCGCTCTGGCGCAAATCCCGTTTTGGCTTCTCTTGAGAGTTAACAGGATTTGCACCTGTGGCTAACAGGGCCTGAGAATCACAGCCACTTTCTCCCAATGGGGACATTTTATGCAAAATGATAAAGTTTGAAGAGTTTTGATGCTGCCAATCTGGTGGTCCTGTGTACAAAAATGGCTCACTGGCCACAGTAGTTGTCCTTTTCAAAGGGTCTTTCGTGAAACCCTTTTGGGAATCCGCGCTTGCCACAGCTTCACAGGCTTTCAAATATACTTAGGTGAGAATTTTGTGGCTGAAGGTGAATACCTACTTTAAACTCCAGGCAATACAGGAAAGGAGAGGGAGAGTGAAGCAATCTTCCTTCTTAGTTGCTCTAAAGGCACACACTGAATTTAAAAAAAACATGTTCAGACAGAATTCCTCCCAGGTGAGGTGCTTTTCAGCCTATCAGTGAGACCCAGAGCCTGGAAACAGCATTTCCCCCCCTATCAGCAATTAAAGTTCAAATACAAATGGTTCCTATTTGCCCAGATGCCTTCCTTGTCATTTAACTGAAGTCATGTGATTTCTTAGAAAAAAACCTCCTCACAGTCCAAGATGATCCTTTTCTTAAAACAAAAATCGCTCTCAATTCCCAAGGAAGTGTCCTGATATTCCAATGCCCTTCCAATTTTTGAAAACAAATATAGTTCTTGGAGAGACCAAAGATGTGCAGGTTAGGTGGATTGGCCATGCTAAATTGCCCCTGAGTGTCCAAAGTTGCGTAGGTTAGATGGATTATCAATGGGAAATTATTGGGGTTATGGAGATAAAGTGGGGGAGAGAGCCTGGGTAAGTTACTCTGTCAGAGAGTTGTTGCACACTCAAAACGCCGAATGGCCTCTTCTGCACTGTAGGAATTCTATGATTCTATAAGAGATGGATTCTTAACATCATGCTGCCAAGTACGCCATCAGACCTCTGTTCTACAATAAACTATGAGCCTCTGTGTATTATTGTACATATTTACCAAGGAAGCTGTGGGGAGGATGCAGAGGGACTGGAAAGAGACAATACAGACAGGTTGGATGAAGGGGCAAGATGTAACTTGGGTGGCACAGTGGTTAGCATTGCTGTCTCACAACGCCAGGGACCCGGGTTCGATTCCCGGCTTCGGTCACTGTCTGTGTGGAGTTTGCACATTCTCCCCGTATCTGGTGGGTTTCCTCCCACAATCCAAAGATGTGCGGGTTAGGTGGATTGACCATGCTAAATTGCCCCTTAGTATCAGGGGTACTAGCTAGGGTAAATACATGGGGTTATGGGGATAGGGCCTGGTTGGGATTAAGGTCAGTGCAGACTCGATGGGCTGAATGGTCTTCTGCACTGTAGGATTCTATGATTCTATAACTTATTTCCTTAAAATAATGTTAAAAGTCTCCTGGATTGCTTTCGATAGCCACTGTGAGATTGATGCCAGTTAAGCAGGAAACTCCCGGCCATCCCCAGAGGGTTGGCAGCCCTACCTACACGTGACTCCAGACTCAGAGTAATTTGTTTGACTCTTGACTGCCCTTAAAGGATAATTAAGGATGGACACTGCCTGTGATGCCCACATCCCATGAAAGAATAAATAAAAAAACCTCAGCAAGGCCTTTCCTGAGGCATCTCTTTTTGAGGCTCAAAAGCCCTGACTTATAAAGCAATTCCTCATAGCTTATTCCTCCATGATCAAGGATTAGTTTCATTCATTCCTCTCTGATGCACAGTGAAGGGCATTCACAGTACAGATTGCAATAGTAAGTGTTTGGTTATGGATTTAATGGCTTTAAACCAGCAAGAGTTATGACAATAAAATTGAAATGGGTGTATGGTATTTTGTCCATGGAATATTTTCTATTTACCTCCTATTTCCAAATGTTAGCCCTCTAGGCAATCATAAATATGCAAGGTAGTTTGAAGATGTAATGTACCGGAGTTGAAGCATTGATAGTTTACTGGAATGCACAGTAAATTCTCTCTGCTGGAGGGATTGATGTAGGCAGCATAATAAGTTAGTGGCTGAAGGCTTGAAGTAGTCTTTCATTAGACAGTGAAGCTGCATTTTGATGTTCAGCACTATTTCCAAACTGAAGTTAATTTAAATGGTACAAAAGTGTTCATTCATTATTAAGTCGTGATGAACCATAGAATCCCTACAGTGCAGAAAGAGGCCTTTCGGCTCATTGTGTCTACACCGACTCTCCGAAGAGCATCTTACCCAGGCCCAACCACCCCGCCCCCCCCCCCCCCCCCCAATCCCTGTAACCACTCACATTTACCATAGCTAATCCACCTAATTTACATATCTTTAGACATTAAGGGGCAATTTAGCAAGGCTAATCTATCTAACCTGCCCCCTTGTCCACTCTTTGGAGTGTGGGAGGAAACTGGAGAACCCGGAGCAAACCTACGTAGACACGGGGAGAACGTGCAAACTCCACACACAGACAGTGACCCAAGGCTGGAATAAAAACCGGGTCCCTGGTGCTGTGAGGCTATAGTACTACCCACTATGCCACCATGCTTCCCTTAAATATTAAAACAGAGAAAAGCATAGCTCAGTTTGGTTGTGAGGAAATTTTGACTAAAGGTGGTTTGGCACAGCGCTGAGATAAATGGACTCCAAGTGAGAAAAGGGTAATGGGAAAAAGATAGAGGATTAGGGACTAGGTAGGCAGAGATTTAAACTTTTGGCATGTTAGGTTTGTCTAGAAAAATACAATTTTAATATATTTCCAAAGGCAGAAACGCCAACATTCATTTGTATAATTTTACAAAAAGTTAAAATATTTATGCTTTCCTGGAACAAATGAAAAGGAATAAACTTTAATGCTGGAAATTTAGAAGAAAAAATAGAAAGTTAGAAAATCCTCTTTTTTTGCCAGTCGATCTCTTTGTCCTTTGTGGTTAGAGCTTAAATCCTGTCTTTTTACTCATGTGATGGGCTCTACCATATTTGAAAATAGGGATGTTCAGGGTCAGATGTGGGGACAATAACTGCCATTGACATCAAGTCTGGAACTCCCTTCCTAACAGCATTATGGGTGTACCTGCACCACATGGTCTGCCGTGGTTCAAGAAGGTTGGCTCTTCATCACATTTACAATGGCGCCCATATCCCATCAATTAATTTTTAAAAATTGCAATAATCAGAGGCACTGAATCCGGGATAATGGGACAAGCAGTGTAAAAAGTACAAAGATGTGATAAGGGCCATGTAATGGAGCAACATTTTCATTTTGGCCCCATTGGACTCCCACACCCTTATGGTGGTCTTTCGCAGTTCTTAAGTGCAATTAAATTCTCATTCGCCATGCACCACCATTCAAGGGTTCTCCAACTCTTCCGGCTGGAACTGCCCTCAGAATTCCTTCTTGCAGGCAGTTCCTGGTCACAGCTTCCTTCCAGTGCCTGTGTGTAATACTGTCTTTTTCTAATGCTTTTAATACTTTTCAGGAGAATCTTGCACACTAGGTTGTACAGATGCAAGCCACTGGTGGGGTAACACTAGATGTAATGGGATGTTATGTATTTTGAGGAGCCAGCCAACAACAGTATAAGAAGGTGAAGGCTAGTATCAGGAGAGTTCAAACCCTGTATAATTCAAATTACAATTGAACGTCAGGTACATTTTGCATCCGTTTTCAGGCCATGAGATCAAAAGTCTAGGTTGACATTACATTGCACTACTGAAGGGGTGCAGCACCATCAGAGGTGGCATCTTTTGGTTGAGACATTAAAGAGTGGCCCCTCTGCCCTCCCAGGGAGATGTAAAAGATCCCGGAGCACTATTTCAAAGATGCGAAAAGAAGTTCTTCCCGTTGACCTACCCAATATTTACCCTTCAATCAGCATCACAAAAACAGTTGACCTAGGCAGTATCTCATTGCTATTTGTGAAAGCTTGCTGCGGACAAATTGGCTGCTGCATTTTCTACATTACTACAGTGACTATACGTCCAAAGTACTTCATTGGCCGTAAAGCACTTTGGAATAATTGGTGGTCATGAAAGGCATTATATTATAAATGCAAGTCTTTTTTTATTTTATTGCAATTGTTGACCAGACCCTGGGACATGGGGGAGATCGAGTTAGGGACCAATAATGTTCTGTTTAATGTAGATAAAGGTTGAGATTCTAGACACCCACTTTTGGAATGAAGCCACAAGATTCCACATGTTTTGAACAAACAAAATAAACTTTACTACACAAGTTCAGAAAGATAAAACAATTTACAATATGTATCTTATACATAGAAACATAGAAACCCTACAGTGCAGAAGGAGGCCATTCGGCCCATCGAGTCCGCACCGACCACAAACCCACCCAGGCCCTACCCCCACATATTTTACCCGCTAATCCCTCTAACCTACGCATCCCAGGACTCTAAGGGACAATTTTTAACCTGGCCAATCAACCTAACCCGCACATCTTTGGACTGTGGGAGGAAACCGGAGCACCCGGAGGAAACCCACGCAGACACGAGGAGAATGTGCAAACTCCACACAGACAGTGACCCGAGCCGGGAATCGAACCCAGGACCCTGGAGCTGTGAAGCAGCAGTGCTAACCACTGTGCTACCGTGCCGCCCCTTATACTCTAAAGTTCAGGGTAAGAATGAGGTACATGTGGATTAACAGATAAACTATGGTTGAACACACGACGCCAGAGTAAATGACAACTGCAACCAAGACAGAGTTCATGGATTTCTCAAGAACCCATCCAGACATCAGTAAGCACCACTTCAAACAATCTTGTTGAAACTCTGCCTCACAAGGAATTCCCAGTTTCAACTTTGAAGATCTTTACTTGGAATTCTCTCCAAAAGATGCTCCCACTGGGATGGCTATAAGAATGTCCACCTCATGGGGTTTATGATAGAACATAGAACAGTACAGTACAGAACAGGCCCTTCGGCCCACGATGTTGTGCCGAGCTTTATCTGAAACCAAGATCAAGCTATCCCACTACCTGTCATCTTGGTGTGCTCCATGTGCCTATCCAATAACCGCTTAAATGTTCCTAAAGTGTCTGACTCCACTATCACTGCAGGCAGTCCATTTCACACCCCAACCACTCTCTGCGTAAAGAACCTACCTCTAATATCCTTCCTATATCTCCCACCACGAACCCTATAGTTATGCCCCCTTGTAATAGCTCCATCCACCCGAGGAAATAGTCTTTGAACGTTCACTCTATCTATCCCCTTCATCATTTTATAAACCTCTATTAAGTCTCCCCTCAGCCTCCTCCGCTCCAGAGAGAACAGCCCTAGCTCCCTCAACCTTTCCTCACAAGACCTACCCTCCAAACCAGGCAGCATCCTGGTAAATCTCCTCTGCACTCTTTCCAGCGCTTCCACATCCTTCTTATAGTGAGGTGACCAGAACTGCACACAATATTCCAAATGTGGTCTCACCAAGGTCCTGTACAGTTGCAGCATAACCCCACGGCTCGCCTTTGGAGGTTCTTTCTCCCTGGATTCCCGAGTATACTCAAACTCTAGCTTACAAGCATATTTTCAGATTCATGTTGTGCCAAGCAGAACACCCCAGCTCCAAAGGACCTATTAAAACACTGCCAGAGGGTCCCACCCTTGTTACCAGGCAGGAACCAATGTAACAAGCATTGGACCATCTTGAACTTTAAATATTACAATATCTACAGACTGCTAATTTAACACCCAAGGACACAAGAATTATTAGATTTCATGACAATCCCCTCACCCTTTCTGAGCGCTGCACTATTTTGTCTCAGTTCCTCTTAGATCCAGTTCAGAAATAGCTTGATGATAGGTTATTAAGATGATGGTGGTAGCAGCAGTGATTAAAGTTAAGGAGCACTGTCAGTCCCTTTTATTTAAAAAAGTATATATATATTTTAAAAATTCATGGGATTAGTCAATCTGAAGCTCTATCTTCACCCTGCGCTCCCAATGGGCACCTGTGTTCACATGTAAAGCTGGCCAAAGAATTAGTGCTGCAGTGTTATCCTTTCTTCATCACATGCCTGAATTTGCTAAGTATAGTCTTTATGGGCCAGTTACCCTATTGCTTTAAACATCTGAACCATCATAAGGCTATAATTACCTTCAGTTGTTTCATCAGTGACCTTCACACCATGGTAAGGTCAAGTGTGAGGCAGTTCACAAGGTTCCACAAACAGTAATGTGCCAATAACCAATAATAATAATAATAAACCAATAATTTGTGGCCGGGACACAAGGAAGAACACCCCTCACCTACCTGAGAGGGCAGACAGGACCTCAGTTTAATGTTTCATCTGAAAGCCAGCACCTCTGACAGTGAAGCACTCTCTCAATTATGCACGGTCATCCTGTATATAGTGCTCATGTGTCTGGAATGTGAATTTAATCTGATGGGGGAGAGCTGTCAAGTTGAGGGCCATTTCTTGAGTGGCTCAGTGATATTGTCATTGGGTTAGTATTCCAGAGACCCAGAGAAAGATCTGAGGCCCCGGGTTCAAATCTCACCAAGGCAGATGGTGAAATTTGAATTCAGTAAAGATCTGGAATGAAAAGTCGAATGGTGACTGTGAATCCATTGTCAATTGTCACAAAAGCTCATCTGGTTTACTAATGTCCTTCAGGGAAGGAAATCTGCCATCCTTACCTGGTCTGGCCCTGCATGTGACTTCAGAGCCACAACAATGTGGTTGACTCTCAAATGCCCTCTGAAATGGAGGGCAGTTAGGGATGAGCAATAAATGCTGGCCCAGCCAGCAAAGTTCACATCCCATAAATGAATTTAAAAAATTAATCAGGAAAGCTCATAAGAAATTACCAAACGAGAATGGGGCAACAACAATTTATACTGCATTGGTTGGCAAGTGGACTCTGATTGGCAGAGGCAATTTCTTGTGAGCTATCCTGATGAGTGATGAGGTCCTGCAGGAGCAGTTTAGGGAGTTAGGTAGAAAGTTAAAAAGCAGGACCTCTAGGGTTGTAATCTCAGGATTACTCCCTGTGCCACGTGCCAGTGAGGCTAGGAATAGGAAGATAGTGCAGCTCAACACGTGGCTAAACAGCTGGTGTAGGAGAGAGGTTTCAGATATCTGGACCATTGGGGTCTCTTCTGGGGCAGGTGGGAACTGTACAAGAAGGATGGGCTGCATCTAAACTGGAAAGGCATAAATATTCTGGCTGGGAAGTTTGCTAGTGTCACAAGGGAGGATTTAAATTAGTTTGGCAGGGGGGTGGGAACGAAAACAAATGTGAATTAACTGAAGGGGAACCAGAGAGTAGGGCCAGTAAAACTCAGAGAAACAGCAGGCAGGGTGCCGTTGCTAATCAAAGAGGGTCTGGTGGACTGAAGTGCATTTGTTTCAATACAAGAAGTGTAACTAGTAAGGCAGATGAACTTAGAGCTTGGATTAGTACTAGGAACTATGATGTTGTTGCCATTACAGAGACTTGGTTAAGGGAAGGACAGGACTGGCAGCTTAACATTCCAGGATACAGATGTTTCAGGCAGGATAGAGGGGGATGTAAAAGGGGTGGGGGAGTTGCACTATTGGTTAAGGAGAATATCACAGCTGTACTGCAGGAGGACACCTTGGAGGGCTCATACAGCAAGGTAGAGCTCAGGAATAGGAAGGATGTAGTCACAATGTTGGGGGTTTACTATAGGCTGCCCAACAGATAGAGGAACAGATATGTAGGCAGATTTTGGCAAGGTGTAAAAGTAACAGGGTTGTTGCAGTGGGAGATTTTAACTTCCCCCATATTGACTGGGACTCACTTAGTGCTAGGGGCGTGGATGGGACAGAGTTTTTAAGGAGCATCCAGGGGGGCTTCTTGAAACAGTATGTAGATAGTCTAACGAGGGAAGGGGCCGTACTGGACCTGGTATTGGGGAATGAGCCCGGCCAGGTGGTCGACGTTTCAGTCGGGGAGCAGTTTGGAAACAGTGACCACAATTCAGTAAGCTTTAAGGTACTGATGGATAAAGAAAAGTGTAGTCCTCAAGTTAGGGTGCTAAACTGGGGGAAGGCTAATTACAACAATATTAGGCAGGAACTGAAGAATGTAGATTGGGGGCAGATGTTTCAGGGCAAATCAACATCTGGCATGTGGGAGGCTTTCAAGTGTAAGTTGATAGGGATTCAGGACCGGCACATTCCTGTAAGGATGAAGGATAAGTATGGCAAGTTTTGGGAACCTTGGATCAAAAGATCCTAGTCAAAGAGCAAAAGGAAGCATTTGTCAAGGCTAGGAGTCTTGGAACACACGAAGCAAGTTTGGAATACAAGGAAAGTAGAAAGAAACTTAAGCAAGGAGTAAGGAGGGCTAAAAGGGGTCACGAAAAAGCATTGGCCAGCAGGATTAAGGAAAATCCCAATGCTTTTTATACATATATAAAGAGCAAGAGGGTAGCCAGGGAGAGGGTTGGGCCACTCAAGGACAAGGGAGGGAATCTATGCGTGGAGCCAGAGGAAATGGGCAAGGTATTAAATGAGTACTTTGCATCAGTATTCACCAAAGAGAAGGACTTGGTGGATGATGAATCTGGGAAAGGGTGTGTAGATAATTTGAGTCATGTTGAGATCAAAAAGAAAGAGGTATTGGGGTTCTTGAGAAACATTAAGGTAGATAAGTCCCCAGGGCCTCATGGGATATACCCCAAAATACTGAGAGAGGCAAGGGAGGAAATTGTTGGGGCCTTGAGAGAAATCTTTGTATCCTCACTGGCTACAGGGGAGGTCCCAGAGGATTGGAGAATAGCCAATGTTGTTCCTTTGTTTAAGAAGGCAAGAATAATCCAGGTAATTATAGTTGAGCCTTACATCAGTGGTAGGGAAATTATTGGAGAGGATTCTTCGATTTAGGATTTACTCCCACTTGGAAATAAGTGGACGTATTAGCGAGAGGCAACATGATTTTGTGAAGGGGAGGTCATGTTTCACTAACTTGATTGAGTTTTTTGAGGAAGCGACGAAGATGATTGATGAGTGTAGGGCAGTGGATGTTGTCTACATGGACTTCAGTAAGGCCTTTGAAAAGGTCCCCCATGGCAGACTGGTGCAGAAGGTGAAGTCGCATGGGATCAGAGGTGAGCTGGCAAGGTGGATATAAAACTGGCTCGGCCATAGAAGACAGAGGGTAGCAGTGGAAGGGTGCATTTCTGAATGGAGGGCTGTAACAAGTGGCATTCTTCAGGGATCAGTGCTGGGACCTTTGCTGTTTGTAATATATATAAATGATTTGGAGGAAAATGTAACTGGTTTGATTAGTAAGTTTGCGGATGTCACAAAGGTTGCTGGATTTGCGGATAGCGATGAGGACCATCAGAGGATACAGCAGGACATAGATAGATCGGTTATTGGCTTGGGCGGAGAGATGGCAGATGGAGTTTAATCTGAACAAATGTGAGGTAATGCATTTTGGAAGGTTTAATACAGATAGGAAATATACAGTAAATGGCAGAACCCTTTAGAATATTGATAGGCAGAGGGACCTGGGTGTATAGGCATGCAGGTCACTGAAAGTGGCAACACAGGTGGATAATGCCCTTCATCGGCCGGGGCATTGAGTTTAAAAATTGGCAAGTCATGTTGCAGCTTTATAGAACCTTAGTTAGGCCGCACTTGGAATATAGTGTTCAATTCTGGTCGCCACACTACTAGAAAGATGTGGAGGCTTTGGAGAGGGTACAGAAAAGATTTACCAGGATGTTGCCTGGTATGGAGGGCATTAGCTATGAGGAGAGGTTGGAGAAACTTGGTTTGTTCTCACTGGAACGACGGAGGTTGAGGGGTGACCTGACAGAAGTCTACAAGATTATGAGAGGCATGGACAGAGTGGATAGTCAGAAGCTTTTTCCCAGGGTGGAAGAGTCAATTATTAGGGGGCATAGGTTTAAGGAGCGAGGTTTAAAAGAGATGTACGAGGCAAGTTTTTTACAGAGAGGGTGGTGGGTGCCTGGAACTTGCTGCTGGGGGGGGAGGTAGTGGAAGCAGATATGATAGTGAGTTTTAAGGGGTGTCTGGACAAATACATGAACAGGATGGGAATAGAGAGATATGGTCCCCGGAAGGGTTGGGGTTTTAGTTCAGTCGGGCAGCATGGTCGGTGCAGGCTTGGAGGGCCGAAGGGCCTGTTCCTGTGCTGTAATTTTCTTTGTTCTCTTTGTTCTTTGAGTGCAAGATGAAAAGCCTAGATAGCATGTCTTTTTCTAGCAATACTCAAGTTCTGTACTACTAAACAACAATTTGTAAATGTAACTTTTAAAATTTGTTCTCAGTGTCTGTGTGACCATTAGTAAAGTTTCATTTATTGCTCCCCCCCCAACTCCCATCACCTTGAGAAGGGGGTGGTGGGTTGAGCCATTTAAAAATACAAATCAGAAACTATGCAAGTCTTTTAAATGGTATAGTTCTTGATTCTCCTGTTCCAGTAGTGCATTGATTTGTTTTGAAGTCTTCCATGTATTACTTGATTGTTGACATTCTGACTTCCAACAATAGCTTCTAGTTTCTCAGTTATCTATTTACCAGGTATTTTTGATTCAATTTCCACTGCAATGTCCAACATGGCTACAAAAATATATTACTTCAAAGCTTCCATTTTCTTTTATTACTTTGTTAAGCATGTTATGATTATTGGCTGTAATGAGTAGAAACAGCCACACGATGGGGTGAGCTGTACAGTTTTCCAGTGTTTTTTAAACTGCATGACATGACCGAATAAAGAGATGGCAAATATACATGACAGAGGTTTAATGATGTTTTTTGTTTGTTAAAGGGAGTAAAATTGTGGAAATACCACGCAAAGTATTCTTCAGCACAAAAGAAGGCCTAACATCTGAGCCGCAGGTAAACATCAATGTCAAGTTGTGTTCCATCATTAATAGAATTGGCCATTAGCTCTCTTTGTACAACACTGAGCTGGGACAATCACCACTGATAACACTTTTCATTGTTTCTGTTTCATCCTGCCGTTTAATTGACTTTTGATGTTTCGATAGTGAGTGCTCCGTGGCATCGGACATCTTCCTGGACTGTTATAAAGCTCTGGTTGCGTCCACAGTTCGTGTACTGTATTCTGTATTCAGTTCTGGTCACCAAGCTTTAGGAAGGATGTTTTGGTCCTTGAGAGGATGCAGAGCGGATTTATCAGAAAGGTTCCAGGGATGGGAGATTTTAGCTGCAGGGTAAGGTTGGAGATGCTGGGGTTGTTCTCACTGAAGCAGAGGAGGTTGAGGGGAGATTTGATAGAAATGTAAAAGATTATGACAGGCTTAGATAAGTTCGACAAAGGAAAGCTGATTGCACAAATACTGGAAGACTCAGATCTAATGTTTTGGGCAAGACATAAAGGGGAGATGTGAAGAAATACTTTTATATGCAGTGAGTTGTAGTGACCTGGAACTTTCTGCCCAAGAGGGTGGTGGAAGTGGCAAAGATGAATGATTTCAAAAGGAAATTGAATGGGCATTGGAAATAAATAAACCTGCATGATGGTGAATGTCTGGAAGGCTGGTGGAAGCAGAGACACTCATAAATTTAAGAAGTGTTTAGATGTGCACTTGCAATGCTAAGGCATACAAGGCGATGGGCCAAGTGCTGGAAAATGGGATTAAAATAGTTGGGTGGTTTGTCTTTGACCGGTGCTTACGCGATGGGTCGAAGGGCCCTTTTCTGTGCAGTATTAGCACTGCAACATTACAAAACAGCTGATTATCTGGTCATTATCATATTGCTGTTTGTGGGAATTGCTGCCGTGTTTCCTACATTATAACAGTGGATACTGTTCAAACAGTACTTCACTGGTGGTAAAGCGCTTTGAAACAATCGGTGATCTTGAATAGCTTTATATAATTGCATGTCTTTCAAATTTTGATCAATTAAACCTGCCCTCAGCCTTCTCTGTTCCAAAGAAAACAAACCAGCCTGTCCAATCTTTTCTCCATTCCTAGCATCATCCATGGAATCACAGAATCCCTACAGTGCAGAAGGAAGCTGTTTGGCCCATCAAGTCTGCATTGACTCTCCTACAGAGGATCTTAACCAGGACAAACACCCCACCTTATTGTCATAACCCCACTCATTTATGGCCAGTCCACCCAGCATACACATTTTGGGACATTAAGGGCAATTTAGCATGGTCAATCCACCTAACCTGCACATCTTTGGACTGTGGGAGGAAACCGGAGCACCCGGAGGAAACCCACGCAGACATGGGGAGAACGTGCAAACTCCACACAGACAGTGATCCAAGGCCAGAATCAAACTCGGGTCCCTGATGCTGTGAGGCAGCAGTGCTAACCATTGTACCACTATGTCGCCCTTTCTGTGTAAATCTCTTCTGTACCTTCTCGACCACCCTCCAATTTGAACATCCTCCATTTTAATCACACTGACATTGGCAGCTGTGCCCTTAACTACTGAGACCTTAAACTCAGGAATTCTGTTTTTAAACATCTTCACCTCTCTATCTCTTTCCTCCTTTACTACTCTTCCTAAAACCTCCCTCTTTGTTTCTAAGATTTTCATCGGCCACAATATATTATGTGACTCAATGTTAAGTTTTGATGGATAATGCTCCTATGAAGCATCTTGGGCATCTCACTATTTAAAGAACAGTAGAACTAGGAGCAGGAGAAGCCTGCTCCACCTTTCAATAGAATCATGGCTGATCTCATCTCTGCCTCAACGCCACTTTCCTGCCTGTTCTCCATATCCCTTCAACCCATTATTGATTAAAAATCTCTATTTCCTCCTTAAATTTACTCAATGTCCTGGCATCCACCCCATTCTGGGACAGTGAATGCCACAGATTCCCAACCCTTTGAGAGACATCATTTCTCCTTGTTCCTGTTTTAAATCTGCTACCCCTTATCTGACAACTATGTCCTCTTGTTTTAGATTGCCCCACAATAGGAAACATTCGCTCTACGTCTACTTTGTCAATCCCCTTTATCATCTTGTCGAACCTTCTATCGCTGCATCCAAGTCATTAGCATAGGTTGCAAATAGTTGGGGCCTGAGGACTGAACCCTGTGACACCCCACTGGTTACATCTTGCTAACCAGAAAAAGACCCATTTATCCCCACTCTGCCTTCTGTTGGTTAAACACAGTAAGAAGTCTAACAACACTAGGTTAAAGTCCAACAGGTTTATTTGGTAGCAAATGCCACTAGCTTTCTCCGTTTGCTACCAAATAAACCTATTGGACTTTAACCTGGTGTTGTTAGACTTCTTACTGTGTTTACCCCAGTCCAATGCCGGCATCTCCACATTCTGTTGGTTAGCCAATCCTCTATCCAAGCTAATAAGTTAATAAATGCAAATTGTTGTACATAATACATAAGAAATAAGAGTAGGAATCAACCATAAGGCCTCTTGAAGCTGCTCTACTGTTGATTAAAATGGTGACTAATGTTTTATCTCAACTTCACTTTCCCACACTCTCCCTATATAACTTGATTCTCTTAGTGGTCAAAAATTTATTGACCTTAGAGTCATAGAGTCATAGAGGTTTACAGCATGGAAACAGGTCCTTGGGCCCAATTTGTCCATGCCACCCTTTTTTTAACCCCTAAGTTAGTCCCAGTTGCCCGTGTTTGGCCCACATCCCTCTATATCCATCTTACCCATGTAACTGTCTAAACGCTTTTTAAAAGACAAAATTGTACCCGTCTCTACTACTACCTCTAGCAGCTTGTTCCAGACACTCACCACCCTCTGTGTGAAAGAATTGCCCCTCTGGACACTTTTGTATCTCTCCCCTCTCACCTTAAACCTATGCACCCTATTTTTAGACTCTCCTACCTTTGGGAAAAGATATTGACTATCTAGCTGATCTGTGCCCCTCATTATTTTATAGACCTCTATAAGATCACCCCTAAGCCTCCTTCGTCCAGAGAAAAAAGTCCCAGTCTAGCCTCTCCTTATAACTCAAGCCATCAAGTCCTGGTAGCATCCTAGTAAATCTTTTCTGCACTCTTTCTAGTTTAATAATATCCTTTCTATAATAGGGTGACCAGAACTGTACAGTATTCCAAGTGTGGCCTTATCAATGTCTTGTACAACTTCAACAAGATGTCCCAGCTCCTGTATTCAATGTTCTGACCAATGAAACAAAGTATGCTGAATGCCTTCTTCACCACTCTGTCCACCTGTGACTCCACTTTCAAGGAGCTATGAACATGTACCCCTAGATCTCTTTGTTCTATAACGCGTCCCAACTTCCTACTATTAACTGAGTAAGTCCTGTCCTGGTTCGATCTACCAAAATTCATCACCTCGCATTTATCTACATTAAACTCCATCTGCCATTCGTCAGCCAACTGGCCCAATTGATCAAGATCCCGTTGCAATCCTAGATAACCTTCTTCACTGTCCAGTATGCCATCAATCTTGTTGTCATCTGCAAACTTACTAACCATGCCTACTAAATACTCATCCAAATCATTAATATAAATGACAAATAACAGTGGACCCAGCACCGATCCCTGAGGCACACCGCTGGTCACAGGCCTCCAGTTTGAAAACGCTCTACAACCACTCTCTATCTTCTGTCATCAAGCCAATTTTGTATCCATTTGGCTACCTCACTCTGGATCCCGTGAGATTTAACCTTATGCAACAACTTACCATGTGGTACCTTGTCAAAGGCCTTGCTAAAGTCCATGTAGACAAAATCAACTGCACTGCCCTCATCTACCTTCTTGGTTACCCCTTCAAAAAGCTCAATCAAATTTGTGAGACATGATTTTCCACTCACAAAGCCATGCTGACTGTCCCTAATCAGTCCTTGCGTTTCTAAATGCCTGTAGATCCTGTCTCTCAAAATACCTTCTGACAACTTACCCACCACAGATGTGAGGATCACCGGCCTGTAGTTCTCAGGCTTTTCCCTGCAGCCTTTCTTAAATAAAGGCATAACATTTGCCACCTTCCAACCTGACCTTTGACTATCGATGATTCAAATAACTCTGCTAGGGGACCCGCAATTTCCTCCCTCACCTCCCGCAATGTCCTGGGATACACTTCATCAGGTCCTGGGGATTTATCTACCTTGATGCACTTTAAGACTTCCAGCACCTCCTTCTCTGTTATATGTACACTCCTCAAGACATCATTATTTATTTCCCTAAGTTCCTTAACATCCATGCTTTTCTCAACAGTGAATACTGATGAGAAATATTCATTTAGAATCTCACCCATCTCTTGTGGATCCGTACATAGATGACCTTGTTGATTCTTAAGAGATTCTACTTTCTCCCTAGTTACCCTTTTGCCCTTTATGTATTTGCAGAAGCTCTTTGGATTCTCCTTTGCCTTATCTGCCAAAACAATCTTGTTTCCCCTTTTTGCCCTCCTGATTTCTCTCTTAACTCTACTCCTACACCCGCTATACTCTTCAAGGGATCCACTTGATCGCAACTGTCAATGCATGTTATATGTCTCCTTCTTCTTCTTGACCAGGTCCTCAATATCCTTAGTCACCCAGTGTTCCCTACTTCTACCAGCCTTGCCCTTCACTCTAAGAGGAATGTGCTTACCCTGAACCCTGGTTAACACAATTTTGAAAGCCTCCCATTTACCAGACGTCCTATCATTCTCCATAGCTATCTTAAAACTAATAGAATTATGGTCACTGGTCCCAAAGTGATCCCTCACTAACACTTCTGTCACCTGCCCTTCCTTATTTCCCAAGAGGAGGTCTAGTTTTGCCCCCTCTCTAGTCAGGCCATCTACATACTGAATGAGAAATTCCTCCTGAATACACTCAACAAATTTGTCTCCATCCAAGCTTCTAATACTATGGCTGTCCCAGTCAATGTTGGGAAAGTTAAAATCCCCTACTATTACCATCCTATTTTTCTTGGAGCTATCTGTAATCTCCTTACATATTTGCTCCTCAATTTCCTGCCGACTATTTTGGGGCCTATAGTACAACCCTATCAAAGTGATTTCCCCCTTCTTATTTCTCAGTTCTACCCATATAGACTCAGTGGGCGAACCCTCGGATATATCTCCTCTCAATACGGCCATGATATTTTCCTTAATCAAAAGTGCAACTCCCCCTCATCTCTTACCTCCTGTTCTATCTTTCCAATAGCATTTGTACCCTGGAAC
The DNA here is from genome assembly GCF_964213995.1 of Mustelus asterias. Taxonomy (NCBI): domain Eukaryota; kingdom Metazoa; phylum Chordata; class Chondrichthyes; order Carcharhiniformes; family Triakidae; genus Mustelus; species Mustelus asterias. The sequence goes on from NC_135806.1 coordinate 138,890,835, forward strand.
ATTGAGCTGCCAGTCCTGTCCTTTCCTTAGCCATGTTTCAGTAATTGCTATAATATCCCATTCCCATGTACCCATCCATGCCCTGAGTTCATCTGTCTTGCCCGTCAGGCCTCTTGCGTTGAAATAAATGCAGTTTAATCTGGACTTCCCTTGCTCTCTGTTTTGCTTTTGCCTGATCTCTAGTACTAGGATTACTGACACTGCCTTTACTCTTTAATGTGCTCTCTTTAACTTCAGTGCTGCCCTCAACCTTCTCTTCTGTCTCCCTACTGCTTTGGGTCCTAAGACCTTGGTCTTGTATATACCAAATGACTGAGATCCACAGCTCTTTGCGATAGAGAATTGCAAAGATTGACAATCCTTAGAATGAAGGAATGTGTCCTCGTCTGAGTCCTGCATAGCTGTCTCCTTATCCTGGGACTTTGACTCATAGTTCTAGACTCTCCAACCAGGGGGCATTTAGGTGAACCATTAAATGTTCTCTTTACCTTGCCAGTGTACTGAAGTTTTTAATAATTCATGTTTGCAAGATGAAATGTTGAAAAATTCTAATGTCAAATGTAAGAAAATAAAGTTAAAGGAGCCTGCCTTAGGGCTTTGTGATTCATCTAGCAGCTTTCGAAAAAGTAATTTAGTAGTTAAATTTGAATTTGTATGCGAATCAATCTCTTTAATAACATTAAGTCTGTCATGGGAATGTGTTAGTGTCTTGGATGTTAATTGGGTGATTGAACATCCAAATTATTTTCTTTGAACGGCTGGCTGACTTTGAATTCAGCTCGGATATTCCCTGTTCTTGGCAGTGAGCAGACTTGGCAGTGAGCAGAGGATGGAACACATGTGGCTCATTGAGTATTTAAAAAAGAGAACATGGGGTTCACTTTCTAAGGGGGCTGGGGAGGAGTGGCTCCTGTACACGGGTCTCTGGGAAGCAAAGGCCTGGGAACCCAAGATATGCCAATATTGACATAGTTGCCTGCCAGTCTCATGTAAACAAGGTGCACACACACTAACCCCACAAACACCAGGGAGTGGTGGTGGCTGGGGAGAGGGGGCACACAGTGGAAGCTGCCATGGTGACATTTGAACCCATGTCCCCAGAGCATTAACCTGGACCTCAGGATTACTTGTCCAGTGACAGTACCATGACACTACTGGTTGTGTTGGTCAGATAGGCTGATTAGTGGCAAATGGCATTCAATCCGGATAAGTGTGAGGTGATGCACTTGGGCAGGACAAACAAGGCAAGGGAATACATGATGAACAGCATGGGAAGAACCAGAGGGACCTTGATGTCCATGTAGACTGGTGTCTTATTGTAGCAGCACAGGTAGATAAAGTCATTTTTCACCCAAAGGGTGGTGGGAGTCTGGAACTGACTGCCTGAAAGGATGGTGGTGGCAGAGACCTTCTTAACATTGAACAAGCATTTAGATGTGCACTTGCGATGCCAAGGCGTACAAGGCTATGGGCCAAGTGCAGGAAAATGGGTTAGAATAGTTAGGTGGTTTGTCTTTGACCGGTGCAGAGGGTCTTTTCTGTGCTGTATAACTATATGACTCTATGGCTACCATCTTCCCCATATGGTCTTGCATCTCCTGCATTTTCCATCCATTCAAATTAACACTAAGAATATTCAGCGAGAACACATTCATCCCTGTAATTTAATTTATGTCATTGCGCCTTGCTTAGAATTTACAGCACAGAAACATATGGTCCACACAAATCTCCTCCTACTTAACTTCGCCTCACCCTATCAACATATACTATTCCATTTTCTCTCATGTATTTGTCTAATTTCCCTTTTAATGCTTTTCATGGTAAATTTATTTTTTATTGTATATATAAATGAAGCAAATGCAAATGTTTATGTCTTAACAGAAAAATAATTCCTGGTGGCTAATGGAAAGCACGTCTCAACATTTTGGAGACAATATGGTGAATGTGGTTGGTAAAGAATGTCCAGACACACATGCATCCTTTCAGTTAGACAAGAGGGATCCAGGAGCAGCTGCCTGTCAGGGCTATCCGAGTTTTGCACGACAACATCAGGTGTTGGCACAACAGAACTTCTCAGTTAACCAGGGATTCCCAGGGCTAGTCAAGACGTTGGCCTCATTGGGAGAAAGACTCAGTTCAGTCCAGGATAAGACAGCTGGGAAGAAGGATAACCATCTCAAAAGGAAAAGGGCCGTGACAGAACAAAGTGTAAAGAAGCTAGAAAACATGTTGACGCTGAAACAACCAGTGGTGAACACTGTGTTAGACGATGGCCAGAGCCACAGCACCAAAGGGAAGGAGAAGTCAACACCAAAGCCACAAATTTGTGATCTCTTCATTCTAGACAGTAAACAAAGGTCTAAGGTGCTGGAAGAGATATCTCATGCATCAGTTATTGTTTTAACTATGGTGTATCAAGATGGATCTTCTCAGCTTACTGCAGTAAAGGATCAGGTGAGTGAATAGTGTGTGTTTTTAATTACATCAATTAATGGCTGGGAAATTGAGTGGTAGGTGACAGAAAGTAGGGATAATGGGTAGGTGCTCAAATTGGCAGGATGTGACTAGTGGTGTCCCAAAAGGACCTGCGTTGGGGCTTCAATTTTTCACGTTATTTATTAACGACTTGGATAATGGCCTAGAAAGTTATATATTTAAATTTGCTGATGACAAAAAGTTAGGTGGCATTGTAGACAGTGTAGATGATAGCATAAAATTACAAAGGGATACTTTGGTTTGATTTGGTTTATTATTGTCACGTGTATTAGTTTACAGATGACCCTTTGTCAAAGCTATAAGGCATAGAAAGTGGAAAATATTTATACTGCAGGGTGAGGGAATGAAAGATGGGTCATAGCCACAGAAACCAGGGGAAAAGACTGATAATGGCAGCTCATAGAGAGAATAAAGGGTGTGATTTGGGGGGGGGGGGGGGGGGGGGATGGATGGGACAGTGGTAAAATTTAGAAAAAGGGAAGCAAAGGGGGAGAAAAGGGAAGGGGGATAAAGAAGAGGGAAAGACTGGGGGGAAGAAAGATGAAGAAAGACAATAAAGAAATAAAAGGAAGAGAACAGTAAAAAATTAAATAAAATAGAATGAAAACAAAGGGTCTTTGACAAAGGGTCGTCTGGACTCGAAACGTCAGCTCTTTTCTCTCCTTACAGATGCTCCAGGCCTGCTGAGATTTTCCAGCGTTTTCTCTTTTGGTTTCAGATTCCAGCATCTGCAGTAATTTGCTTTTTTTCACCAGAACATTAGCTGAGTTTCTGGATTAATAGCCTAGTGACAATATCACTGGGCCATCGCCTCCCCACTGCTAGTAGAATCATTAATTCATTTATTCTGTCAAAAACCTCCATAATTCTGAATACCTCTCCCCTTAACATTTTCAAAAGAGCTTCTCCAGTCTTTCCACATAATAGAAGCTCTTCAAGCCTGGTGCTATTCCTGTAAGCCTCCTCTGTGGCCTCTCGAACTGATGTTCTCAGTGAGGATTCAGAGGAATGGCACGGCACTAATCTGAATATCTCAAATATCTGGTGAACATAAACTTTTTTTTATTTCTCCACAGAGGATTGTCACGTATGCACCTCAGTCCAACAGTGTCTCGATTTTAAAATTCTCACCTACATGTTTAAATCCCTCCAGCTTCACCCCTCCCTATCTCTGTAACCTGCTTCAGTCCTATAACCCTTTGAGAGTCCTGGCCACCTCCAGTTTAGGCTTCAAAACAAACTACTGCGGATGCTGGAATCTGAAACAAAATCATAAAATGCTAGAAAATCTCAGCAGGTCTGACAGCATCTGTGGATCTGTGGATAGAGAATAGAGCCAAAGTTCTGAGACTGGATGACCTTTCATCAGAGCTCTGACAAAGGGTCATCCAGTCTCGAAACGTTGGCTCTATTCTCTCTCCACAGATGCTGTCAGACCTGCTGAGATTTTCCAGCATTTCTAATTTAGGCTTCTTGCGTTCTCTGATTTTAATCACTTCACCATTGGTGGCCATGCCCTCAGTTGTCTCAGCACTAAGCTCTGGTATTCCCTCCCTAAATCTCTCAGCCTCTCTACTTTGCCTCCCAGCTTTAAGACATTCCTTAAGATGTGCCCCTTTGACCAAAGTGCATTGAAACATTGGAACAGGCTGAGATTAGAGTGAGCAGGATGATTCCAAGCATCAGGAGACTGATGATGAGGAATTGCTGAAGATGACTTTCAATGGAATAGAAGGCTGAAGAAAGACATGGTACTGGTCTTCAAAAAAATAACCAAAGATGTTGCTGAGGTGGAAGTAAATACAATATTTAACAGACAATGGCATAAGGGGACAACATTCAGCAGCCTTGAGCAAGATAAGTTCCTACAGGAGAATGGATTTCCAGAATGAGAATTGGTTCACGGAAATTGGCATTTTGAAATCAGTTGGACTAATTGCTATTGTGCAGATGGACTTGGGTATCAGAGAGTTATCACATTTTCAGAGAGTTAGGGGGTAAGGTTCTATATGATCTTTAAAGTAGTTGAACATCAGGTGGTATGGCTGGGAAGTACACAGTAGGATAATTATATGGGCGTAGATAGAGCAACTTTCTTGAGACAAAGTGCCATTTTCTTAGAACCATAGAACCATAGAAAATTACTGCTCAGAAACAGGCCTTTTGGCCCTTCTTGTCTGTGCCGAACCATTTTTTGCCGAGTCCCACTGACCTGCACTTGGACCATATCCCCATATCCCTCATGGATGAGAGGGGTGTGGAGGGATATGGGGTAAACCTTATTTACATCCTTCCTGTAACTAGGTAACCAAAACTGTACACAATACTCCAAATTCGGCCTCACCAATGCCTTATATAACCTTACCATAACACTCCAACTTTTATACTCGATACTCCGATTTATAAAGGCCAATGTACCAAAGGCACACTTTACGACCCTATCCACCTGTGACGTCACTTTTAGGGAATTTTGTACCTGTATTCCCAGATCCCTCTGTTCAACTGCACTCTTCAGAGTCCTACCATTTACCCTGTACGTTCTACTTTGGTTTGTCCTTCCAATGTGCAATATCTCACACTTGTCTGCGTTAAATTCCATTTGCCATTTTTCAGCCCATTTTTCTAGTTGGTCCAAATCCCTCGGCAAGCTTTGAAAACCTTCCTCACTGTCCACTACACCTCCAATCTTTGTATCATCAGCAAACTTGCTGATCCAATTGACCACATTATCATCCAGATCATTGATATAGATGACAAACAACAATGGACCCAACACCGATCCCTGCGGCACACCACGAGCCACAGGCCTCCACTCAGAGAAGCAATCCTCCACAACCACTCTCTGGCTTCTTCCATTGAGCCAGTGTCTAATCCAATTTACTACCTCCTCATGTATACCTAGCGATTGAACCTTCTTAACTAACCTCCCATGAGGGACCTTGTCAAAGGCCTTGCTGAAATCCAGGTAGACAACATCCACCGCCTTCCCTTCATCCACTTTCCTGGTAACCTCCTCGAAAAACTCTAATAGATTGGTCAAACATGACCTACCACGAACAAAGCCATGTTGACTCTCCCTAATAAGTCCCTGTCTATCCAAATATTTGTAGATCCTATCCCTTATCACACCTTCCAATAACTTGCCCGCCACCGACGTCAAACTTACTGGCCTAAAATTTCCCGGATTTCTTTTGGAACCTTTTTTAAACAACGGAACAACATGAGCCACCCTCCAATCATCCGGCACCTCCCCCGTGAATGCTGACATTTTAAATATGTCTGCCAGGGCCCTTGCAAGTTCAACACTAGCTTCCCTCAAGGTCCGTGGGAATACCCTGTCCGGTCCTGGGGATTTATCCACTCTGATTTGCCTCAAGACAGCGAGCACCTCCTCCCCTTTAATCTGTAAAGGTTCCATGACCTCCCTACCTGTTTGCCCTATTTCCGTAGACTCCATGCCCGTTTCCTCAGTAAATACGGATGCAAAAAAAAACCATTTAGTATCTCCCCCATCTCTTTTGGTTCCATACACAGTCTACCACTCTGGTCTTCAAGAGGACCAATTTTATCCCTCACTATCCTTTTGCTCCTAACATACCTATAGAAGCTCTTTGGATTTTCCTTCACTCTGTCTGCCAAGGCAACCTCATGTCTTCTTTTAGCCCTCCTGATTTCCCTCTTAAGTAGCTTCTTGCACTTTTTATACTCCTCGAGCATCTGATCTGTTCCTTGCTGCCTGTACATTTCATACAACTCTCTCTTCCTCTTAATCAGTGTTACAATCTCCCTCGAGAACCAAGGTTCCTTATTCCTATTTACTTTGCCTTTAATCCTGACAGGAACATACAAACTCTGCACTCTCAAAATTTCTCCTTTGAAGGCCTCCCACTTTCCATTTACATCCTTACCAGAGAACAGCCTGTGCCAATCCACACTTCCCAGATCCCTTCTCATTTCATCAAATTTGGCCTTTTTCCAGTTCAGAACTTCAACCCGAGGACCAGATCTATCCTTATCCATGATCAGGTTGAAACTAATGGCATTATGATCACTGGATCCAAAATGTTCCCTCACACTCACATCCATCACCTGCCCTAACTCATTCCCCAATAGGAGATCCAATATCGCATCCTCTCTAGTTGGCACCTCTATATACTGATGTAGAAAATTCTCCTGAACACATTTTACAAACTCTACCGCGTCTAAACCTTTAACAGTATGCGAGTCCCAATCTATATGTGGAAAATTAAAATCCCCTACTATCACAACTTTGTGTTTCTTGCAGTTGTCAGCTATCTCTCCGCTGATTTGCTCCTCCAATTCTCGCTGACTATTGGGTGGTCTATAATACAAGCCCATTAATGTGGTCATACCTTTCCTGTTTCTCAGCTCCACCCATAGGGCCTCTGTAGACAAGCTCCCTAATCTATCCTGCCTGAGTACCGCTGTAACATTTTCCCTGACCAACAATGCCACTCCCCCACCTTTTATCCCTCTGCCTCTATCCCGCCTGAAACATTGGAACCCTGGAACATTGAGCTGCCAGTCCTGCCCCTCCTGTAGCCAAGTTTCACTAATGGCTATAATGTCATATTTCCATGTGTCTATCCACGCCTTCAGCTCATCTGCCTTCCCCACAATACTCCTGGCATTGAAATAGACACACCTCAAAAGATTATTTCCACCACACTCTACCCTTCCATTTGTGATTTTGCTTGAACTAACCTGTCTTTTTACCCCTGCTCCACTCTCTGCTCTGGCACTCTGGTTCCCATCCCCCTGCAAATCTAGTTTAAACGCTCCCCAATAACACTAGCAAATCTCCCTGCAAGTATATTGGTCCCCTTGTAGTTTAGGTGTAACCCGTCTCTCTTGTACAGGTCCCACCTGCCCCAGAAGAGGTCCCAATGATCCAAGAATTGGAAACCCTGCCCCCTGCACCAGTTCCTCAGCCACGTGTTCATCTGCCCAAGCATCCTACTCCTGCCCTCACTGGCATGTGGCTCAGGTAGCAATCCTGATATTACCACCCTCGGGGTCCTGCTTTTTAACTTCCTTCCAAGCTCTTTGTACTCACTCTTTAGGACCTCCTCACTCTTCCTTCCTACGTCATTTGTACCGATGTGTACCACGACATCTGGCTGATCACCTTCCCACTTTAGAATGCTGTGCACGCGATCAGAGACATCGCTGACCTTGGCACCTGGGAGGCAACAAACCATGCGGGAGTCTCTGTCCCGACCACAGAACCTCCTGTCCGTACCTCTGACCATGTTTTGGATTTTCTTTATGTAAGCAAACATTTAAGGTGTATCCATAAACAACTCACTTCACTGTTTTGTCCTCCGCAGGAGTCTACCTCTTTGGTCAGTGGTTTCCTTGTGTTGCTAATGAATCAGTTGGATGGCCCACACTCTATCACGCGTACTGAAAGATCGGCTATAGAAAATATCCTTCACAAATCAGACACAGCTAGCAGGTACTTCCACCTAAAACTGAAGCAGAATCCCACCTGGTTGCAACAAGGGCAAAGCTACAGGGAATTTACCAGGTGAGAACGGACATAAATTTAGGATGAATTTAAGAGTTCTCTGCACAAGAGCCTTTGTGAGTGAGGAATGTATTTTGGGAATTCAGGCAGTCTGGTAGATGCCAGTGTTGTAGCTGTTTGACTAGGGGAGCATAAGTCTTCAGTATTTGTTCTGGAATTCTGGAGCACAAGTCTTCAATACTATTGCTGGAATATTGTCAGGGCCCATAGCCTTTGCAATATCCAGTGTCTTCAGCTGTTTCTTGATAGTACAAGGAGTGAATTGGATTGGCTGAAGACTAACATCTGTGATGCTGGGACCTCAGGAGGAGGCTGAGATGGATCATCCACTCTGCACTTCTGGATGAATCTAGTTGCAAGCACCTTGAGCAGAATTTTCTCATGTCCCTGCCGGCAGGTTCAGTAGTGGATGTGGAGGGGAGAATTCAACAGGAAATCAGTTTCATACCAGTATGAATTTTACGTGGGATCTTCCGCTGGTGCCCACCATGATGGATCAGGAAACCCGCAGGAGGCCGGCAGTGAAACTGAATTACATCCCGCTAATAGGATGCAGATGAAGTCCAGACCAGAATTTTCCCCCCGTCCACCCCCTTCTCCACACTCCCGATTCCCCACACCAGCAGAAAAACACATCTGGAACAATGTGCCATGTAGGAGTTGGGACTCACCTACACAATGCCTGGGTCTGTGTCTGGAGTTCGCGATGGAGGCTGCCAGAAACCCTAGAACATCACTGCAGTGGGTGGGGGGAGCATCTATCAGGTGGATCTTGTAGCTTCAAAGAGATCATCCAGCCTAAGAATGTTCCTGGGTATGTATCTTCTTTTTTCTCAGAGGTAATTCTTCTTTCTTCAATGGTGGTTCATTGGTGTTGATTGTCTTTTCAATATGGCACCCAGATATACTGCCGGGACTCGCGCTATCATGCCCGCTCTTCCATGGAATATGATGCGAAACCCCCAGTGCATAATTAATGAGGTCAGGGTCGGAATATATGGTGTGGTTTTCCGCTGACCTCTGCAGTGGGAAATACGCATTGTTTCTGGCCCCGCCACGGGACTCAGTCGCAGATGGGAGAATTCCATCCTTGTTTTTTGCACTAGCGTGCTGGGCTCTTCCACTGTTGAGGACTTTTTTCTTTGTTCTCTCATGGAATGTGGCATTGCTGGCACAGCCAGCACTTGTTGTCTGTTCCTCATTGTCCTTGAACTGAGTGACTTGCTAGGCCATTTCAGAGAAGAGTTCAGAGTCAACTACATTGTTGTGGATCCGGAGTCACATGTAGGCCAGACCGGGTAAGGATGGCAGATTTCCTTCCCTAAAGGACATCAATGAACCAGATGCGTTTTTAAAAGACAATCAATGATATTTTTATGGTTACTATCATTGAGACTAACTTTAAATTCAAGATTTTATTAAGCAAATTTAAATTGTACCCAAATTTGAATTTGGGGGCTTATGGATTACAGTTGAGTGACATTACCACTATGCCACTATAGATAGGGGTATAATGTGGAGATTCCCCCTCCAGCTAGTTCTTTAATCATCCACCACCATTCATGCCTAGATGTGGCAGGACTGCAGAGATCTTCTGGGATAAATTGCACTGTTTAGTATACATGTAGTCCGGTGTTGTATTTTCAGCAAGTAGAATGGTGAAGAAAGCTCATGGACTGAATGACCTACTCCCGCTGCTATTTCTTCTTATAGCATCAAAGTTGCCCCATTTTGTAAAGACATTGCATTACAATTGAATGAGGTTCCTTCAGCAGCATCAGCTTAGAAGCTTAGAAGGTACAGACTGCAACTGAAGAAATAGATCAGGATGATGAAAACAGTCATATGTATTGATTGCATTTAAAATGCATTTTAAATAGCAAAATTAGCACAAATTCTTTCTATTTAAAAAAAAATCCATTCTGTACATAATGGAATGCAATCAAGAAGTTATCCTGCAAATATATTGTTGGGGAAAAAGTTGAATGCCTTACTTTAACTTTGTAATTGTAGAAATAATGAATCAGTTTGTGTTCGTGGTACAATGAAACATATTTCACATTTTAAAATTTAGAACAGTGGATATTTAATGTTTCATAACAGACGTTTTAGGCCTGATCTTTACTCGTGAGAAGTTTACTTATTAGTGTCGCAAGGAGGCTTACATTAACACTGGAATTAAGTTACTGTGAAAATCCCTAGAGTGCCAAGGTGGGTTGGTCAGAAGCCCCACCTCGGTTCTCTGAGACTTCGTCCCAGTTGTTATAAAATCTGTTGGGCCCTCTAGCCTTCACACCTCACACACCCTCCACTCCCCACACACTCTCCATGTCCCTAGGCCACCTCTATGCTCTCCATGGCTCTTCCATGCCTTCCATGGGCTGATAAGTGACAAGTAACATTGCGTGCACACAAGTGTCAGGCAGTGACCATCACCAACAAAAGAGAATCTAACCATCTCCATTTGACATTCAATGATAATACCATCCATGAATCCCCGAATAACAATATCCTGGGGGTTATCATTACCCACAAACTGAACTGGACTAACTGTATAAGTACTGTGGCTGCAAGAGCAGATCAGAGGCTGGGGATTTTGCAGCAAATAATTCACTTCCTGACTCCCCAAAACCTACCATCTACAAGGCACAATCCAGAGGGCGGGATTCTCTGGTTGTTCACGCCAGAGGGATTCTCCGAGTGCCAAATTCTCCATCCTCTCTGGCAGCGGCGACGGGGTGTGTGTGAACGGCTGGAGAATTCCAGCAAGGAGTGTGATGAAATACTCTCCACTTGCCTGAATGAGTACAGCTCCAAAAACAGTTAAGCACCCTCCAAACCCCTGACCTCCAGGAAGACAAGGGCAGAATTTGCATGGGAATACCATCGCCTACAAGTTCTGCTCAAAGCTACAAACCATCCTGACTTGAAAATATATCATCGTTCCTTCACTCGCTCGGTCAAAATCCTGAAACTCCCTTCCTAACAGCATTGACGGTGTACCTGCATCAGGTGGACTGCAGCGGTTCAAGAAGGTGGCTCACCACCATCTTCTGAAGAGCAGTTTTGGATTGTAAATAAATGCTGGCCTAGCCACCGATGACCATGTTCCACGAATGAATAAATTTACTTTAGGAGAGGCAGTGGTGAAGTGGTATTGTCACCGAGCTAGTATCCCACTACTTGCAGGCAGGTAGCCCTGCCACCCAATCCTGCCTCCGGATCCAAAAGAGAAAATGCTGGAAAATCTCAGCAGGTCTGGCAGCATCTGTAAGGAGAGAAAAGAGCTGACGTTTTGAGTCCAGATGACCCTTTGTCAAAACTTTGAGGGTCATCTGAACTCAAAACCTCAGCTCTTTTCTCTTCCTACAGATGCTGCCAGACCTGCTGAGATTTTCCATCATTTTCCCTTTTGGTTTCAGATTCCAGCATCTGCAGTAATTGCTTTTATCCTGCCTCCGGGTAAATGATCCAGTGCCAAAATGTAGCTGGGGAACCAACATGCCAAATTGCCTCACCCACCTGCTTCAGTGTTTGCCTCTTTAGAACATAGAACAGTACAGCACAGAACAGGCCCTTCGGCCCACTATGTTGTGCCGAGCTTTATCTGAAACCAAGATCAAGCTATCCCACTCCCTATCATCCTGGTGTGCTCCATGTGCCTATCCAATAACCGCTTAAATGTTCCTAAAGTGTCTGACTCCACTATCACTGCAGGCAGTCCATTCCACACCCCAACCACTCTCTGCGTAAAGAACCTACCTCTGATATCCTTCCTGTATCTCCCACCACGAACCCGATAGTTATGCCCCCTTGTAATAGCTCCATCCACCCGAGGAAATAGTCTTTGAACGTTCACTCTATCTATCCCCTTCATCATTTTATAAACCTCTATTAAGTCTCCCCTCAGCCTCCTCCGCTCCAGAGAGAACAGCCCTAGCTCCCTCAACCTTTCCTCATAAGACCTACCCTCCAAACCAGGCAGCATCCTGGTAAATCTCCTCTGCACTCTTTCCAGCACTTCCACATCCTTCTTATAGTGAGGTGACCAGAACTTCACACAATATTCCAAATGTGGTCTCACCAAGGTCCTGTACAGTTGCAGCATAACCCCACGGCTCTTAAACTCCAACCCCCTGTTAATAAAAGCTAACACACTATAGGCCTTCTTCACAGCTCTATCCACTTGAGTGGCAACCTTTAGAGATCTGTGGATATAGACCCCAAGATCTCTCTGTTCCTCCACAGTCTTCAGAACCCTACCTTTGACCCTGTAATCCACATTTAAATTAGTCCTACCAAAATGAATCACCTCACATTTATCAGGGTTAAACTCCATTTGCCATTTTTCAGCCCAGCTTTGCATCCTATCTATGTCTCTTTGCAGCCTACAACACCCCTCCACCTCATCCACTACTCCACCAATCTTGGTGTCATCAGCAAATTTACTGATCCACCCTTCAGCCCCCTCCTCTAAGTCATTAATAAAAATCACAAAGAGCAGAGGACCAAGCACTGATCCCTGTGGCACTCCGCTAGCAACCTGCCTCCAATCCGAAAATTTTCCATCCACCACCACCCTCTGTCTTTGATCAGACAGCCAGTTACCTATCCAATCGGCCAACTTTCCCTCTATCCCACACCTCCTCACTTTCATCATAAGCCGACCATGGGGGACCTTATCAAACGCCTGACTAAAATCCATGTATATGACATCAACTGCCCTACCTTCATCAACACACTTAGTTACCTCCTCAAAAAATTCTATCAAATTTGTGAGGCACGACTTGCCCTTCACGAATCCGTGCTGACTATCCCGGATTAATCCGCATCTTTCTAAATGGTCGTAAATCCCATCTCTAAGGACCTTTTCCATCAATTTACCAACCATTTATCAGGGGCTAATAGTTATACCCAAGCCTTGTCCCCATGCGCTTTGTCGGATCTCTGTTCTCTGTACATCCAAAGGGTTTTGGAATGGCATCCCTCTCATTGACCTCTGATGTGTGGCTTCAAACCCTACTGCCATGCAAGGCTTTATTTTCCCTTACTCCTGGTCCAATTCTCCTTCCCTTTGGTACTTTGGTCACCTACTGCCAAATACCAATCTCCTTTCCCTTCCAGCTATTACTCAATGCATCTGTACTTTCTCAAGTCATGGAATCTACTTCCAAATCTCAAATTATGCATCACCTTGAAAGCTCTAGCCCAATGCTTGATTGTCAGAATGGTTTGTTAGAATTCCATTGGTGACCTTGCTGCCTGTGCTCGCGAATGCTTTGTTGAATCTTCTATCACTCGAAAGATTTTAACAGGATCTGGCGGTTCTTTACAATCAAATGCTTTACCACCAAAGCTATCTTCTAACCAGCTTTCTGACGGTTATTGTATCAGTGCTGAGGCTAATGCTCACTCTCAGATTCTCTTTCTCAATTAACCTTGGGGTTCCCCAGCGGCTTGGTCCTCTCTCTCCATTCTGTTCTTTCTGCATATTAAAGGAGTCGTTCACTTAATCCAGCCCAAGTTGCTCTTTTGCTGAAAATCTGCACTCATCAGCTTCTTTTCGCGTGCATGCCCTCAGGGCACATCACCTTCATTCCTCACACAGTGCAATGGCTGATTCACTACACCCCCAACTTCACTCTGTACTTTGATGGATTAATGACTAATTCTTTTTAAATGATTGATTCTTAAGAGATTGCTTCATGGCAAGTCTCCCTTTTTGAGTGACTCAGACAGTGAACAACATTGTTCTCATGATGGATGATTATTACATTGTATGAGGATAATTACACCATTGAAGAATTCACGCCTGAATGTTAACATAAACATATAACATCCTGAAGGGACTGGATATGCGGAAGGATGTTTGTGGGGCAGTCTCGAACTAGGGGGACACAGTTTAAAAATTAGGGGTCTCCCATTTAAGACTGAAATTAGGAGATTTTTTTTCTCTCAGAGGGTTGTTAATCAGTAGAATTCTCTTCCCCAGAGAGGAGTGGAGGCTGGATCATTGAATATATCCAAGACTTGGTTAGATTTTTGATTGATAAGGGAGTCAAAGGTTATGAGGAAAGTGGAGTTGAGGCCACAATCAGCTCATGATCTTATTGAATGGTGGAGCAGGGGATTGAGGAACTGAATGTCCTACACCTGCTCCTGATTCTTGTGTCTTGTATAAGCTGAATGGGTAAACGACCCCTCCGGATACAACTGTTTCTCAGATTGGCCATTCCACATACTATTTCTCTTTAGGCATACTCGGCATATCTTGTGTTACTTTCTTGCTCAATTACATTAGCATGGTGACTTCTCTTGCAGAATTGTAGCCTCTGCATGTAGAGACCTGTGAAGTATTGACCCTAAGTCAAGAATTCAGCATCAGCTGGGAGGTGACACTACTGACATTACATTCTCTCATTAAGACTGACCCGTATTCTATTGAGCTAACTGACCTTAAAATATTTTGCCAATGCTAAATCCTAACATTTTCTTGCCAGATTAAATAATTTGAGGTGCTTTAGTAATTTACATCTTTTCTTTGGATCGTTGCCTTTTTCTATGTACTTTCATGAATCATCTTGTGAGATATGATAGCACCAGATATTCTATCGTCACTGAAACAATTTTATTCTTTTGACTAAAGTGAACAGTAACTGATCAGAGATATGAAGTGACTGTTTTGGTTTGGAAGCACTCTTGCCTCTAAGTCATAAGGCTATGTGTTGAGTTCATAACCTTGGTTAATAATTTTTCCATCTGGTGAGATATTAAAGTAATGTTCTTCCTGTGTGGGAAAAATAAATGCTCTCTATATTTTTTCAATATGATGAGCTCTATCTGTCGTTTTCATTCATGGGATGTGGGTATCGTTGGATAGGCCAACATTTATTGCCCATCCCTAATTAGCCTTGAGAAGCTAATGGTGAGCCGCTTCCTGAACCGCTGCAAGCCATGTGGTGTAGGTCCACCCACTGTGCTGTAAGGAAGGGAGTTCCAGGATTTTAACCCAGCGACAGTGAAGGAGTGGTGATGGTGTGCGGTTTGCTGGTTTTCCCATGCTTCTGCTGCCCTTGTCCTAAATAATATAGGTGGCAGGTTTGGAAGGTACTGTCAAAGGAACCTTGGCAAATTGTTGCAATGCATTTTGTATATAGCACACATTGTTGCTACTGTGTGTTGGTGGTGGAGGGAGTTATTACGATCTCAGTTGAAATTAATACTGGACAAGTCAGATCCCAGAGTGAAACTTGGGTTGATAGATCCTAACCTTTTTTTTTAGAAACTGTGGAGGAAAGTTAGTGAACAAATTCACATGAGTCTGCTGATGAACTTTCACACAAATAATGAAACATTTACTAAACAAGAAAAAATGAACTATATTACATCAGACAAAGAGGCTGGGGAAATCTCAATATAAACACACAAAGATTATTCAAATATTTGCCATTCCTTCAGCCCAGCAATATCTTTACAGAGACATACAAATTCAGAAAGATAAAACAATCCACAATATACATTTGGTGTTGTTTCAATTCCCACACCTTATGGTGCAGAAGGCAGATTTTCATCTGTTCCCATAGCAATGCTTCTCCCTGGAACAGATCACTAGCCTGTTGCCAGAGGTTTATAGTTTGAGGGGCGCCTCTCTGCATCAATCATTGGCTGACCAGGAGTCTCTCCCACTCTTACTGCCTGCTACTGGCACGTTGGAAGGATTGTGCAGGTTGATACTCAACCAGTTGGCCACATTATGAACACATCTTCCTTGGGCATCAGGTCTTGGGGTCGGAGCTTCTGGCTCAGAGGCTGGGACACAACCCAATGTGCCACAAGACCCCCTTCTACAATATCTATCTTATACTCTAATATTCAGGGTAAGTATGAGGTACATGTGAATTAACAGGTGAACTGTGGTTAGACAAACCACACAGATGACAGATGCGACCAAAGCAGATTCCATGGATTTCTCAACAACCCATCTCAACAATTATCACATTGTGAGCCAAGCAGACTCGCTGAAACTTTGTATTTCTCACAGAGGTTTTCAATTTCCACATTTGAAGAACCCACCTTGGAATTTTCTCCTGAAGTCGTTCCCACTCAGAGAGCTGGAACAAGGGTCCACATCACAGGGTTTCAATCTTGCCTTCTGTGATTCCTTTTCCCTAAATCTTTGAATACACTCAAGTTTTGCACTTCAAGAACCATTTCAGATCCACATCCATACCAAGTAGAACACCACTGCTGCAACAAACTGACAGTAAGGAGTCACCAAACTTCAGCTGCCTCCTTGGATCTTCAGGGGTCCTTTCAAGTTGCTTCGTCTCAAGTCTGCTACTTGCAGCTCTCTCTTTAACTCAGAGCCTAATGCTTTGTTTCTTTCCATTTAACTTGTCTTTGGGAACTTCTTACTGATTCCTGCCATTATTTTACTTCTTTCAGAGTCATAGAGTCAGTGAGGTTTACAGCATGGAAACAGGCCCTTCGGCTCAACTTGTCCATACCGCCCAGTTTTTACCATTAAAACTGCCCGCATTTGGCCAATATCCCTCTATACCAATCTTACCCATGTAACTGTCTAAATGCTTTTTAAAAGACAAAATTGTACCCGCCTCTACTACTGCTTCTGACAACTCGTTCCAGACACTCACCACCCTCTGTGTGAAAAAATTGCCCTTCTGAACCCTTTTGTATCTCTCCCCTCTCACTTTAAATCTTTGCCCTCTAGTTTTAGACTCCCCTACCTTTGGGAAAATATGTTGATTATCTAGCTGATCTATGCCCCTCATTATTTTATAGATCTCTATAAGATCACCCCAAAGCCTCCTATGCTCCAGAGAAAAAAGTCCCAGTCTATCCAGACTCTCCTTATAACTCAAAACCATCAAGTCCCAGTAGCATCCTAGTAAATCCTTTCTGCACCCTTTTTAGTTTAATAATGTCCTTTCTATAAGTTTATTTATTAGTCACAAGCAAAGCTTACATTAACATTGCAATGAAGTTACTATGAAATTCCCCTATAATAGGGTGATCAGAACTGTACACAATATTCCAAGTGTGACCTTACTAATGTCTTGTACAACTTCAACAAGAAGTCCCAACTCCTGTATTCAAAGTTCTGACCAATGTTCTGGGGCGGCATGGTGGCACAGTGGTTAGCACTGCTGCCTCACAACGCCAGGGACCTGCGTTCAATTCCTGGCTTGGGTCACTGTCTGTGTGGAGTTTGCACGTTCTTCCTGTGTCTGCATGGGTTTCCTTCGGGTGCTCCGGTTTCCTCCCACAGTCCAAAGATGTGCTGGTTAGATGCATTGGCCATGTTAAATTCTCCCTCAGTGTACCCGAACAGGCGCCGGAGTGTGGCGACTGGGGGATTTTCACAGTAACTTCATTACAGTGTTAATGTAAGCCTACTTGTGACTAATAAATAAATAAACTTTTTTAAACAATGAAACCAAGCATGTCAAATGCCTTCTTCACCACCCTGTCCACCTGTGACTCCACTTTCAAGGAGCTGTGAACCTGTACTCCTAGATCTCTTTGTTCTATAACTCTCCCCAATGCCCTACCATTAACTGAGTAAGACCTGTCCTGGTTCAATCTACCAAAATGCATCACCTCGCATTTGTCTATTTAATATTAAAGCTGCACATTTTTCAAGGATCAAAGTATTTAAGCCCATAGAGTCTGCAGATTTCTACCGAAGACATTGCCGAGCTGCAGCTATTTATCATTTAAGAATAGACATCATTTGTATTGTCCGCAATGTATGATATATTGGAGAGGAAATGACAGGTGAACTGAAATTGGGGTAGACTTGATCCAAAAATGTCAATATCACATCACAATGATTAAATGAATCCTGAATAGGACAATAGGAGGAAAAGAAACAGCTTACTTTAATGAAGGCCTGTCTACAAATGTTCATTTATCACACACCAGGCACGTCAGCATCTGCAAAAGATGTGACTTAATGCGATATGTACTCAGTGGTAAGCGGGTTTCAGCTCCCAGTCTTCTTCAGTATGTATATGGCATAATTGGACCAACAATGGTTGCAGCTGGAGTGATTCAGGCCTATTGGGGGCTGCAGCAACTTGACTAATGGCTGCAAGCCAATAACAAAATGTAGCTCTGTGAATTTAGTTGTAAATGCAGATGCAGTGGTAGCCGTTAGGATCCACAAAATGCCAATCTTCAGTGCTGTCAGTGCCCCCGCATTGATATTGCAAAGTATATCCAATGATGGCAGAACCGTGAACTCACTGTCCACAGCACTCCCTCATTGTAAAAGTGCATCTAGGCAACTAGGTGAAGATACTTAAGCGATGTCTGCCAGAGACATCAGTCAAGATCAAAATTAACAACAACTTACATTCGTATGGCAGATTTAACGTAGTGAAAAAACCTTAGACACTCCACAGGACTGTAATCAAATATTGGATAATGGAAGAGTGGTAGGTGTTCAAAGAGCTGGGTTTTATGGATTATCTTAAAGGAGAGAGGTAGATAAAAGGAGAGGCTTAGGGAGAGAATTCCTGAGCTTGGGACCCAGGCAGCTGAAGGCACAGCCACCGATAGTAATAAAGAAAGAAATAATAGTGCTTTTAATGATCACCAGACATCTCGAAGTGCTTTGCAGTTGCTGAAGAACTTTTGAAATATAGCCACTGTGATGGAGTGATTGAAATAAGGGATGCATACAACAGACCAGAATTGGAAGAGCACAGATATCTTGGAGGGTACATTCATCTCATTGTATGTATGCCTACTCTATGGAAGAGCTATCTAATTAATCTCACTCCCCTGTTCTTTCTCCAGAGTCTTGCATAAATCACACGGCTCCTTGTTGAGATTCCAGTGCCTTTATATTGTAGTAAACTGCATACAATTCATGTTTCACAGTAACATTGTTCTTATTGTTCAACCTTAATGAATAAAATGTTAATTACAGTGCAGAAAGTAGACACCCGTCTCTCTTTTATTATGTACAGGGTACTGCTGCTTGAAATATTGAATTGCCGAGGCTGCATTATTGCTTTCAAAGCCAAGGATCTGCTACGAGCTGTGCTCCACTACTGTACAGACAGTATATGCTGGAAACAAGGTACAGCCAACCGCAATGAGGGGGGTGTCCAATCTGTGGATGTTATGGAAATTGTGAAATACAGGATTGTGCACGACATTAACCTTCAAAGTGCGATTCAAAATGAAATATGAATGACTAATAAAAAAATATTGTTTTAAAACTTCACTGAGGTCACTGTGCTGCAGGAGGGCACTAATCGCTTCAGTAACTGCGGAGTTGCAAATTGTGCTGAACACTGCAATTATCAGCGAATATCAATCCCCACCTCTGAGCTTATGGCATTGAAAGCAGGGTCAGATCAGAGTTAAGGGGCACGGTATTGGAAAGTGTGGAGTTGAGAATTTGAGATGGGGGAAGGGGTGGGTAGGTGAGGGGGGGATAGGGGATGGCAAGAGGAGACAGAAGGCACCAGAGTGTCAGTAATAGACATACCCAACCCAAATTCAGCCATTTTCTGAGATCAGAATCCCCCCGCCCCCCCACCCCACACCCCCAATGAGCAGGATTTATGTGACCTCCCCGCTAAGTATGTTTTTGGCAGGGGGCATGTAACTTAGGTTAGGTGGCTTGTCCACGACTTTCCTGCCCACCACAGGCTGACACCCATTTTATGCTAGGTGGGCAAGCATCAAGCTCGGCCATCTGCCGGCCATGTTTAAATAAATAATTAAATGTCCATTAGGCTTATCATAGAAACCCTACAGTGCAGAAAGAGGCCATTTGGCCCATCGAGTCTGCACCGACCACAATCCCACCCAGGTCCTATCCCCATATCCCCACATATTTACCTGCTAATCCCTCTAACCTATGCATCCTGGGACACTAAGGGGCAATTTAGTGTGGCCAATTAACCTAACCTGCGCATCTTAACAAGCTCATTGACTTGAATAATACACTGCCCATGCCATAATATGGCTGGCATGGGCCGGCAGATGAAAATGGATGGGTTGCTTTTTATGGCCTCTGAGCACCGGGTGAACAGCCCCCCCCCTCCCCCCACAAATTCCCCAGGATGTTAGCCCGCGTCTGTCTGTGGCACTTGCCCTCCAAAGCATCCCCCCCCAACCCACCTCTGACCTCTCTCTGGGCATCAGGAACCCCCTCTGCTCTATAACCCTGAGATTTGCCTTCCTGGGCAGTCATCCATCTTGATCCCTCCATCCATCCTTGCTCCTTTCTGCTGAGCTGGGACTGCTGAACCGCCAGTCAGCCAGATTAACATGCAGCTCCTGAGGGTGAGACCGTCTCCCACTGAGGGATCCAACTCTCAACTACTTTAGCCTGACAGCACTGTGTATCGGCAATGGGGCATGCTTTCTCTGGGCATGTCAGCTTCTGGTCGACTTTATTTTGGGGTGTGCTGGGTGAGCGAGCAGTCTGCACCACCCCCCTCTTCCCCTACTGTCACAAAATACAGCCTTATATTTCAGAATGAAGAGCAAGTTGATGTATCTAGATGACAAGATAAAAGGATTGTACAAGCTGTGAAATGTTTTTTTTTTACCTAATTCCTAAGATTTCTAAATCTGTTTACTGATGAAGAGTTGCTAGATATTTCTTGCACAGATAGAATATTCTAGTTCACAAATCTGTCATGTTTATTTTTTTACGCCACAGAGTACATTGTTAATTTAGTCTTTGAATGTTCCATGAAGACTTTAAAAGGTTATGCCTTTGTAAGATTTTGCCGAAACCTTTAATGAAACATATTTTGTTCTGTTGCAGCCAGTGACTGGGAAATTCTAGACCCCAGGATTGCTGGATGGTTGTTGAACCCTAGTGACAATGCATCCAGCTTCAAGGCTTTGGTTCTTAAACACTGTGGGGAATCTTCAGCATTGGAATTGTTGGAGTCTGCGGGAAACACCAAGGTGGGCCTCAAATGCATGTAAAGTTCATCCAATCTTAACCTGTTTCAGATGATGCCGGATGGCTTGTCTGAAACCGCCAGAGTCTTTGGGAGAGGTGGGCAGCATTTATTATCCAAATTTATGGACAACACAAAATTGTGCAGCATCGTAGCGTTGAGGGCAGCATAAAACTACAACTGGATATTGATAGATTGGGTGAATGGGCCAAGCTGTGGCAAATAGATTTTAATATAAGTAAGTGTGAGATTATCCATTTTGGATCAAAAAACCTAGATCAGGATATTTTTTAGAAGGCGCAAAGTTAACTTCAGTAGATATCCAATGAGAATTGGGGGTTCAGGTGCATCACTCCTTAAAATGCCACAAACAGGTGCAGAAAATAGTCAAGAAGGCCAACAGAATGCTGGCCTTCATATATAAAGGCTGGAGTATAAGGATGCAGATGTTATGCTGCATTTGTACAAAACCCTAGTTAGCGGCACAGTAGCACAGTGGTTAGCACTGCTGCTTCACAGCTCCAGGGATCTGGGTTCGATTCCCGGCTTGGGTCACTGTCTGTGTGGAGTTTGCACATTCTCCTCGTGTCTGCGTGGGTGTCCTCCGGTTTCCTCCCACAGTCCAAAGATGTGCGGGTTAGGTTGATTGGCCATGCTAAAATTGCCCCTTAGTGTCCTGGGATGCGTAGATTAGAGGGATTAGCGGGTAAAATATGTAGGGATATGGGGGTAGGGTCTGGGTGGGATTGTGGTCGGTGCAGACTTGATGGGCCGAATGGCCTCTTTCTGTACTGTAGGGTTTCTATGATTTCTATGATTTCTATGACCCCACTTAGAGTACCGTGAGCAGGGATGGGCACCATCCCATAGGAAGGATGTTTTTGCCCTGGAGGGAATTCGACGCAGGTTTACAGGAATGATACCTGGACTTCAGGGGTTAAATTATAAGGAGAGATTAGACAAATTAGGCCTTTATTCTCTCAAATTCAAAAGGTTGGGGGGATCTGATAGAAGTCTACAAAATATTTACAGGGAAGGACAGGGTGGATAAGGATAAACTGTTTCCACCAGTTGAAGGCTTCAGAACCACTTGTCATAATCTAAAAATTAGGGCTAAGCCATTCAGGAGAGATGTTAGAAAACACTCCTACTCACAGAGAGTGGTGGAGGTTTGGAACTCTCTTTCTCAAACAGTGGTGGATGCTGCTTCAACTTTTATTGAGCAGGGGTGTCAAGGGACATGGAGTTAGGCCACAGATCAGCCATGATTTTATTGAATGGCGAAGCAGGCTGAGGAGCTGAATGGCCTCCTCCTGTTCTTATGTTCCTAGCATATGTAGGTGTTAGGGCAGGTTCACAGGAACATAAGAAATAGAAGGGAGAGTAGGTCATTTGGCCCCTCGAGTCTGCTCCACCATTCAATTAGATGATGGCTGATTTGATTGTGGCCTTTCCTCCAGTTCCCTGTCTACCCCTTGATAACTACCTGGTCATTCAAAAATCTGTCTAACTCAGCCTTGAATACATAGGATGGCCCAGCCTCCATTGCTTCCAAGGGGAAAGAATTCCACACACTAATAACCCATTGAGAAAAGCTTTTCCTCATCTCAGTCTTAAATTGGCTTGTTTTTAAACTGTGTCACTTAGTTCTAGATTGCTCCAAGAGGGGAAACATCTTCTTCAGCTTGTCAGGAACCGTCAGACTCTTTAAATGTTTCAATGTGATCACCTCTCATTCTATACTCCAAAGAATTTAGACCCAACCTGCTCAACCTTTCCTTGTAAGATGAGCTCCTTCATATCAGGGTTGCAGATAGCCTGAATCCTTCCACTCAGTGAATTGAAACTAAGTTGAAGAAAGATTAGCCATTTACACCCTTGGGTTGCTATTTACCAGAAACTTAACTGGTTCAGCCACCTAAATATTGTGGCTACAAGGACAGGTCAAATGCTGAGAATTATGTGGTGTGTAACTCACTTCCTGACTCCCCAAAGCCTGTTCACAATCTACAAGGCACAAGTCAGCAATGTAATGGAATACTGCCTGGATGAGTGCAGCTCCATCAATACTCGA
Organism: Mustelus asterias; assembly: GCF_964213995.1. Classification (NCBI taxonomy): domain Eukaryota; kingdom Metazoa; phylum Chordata; class Chondrichthyes; order Carcharhiniformes; family Triakidae; genus Mustelus; species Mustelus asterias. The sequence goes on from NC_135806.1 coordinate 138,913,915, forward strand.
GAAGCACAACACTACCCAGGATAAAGCAACCCGCTTGATTGGCATCCCATCTCTAGCTAAACATTCACTCACTCCACCAATGTATAGTGGGAACAGTGTGTACCATATACACGATACACTACGGAAACGCACCAGGGCTTCTCTGACAGAACCTTCCAGATTCGCGATCTCTACCACCTCAAAGTACATGGGCAGCACCACCACCTGCACGTTTCCCTCCAAGCCACACACATCCTGACTTGGGGAACTATGGGCTGGATTCACCCGGAATTGTAGTATCTCTATGCACCTTTAAAAATTGCAGATATGACCCAGATCTGGAAGTCCAACTCCCATATCCAATAGATTCCTTTTTCACTGGCAGGGGGAAGGGGTTGGGACATTACTCACTCAACAAGAAACCTAAACTCAGTCAGACCATTTGAACATGGTGCTGAGTTCAAACAGACCTTATTTTCACTGTAGCAAGAGCCTGAACCCACAGTGTGAGAGTCATAAATTGATGGCTGAGATGTAAGGCTCGTGAAGGGCAGATAAGGTCTATAGAGCTATCAAGCTTGTTATGGCACGGCAGATGGCAAGCACCGAGCTGCCCAAATCCCGAAGGGAAACGTGAAACAGCTGCTTGAATAGTTTAGCATTTTTTGTATTATGAGGAAGTTTTCTGAAATCAGCAAGTAACTTCCCAGACCAATTGTGATGAGTCATAGAGTCATAGAGGTTTACAGCATGGAAACAGGCCTTTCGGCCCAACTTGTTCATGCGCCCTTTTTTTTTTAAAACCCCTAAGCCAATCCCAATTACCCGCATTTGGCCCATATCCCTCTTTACCCATCGTGCCCATGTAACTATCTAAATGCTTTTTAAAAGACAAAATTGTACCCGCCTCTATTACTACCTCTGGCAGCTTGTTCCAGACACTCACCACCCTCTGTGTGAAAAAATTGCCCCTTGGACACTTTTGTATCTCTCTCCTCTCACTTTAAACCTATACCCTCTAGTTTTAGATTCCCCTACCTTTGGAAAAAGATATTGACTATCTAGCTGATCTGTGCCCGTTATTATTTTATAGATCTCTATAAGATCATCCCTCAGCCTCCTACGCTCCAGAGAAAAAAGTCCCAGTCTATCCAGCCTCTCTTTATAACTCAATCCATTAAGTCCCGGTAGCAGCCTAGTAAATCTTTGCTGCAGTCTTTCTAGTTTAATAATATCCTTTCTATAATAGGGTGACCAGAATTGCACACAGGATTCCAAGTGTGGCCTTACCAATGTCTTGTACAACTTAACAAGACATTCCAACTCTTGTATTCAATGTTCTGACCGATGAAACCAAGCATGCCGAATGTCTTCTTCATCACTCCGTCCACCTGTGACTCCACTTTCAAGGAGCTATGAACATGTACCCCTAGATCTCTTTGTTCTGTAACTCTCCCCAATGCCCTACCATTAACTGAGTAAGTCCTGCCCTGGTTCAATCTACCAAAATGCATCACCTCGCATTTGTCTAAATTAAACTCCATCTGCCATTCGTCAGCCCACTGGCCCAGTTGATCAAGATCCCATTGCAATTGGAGATAACTTTCTTCACTGTCCACTGTGCCACCAATCTTAGTGTCATCTGCAAACTTACTAACCATGCCTCCTATATTCTCATCCAAATCATTAATATAAATGACAAATAACAGTGGACCCAGCACTGATCCCTGAGGCACACCGCTGGTCACAGGCCTCCAGTTTGAAAAACAACTCTCTACAACCACCCTCTGGCTTCTGTCAAGAAGCCAATTTTGTATCCATTTAGATACCTCACCCTGGATCCCGTGAGATTTAACCTTATGCAACAACCTACCATGCGGTACCTTGTCAAAGGCCTTGCTAAAATCCATGTAGACAACATCAACTGCACTGCGCTCATCTATCTTCTTGGCTACCCCTTCAAAAAACTCAATCAAATTTGTGAGACATGATTTTCCACTCACAAAGCCATGCTGACTGTCCCTAATCAGTCCTTGCGTCTCTAAATGCCTGTAGATCCTGTCTCTCAAAATACCTTCCAACAATTTACCCACAACAGATGTGAGGCTCACTGGCCTGTAGTTCCCAGGGTTTTTCCTGCAGTCCTTTTTAAACAAAGGCACAACATTTGTCATTTTCAAGCTTCAGGCACCTCACCCGTGACTATCGATGATTCAAATATCTCGGTGAGGAGACCCGCAATTTCTTCCCTAGCCTCCCACAATGTCCTGGGATATACTTCATCAGGTCCCGGGGATTTATCTACCTTGATGCGCTTTAAGACTTCCAGCACCTCCTTCTCTGTAATATGTACACTCCTCAAGACATCACTATTTATTTCCCCAAGTTTCTTTAAAGTAAAATATTTAAAGCTCCTTTAAAGTAAAATATTTATTAAAACAAAGAAGTAAAAGTTACTCTTAAAACTTGAGAACACCTTGGCACAGTTAACACTACTTTTTAGACTTTTCCAAACGGATCTTGCCTTAAATAACTCAGAGCTAACCCCCCGCTTTTAGATGGCAACAGTCCTTATAGATTTTCTAATCTATTAAATTCCAGTAACTTTACCACACAATGCCCCACTGGTATTAGGTTATTCACTGAGGGTGACAGCAAACTGGTTCTCCAGGTCTAGCCCTGTCCATACACTCTGTCTTCTTTGCGATCTTACCAGCCACCACACTTCTTTGAGATCTCACCAGCTATCATGTTTTCTTAAATCTATTTTTTTCGTTTGATCTCACCCTCTATTATTTCTACAATACTTTAGAAGTTCCCTTTCCCAGAATCGATCAACCCTTTATTTTTACTTTATGGCTACAATATTTTAAAAGTAAACTTACTCTATCTTTGCCTCGTCTATTTATAATCTTCTAATCTGTATATGTTCCACTTTGAAGTACAATAGCCAACTTCAACCATTTATTTCTTGACCTTATGTAAATTTTTTTATTGAAGTTCTCTTGGTTTTCCCTGTTCATCTCAATAACAATCCAACTGCTTTCATAACCTTCTCATTGATGTCTGAATGTTGCAGTTATTCTTTATCTAATCCAACCAAACCAGTCATACCCGACAAGAATGTTTTCCAGTATATGAGAATGTCAGTGATACTACAAAAGAAAAAAAAGTTATTGTTTTCCTGATAAGATGTGAAGTTATTTAAATCCCCAGGCCTTTAAAAACAAAAAAAAGTCTGCCTATATCCATTGTTTGTTGACATTATCCCAAGGGCGATCATTACATCATTATTAATACTTTGTGGCTTTCCACAGGTTGTAAGTATCCCAGCATGGCTCCTATTTTTACAATTTGATTGACAGTTCAAAGAACTTATTAAAGTATTAGCTATCTTTGATATGGGGTCATGAATACAAGACTGTTTGTTTCTATAAGGGATTATGTACTTGAGGGACTTTTAAAGTTTTGAATGGGCTTTCATGTGTGGAAATGATTTTTAATATAGTGAAATCTATAAAGGATATTTAGACATTTTATTTCATCTCAACCTAGCTCCTGAGGTCTGCCATGGTGGATATTAAGTGAGTTGATAGGAAGGGTATAGGAGACCACATATATACATACAAATTAGGAGCAGGAGTAGCTCATTTGGCTCCTCAAGCCTGCTCCATCATTCAAGAATATATGGCTGATCTGATTGTAACCTGAACCTCACATTCCTGCCTGCCCCGATAATTTTTCACCTTCTTGTTAATGAAGAATCTATCTAGCTCTGCCTTAAAAATATTCAAAGATTCTGCTTCCACTGCCTTTTGAGCAAAGGAGTTCCAGAGACTTATGACCCTCTGAGAGAAAGAAATTCTCCTAATCTCCACCTTAAACGAGTGGACCACTTATTTTAAAATAGTGACCCCCACCCCCCCAGTTCTAAATTCTCCCACAAGAGAAAACATTCTCTTCACATAAGATGACACAGTGGTTAGCACTGCAGTCTCACAGCACCAGGGATCCGGGTTTGATTCCCGGCTTGGGTCACTGTCTGTGCGGCGTCTGCACGTTCTCTCTATGTCTGCGTGGGTTTCCTCCGGATTCTCTGGTTTCCTCCCACAGTCCAAAAGATGTGCTGGTTAGGTGCATTGGCCATGCTAAATTCTCCCTCAGTGCATCCGAACAGGTGCTGGAGTGTGGCGACTAGCGGATTTTCAAGTAACTTCATTGCAGTGTTAATGTAAGCCTACATGTGACACTAATAAATAGACTTTAAAATAACTTTTAAACTTTAACCTTGTCAATACCCCTCAGGATCTTAAATGTTTTGATCAAATCATCTCTTACTCTTCTAAAGTCCAATAGATACAAACCTAACTTTTTCAATCTTTCTCCATAAGACAACCTGTCCATTCCTGTCCATTATTAGTCTTGTAAACCTTCTCTGAACCTCTTCTAATGCATTTACATCTTTCTTTAGATAAGGAGACCAGTACTGTACACAGTATTCCAGATGTGATCTCACCATCTGAACAACTGAAACATAAATTCCTTATTTTTGTAATCAGTTCCCCTCATAATAAACAATAACATTCTATTAGCTTTCCTAATTATGGACTATGTCCGTATCCTAGTTTTTTGTGATTCATGCACTAGGACACCCAGATCCCTCTGCACTTCAGAGCTCTGCAATCTCTCACCCATTTAGATGATAAACTTCTTTATTCTTCCTGCCAAATGGGCAATTTCACATTTTCCCACATTATATTCCATTTTGCCAGGTTTATGCCCACTCACTGGGCACAATTTTCTGGCCATTCCCGTCAGTGGGATCTTATGGTCCTGCCCATGGTGACCCCTTGCTGTGGGTTTCCCGGCGGCGCAGGGTGTGAACAACTGGAAACCCCGTTGATAGTAGTGCGAAGATACCACTGCTGGCCAAGGATGGGCCATCTCCGCTCCTGCAAAACACACTGTGGAAGGTGCGGAAAATCCTGCCACTATGAGCCTTTGTAGCCTCCTTATGTTCTTATCACAATTTACTTTCCGATCTATCTGTGTGTCCTAGGCAAATTAATAACCATACCTTCAGTCCTTTCATCCAAATCATTTATATAAATTGTAAGAATTTGAGGCCCCAGCTCTGATCCCTATGGCACACCACTCATCACATCCTGTCAACCAGAAAATATCAGTTAGCCAATTCTCTGTTTCTTGTCAGCTAGCCAATTTTCAATCCATGCTAATATGTTACCCTCTACACTATCAGTTTTTTTTTGCAATAACCTTTGATGTGGCGCCTTATCAGATGCCTTCTAGAAATCTAAGTACAGTACACCCACTGGTTTCCCTTTATCCAAAGTGTATGTGACTCCTTTAAATAACTCCAAAGAATTGGTTGTACATGATTTCCCTTACAAAGATATGTAGAGGGACAGGTAGAATTGAGGAAGCAGGGGGGCTGCAGAAGGACTTGGACAGGTTGGGAGAATGGGCAAAGAAGTGGCAGATGGAATACAACATGGAAAAGTGTGAGGTTATGCACTTTGGAAGGAGGAATGGAGGCATAGACTATTTTCTAAATGGGAAAATGCTTCGGAAATCAGAAACACAAAGGGACCTGGGAGTCATTGTTCAAGATTCTTTTAAGGTTAACGTGCAGGTTCAGTCGGCAGTTAGGAAGGCAAATGCAATGTTAGCATTCATGTTGAGAGGGCTAGAATACAAGAGCAGGGATGTACTTCTGAGGCTGTATAAAGCTCTGGTCAGATCACATTTTGAGTACTGTGAACAGTTGGGGTCCCATATCTAAGGAAGGGTGTGCTGGACTTGGAAAGGGTCCAGAGGAGGTGCACAAGAATGATCCCTGGAATGAAGAGCTTGTCGTATGAGGAACAGCTGAGGATTTTGGGTCTGTACTCGTTGGAGTTTAGAAGGATGAGGGGGGATCTTATTGAAACTTACAGGATACTGCGAGGCCTGGATAGAGTGGATGTGGAGAGGATGTTTCCACTAGTAGGAAAAACTAGAACCAGAGGGCACAACCTCAGGCGAAAGGGACGATCCTTTAAAACAGAGATGAGGAGGAGTTTTTTCAGCCAGGGAGTGGTGAATCTGTGGAACTCTTTGCCTCAGAAGGCTGTGGAGGCCAGGTCATTGAGTGTGTTTAAGACAGAGATCGATAGGTTCTTGATTAATAAGGGGGATCAGGGGTTATGGGGAAAAGGCAGGAGAATGGGGATGAGAAAAATATCAGCCATGATTGAATGGCGGAGCAGACTCAATGGGCTGAGTGGCCTAATTTTGCTCCTGTGTCTTATTGTCTTATGGTCTTTCACAAAACTATATTGACTCTGCCTGATTGCCTTGAAATTTTCTAAGTATCCTGCTATAACCTCTTTAATAATGGCCTCTAACATGTTCTCTATGACATACGTCAAGCTAACTGGCCTGTACTTTCCTGCTTTTTGTCTCCCTCCCTTTTGAATAATAAGATACATTTGCTATTTTCCAATCCAATGGAACTTTCCCCAAATCTAGGAAATTTTGGAAAATTATAACTAATGCATCAGCTACTTGACTAGCTACTTCTTTCATGACCTTAGGATGAATTCCATCCAGACCCAGGAATTTGTCAGCACACTGACCAACAATTTGCTCCGTACCACTTTCCTGATGATTGTAGTTTTCCTGCGTTCCTCCCTTCCATTTCCTGATTTACACCTATTTCTGAGATGTTATTTGTGTCCTCTGTAGTGGAGACTGATATAAAATACCTTTTATCTGCCATAGCCTTGCTTTCCATGATCAATTCCCCATGGGTGGGCAGCATAGGTTCACATGAGTTTGCATTGTGTTGACATGGGGCTATAAGGGACATTTGGGGTGGGTGGGGGGTATGCATTGAAATGGAGGTTATGAGGGACTATTTGGGTTGGTTTAAAGTTTAGTTTATTATTATCACAAGTAGGCTTACATTTACACTACAGTGAAGTTACTGTGAAAATTCCCTAGTTGCCTCTCTCCAACACCTGTTCAGGTACAATGAGGGAGAATTTAGCATGGCCACTGCACCTAACCAGCCTGTCCTTTGGACAATGGGACGGAGCACCCGGAGGAAACCCACGCAGACACGGGGAGAATGTACAAACTCCACACAGATAGTGAGCCAATCTGGGAATCGAACCCGGGTCCCTGACGCTGTGAGGCAGCAATGCTAACCACTATGTCACTGTGTTGACATGGAATGTATGAGGAATGGGGTTCGGTTGTGGGCAAGTGTTGGCATGGATGGATATGGGAAATCAGTTGGGGTAATGGAGTGTGAGGGGGAAGGTTAAAGGATTTAATGTTTATCAAAGCCACTGGGACAAAGTCTGACAGAACCAATGTAGACCTTTTAACAACAGCCCACCTTGGCATTCAATAACCCTTGTGGCCACCTCCAATTTGTGTCCGGCCCAACTCCATCCCACACCTGCGCCTCCTGCACAGCAACTGAGTCTGATGAGACACCTTTTCCCAAGATGGATAAAACAAGCTCAGAAATTTCCAGACTCATGTTACCCACCTCAGAAGCAAAAATGCAGCCTTATATCACTTGTTCCTTCACTGTTGCAGGAGCAAACATAAGAATTCTACCCATACAGTACTTTGGGGACACTTACATCAGATGGACTGTAGTGGCTTACAATTACCTTCTCAAGGGGAACTAGGAAGGGGCAATAAATATTGGCCTTGCTGACATCCCATGAATGAATAAAAAAAGCAATGCATGGCCTCATTCTTAGCTGTAATGAAATCCATCTGCCTCAGTTTTTCCCATTCATGTAATCTATCAATGTCACTTTGTAATTTTATGTTCCCGTCTACATTGCTTATTGTGTCACTAACCTTTGTGCCATCAGTAAAACCTGGCTTTATGGCTCTCGATTGTGTTATCTCGGTCATTAATTAATGACTTAGAGTGGGCTCCTTCTGTGCTGTATCATTCTATGATTCTCTGAAATGGCAAAGGATAGCTGGAAGCAGGGAACGGTACCAATCTGGACTGTAAAGATTGTGTTTAGGAGAAAACGAATAACTTGCTGGATGGGTGCTAAAATATATTTATACGTTTGCAGAGGCTCTAACTAACACAATGTTAGAATTTAGTTGCGTCGATAAAAGACGCTAAAGCATGTGACATCCACTTTGATTATGTTAGCTGATACCTTTTGTGCTGTTAGCTGAACCATTAGATGTCAAAGCATCTGCTCTCTGCAGTATAGTGCGCCTTGATTAAAATATACTGTGTCAGTAATTAAAGTCCAATATCAGCATGTTGGTCCCAGTTCCCAAGCAGATTAGCCTGTCAATTAAAGCCCTGTTGTGTTTCATTTATCTGCTAATTATTTTATTAACATCATCCATCTTCCCCCCCACTCTAATTAATTGAAGAAAGAGTCATTAATACTGAAGAACGGTCCATTGTATGACTTTGCAGTTAGAATAGTAGAATTGTACAGCATCGAGAAGGGCCATTCACTCCCTCATGCCTGTGCTAGCACTTCTTAAAAATTCATTCGTGGGACATGGCGTCGCTGGCTGGCCAGCATTTATTGCCCTTCCCTAGTTGCCCTTGAGAAGGTGTTGGTGAGCTGCCTTCTTGAATCGCTGCAGTCCATGTGCTGTGGGTTGACCCACAATGCCGTTAGGGAGGGAATTCCAGGATTTTGACCCAGTGACTGCAAAAGGATAGCGATATATTTCCAAGTCAGGATGGTGAGTGTCTTGGAGGGGAACTTGAAGCTGGTGGTGTTCTGATGTATATACTGCCCTTGTTCTTCTAGATGGAAGTGGTCATGGGTTTGGAAGGTGCTGTCTAAGGATCTTTGGTGAATTGCTGCAGTGCATCCTGTAGATGGTACACACTGCTGCTACTGAGTGTTGGTGGATTGAATGTTTGTAGATGTGGTGTTAATCAAGCGGGCTGCTTTATCCTGGATGGTGTCAAGCTTCTTGAGTATTGTTGGAGCTGCACCCATCCAGGCAAGTGGGGAGTATTCCATCACACTCCTGACTTGTGCCTTGTAGATGATGGATAGGCTTTGGGGAGTCAGGAGGTGAGTTACTCGCTGCAGTATTCCTAGCCTCGTATCTGCTCTTGTAGCCACTGTGTTTATGTGGTGAGTCCAGTTGAGTTTCTGGTCAATGGTAACCCCAAGAATGATGACAGTGGAGGATTCAGCGATGGTTACACCATGAATGTCAAGGGGCGGTGGTTAGAGTGTCTCTTATTGGTGATGGTCCTTGCCTGTCATTTTTGTGGCGCGAATGTTACTTGCCACTTGTCAGCCCAAGCCTGGATATTGTCCAGATCTTGTTGCATTTGAACATGGACTGCTTCAGTATCTGAGGATTCGCAAATGGTGCTGAACATTGTGCAATCATCGGCGAACATCCCCACTTCTGACTTTATGACGGAGGGAAGGTCATTGATGAAGCAGCTGAAGATTGTTGGGCCTTGGTCTACCCTGAGGGACTCCTGCAGAGATGGCCTGGAGCTGAGATGACTGACCCTCCACTTTGAAAGAGCTGTTCATTTAGTCATCCTCTACTTGTTCCCACAAGAGGAAACATCCTACCTGCAATTTATTTATTTTCAAATATCTATCTCATTCCCTCTGAAAGTTAATATTGAATCTGCTTCCACCATCCTTTCAGGTAGCGCTGCTTGTAATGACTTACAGTGTAAAAAAAAACTTCTCATCTCCCTGTTGCTTCTTTTGTGATTTATCGTAAATCTGAGCTCTCTGACTATCCTGCAGTTTGTCCTTATTTGTGCTACCAAGTTCCAGCATCCCTCCATCTACAAAAGATGATGGACTTTCAGCAAACAAGTCAATTGCAGACAATGTGGCTTCATACGGCACACCTTTGCTGATGGCTGAAGAGGTCAATCTTCGAGAGGTTGGTTCTACTACAAGTGCAACACATGAAGCTACCGAGTGTTGTAGGTTGTTGTTTTCAGCATTGGTATCTGCTGCCAAGCTCCTGTAGCCACTGGTTATCAAGGTGATGCATGTCAGCCCACAGGAGATGTCGTCATTATCCTTTATCACCAGCTAGTGAGTCCCAGGTGTGGTGATAGGTGTCTGAGGCCTTTATGTCACATTTGCAAGTGTTCTTCAAGCAGAGCTTTGGGCATCCTACAGTTTAACAAATCTCTGGCTGCCTCACCCTATCAAAACCATTCATGATTCTGAACACTTCTCTGAAATCTCCTCTTAACAAAGAACAAAGAAAATTACAGCACAGGAACAGGCCCTTCGGCCCTCCAAGCCCGTACCGACCATGCTGCCTGACTGAACTAAAACCCCCTACCCTTCCGGGGACCATATCCCTCTATTCCCATCCTATTCATATATTTGCCAAGACACCCCTTAAAAATCACTACCGTATCCGCTTCCACTACCTCCCCCAGCAACGAGTTCAAGGCACCCACTTGTCTCTGTGTAAAAAGTCTGCCTCGTACATCTCTCTTAAACCTTGCCCCTCGCACCTTAAACCTGTGCCCCCTAGTAATTGACTCTTCCACCCTGGGAAAAAGCTTCTGACTATCCACTCTGTCCATGCCTCTCATAATCTTGTAGACTTCTATCAGGTTGCCCCTCAACCTCCGTCATTCCAGTGAGAACAAACCAAGTTTCTCCAACCTCTCCTCATAGCTAATGCCCTCCATACCAAGCAATATCCTGGTAAATCTTTTCTGTACCCTCTCCAAAGCCTCCTCATCCTTCTGGTAGTGTGGCAACCAGAATTGAACACTATATTCCAAGTGCGGCCTAACTAAGGTTCTATAAAGCTGCAACATGACTTGCCAATTTTTAAACTCAATGCCCCGGCCGATGAAGGCAAGCATGCCGTATGCCTTCTTGACTACCTTATCCATGTGCGTTGTCACTTTCAGTGACCTGTGTACCTGTACACTCAGATCCCTTTGCCTATCAATACTCTTAAGGGTTCTGCCATTTACTGTATATTTCCTATCTGTATTAGACCTTCCAAAGTGCATTACCTCACATTTGTCCGGATTAAACTCCATCTGCCATCTCTCCGTCTAAGTCTCCAACCGATCTATATCCTGCTGTATCCTCTGATGGTCCCCATCGCTATCCACAAATCCACCAACCTTCTCTACTTTGAGATCCAGACTTCTCCAGTCTCTCCAGATAACTGAAATTCCTTGTTCCTGCTATGGTATGAGTTTACAATACTAATAGGGACCTCCTGTCACTGATGGAGAATACTTGACTGAATGTAAATCATAGTTGGTGCAGCCACAGTTTGATGAAGTTACCGATCTTTCCCACTTGACATCGGGCTGTGCCTTCTGGCTTCTTGAGCAGGTCATTTAGAGAAATGAAGTAAACTGGACACAAATATCTGATTCGTTAAAACCTGTTTAAGTGTCTCATGAAATGGAGCAATTTACAGTAACTTGGAACACAAACAGGTCGTTTGGCCAAACTGCTCCATGCCAAAGTTAATGCCCCACTCGAGCCTACTCTGATCCTTCCTGTCTAACTCTTTTAGCATTACCCTCTATTCCTTTCTCCAGCTGGTCTGGCCCTCAGCAAGTGCAGGGTTAGGTCCTCCATTTATTTGGCCCTGATGTCGGGAACCTAAAGCTCACGATAAAATTCAGCCTTGATGATTCTCATTGGCCACAGCTATTGGTTGGTCTCATCTCTGCCAACTGTCTGAAATTAAACCAGTCTGTTTGATTTGATTGTGATTTGATTTATTATTGCCACATGTATTAGTATACAGTGAAAAGTATTGTTTCTTGCACGCTATACAGACAAAGCATACCGTTCATAGAGAAGGAAAGGAGGGGGTGCAGAATGTAGTGTTACTGTCATAGCTAAGGTGTAGAGAAGACATGAATCAAAACATTGTTTGAGTGTTTAAAAGAGTTAGAATAGAGTCTTAGAAGCATCGAGTGAGAGTAAAAGATGGAATTAGATGAAATGCTGGGCACAGTTTGCAAGAAGTCGCCACGCTCTGTCGCCATAACCTTGGTATCTATTTGATCCTGAGGTGAGCTTCCAATGATATACTTGTGCCAGCACTAAGACCCATCTATTTCTGTCTCTGTAATATCACCCAACTTTGCCCCTGTCTCAGTTCATGTGCTCTGAAGCCCTCATTCATGCCTTTACCTCTAAATTTGATGATTCCAACACAAGCTTAGCTGGTCTCCCACATTCTATCATCCGCAGACTTAAGGTCATTAAAAATTTTGCTGCCTGTGTCTTAACTGATACAAAGTCCCGTTTGCCCATCACCCCTGTTCCCACTGATCAACATTGGTTTGAATGTATTAATGATGCTCCTTGTTTGAACAAAGAACAAAGGAAATTACAGCACAGGAACAGGCCTTTCGGCCCACCAAGCCTGCACCGACCATGCTGCCCGACTTAATTAAAACCCCCTACCCTTCCAGGGACCATATCCCTCTATTCCCATCTCATTCAAAGAACAAAGAACAAAGAACAGTACAGCACAGGAAACAGGCCCTTCGGCCCTCCAAGCCTGTGCCGCTCCTTGGTCCAACTAGACCAATCGTTTGTATCCCTCCATTCCCAGGCTGCTCATGTGACTATCCAGGTAAGTCTTAAACGATGTCAGCGTGCCTGCCTCCACCACCCTACTTGGCAGCGCATTCCAGGCCCCCACCACCCTCTGTGTAAAAAACGTCCCTCTGATATCTCATGTACTTGTCAAGACACCCCTTAAAAGTCACTACCGTATCCGCTTCCACTACCTCCCCCGGCAACGAGTTCCAGGCACCCACCACTCTCTGTGTAAAAAATCTGCCTCATACATCTCTTTTAAACCTTGCCCCTCGCATCTTAAACCTATGCCCCCTAGTAATTGACTCTTCCACCCTAGGAAAAAGCTTCTGACTATCCACTCTGTCCATGCCTCTCATAATCTTGTAGACTTCTATCAGGTCTCCCCTCAATCTCCGTCGCTCCAGTGAGAACAAACAAAGTTTACATAGAACATAGAACATAGAACAGTACAGCACAGAACAGGCCCTTCGGCCCACGATGTTGTGCCGAGCTTTATCTGAAACCAAGGTCAAGCTATCCCACTCCCTATCATCCTGGTGTGCTCCATGTGCCTATCCAATAACCGCTTAAATGTTCCTAAAGTGTCTGACTCCAACCTCTTCTCATAGCTAATGCACTCCATACCAGGCAACATCCTGGTAAATCTTTTCTGTACCCTCTCCAAAGCCTCCACATCCTTCTGGTAGTGTGGCGACCAGAATTGAACACTATATTCCAAGTGCGGCCTAACTAAGGTTCTATAAAGCTGCAACATGAACCGGGGAATGGGGCATTTCTGCCAAGTAAAAAGAGGAGCCCAGCGTACCTGGCGGCCGGTGAGAAATTGAGTTGGGGGGTGGTGTGTGCAGTACATCTTTGCACTGCAATTCTAACTGAACTCACGCCCTGTAGGAAAGCATGGGTTAAAATTGCTCCCATTGCCTTTTGTTTTGGTTAAATGTGTAGATGCTTGTCTGAGTTTTCAAGTTTTGTTTTCAAGTTGCAGGATCTCTGTGTTGGCCTTCACATGCTGCACCGCCTCATGATGGATCTCCATACCAAATTAAAGGCAAGATTTAACAGAACATTAATTTATCTTTTACCTTAACTTCACTTTCCTGCCCCATCTCCATATCCCAAGGGCAACTCCAGATGGGTAATAAATGCTGACCTTGCAAATGATAACCATATTCCCTGAACGATTTATAAAAATAAACCCTTGATTAATGTCCAAAATCTGGTTTAAGTGGATGAAAAGCTTTGAAAAAGCAGTTTCTTGCCCAGCAGAGGAAATCCATGAGAACCCAATAACAGTAAGAAGTCTCACAACACCAGGTTAAAGTCCAACAGGTTTATTTGGTAGCAAATCTCACTCGCTTTGGTAGAATCTCACTAGCTGTTCTGTCTGGAGACAATACACATCTCTTTAACCTGTGTTGAATGCTCCCTCCACCCACATTGTCTGTACCTTTAAGACCTGGCTGGTTGTAGAGATTCGCATTCTAATTAGTATTCTGTAACTTGATTTCTGTGTCTGTGCACTGTTTGAGATGGTATTTGCTACCAAATAAACCTGTTGGACTTTAACCTGGTGTTGTGAGACTTCTTTCTGTGCTTACCCCAGTCCAATGCCGGCATCTCCACATCAGAACCCAATAAACCAGGGTTTCCCAAACTTTTCCAGCCACCAATCCTTTTGATCTCCCAAGAGTACTGAGAGAACCCCTCAGAAACATTCTTATTATATTGAAGAATTAAACCACAAATAAATTGACTGTTTTTGTTTCCAGTTTGGGAACCTCTGCTCTATGTAACGCCTAGGCCAATCAACACTGACTTGCCAGCCAATCAACACCATTTTCTTCTTAAGTATAAATTGTTGTGATTGTTTGAAATTTGACATTCTTGTGTTTGTCCTGATGAGTGCAAGATGAAAAGCTTCAACAACATGTCCCTCTTTTCAGCAATAACCCATGCAAAGTTCAGCAGCTAATATCAGCAATGGTGATATTGTGGCTAAGCAGTTTCTCTTCTGAATTCCACAGGCCCAGCAGCTGTGGGAGCTATTCTGCTCAGTTGAACTCCGATTGATTCCTGTTTTGGCAGGTGAGCAACCACAAACTGTCAGCATGAGTGCCACAAGGCGATAACGAGCTCTTCAATTCTGCACATGAATGAGGCAGGCAATGATTACTGTTTGCTTTAGTTGCATGGAGGTTCTCAAAATGTTTGATGATACCGTCATCGGGCATTTGTTATTGATAAACTTATGGCGTACCGCCCCCAGAATTCTCTGGTGAGTTTTGCAGGTTGGATGAACATAGAACATAGAACATAGAACATTACAGCACAGAACAGGCCCTTCGGCCCACGATGTTGTGCCGACCTTCATCTGAAACCAAGATCAAGCTATCCCACTCCCTACCATCCTGGTGTGCTCCATGTGCCTATCCAATAACCGCTTAAATGTTCCTAAAGTGTCTGACTCCACTATCACTGCAGGCAGTCCATTCCACACCCCAACCACTCTCTGCGTGAAGAACCTACCTCTGATATCCTTCCTATATCTCCCACCATGAACCCTATAGTTATGCCCCCTTGTAATAGCTCCATCCACCCGAGGAAATAGTCTTTGAACGTTCACTCGATCTATCCCCTTCATCATTTTATAAACCTCTATTAAGTCTCCCCTCAATCTCCTCCGCTCCAGAGAGAACAGCCCCAGCTCCCTCAACCTTTCCTCATAAGACCGACACTCCAAACCAGGCAGCATCCTGGTAAATCTCCTCTGCACTCTTTCCAGCGCTTCCACATCCTTCTTATAGTGAGGTGACCAGAACTGCACGCAATATTCCAAATGCGGTCTCACCAAGGTCCTGTACAGTTGCAGCATAACCACACGGCTCTTAAACTCCAACCCCCTGTTAATAAAAGCTAACACACTATAGGCCTTCTTCACAGCTCTATCCACTTGAGTGGCAACCTTTAGAGATCTGTGGATATGGACCCCAAGATCTCTCTGTTCCTCCACAGTCTTCAGAACCCTACCTTTGACCCTGTAATCCACATTTAAATTAGTCCTACCAAAATGAATCACCTCACATTTATCAGGGTTAAACTCCATTTGCCATTTTTCAGCCCAGCTTTGCATCCTATCTATGTCTCTTTGCAGCCTACAACAGCCCTCCACCTCATCCACTACTCCACCAATCTTGGTGTCATCAGCAAATTTACTGATCCACCCTTCAGCCCCCTCCTCTAAGTCATTAATAAAAATCACAAAGAGCAGAGGACCAAGCACCGATCCCTGCGGCACTCCGCTAGCAACCTGCCTCCAGTCCGAAAATTTTCCATCCACCACCACCCTCTGTCTTCGATCAGATAGCCAGTTACCTATCCAATCGGCCAACTTTCCCTCTATCCCACACCTCCTTACTTTCATCATAAGCCGACCATGGGGGACCTTATCAAACGCCTTACTAAAATCCATGTATATGACATCAACCGCCCTACCTTCATCAACACACCTAGTTACCTCCTCAAAAAATTCTATCAAATTTGTGAGGCACGATTTGCCCTTCACAAATCCGTGCTGACTATCCCGGATTAATCCGCATCTTTCTAAATGGTCGTAAATCCCATCCCTAAGGACCTTTTCCATCAATTTACCAACCACCGAAGTCAGACTAACCGGTCTATAATTACCAGGGTCATTTCTATTCCCTTTCTTAAACAGAGGAACAACATTCGCCACTCTCCAGTCCTCTGGCACCATCCCCGTGGACAGCGAGGACCCAAAGATCAAAGCCAAAGGCTCTGCAATCTCATCCCTCGCCTCCCAAAGAATCCTAGGATACATTTCATCAGGCCCAGGGGACTTATCGACCTTCAGTTTATTCAAAACTGCCAAGACATCCTCCCTCCGAACATCTATTTCCTCCAGCCTATTAGCCTGTAACACCTTCTCTTCCTGAAAAACATGGCCCCTCTCCTTGGTGAACACTGAAGAAAAGTATTCATTCATCACCTCGCCTATCTCTACTGATTCCATACACAAGTTCCCACCACTGTCCTTGACCGGCCCTAACCTCACCCTGGTCATTCTTTTATTCCTCACATAAGAGTAAAAAGCCTTGGGGTTTTCCTTGATCCGACCCGCCAAGGACTTCTCATGTCCCCTCCTAGCTCTCCTCAGCCCCTTTTTCAGCTCATTCCTTGCTAACTTGTAACCCTCAATCGAGCCATCTGAACCTTGTTTCCTCATCCCTACATAAGCTTCCCTCTTCCTTTTCACAAGACATTCCACCTCTTTTGTGAACCACGGTTCCCTCACTCGGCCATTTCCTCCCTGCCTGACAGGGACATACCTATCAAGGACACCCAGTATTTGTTCCTTGAAAAAGTTCCACTTTTCATCAGTGCCTTTCCCTGACAGTTTCTGTTCCCATCTTATGCCCCCTAATTCTTGCCTAATCGCATCATAATTACCTCTCCCCCAATTGTAAGCCTTGCCCTGCCGTCCGGCCCTATCCCTCTCCATTGCAATAACAAAAGACACCGAATTGTGGTCACTATCTCCAAAGTTCTCTCCCACAACCAAATCTAACACTTGGCCCGGTTCATTTCCCAGTACCAAATCCAATGTGGCCTCACCCCTTGTCGGCCTATCCACATATTGTGTCAGGAAACCCTCCTGCACACACTGCACAAAAAGTGATGACATGACTTTTTTTTCCTGATTCCCCAGTCCTTGGCTCCCGAAGGCCATTGTCTCACAAGCACAAAGAATAAAGAACAGTACAGCGCAGGAAACAGGCCCTTCGGCCCTCCAAGCCTGTGCTGCTCATTGGTCCAACTAGACCAATCGTTTGTATCCCTCCATTCCCAGACTGCTCATGTGACTACCCAGGTAAGTCTTAAACGATGCCAGCGTGTCTGCCTCCACCACCCTACTTGGCAGTGCATTCCAGGCCCCCACCACTCTCTGTGTAAAAAAACGTCCCTCTGATATCTGAGTTATACCTCGTCCCTCTCACCTTGAGCCCGTGATCCCTCGTGATCTTCACCTCCGACCTGGGAAAATGCTTCCCACTGTTCACCCTATCTATACCCTTCATAATTTTGTACACCTCTATTAGGTCTCCCCTCATTCTCCGTCTTTCCAGGGAGAACAAGCCCAGTTTACCCAATCTCTCCTCATAGCTAAGACCCTCCATACCAGGCAACATCCTGGTAAACCTTCTCTGCACTCTCTCTAAAGCCTCCACGTCCTTCTGGTAGTGCGGCGACCAGAACTGGACGCAGTACTCCAAATGTGGCCTAACCAGCGTTCTATATAGCTGCAACATCAGACTCCAGCTTTTATACTCTATACCCCATCCTATAAAGGCAAGCATACCATATGCCTTCTTCACCACCTTCTCCACCTGTGCTGCCACCTTCAAGGATTTGTGGACTTGCACACCTAGGTCCCTCTGTGTTTCTATACTCTTGATGGCTCTGCCATTTATTGTATAACTCCCCCCTACATTAGTTCTTCCAAAATGCATCACTTCGCATTTATCTGGATTAAATTCCATCTGCCATTTCTCCGCCCAATTTTCCAGCCTATCTGTATCCTGCTGTATTGTCCGACAATGTTCATCGCTATCCGCAAGTCCAGCCATCTTCGTGTCATCCGCAAACTTGCTCATAATACCAGTTATACCTTCTTCCAAATCATTTATATATATCACAAATAGCAGAGGTCCCAGTACAGAGCCCTGCGGAACACCACTGGTCACAGACCTCCAGCCAGAAAAAGACCCTTCGACCACTACCCTCTGTCTCCTGTGGCCAAGCCAATTTTCTACCCATCTAGCCACTTCTCCTTGTATCCCATGAGCCTTAACCTTCTTAACCAACCTACCGTGAGGGACTTTGTCAAATGCCTTACTGAAATCCATATAGACGACATCCACGGCCCTTCCTTCGTCAACCGTTTTTGTCACTTCCTCAAAAAACTCCACCAAATTTGTAAGGCACGACCTCCCTCTTACAAAACCATGCTGTCTGTCACTAATGAGATTGTTCCGTTCTAAATGCGCATACATCCTGTCTCTAAGATCCTCTCCAACAACTTCCCTACCACGGACGTCAAGCTCACTGGCCTATAATTATCCGGGTTATCCCTACTACCCTTCTTAAATAATGGTACCACATTCGCTATCCTCCAATCCTCAGGGACCTCACCTGTAACCAATGAAGAGACAAAGATTTCCGTCAGAGGCCCAGCAATGACACTCTTGTCTCCCTGAGCAGTCTCGGATAGATGCCATCAGGCCCTGGGGATCTGTCAGTTTTAATGTTACCTAAAAAAACCTAACACTTCCTCCCTTGTAATGGAGATTCTCTCTAACGGGCCAACACCTCCCTCTGAGACACTCCCAGTCAACAAGTCCCTCTCCTCTGTGAATACCAATGCAAAGTATTCATTTAGGATCTCCCCTATTCCCTTGGGTTCTAAGCATAATTCCCCTCCTTTGTCCCTGAGAGGTCCGACTTCTTCCCTGACAACTCTTTTGTTCCTAACATATGAATAAAATACCTTAGGATTCTCCTTAATCCTGTCTGCCAAGAACACTTCGTGACCTCTTTTTGCCCTTCTAACTCCCCGTTTGAGTTCTTTCCTACTCTCTCTGTATTCCTCCAGAGCTGCATCTGTTTTCAGTTGCCTGGACCTAACGTACGCCTCTCTTTTCTTTTTGATCAAATCCGCAATTTCCCTGGTTATCCACGGCTCTCGAATCCTACCTTTCCTATCCTTCCTTTTTACAGGCACATGCCTGTCCTGCAGCCTTATCAACTGTTCCTTAAAAGACTCCCACATGCCAGACGTGGACTTACCCCTGAACGGCCTCTCCCAATCAACGGCCACCAATTCCTGCCTAATCCGGCTATAGTTAGCCTTCCCCCAATTTAGCACCCTACGCTTAGGACAACACTCGTCCTTGTCCATTACTATCCTAAAGTTAACAGAGTTGTGGTCACTATTTGCCACATGTTCCCCTACTAAAACTTTGACGACCTGACTGGGCTCATTTCCCAGAACTAGGTCCAGTATAGAACATATAGAACATAGAAAGCCACAGCACAAACAGGCCCTTCGGCCCACAAGTTGCGCCGATCACATCCCCACCTCTAGGCCTATCTATAGCCCTCAATCCCATTAAATCCCATGTACTCATCCAGAAGTCTCTTAAAAGACCCCAACGAGTTTGCCTCCACCACCACCGACGTCAGCCGATTCCACTCACCCACCACCCTCTGAGTGAAAAACTTACCCCTGACATCCCCCCTGTACCTACCCCCCAGCACCTTAAACCTGTGTCCTCTCGTAGCAACCATTTCAGCCCTTGGAAATAGCCTCTGAGAGTCCACCCTATCCAGACCCCTCAACATCTTGTAAACCTCTATCAGGTCACCTCTCATCCTTCGTCTCTCCAGGGAGAAGAGACCAAGCTCCCTCAACCTATCCTCATAAGGCATGCCCCCCAATCCAGGCAACATCCTTGTAAATCTCCTCTGCACCCTTTCAATGGCTTCAACATCTTTCCTGTAATGAGGTGACCAGAACTGCGCGCAGTACTCCAAGTGGGGTCTAACCAGGGTCCTATAAAGCTGCAGCATTATCTCCCGACTCCTAAACTCAATCCCTCGATTAATGAAGGCCAGTACGCCATACGCCTTCTTGACCGCATCCTCCACCTGCGAGGCCGATTTAAGAGTCCTATGGACCCGGACCCCAAGGTCCTTCTGATCCTCTACACTGCTAAGAATGGTACCCTTCATTTTATACTGCTGCTCCATCCCATTGGATCTGCCAAAATGGATCACTACACACTTATCCGGGTTGAAGTCCATCTGCCACTTCTCCGCCCAGTCTTGCATTCTATCTATGTCTCGCTGCAACTTCTGACATCCCTCCAAACTATCCACAACACCACCTACCTTGGTGTCGTCAGCAAACTTACCAACCCATCCCTCCACTTCCTCATCCAGGTCATTTATGAAAATGACAAACAGCAAGGGTCCCAAAACAGATCCCTGGGGCACTCCACTGGTCACTGACCTCCATGCAGAGAAAGACCCCTCCACAGCCATTCTCTGCCTTCTGCAGGCAAGCCAGTTCTGGATCCACAAGGCAACAGCCCCTTGGATCCCATGCCCTCTCACTTTCTCAAGAAGTCTTGCATGGGGGACCTTATCGAACGCTTTGCTGAAGTCCATATAGACCACATCCACCGCTCTTCCTTCGTCAATGTGCTTGGTCACATTTTCAAAGAACTCAACCAGGCTCGTAAGGCACGACCTGCCCCTGACAAAGCCGTGCTGACTACTTTTGATCATACTAAACTTCTCTAGATGATCATAAATCCTGTCTCTCAGGATCCTCTCCATCAACTTACCAACCACTGAGGTTAGACTCACCGGTCGGTAATTTCCCGGGCTGTCCCTGTTCCCTTTCTTGAATATAGGGACCACATCCGCAATCCTCCAATCCTCCGGAACCTCTCCCGTCTCCATCGACGATGCAAAGATCATCGCCAAAGGCTCCGCAATCTCCTCCCTCGCCTCCCACAGTAACCTGGGGTACATCCCATCCGGTCCCGGCGACTTACCAACCTTGATGCCATTCAATAGTTCCAACACATCCTCTTTCTTTATGTCCACATGCTCGATCCTTTCTGTCCTCCGCAATCCAGCAGTACAACCACCCAGATCCCTTTCCACCGTGAATACCGAGGTAAAGTATTCATTAAGCAGCTCCGCCATTTCTAACGGTTCCGCACAAACTTTTTCCCCTTCACCTTTTAAGGGTCCTATGCCTTCACATCTCATCCTTTTACTCTTGACATATTTGTAGAAAGCCTTGGGATTCTCCTTAATCTTACCCGCCAAGGTCTTCTCATGACCCCTTCTCGCTCTCCTAATTTCCTTCTTAAGCTCCTTCCTACATCGCGTATACTCCTCTAAATCCTTAACACCTCCTAGCTCTCTGAACCTTCTGTACGCCTCTCTTTTCTTATTCACCAGGTTCATCACAACCTTCGTGCACCACGGTTCCCGTACCCTACCAACACCCCCCTGTCTCATCGGAACGTTGTCATGCAGAGCTCCAGACAAACATTCCTTGAAAATCCTCCACTTTCCTTCGGTACTTTTCCCCAAGAATGCCTCCTTCCAATTTACCCGTCTAATTTCCTCCCTGATGACACTGTATTTCCCTTTACTCCAGAGAAACACTTTCCTAGCCTGCCTGACCCTATCTCTTTCCAATGCTATCGTGAAGGAGATAGAATTATGATCGCTATCCCCAAGATGCTCACCCACCGAGAGATCCTCCACCTGTCCAGGTTCATTAGCCAGCACCAGATCAAGAACAGCCTCTCCTCTAGTAGGCTTATCCACATACTGTGTCAGGAAACTCTCCTGGACACACCTAACAAACTCCTCTCCATCCAAACCCCTCGCCCTAGGGATATTCCAATCTATGTTTGGGAAATTAAAATCTCCCATCACGACAACTCTGTTATTCCTACATCTCTCCAGGATCTGTTTCCCCATCTGCTCCTCAACATCTCTGTTACTATTGGGCGGCCTATAGAAAACACCCAGCAAAGTTACCGACCCCTTCCTGTTCCTAACCTCCACCCACAGAGATTCCGTAGTCAGTCCCTCCACGGCGTCCACCTTCTCTACAGCCGTGACACTATCCCTGATCAACAGTGCCACTCCCCCCCCTCTCTTGCCTCCCTCCCTGTCCTTCCTGAAACATCTAAAACCCGGCACCTGAAGCACCCAGTCCTGTCCCTGAGACATCCAAGTCTCCGTAATGGCCACCACATCACAATTCGAAGCAGCAATCCACGCTCCAATCTCATCCACTTTATTCACTACACTCCTGGCATTAAAATAGACACATCTCAGACCTTCAGCCTGAGCACTTCCCTTCTCCCTCACTCGTCTAACCTCCCTCTTACCCTGTCTACATTCCTTATCTATTTGCGAGCTAACCTCCTCGCTCTCAGTCCCCTCATTTCGATTCCCTCCCCCCAACCTTTCTAGTTTAAAGTCTCACCAGTAGCCTTAGCCAACCTTCCCGCCAGGATATTGGTCCCCCTGGGATTCAAGTGCCACCCGTCTTTTTTAAACAGGTCACACCTGCCCCTAAAGAGGTCCCAATGATCCAAGTACCCAAATCCTTGTCCCTTGCTCCAGTCCCTCAGCCACGCATTAATTCTCCACCGATTCCTGTTCTCACTCTCCCGCGGCACAGGCAGCAATCCCGAGATTACTACCTTTGCATTCCTCTTTCTCAGCTGTCTACCCAACTCCCTATATTCTCTTTTCATGACCCCTTCCCTCTTCCTACCTATGTCAGCAGTACCTATATGCATCACGACCTTGGGCTCCTCTCCCTCCCCCTTCAGGATTTCTGGGACTCGACCGGAGACATCCCGGACCCCTGCACCAGGGAGGCAAACCACCATCCGAGAGTCCCGTCTGTGTCCGCAAAAACGCCTATCTGACCCTCTCACCGTAGAGTCCCCAATTAGCACTACCCTCCTTTCCTTACCCCTTTGCACTACTGGGCCAGGCTCAGCTCCAGAGACACTGCCACCGCTGCTTCCCCCAGGTGGGCTGTCCACCCCAGTAGTACTCAGACAGGAGTACTTATTATTAAGGGGCACATCCACCGGGGTGCTCACCATCACCCGAGCTTTCTCCTTCCTCACTGTTACCCAGTTACCCTCCTCCCGTGGTCCCGGTGTGATAGCCCCCTCTCTAGTTGGGCTATCTACATACTGTACCAAAGAACCTTCCAGTACGAATGTTACAAATTGCTCCCCGTCCAGACCCCCAGCCCTAAGCACTTTCCAGTCTATACCAGGGAAATTGAAGTCTCCCACTACAACAACCCTATTTTTTCTGCACATATCCAGGATCTCCTGACATATCCGTTCCTCCACTTCTCGTGGGCTGTTGGGTGGCCTGTAGTATACCCCCAGCATAGTGATTGCACCTTTCCTGTTTCTGAGCTCCACCCACAGCGACTCATTACATGACCCCTCTAAATTGTCCACCCTCTGCACCACTGTAATATGCTCCCTAACTAATACCGCTACTCCCCCACCTTTTTTAGCCCCTCCTCTGTCTCGCCTAAAACACTTATACCCCGGAATATTCAGCTGCCAGTCCTGTCCTTCTTTTAACCATGTCTCCGTCACCGCAACCACATCCAAATTCTGCGTAAGCATTAAGGCCCTAAGTTCGTCTGTCTTACCGGTTACGCTCCTCGCATTGAAGCAGATGCACTCCAGACCTCCAGGCTCACTCAGGTCTTCCTGCTCCAGAATGCTCTTCTTCTTAGCTAGCCTTGCCCTGGCCCCCAGCTCGACCCCAGCCTCAGTACTCACTGACCTACTGTTTTGATCCCCAGCCCCCTGCCACACCAGTTTAAACCCTGCCGAAACACTCCAGCAAAACTCCCAGCCAGGATATTTGTGCCTTCCAGTTAAGGTGTAACCCATCCTTTCTGTAAAGGTGCCATCCTCTCTTGAAGACTTCCCAATGATCTATGAATTTGAAACCCTCCCTCTTGCACCAGTCCTTTAGCCACGTGTTCAATTGTAGAATCTCCCTGTTCCTGGCCTCACTAGCGCTAGGCACTGGGAGCAGTCCAGAGATTGTTACCCTAGAGGCCTTATTTTTTTTTTAGCCTAGCACCCATCTCCCTGAATTGCTCTCATATGACCCCCTTGCTCTTTCTACCTACGTCATTTTCACCAATGTGTCCAATTATATCTGTTTGACTACCTTCCCTTTTTAATATGCTTCATACCCTCTCGGAGACATCCAGTACCCCGGCACCAGGGAGGCAGACTACTATCCTGGAGTCACGTTCGCGCCCGCAGAACCGCCTATCCGTGCCTCTAACCATCGCATCCCCCACCACTATTTCTCTCCTAATCCCCTTCTTTCCCTTCTAGGCCTCTGAGCCTGTCTCTGTGCAGGCGATCTGGTCCTCGTGGCTTACCCCTGGAGGGTCATCCCCCTCCACAGAATCCAAAGCAATATACCTGTTGTGGAGGGCAACCACAGGGGATCCCTCCACTGACTGCTCACTCCCTTCCCCTCTCCCATCTGTTGCCCAGCCCTTACTATTATGGGAGACTGCCACTGGGGTACTTTCTGGTACATCACCCTTCTGACTTTTACCCTTCCTAACTGTGACCCACTTGTCTTCCTTCTGAGGCCCCGGTATGACTACCTGCTTATAACTTAGATCATAGAAACCCTACAGTACAGAACAAGGCCATTCGGCCCATCGAGTCTGCACCAACCACAATTCCACCCAGGCCCTACCCCCATATCCCTACATATTTTACCCGCTAATCCCTCTAATCTACGCATCCCAGGACACTAAGGGGCAATTTTAGCATGGCCAATCAACCTAACCCGCACATCTTTGGACTGTGGGAGGAAAACGGAGCACCCGGAGGAAACCCACGCAGACACGAGGAGAATGTGCAAAGTCCACACAGACAGTGACCCAAGCTGGGAATCGAACCCAGGTCCCTGGAGCTGTGAAGCAGCAGTGCTAACCACTGTGCTACCGTGCCGCCAATCTATATATCTATTATATCTATTATTTTCTATTATATTCTATTATATCTATTATTTTCTCATTTTCAGTGGAGTAAGCTACACACCATCTGGACTTGGAAATATATCACCGTTCCTTAACTGTCGTTGGGTTAAAATCCTGGAATTCCCTCCCTAACAGCACTGAGAGTGTACCTACACCACATGGACTGCAGTGGTTCAAGACTGTGGCTCACTACCACCTTCTCAAGAGCAATTAGGATGGGCAATAAATGCTGACCTCGACAGCAACATCCACATCCCCTGATTGAACAAGTAAAAAAGTGTTTCACAGCCACAGTCGCTCCACAATTCCAGATAGCCACTCTTGCTTTAGGATTACAGCATGATCTAAACACAAACACACAAAGGAATAAAAAATAAAACTCCACTGAACTGGACTGGCTACAAGAGCAGGTCTTGTAGCTGACATGAGACTTATAGATGGTGGACAGGCTTTGGGGAGTCAGGAGGTGAGTTACTCATTGCAGTATTCCCAGCCTCTGACCTGCTCTTGTAGCCAATCCAGTTCAGCTTCTGGTCAGGATGTTGATAGTGGGCAATTCAATGATGGTAATGCCATTAAATGTGAAGGGGCGATGGCTAGATTCTTTTCTGTTGGAGATGGCACTTATGTGGCACGAATATCACTTGCCACTTGTCAGTTCAAGCCTGGATACTGTCCAGGTCTTGCTGCATTTGGATATGGACCGCTTCAGTATCTGAGGAGTCACGAACGATACTGAACATCGGGCAGGGATCAGCAAACATCCCCACTTCTGACCTTATGATACAAGGAAGTTTATTGATGAAGCAGCTGGAGATGATTGGGCCTGGAACACCTGGATGTTTGAAGGGCCGAATGGCCTACAGCTGCTTCTAATTCTTATCTTATAATTGAATTCTTTGGTGAGCTAACAGAAAGGTTGACAAAAGTATATATTGTGAGGACATGAAAGGTGCTATATATATGCAAATTATTTTGCTTCTTTATATACATACTTCATAAATGTCAGTTTTAATGATAATACTTGTGCTATTTATTTTCAGTGATGGAAAACTACAGAATACATGTCAATAGCGAAGATCTAGTGAGAACCTCTGAACTGCTGGGGGTATCCAATTCCTTTTTTCAAAAAATGTTATTTGAAGCACGCTGTGTGTTGGATTAAAATGCGAGTGAATCTTTTGCAGTGTTGCTCACGAATGTTACATTTAAGGGGAAGTCAGTGACACCATGCAAATCATAATGCCAGGGCTCACTTGTTTAAGGTGGCCAGTTATTTTCTGGGTTCAATGTCTAAATGTTACAAATAAACACAATCCGAGGTTCCTCAGAGTTTAATTGCTTGGCCGGCGAACTTTGTGGCTGGAATGTGCTGATCAGGTTCACCCTTTCGCCCAGGAGCAGCTAGTATTTTAAGACTGCTTTGCATTTGTAACAAACATTTGTGATATGTCCACATACATGGTTTGTACCATTTTTGATATCTGATAGTTTTAGGGGGTTAATATCTGTGCATTCTGATTAGCTATAAAATATTATGACATTGTAATTTTTAAGTCAATCTTTTTCTGTCATCTTTATGATAGTGAGGCTTTAAGCCAACATCTTAATATTGCATATTCAATTTGTCTGTTACTCTGAAACTGTAGGGCTCCCAACATGAGGGGAAGTTATGTTTCCTCCTTGCTCATTCCCTGCTCCTCTATTTAACTTTTTGGGATATTTTAGAAGGGTTAATTTGACTCAGTAAATTGTCCTGATACTGTCCCCGTTTTATTATGCAGCTAATGCTAAGGTTCTCGCCTTAAAAATAACAAGCTGGTAAATGTTCTATTTCTGCAGATTTCGTTTTGTTCTTTCTTTTGCTCCCTCAATGTCAAATCATGTCCTGTGGCCTGTTCTCCCCTGCAGACTTTTAAAAATGTTTTTGCAGGATGTGGGTGTTGCTGTCATTTATTGCCCATCCCTAATTACACACTTTCTTGAACCACTCTAGTTCTGGGATACAGATCATAGTCGTTTTGCCTGCTGGGCCATTTCAGAGCCGGAATTCCACCGCCCCACCTGCCACGGGAATCGGAGCAGGCGAGGGGCGGACAATGGGAAGGTCCGTTGGCCTCGGGCGGGATTTTCCGGTCTCGTAAGATCGAGAGGTCGTAAAATCCTGTCCCAGAAGTCAGTCAACCATGTTGCTATGGGTTGGGATTCTCACATGGGCCAGATTAAGACATCAGATTTTCTTCCCTAAAGGATATTAATGAACCATGTGAGTCTAGATGACAATCCAGTAGTTTCACCATACCTGATGCTAAATTTATATTCCAGATTTATTTAAACTAAATTTAAATTCCGCAGCTGTATGGGAGCCCATGTCTCCAGATCATTAGTCGAGCTCTGGGAATCTGAGTTGCTGTGGCAACATACATTTTTACATGTATGTTGTAGCCTGGAACTATGGGTAGTGACGGTAGAGGCTCTAATTTCTTACTACCACATGACTGACCAAGAACCTCTCCCACTCTTACAACTTGCTATTGGTGTATGTTGGAAGAATTTACAAGTTGGATACTCAACCTGCTTGGCCACATCATGAACACACCTCTTTGGCTATCAGGCCCAGGGGCGAGATTTAAGATTTGTACCTGGAACATCTGGCTCAGAGTTAGGGATGCTACCAACTGTGCCACACGATCGCCTCCCACTGCATTATTCGTCAAGTCACATAACAACATGCAAAAGATCTGATGACGCAATTTTGAAGAAGAGCCAATATTTATCCCTGTCATAACACCTTCAGGATAAATACAAGAGTGTATTCTAGAGTACTTGGTTCAATGAAGTGAGTTCAAGTGAAAATCAAGATAAAACATAACAGTCAACTAAAAGTCTCAAAGCCAGAGTAGTGTCTTATGCAATTTGTCCCAAGGTCGAAGAAGAATTGGTACGACATGTGAACACTGGTGTGTTAGAGCTGGTTAAAGTGAGTGACTGGGCTACCCCCATTGTACCTGTCATAAAACCAGATGGTTCAGTTCATTTTTGTGGTGATTTTAAAACATAAATCCAGTGTCGTCTGCTTATCAATATCTGCTTCCTTTAATTGAAGATTTGTTTGCTGGGTTATCAAGTGGGCAGAAATTCAGCAAGATTGATCTTTCACAAGCATATTTACAGATGAAGTACCGCTGAATCTCACCCATTGCTTACCATTATTACTCATAGTGGTCTTTTTCATTATAAAAGATTGACTTTTGGAATAACATCCGCACTCGCCCTATTACAAAAATCAATGGATGAGATTTTAAGTGGTCTCTCTGGCGTACAATATTACCCCGATGATATTCTAATTACAGGGTCCAGTGAACAGGAGCATGCGAATAATTTAGAAGAAACATTGGAACGCATTCAAGTACATGGTCTGTGCATCAAGAGGGGAAATGGTGACTTTTTTCAGATGTCAGTCCAGTATTTAGGACACATTATTAATAGTAAAGGACTACTTAAATTAGCTAAAAGGATGGACACTATTTTAGAAGTGCCACATCTGACAAATGTGACACAATTATGGTCCTTTCTAGGATTAGTAAATTATGGCAAATTTGTTCCTAATTTAGCTACATTATTGAAGCCATTGCATAATTTACTATGTGTGAAACAGTCATTGGACTGGGCAACTGAATGTGAGAAAGCATACAAGAAAGTCAACAATGCTTTGCAGAAGTCTGATGTATTGATTCATTTTAATCCGAAGCTACCATTACTGCTTGCTTGCAACACTTCCCCTTATGGAATGGGGGCAGTAATTTGACATATGCACGTGGGAGAAGAATGACCAATAGTTTTTGCTTCCCGTACTCTAACTGGTGCTGAATCTAACTGTCCCTCAGCCAGAGAAAGAAGCATTGAGCATTATTTTTTGCGTATGAAGGTTTCATCATTATTTATATGGTCGTCATTCACATTGTTGACTTATCATCGACTCTTAATTACAATTTTTGGGCTCTATAAAGACATCCTGTTGTTAGCTGCTAGTCAATTGCAAATTTGGTCACTGATCTTATTGGCACACTCATACATTATAATGTATCATCAATTGGAGCCCCTTGCTATATCTGATGCATTATTACGCTTACCTTTACCTATTGAGCAGATGCCACAAACCCACTTTGCTGATAATCTCTATTTTTGCTCGTAAACTATTTGCCTGTGACAGCTACTCAAGTTCAGAGATATACAAAAATGGGAAGATGATGGATATGGTATTGAAAGGAACAATAGCTGGAATGCATCGTATGTATCTTAATTTGAAATCATATGCGTCAAAAAAACTTGACTTGACCATCTAAGGTGGGTGTCTATTGTGGAGAATCCGAGTGATCATTTCTCCTAGTCTGTGTGGGAGAATTCTTGAACAACTCCATGAAGAACATGGTGGTATAGTCCGGATTAAGGAATTAGCATGTAGTTATTTTTGGTGGCTGGGCCTGGATGCCCAGATTGAAGACAAAAGTGGAACAGTATCAATCCTGTGCACGAATAAGAGATACACCACAGTTGTCTCTTTTACACACTTGGGAGTGGCCTAAAATGCCACGGCAACGGTTACACATAGGTTTGCTAGGACTTTTGAGGGTTACATCTTTTTAGTCATAATTGATGCACACTCAACGTGGCCAGAAGTTGTTATCATGAGATTTACTACATCTGAACAAACCATTGAAAAACCTGACAAAATATTTGCAAGATTTAGTAAACTGGAACAGATGTGTTAGTGATAATGGTTCACATTTTTACTTTACAAGAATTTGAGGATTATCTCAAAGTAAATGGTATTCAGCATATAAAATCTTCACCTTATCATCCATCAACCAATGGATTAGCTGAATGATTTGTACAATCTTTGAAACATACTTCAAAAGTTTCAAAAGAGCAAGGTTCATTCTCAAGTTGTGTGAATAGCCTTTTGGCATCTTATCGAAACACCATTCATGTGACTACCCAACGTTCTACCCAACGTTGCTACTCTTAAAGAGAAAGTTGAGAACTATGTTTATTTTGGTATTACCTCCAGAAACTTCAGAGTCAACAACAATCTCAAGGTGCTGGACGAGAAGAACACTCTTTCAACAAGGAGGTCGTGTATTAGCATGTTATGCCACGAGTGAGAAATGGGTACCAGCCATAATTTTAGCAAAAAATAGGTCCGATTTCTTACACTGTTCAAACTGAAGGTGAATTAGTTTGGCGATGCCATGCTGACCAATTGTTGTCATCTTGAATGGATTTCTCAGAATCATCTCCAGAGGTACCAATGTCTATTGAACTTCCAAATTATACTTCTAGGATAAAGGACAGCCAAATTCCAGAACATCATATACAACCAAAGAGGGATAGATGTCCTCCTGATCGATTTTCTTATTGATAATATATAATGGTTAATGATGCTTAGTACTGTGTTGAGAGTATTATTGATCCTAGGGTATAACATTGTAGTAATTTGTTGTCATAACCACAGAAGTATATCGGGTGGGAAGTTATATATTTAAAAGGGTTACATGGTTGCTTTAAGAGCAGATTACATGATTTGATGGCAATGTCATTAGGGTGTTTCCAGAGGCAGTTGTTTTCGTTTCGGTGTACTCTGGGCAGTGCAGAGAACATCTCTTTCAATAAAACCTGTTGTGTGTTAGTTTGAATCCACGTGTGCAAACCCTGGGGACGATTCTCTCAAAAACATTCTCAGTGCAAATCACGTTTTTTTCAGCGGGAGTTTCAAAATGAATCTCCCACACTCTGGACACTGCAGAGAGCATTGGCGTGTATCATTCCAAAAAGCTGGGGGTGGGGCCTATTCCTGCTGGAGAAGCCGGCAGCATAGCACTGAGTGGGTCACTGTGCATGCGCTGATCTGTCAGTGCCGGGATCGGTGCATGCTCAGTGGCCCCGCACTGCCAGCCTCCTGATCACTGGCCAGCTCGATCGCTGGCCAGCCGCGCTACCCCCGCATCGCTGGTCATGCGACCCTTCCCAGGGCCAGCCTCGACCACCTACCTGCCCCCAGCCGACACAATGTGTTCCCTTCCCCCTGCTGCCCCCCGGCAGCCCTGACCTTCCTAAAGGGCTGATCCAACCCCCCACCCCCACACACCCCGATGGCCAGATCCGATCACTGGCCTCGCTCCCTCCGTCACTCAACCCAAATGCAAAGTGGCAACAGTACCCCCACCCCACCAATCATCCCCCCAGAGGCCCCACCCCCAAATAAGCCCTGCCCCATTAGGCCCCACCCCCTTGGCACTGCCTGGTGCCCAGGGGCCCCAGGCTGGCACTGCCAAGGCGGCAATGCCCAGGGGGCACCTCACCGCCGCCCGACCCTCTGGAGGGCCTTGATGACCATCCCTTCATCCAGCAGGATCAGGCCGTCAGCTCCCCACAAGTGCGGAGCTATACTAAACCTGGCAGGGGGTGGAGAGGCTAACAGGCCCGGAAATCAGCCTCCCATCCATTGACTCTGTCTACACTTCCCGCTGCCTCAGCAAAGCAGCCAGCATAATTAATCTCCCCATGTATCCTGGACATTCTCTCTTCCACCTTCCTCCATCAGGAAAAAGATACAAAAGTCTGAGGTCACGTACCAACCGACTCAAGAACAGCTTCTTTCCTGCTGCCATCAGACTTTTGAATGGAACTACCTCGTATTACGTTGATCTTTCTCTACACCCTAGCTATAACTGTAACACTACATTCTGCACTCTCTCCTTTCCTTCTCTATGAACGGTTGAATAGGTTGGGACTTTATTCCCTGGAGCGTAGAAGATTGAGGGGAGATGTGATAGAGGTGTATAAGATTTTGATGGGTATAGATAGAGTGAATGCAAGCAGGCTTTTTCCGCTGAGGCTAGGGGAGAAAAAAACCAGAGGGCATGGGTTAAGGGTGAAAGGAGAAAAGTTTAAAGGGAATATTAGGGGGGGCTTCTTCACGCAGAGAGTGGTGGGAGTGTGGAATGAGCTGCCGGATAAAGTGGTAAATGCGGGGTCACTTTTAACATTTAAGAAAAACTTGGACGGGTTCATGGATGAGAGGGGTGTGGAGGGATATGGTCCAAGTGCAGGTCAGTGGGACTAGGCATAAAATGGTTCGGCACAGACAAGAAGGGCCAAAAGGCCTGTTTCTGAGCTGTAATTTTCTATGGTTCTATGGTATGCTTTGTCTGTATAGCGCGCAAGAAACAATACTTTTCACTGTATACTGATACGTGTGACAATAATAAATCAAATCAAATCCAATCAAGGATTTCAGTCCCGGACCTGCACTGATATTTAAAAGAGATGGAGATGCGCATTTACGTAAATTATGCAGCTCGGCACGGAGTTGATAGCGCCAGAAATCTGACACCTGGAGACTTCACGGTCTCCGCTCAATTCTCCTGGCCAGCTCCATTATAAAAGCAGCGCAAACGGGATGGAAAATCAACCCCCCCGCCCCTCACATCTTTTCTTTGTTGAAAATCCCTTGCATAGTTTGAACATTACAGGTATGAATCTGTTGTTAAAGTGAAGGACTGACCTTGTTATGCTGGAACCCTGCAGGTACGGCAGAAACAGTTGGAACAGGAGGCACATCACGTTGCTGGAGAACAGTTCCTGTTGACCAGCAGCAATCAGCTTCGACAGGTAAACACTCCCCTGCATAGATAGGAAAGGTTCATTCAACTAACCCAATCATCTGGGCATGATCCAGTGCTCCACGTGGCTAGGTTTTCGTGTTCTTTCCCCAGCCATATTGATCTTACTCGCTGCTGATTAAAATATCCATGCAATTCTCTTTTGGAAAAGTGAAGGGTGATCCTACAGAGGTCTTTAAACTTCTGAAAGGTTTGATAGACCTAGACAGAGTGTTTCCACTTGTAGGAAAGATAAGACTTGGTGACGATCAAAGCATGGTTGCAGCACAGGAGGAGTTGATTTGGCCATTGTGCCTGCACTGGCTCTCCATAGGAGCAACATATCTAATGTCTCTCTCCCACCTTATACCCGTAGACCTGCTTTCTTCCTTTTAAGATATCAATCCAATTCCCTCTTGAATACCTCAATTAAACCTGCCTCCACCACACTGTCAGGCAGTGCATTCCAGATCCTAGCCACTCCTTATGTAAACAAGATTTTCCCTGTGTTGCCATTGCTTTTTTTTCCAAGTACCTTAGGTGGGATTTTCCAGCCCTGAACAGCAATGGGCACCAGTTTGGCTCTCTAAATTTTCCTGTCCGCAATGTTGCCCACTGGTGTCGGGGCTGGAAAGTCCACCCATTAAATCTGTACCCTCGTGTTAATCTTCTTATCAATGGGAACAGTTTCTCCCTATCTACTCTGTCTACACTCCCATGATTTTGAATAACTCTGCTAAATCTCCTCTCAATCTCCTCCAAGGAAAACAGTCCAACTTCTCTGATCTAATCACCTAACTGAAGTTCCTCATCCCTGGAACCATTTTCATGAATCTTTTCTGTACTTTCTCCAATGCCATCATATCTTTCCTAAAGTGTGGTACCCTGAACTGTATGTAAAACTCCAGTTGAAACTGAACCAATAGGCTAATGTACTGTAAGTAGGCCTGGATTCACCTTATATACAATAGATCCAAAAACTGAAAATATCTGAATGTCAAATCGCAATTGGCCTCAAGGGCTTCGGGTAAAGGATACTTGACCTGTTGTATTCAACACTGGTTGACCTATATAAAAGCAAAATACTGTAGATGCTGGAAATCTGAAATAAAAACAGTAAATGCTGGACAAACTCAGCAGTTCTGGCAGCATCTGTGGAGAGAGAAACACAGTTAACATCTCAAATCCACATGACCCTTCTATATGAACTGAGTGCCATTTCAGAGGGTCTGGAGTTACATGTAAGCCAGACCGGGTAAGGATGGCAGATTTCCTTCCCTAAAAGACATTAATGAACCAGTTGGGTTTTTACAACAATCAATGATAGTTTCACAGTTACCATCACTGAGAAAGCTTTATATTCCAGATTTTGCTTTATTAATTTAATTTAAATTGCACTGCTGGTGTGGTGGGAGTTGAACCCATGTCTCCAGAGCATTAACCTGGATCTCTGGATTATTTGTACAGTGACATTACCACGACATCACTACCTCCCCAGCCAGTGTGCCTGCATTGACAACGAACATTATTCTGCCTTTGCTGAAGGACAAAGGTGCAGGAGCTAGAGGGGCAGAATTTGGTTCCCTCTCACTCCCTGCTCCCAGTCCAACATAGGGGAACACTTCTCAGACTCTGGGATTTAGTAAATTACAATTGACTGAGTTAAGGGATGAATTTTCTCGCTGGTGTTTTCTCTGGCTGAGGAATGGACGCTTTCTTGCTAAATTTCATCTCTGTCTTGACTTTAAGCAAACTATTCAACACCTAGTCAACGCAGAGAGGAATTTAGCCTGGGCAAGTGTTATTGCCTAACAACACCAGGTTAAAGTCCAACAGGTTTATTTGGTAGCAAAAGCTACTAGCTTTCGGAACAGGCTGTTCCTTCGTCAGGTGGGTGGGAGTTCTGATCACAAACAGGGCACAAAGACACAAACTCAATTTACATGAATAATGATTGGAATGTGAGTCTTTACAGCTAATCAAGTCTTAAAGGTACAGACAATGTGAGTGGAGGGAGCATTAAGCACAGGTTAAAGAGATGTGTATTGTCTCCAGACAGGACAGCTAGTGAGATTTTGCACATCCAGGCAAGTTGTGGGGGTTACAGATAGTGTGACATGAACCCAATATCCCGGTTGAGGCCGTCCTCATGTGTGCGGGACCTGGCTATCAGTCTCTGCTCAGCGACTCAGCGCTGTCGTGTGTCGTGAAGGCCGCCTTGGAAAACGCTTACCTGGAGATCAGAGGCTGAATGCCCGTGACCGCTGAAGTGCTCCCCAAACAGGAAGAGAACAGTCTTGCCTGGTGATTGTCGAGCGGTGTTCATTCATCCATTGTCGTAGGGTCTCGATGCACTTTGGAAGGTCTAATACAGATAGGAAATATACAGTAAATGACAGAACTCTTTAGAGTATTGATAGGCACAGGGATCTGGGTGTACAGGTACACGGGTCACTGAAAGTGGCAATGCAGGTGGAGAAGGTAGTCAAGAAGGCATATGGCATGCTTGCCTTCATCGGCCGGGGTACTGAGTTTAAAAGTTGGCAAGTCATGTTGCAGCTCAATAGAACCTTAGTTAGACCACACTTGGAATATAGTGTTCAATTCTGGTCGCCACTCTACCAGAAAGATGTGGAGGCTTTGGAGAGGGTACAGAAAAGATTTACCAGGATGTTGCCTGGTATGGAGAGCATTAGCTATGAGGAGAGGTTGGAGAAACTTGGTTTGTTCTCACTGGAACAACGGAGGTTGAGGGGTGACCTGATAGAAGTCAACAAGGTTATGAGAGGCATGGACAGAGTGGATAGTCAGAAGCTTTTTCCCAGGGTGGAAGAATCAATTACTAGGAGGCACAGGTTTAAGGTGCGAGGGGCAAGGTTTAAAGGAGATGTACGAGGCAGATTTTTTACACAGAGAGTAGTGGGTGCCTGGAACCCGTTGCCAGGGAGGTAGTGGAAGCGGATACGGTAGTGACTTTTAAGGAGCATCTTGACAAATACATGAATAGGATGGGAATCGAGGGACATGGTACCCGGAAGGGTAGGGTGTTTTAGTTCAGTCGGGCAGCATGGTCGGTGCAGGCTTGGAGGGCCGAAGGGGCTGTTTCTGTGCTGTAAGTTTCTTTGTTCTTTGTTCTGATAGCGGTGGAAGAATGTTTTTCAGAATGGAGATCTGTAGCTAGTGGTGCTCTGTGGGGATCAGTGCAGGGACCTCTGTTGTTTGTAGTATATATAAATGATCTGGAGGAAAATGTGGGGGTTCTGGTTAGCAAGTTTGCATTTGACATGAAGATTGGTGGAGTTGCTGATAATGCCGGGGATTGTCAGAGGATACAACGGGATATAGATAGATTGGAGACTTGGGCACAGAAATGGCAGATGGAGTTTAATCTGGACAAATGCAAGGCATTTTGGAGGATCAAATTTAGGTGTGAATTACACTGTAAATGGCAGAACCCTTAGGAACATTAACATACAGCGAGATCTGGGTGTGCAGGTCCACAGTTCCCTAAAAGTGGCGAGACAGGTGGCCAAGGTGATTAAGAAAGTATATGGCATGCTTGCCTTCATCAGCCGGGGCATTGAGTACAAGAGTTAGGAAATCATGTTGCAACTATATAAAACCTTGGTTAGGCCCCGTTTGGAGTACTGTGTGCAATTTTGGTCACCACACTACCAGAAGGACGTAAAAGCTTTGGAGAGAGAGCAAAGAAGGTTCACCAGGATGTTGCCTGGTCTCGAGGGCGTTAACTATGAGGAAAGGTTGAATAAACTAGGATTGTTTTCACTGGAAAGACGGAGGCTGAGGGGAGACCTGATTGAGATCTACAAAATCATGAGAGGCACAGACAGAGTGGATAGTCAGAGGCTTTTTCCAAGTGGAAGTGTCAATTCCAAAGGGGCACAGGTTCAAGATGAGAGGGGGAATGTTTAAGGGAGATATGCAGGGGAAGTTTTTCACGCAGAGAGTGATGGGTGCATTGAACGTGCTGCCAGAGAAGGTGGTGGAAGCCGGCACATTAGCAACATTTAAGAGGCATCTGGATGGGTACATTAATAGGGAGGAAATAAGGGATATGGACCGAGAAGGGGCAGAAGGTTTTTTTAAAGTTTAGTTAGGGCATCATGATTGGTACAGACTTGGAGGGTCGAAAGGCCTGTTCCTTTATTCTTTTGTTCTTTGTAATTGTTTATGTAAGTGACTTACTCTGTGTTAATTTAAATTAAGTTGGAGGTGACTTTAACTTACTTTGGAAACCAAGTGGATTAGATGCAAACACTGATTTCACATCCGGACCTACAGAGCTCCTCAGTCTTCAGTGAATTTGGGCAGAGTGTGAAAACAGTGCTCCACCTGATCCTACCGATTCCCCGATGGGCAGATTAGTTTAAAACTGTGCTCTTGTGACCGAAAAGTAATTTGAGCATTTTCTATCTTGTGAACTAATGTAGATTCTGTTTGACAAACTCCGGTTGCACCTGCTTTGTGTGAAAAAGGAACTCCCAAGAACAGACCTTCGACAGCAGCAGTCAACCTCAGAGGCAGTGGTGAGTCTGTCATCACTGGGGTGGAGGTGTGGGGGAGGCAGTGGTGAGTCTGTCTTCATGGGGATGGGGATGTGGGGGAGGCAGTGATGAGTCTGTCTTCACCACGGTGGGGGCGTTGGGGAGGCAGTGGTGAGTCTGTCTTCACCGGGGTGGGGGTGTGGGGGAGGCAGTGGTGAGTCTGTCTTTACTGGGGTGGGGTGTGGGGGAGGCAGTGGTGAGTCTATCTTCACCGGGGTGGGGGTGTGGGGGAGGCAGTGGTGAGTCTGTCTTCACCGGGGTGGGGGTGTGGGGGAGGCAGTGGTGAGTCTGTCTTCACTGGGGTGGGGGTGTGGGGGAGGCAGTGGTGAGTCACAGTTAAATTTGTGTAAAAAAAATCGGAGGTTTTTTTCAAAACAGGAAGTAGGCCCAGCAGCAGCCTGGGAAGGTTTTGGAGGGTTTAAAAGTGCTTACCTTGGAGGTTTCAGCCTCATTGTTCCACAGGAGCAGGCTGAGAGTAAGGGAGTTTGTTTGTGCATTATATTTATTTATTTTTCAGTTAAATTTGTGTAAAAAAATCAGAAGTTTCTTTCAAAACAGGAAGTAGGCCCAGCAGAAGCCTGGGAAGGTTTTGGAGGGTTTAAAAGTAGGCCGCACTTTTGAGCAGGCAGTGTCGTTAGCGGGCAGCAGAGTGAGCAGGGGACAGAGTGAGAGCTGAAGGGCTTTGGCTCAAAACGGGCTTCGGCGAGAACAGGCAGAGGCGAGAGTAGGTTTTTCTTTTTCAGAAAGTTTATTCCTGTTTTTACCCAGAGTAAAAAAAGATGCCAGGCAAGATGTTGGAATGCTCCTCTTGCAGGATGTGGGAGATCAGGGAGACCTCTGGTATCCCTGACGACAGCACCTGCAAAAGATGCATTCAGCTGCAGCTGCTAGCAAAGCGTGTTAGGGAACTGGAGAAGGAGCTTGATGACCTCCATCTAATTCGGGAGAATGAGAAGTATATAGACAGTAGCTTTAGGGAGATAGTTACACCTAAGCAGCAGCGCACAGGAAATTGGGTTACTGTAAGGAGAGGAAATGGCAGTGTGAAAGGACAGGCAGAGCAGGGTTCCCCAGTGGACATACCCCTCCACAACAGGTATACTGAATTGGATACTGTTGTGGGAGATGCTTTACCTGGGACAAGCTGCGACAGCCGGAACTCTGATACTGAGTCTGGTTCTACAGCGCAAAAGGGTGGGATGAAGAAGAGGAGAGCAGTAGTGATAGGGGACTCAATGATCAGAGGTACGGACAGGAGGCTCTGTGGTCGGGACAGAGACTCCCGCATGGTTTGTTGCCTCCCAGGTGCCAAGGTCAGCGATGTCTCTGATCGCGTGCACAGCATTCTAAAGTGGGAAGGTGATCAGCCAGATGTCGTGGTACACATCGGTACAAATGACGTAGGAAGGAAGAGTGAGGAGGTCCTAAAGAGTGAGTACAAAGAGCTTGGAAGGAAGTTAAAAAGCAGGACCCCGAGGGTAGTAATCTCAGGATTGCTACCTGAGCCACATGCCAGTGAGGGCAGGAGTAGGATGCTTGGGCGGATGAACACGTGGATGAGGAACTGGTGCAGGGGGCAGGGTTTCCAATTCTTGGATCATTGGGACCTCTTCTGGGGCAGGTGGGACCTGTACAAGAGAGACGGGTTACACCTAAACTACAAGGGGACCAATATATCTGCAGGGAGATTTGCTAGTGATATTGGGGAGCGTTTAAACTAGATTTGCAGGGGGATGGGAACCAGAGTGCCAGAGCAGATAGTGGAGCAGGGGTAAAAAGACAGGTTAGTTCAAGCAAAATCACAAATGGAAGGGTAGAGTGTGGTGGAAATAATCTTTTGAGGTGTGTCTATTTCAATGCCAGGAGTATTGTGGGGAAGGCAGATGAGCTGAAGGCGTGGATAGACACATGGAAATATGACATTATAGCCATTAGTGAAACTTGGCTACAGGAGGGGCAGGACTGGCAGCTCAATGTTCCAGTGTTCCAATGTTTCAGGCGGGATAGAGGCAGAGGGATAAAAGGTGGGGGGGTGGCATTGTTGGTCAGGGAAAATGTTACAGCGGTACTCAGGCAGGATAGATTAGGGAGCTTGTCTACAGAGGCCCTATGGGTGGAGCTGAGAAACAGGAAAGGTATGACCACATTAATGGGCTTGTATTATAGACCACCCAATAGTCAGCGAGAATTGGAGGAGCAAATCAGCAGAGAGATAGCTGACAACTGCAAGAAACACAAAGTTGTGATCGTAGAGGATTTTAATTTTCCACATATAGATTGGGACTCGCATACTGTTAAAGGTTTAAACGGGGCAGAGTTTGTAAAATGTGTTCAGGAGAATTTTCTACATCAGTATATAGAGGTGCCAACTAGAGAGGATGCGATATTGGATCTCCTATTGGGGAATGAGTTAGGGCAGGTGATGGATGTGAGTGTGAGGGAAACTTTGGTTCCAGTGATCATAATGCCATTAGTTTCAACCTGATCATGGATAAGGATAGATCTGGCCCTCGGGTTGAAGTTCTGAACTGGAAAAAGGCCAAATTTGATGAAATGAGAAGGGATCTGGGAAGTGTGGATTGGCACAGGCTGTTCTCTGGTAAGGATGTAAATGGAAAGTGGGAGGCCTTCAAAGGAGAAATTTTGAGAGTGCAGAGTTTGTATGTTCCTGTCAGGATTAAAGGCAAAGTAAATAGGAATAAGGAAGCTTGGTTCTCGAGGGAGATTGTAACACTGATTAAGAGGAAGAGAGAGTTGTATGAAATGTACAGGCAGCAAGGAACAGATCAGATGCTCGAGGAGTATAAAAAGTGCAAGAAGCTACTTAAGAGGGAAATCAGAAGGGCTAAAAGAAGACATGAGGTTGCTTTGGCAGACAGAGTGAAGGAAAATCCAAAGAGCTTCTATAGGTATGTTAGGAGCAAAAGGATAGTGAGGGATAAAATTGGTCCTCTTGAAGACCAGAGTGGTAGACTGCGTATGGAACCAAAAGAGATGGGGGAGATACTAAATGGTTTTTTTGCATCCGTATTTACTGAGGAAACGGGCATGGAGTCTACGGAAATAGGGCAAACAGGTAGGGAGGTCATGGAACCTTTACAGATTAAAGGGGAGGAGGTGCTCGCTGTCTTGAGGCAAATCAGAGTGGATAAATCCCCAGGACCAGACAGGGTATTCCCACAGACCTTGAGGGAAGCTAGTGTTGAACTTGCAGGGGCCCTGGCAGATATATTTAAAATGTC
This sequence comes from Mustelus asterias, assembly GCF_964213995.1. Taxonomy (NCBI): domain Eukaryota; kingdom Metazoa; phylum Chordata; class Chondrichthyes; order Carcharhiniformes; family Triakidae; genus Mustelus; species Mustelus asterias. The sequence continues at coordinate 138,954,652 of NC_135806.1, forward strand.
AGTATTCACGGGGGAGATGCCGGATGATTGGAGGGTGGCTCATGTTGTTCCGTTGTTTAAAAAAGGTTCCAAAATAAATCTGGGAAATTATAGGCCAGTTAGTTTGACGTCATTGGTAAGGCATTGGTGAGGCTGAATTTGGAGTACTGTGTACAGTTTTGGTCACCTAGTTACAGGAAGGATGTAAATAAGGTTGAAAGAGTGCAGAGAAGGTTCACAAGGATGTTGCCGGGACTTGAGAAGCTGAGTTACAGAGAGAGATTGAATAGGTTGGGACTTTATTCCCTGGAGTGTAGAAGATTGAGGGGAGATTTGATAGAGATGTATAAGATTTTGATGGGTATAGATAGAGTGAATGCAAGCAGGCTTTTTCCGCTGAGACTAGGGGAGAAAAAAACCAGAGGGCATGGGTTAAGGGTGAAAGGAGAAAAGTTTAAAGGGAATATTTAGGGGGGGCTTCTTCACGCAGAGAGTGGTGGGAGTGTGGAATGAGCTGCCGGATAAAGTGGTAAATGCGGGGTCACTTTTAACATTTAAGAAAAACTTGGACGGGTTCATGGATGAGAGGGGTGTGGAGGGATATGGTCCAATTGCAGGTCAGTGGAACTAGGCATAAAATGGTTCGGCACAGACAAGAAGGGCCAAAAGGCCTGTTTCTGAGCTGTAATTTTCTATGGTTCTATGGTTCTGTCCTCATCGGGGTCGGGCTGTGGGGGAGGTGTGGGTGGGGGTAGGGGGTGGTTGGAAAGAGGTAGTACATGACTGAAGGTGCTCAAGTTTCACATTGCTGGATGAGGAAGTGTGGGAGTAGGCTTGAAAGTAGCATACATACTGATATGCACGGGTTGGGTCCATTGGTCTGGTTCTGTGCTGCATATCCTGTGTCAATCTACGTTTCATTTCATTACTTACTATTTAAAATCACAGAGCACAGAAGGAGACTGTTTGGCCCTTTGTTCATGTGTTGCCTATTTGAAAATGCTATCTAATTAGCCCCGTTCCCTTCTCTTTTCACAGAACTCTATAAATTTCAGCTTTTCAAGTATTTATCCATTTAACTTTTGAAAATTAGTATTGAACCTGCTTCCATTGACTTGACAGACAGTACATTGTAGATCATAAGATCATTGTAGGTCACCCTATCTGCCTCCGAAAAGTTCCAGAGATGTAGAGGAAAGGATTGCAAAGATGATTCTGGATAGGAGCGAAAGTAACAGGGTAGTTGTTGTGGGGGACTTTAACTTTACAAATATTGACTGAAAAAGCTATAGTTTGAGTACTTTAGAGGGGTCAGTTTTGTCCAATGTGTGCAGGAGGGTTTCCTGACACAGTATGTAGATAGGCCAACAAGAGGCGAGGCCACATTGGATTTGGTACTGGGTAATGAACCAGGCCAGGTGTTAGATTTGGAGGTAGGTGAACACTTTGGTGATCGTGACCACAATTCGGTTACGTTTACTTTAGCGATGGAAAGAGATAGGTATATACCGCAGGGCAAGAGTTATAGCAGGGGGAAAGGAAATTATGATGCGATTAGGAGAGATTTAGGATGCATAGGATGTGGAAGGAAACTGCAGGGAATGGGCACAATTGAAATGTGGAGCTTGTTCAAGGAACAGCTACTGCGTGTCCTTGATAAGTATGTACCTGTCAGGCAGGGAGGAAGCGGCCAAGTGAGGGAACCGTGGTTTACTAAAGAAGTTGAATCTCTTGTGAAGAGGAAGAAGGAGACTTATGTAAAGATGAGACATGAAGGCTCAGTTAGGGCGCTTGAGAGTTACAAGTTAGCCAGGAAGAACCTAAAGAGAGAGTTAAGAAGAGCCAGGAGGGGACATGAGAAGCCTTTGGCAGGTAGGATCAAGGAAAACCCTCAAGCTTTCTAAAGGTATGTCAGGAATAAAAGAATGACTAGGGTAAGATTAGGGCTAGTCAAGGACAGTAGTGGGAAGTTGTGCGTGGAGTCCGAAGAGATAGGAGAGGCGCTAAATGAATATTTTTCGTCAGTATTCACACAGGAAAAAGACAATGTTGTCGAGGAGAATACTGAGATACAGGCTATTAGACTGGGCGGGATTGAGGTTCATAAGGAGGAGGTGTTAGCAATTCTGGAAAGTGTGAAAATAGATAAGTCCCCTGGGCCGGATGGAATTTATCCTAGGATTCTCTGGGAGGCTAGGGAGGAGATTGCAGAACCTTTTGCTTTGATCTTTATGTCGTCATTGTCTACAGGAATAGTGCCAGAAGACTGGAGGACAGCAAATGTTGTCCCCTTGTTCAAGAAATGGAGTAGAGACAACCCTGGTAATTATAGACCAGTGAGCCTTACTTCTGTTGTGGGCAAAGTTTTGGAAAGGATTATTCATAGAAGAAATTCATAGAAACCCTACAGTGCAGAAAGAGGCCATTTGGCCCATCGAGTCTGCACCGACCACAATCCCATCCAGGCCCTACCCCCATATTCACCCACTAATCCCTCTAACCTGCGCATCTCAGGACACTAAGGGGCAATTTTAGCACGGCCAATCAACCTAACCCGCATATCTTTGGACTGTGGGAGGAAACCGGAGCACCTGGAGGAAACCCACGCAGACACGAGGAGAATGTGCAAACTCCACACAGACAGTGACCCGAACTGGGAATCGAACCCAGGTCCCTGGAGCTGTGAAGCAGCAGTGCTAACCACTGTGCTACCATGTCGCCATAAGAGATAGGATTTATACGCATCTAGAAAGGAATAATTTGATTAGGGATAGTCAACACGGTTTTGCAAAGGGTAGGTCGTGCCTCACAAACCTTATTGAGTTCTTTGAGAAGGTGACCAAAGAGGTGGATAAGGGTAAAGCAGTTGATGTGGTGTATATGGATTTCAGTAAAGCATTTGATAAGGTTCCCCACGGTAAGCTATTGCAGAAGATACGGAGGCATGGGATTGAGGGTGATTTAGCGGTTTGGATCAGAAATTGGCTAGCTGTAAGAAGACAGAGGGTGGTGGTTGATCTGAAATGTTCATCCTGGAGTTCAGTTACTAGTGGTGTACCGCAAGGATCTGTTTTGGGGCCACTGCTGTTTGTCATTTTTATAAATGACCTGGATGAGGGCGTAGAAGGATGGGTTAGTAAATTTGCGGATGACACTAAAGTCGGTGGAGTTGTGGACAGTGTGGAAGGATGTTGCAGGTTACAGTGGGACATAGGTAAGCTGCAGAGCTGTGCTGAGAGGTGGCAAATGGAGTTTAATGCGGAAAAGTGTGAGGTGATTCACTTTGGAAGGAGTAACAGGAATACAGAGTACTGGGCTAATGGTAAGATACTTGGTAGTGTGGATGAGCAGAGAGATCTCGGTGTCCATGTGCATAGATCCCTGAAAGTTGGCACCCAGGTGGATAGGATTGTTAAGAAGGCGTACGGTGTGTTAGTTTTTATTGGTAGAGGGATTGAGTTTCGGAGCCATGAGGTCATGTTGCAGCTGTACAAAACTCTAGTGCGGCCGCACTTGGAGTATTGCGTACAGTTCTGGTCGCCGCATTATAGGAAGGATGTGGAAGCATTGGAAAGGGTGCAGAGGAGATTTACCAGAATGTTGCCTGGTATGGTGGGAAGGTCTTATGAGGAAAGGCTGAGGGACTTGAGGCTGTTTTCGTTAGAGAGAAGGAGGTTAAGAGGTGACTTAATAGAGGCATATAAGATGATCAGAGGATTAGATAGGGTGGACAGTGAGAGCCTTTTTCCTTGGATGGTGATGGCTAGCACGAGGGAACATAGCTTTAAATTGAGGGGTGATAGATATAGGACAGATGTCAGAGGTAGGTTCTTTACTCAGAGAGTAGTAAGGGCGTGGAATGCCCTGTCTGCAACAGTCGTGGACTCGCCAACATTAAGGGCATTTAAATGGTCATTGGATAAACATATGGATGATATTGGAATAGTGTAGGTTAGATGGGCTTTAGATTGGTTTCACAGGTCGGTGCAACATCGAGGGCCGAAGGGCCTGTACTGCGCTGTAATGTTCTATGTTCTATAACAACTTGCTCTGTAAAAAAATCTCTTCACCTCCAATCTAGCTCCTTTCCCAATAATATTCATTCCCTCCTTTTTATTCCCTCCTCCTCTAAATGTGCTGATTAATGCTGGGATACAATCCCATGGCATGAGTTGGTTTCTACCACAGTGTCCATATATCATGTGAGACTTGGTAGTAAAACTCCTCATTAGGGGTGATCTTATAGAGGTCTATAAAATAACGAGGGGCATAGATAAGGTCAACTTATCATCTTTTCCCAACGGTAGGGGAGTCTAAAACTAGAGGGCATAGGTTTAGGGTGAGATGGGAAGAGATACAAAAGGGTCCAGAGGGGCAATTGTTTCACACAGAGGGTGGTGAGTGTCTGGAACAAGCTGCCAGAAGCAGTAGTAGAGGCGGGTACAATTTTGTCTTTTGAAAAGCATTTAGGCATTCACATCGGTAAGATGTCAAACATGAGCAATGGGGACCAGCTTAATGGTAAAAACTGGTCGGCCTATCCAAATTAGGCAGAAGGGCCTGTTTCCATGCTGACTTTATGCATCTATAACTCATGAAGTGAGTCTTAAAAGTGAGGCATGGCATTGAGCTTCAGCAGTGAACCTCCGTTTCCTTCCATACTCCAAAGATGTGCGGATTAGGTTGATTGGCTATGCTAATTTGCCCCTTAGTTAGGGGGATTAGCAGGGTGGATGCATGGGGTTATGGGCATAGGACCGGGATGGGATCATTGTTGGTGTAGGCTTGATGGGCCGAATGGCCTCCTTCCGCTCTGAAGGGATTCTATGATTCTATGACGCCACTCATCATACTGACTTGGAAATATATCACCGTTCCTTCACTGTCACCAGGTCAAAATCCTGGAATTACTCCCCTAACAGCACTGCAGCGGTTCAAGAAGGCAGCTCACCACCATCTTCTCAACGCCAACTAGGGATGGGCATTAAGTGATGGCTTCGCCAGCGACGCCCACATCCTTTAAAAATGAATTTTTAAAAATGCTGTTGTGATCGGGAATGCACCGTCTGAAAGGAAGGGTGGAAGCAGATTCAGTAGTAACTTTCAACAGGGAATTGAGCAAATACTTGGAAAGGGAAATACTTGCAAGACTACAGGGAAGGAGCAGGGGAATGGTACGAATTGATTTGCTCTTTCAAAGAGCCAGCATAGCCCCGATGGGAAGAATAGCCTCTTTCTGTGCTGTCTGATTCTATGTGAGCGACGGATTATTAGACTTGCAAATAGCGGTATGTAAGCAGCATGATGATTTTCTAATTCAAATCAACCAAAACATCTGAGGTTGCTGCTTTGTGATACATGCAGTAGTAGCTGTTTCTAATTTATGTTTAAATTTGCTGAGTACAACATTCACAGAATTAAGTGAGATTTATTTAGAGGAAAAATGCTTTTGTATTTTACTGCTATAAATTATGCGATTTTAAAATGGTTGTTTAAGTGATTTGTTTGCCTTATAAAACTTTCATGCTGGGAGTACAGAATCCAATAAAAAACTTTATTCCTCACAAATAATTCTTTGATATAAATGTTGCCCTGTAAGAGAGCAGAGGGCTTTATTTAGCCATGCCGGCTTTTTTAGTATATTTAACTATTAAGACACTCCTGTTTTATGACTTATTTATACTAGCTGCTGCAGCTGCAAGAACTCCATCCACTGCCTAAAATCATCCTGGAATACAGACAGGTGAGTCAGTAAAATTCCAGTTGCCCCCTTCTCCCCGTTCCGACTTCGTCTCGAACACTTTGGCCGGAATTCTCCATCTGCTCACGCCAGCGGGATTCTCTGGTCCCGCTGCAGTGAACGAAGATTTGGCTGAGTGCCAAATTCTCTGTCCTCGCTGACACTGCAGCGGGGTGTGAATGGCTGGAGAATTCCAGCCTTTGTCTTTTGGTTTTGGGTGTGTGGGGCTTGTGGAGGCCCCATAGACCTGTCAAGCCAAAATTTCAAAGCTTGCTTTTGTTCCTCTGTGTTGTTCCTCGACTGGTCAGACATTATGCATACATGAAATTCATCTCTCTACCATTTAAATATGATATTGTAACCCTACTGGGCAACTCAGAGAATCATATGGCATTGACAGAAGCTAATCAGCCCATTGTGTATATGCCAGCTCTTTGAAAGAGCTGTCAGATTAAAACCACTCCCCGCTCTTTCTCTGTGACCCTGCAAAGTCTTCCTATTCAAGTATTAATCCAAATCCCTTTTGAAAGTTGCGACTGAATCTGCTTCGATCGTCCTTTCAATTCTTTTCCTCAGGTCTGCTCCGGTTCTCTTGCTAATCACTTCACTGCTTGCTGGCCCACCTGCCAGTGTGCACACTGTCAAGCACACATGGAGCGCACATATGGATTAGGTGCGATTCTGGGGAGGTTTGGGGATTCCGACATTGCAAAATTCCCACCATCAAAGACATGCACAAAGGAGTAGGGAGTGTGTGGAAGAAGGGCTCATTGTAATCCCCACTTTCCCAGAGGATTAATATCTCTTAATTATCATCTCGTTAGACATTATTATGGAAATGAGCAGAGGAGATATTGGACATCCTTACCAAGCTCCCTTTCTGGGGTGGGAAATGACCTTTGAGGGGATGAATTTCAAGATGCCCTTGAGGCTAAGTTGGCTGCCAAACTGTAAGGCCCATCCCTGAGGGCTTTTTAAGAGTCAACCACCTTGCTGTGGATCTGGAGTCACATATAGTCACATATTGTCCAGACCATTTAAGGACAAAATTTGTAAACCAGATGGGTTTTTACAGCAATTGAAATGGTTGTATGGTCATCATTAGACTTTTAATTCCATATTTTTATTGAATTCAAATTTCACTATTTGCCAAGGTGGGATTGGAACCTGGGTCCCCAGAGCATTACCCTGGGAATCTAGATTACTAGTCCAGCGACGATACCACTATGCCACTGCGTTTCCTGACGTGTTGTGGTGGGGGGGGGGGAGGTTATAGGGGTTAGTTGGGAATGTGGAGTTGGGGTTATAATCAGACCAGCCATGATCTTATTGAATGGCAGAGTACTCTCAGCGGCTGCTCCTAATTCGTATGTATGTATGTTCACCTGGGATTGTTCACAGCATTCGAGAGATTAACCACTCATCCCGCGAGATTTCAAAGCAATTCTGGAGAAATGGCAAACCTATGTCTTCAGCATCCCAAGCAACAACTATTAAAGGACAAAAATAATTGCCTTTTTCTCATGCGCCTTGCACCGAGTAAAGATTTGTTTTCTTTTTTAGATTCACAAGATCAAGTCAACATATGTAGATGGGCTCCTCGCCTGCATGAAGAAGGTAATTTGTCTATTGTAGATATTTGTTTGACAGGAACTGGGCTGATGTGATGGCAGTACTGGAACAACAGTGCTGGCTGATGGTTGGTTACAGGCTGAATCAGAGCAGCAGCTTCATTATCAAAACACAGAGATACTGAAAGGAGGCATCTTACAGATTTAGCAAGACAATTCTGAATAACCTCTTTCAGCTTCTCCCATTTTACTTGGAGACACCCAACACTGGATGATCACCCTTCTCCATCTCCTTGTCAAATTGTCAAATAAGACAAGTCTGAACCATAATTATAAACAGTTTAGAAAGGTTAAAAAAGATATTTAATGTTTCCCGCTAATGGTTTGGCTTTTAACCATTTTTCCCCCTCTTCCTTCTTCATCCCCTTGTCCCCTCTTCACCCTGACTCCTCCACCATTAGTTCCCGACTGAGATACAATTCAACAGGAGTTCACATGCTGTTCACTTCGACATTGAGTGCTAGCCAGCTATCTAACTATGGGAGTCCCCCCATTTCTGAAGATCAATTCTGTCCTCACTACATATCCACACACAGGATGGAATTTTCCATTTATGACACTAACTGTGGTATCAGACGGTTCCAGCAGTGCTCTTTCTGCTGACCGGAATGGCGGGAAGGAAAACATAAATACATATCCACGTCAACCGGGCTACTCTATAAAATGATAATTTTTATGTTTAAAGATGGACAAGGCTTTATCTTCACTAGCCAAGACTCATATCAGAGGAAAAAATTGGTCTAGTTGGACCAAGGAGCGGCACAGGCTTGGAGGGCCGAAGGGCCTGTTTCCTGTGCTGTACTGTTCTTTGTTCTTTGAATTTTAACTTTCAAACAAACCAATGGAGTCTCGTTATCTTTAAAAAAATAAGTCAATTAATGCCCCTTTTTGAAGTTGCACAAAGCTTCTTTGCATTTCTGAAGGAGAATTTTGACCATCAGAGACGCTGTCTATCCAAGGACAAAGGCAGCTGTTTATGACTCCTAATATCTAATGTGTGGTTAATGGCCCAACCGTTAACTGCTCCAAAACACAATGTGTTTCAACCAATGGTCTCATTATTCAACCTGAAACCACACTGTCACATGACTGAGATTTGAGCTGTCTGAATTCCTTTAATTAATGAGCTGTTGGATCTTATCTTCAGTTTTCTGTTTGACCTCTGAAGATAACAGTAACTCCAGGTAAGCAGCCTATCGCTGTCTAATCCCTTACCGTCCCATAGGTAGCAGGAGAAGAAGCTCTGTCCAGGTACAAATGCCTGGTCCTTATCTACACTGTGAAGTACTGGAACATTGAAACTGATACATTCAAGTCCAGTTGAACCCTATGTGCCTCCTCCCCTTGTTGAAGCCTTGTTTCTGGAAAGATGGATTATTCTGCCACAGTCAATCAACCTACCCTATGAATAAACCCCCCATTTGACTTTTGATTCTGGATTCTACACTCACATAAAACCATAATCTGTATTTTATTGTTGTCTAACTCTGTACCCCTTTTTTCCCTCATCTCTCTTTCATTCTATGAGTGAAAAAAGGGGCAGATGTTGCAAAACCCCTTTCCCGTGTTTGCGCGTTTGAAATAAACTGTCCCTTTTATTTTATCTTGGTAGCAGGAGAAGGAGCGCTGTCCTTTTATCGAGTTTCTGTGCAAATTATTCACAGAGGATTGGAACACCCCAAATTGTTGGGGAAAACACACTACCACTAATAAATGGGGGAAATCAAAAACACCTTTCTGTTTACGGATGGTGGTGAGAGGAAAAATTGGGACTGTTTAAATTAATCCTCCTTCTGTCTGTAACTGAAATTGGAAGCTCCAGTCTAGGTAAACCCAATTTGAATCTGACCAGAGTCCAAGTTAAGAGACAAACTAAATTAAAGATAAAAGAGTCAATTGAAAGCCAAAAGAGAGAAACTTGGTGGCTTTTCCTGCCTTACTTTCATGGTGGCTGATGCGGCCTTGTCTCTGAAATGCTAGCACACTTGAGATGATCAAGATGGCATTCCAGAAATGTGACATCTGGAGCCCTATGTGGGATGATAAGGTGTAAATGAGATGAGTGATCTAAAGTAGCTCTGCACTCCAACCCCTGATGTGGCATAATAATGACCAATCCGCTGCTCATGGTCAATGAGTGAAAGCCCTTTGGCCAGTTAGGAATGCCAACTTTGCCGAACATTCCTAGGTATTATTTTTGAGATGCAGTGACAGTGATTTAAAGCCACTGAGCTCTGAGTGTCCCTTCTACAACGTGAATGAAGGCATTGACTTTCAGTTGCTTTCTTTCTAAGGAGGTCTTCCTCCTTTTCAACTAACCTGACTTGTGTTCACACTTGCTGCACCAACAAATCCTTTCGCATTGCCTCAGGCCCTCCCAGACAGATTTGCTGTTTCTTTTGTTTTCAGCGATCACCATTACTTTGGGGCAGCAACGTGGTGTTTCTCAACTTGTACTTCCAGACCGAATTTGACACTCCCTCGTTCCCTGTCCGTGTGCCTCGAGCCTCACCATGTGAAAGTAGAGCTTCCTCTTATTGTTCTCCTGCCTCCCCCAATAATACTGGATCCCATCATTGTTATGGTGGACATCCCTCTTCTCACCCCCAAAGTCCATCCCCTACGAAGTGCCCATGCCCCATCTGGACCTCTATCCATCCTATCTGGTGGTTGTGTGCATGGTGAACCACCGCCTTGAAGGACAGCCAGGCTAAAGCTCCTGCCTTGCAGTGAATGAATGTCTGTCCAGATCCCTTTTAAATGTGGTGCTCAGGCCTTCAGCCTATGAGGTAATGACGGGATGGCGATTTCCTGCTCATACCTGCCACGAGATTCACCGTGTTCTTTGCAGAAGTTTAGGTTATGAGCTGAACAGCGCAAGATCTCATCTGGTCAGCCATCCCAGCGAAAATCACTCTGACTTCCACTCTCACTACCGACTTTAGACTCCAGCACAGAAGATTCCGGTGAATAGCTCTGACAGTGCTGAACTGTTTGGGAGGGCCTAGTGGTATTATCACTAGATCATTAATCCAGAAAGTCAGCTAATGTTCTGGGGACCCGGGTTCGAATCCCACCATGGCAGATGGTGGATTCTGAATTCAATACTAAATCTGGAATAAGAATCTACTGATGACCATGAAACCATTGTTGATTGTCGGAAAATGTTCTTTAGGGAAGGAAATCTGCCATCTTTATCTGGTCTGGCCCACATGTGACTCCCGATCCACAGCAATGTGGTTGACTCTCAACTGCTCTCTGGGCAACTAGGGATGGGCAATAAATGCTGACCAGCCAGCAGTGCCCATGACCCACGAATGAATAAAAAAAATCTTCTCTGAGTACTGCACCAGAATGTCAGCCAAGTCTCTGGAATGAGACATGGATCCATACCTTCAACCTCAGAAACTAATGTGCTGTCTACTGAACTACAGCTGACACTGTAGATGCCCTTTAACACTAATTAATGGGCTGTGAAGCACTTTGGGATGTCCCAAGAAGTTATCAATGCAACTCATTTACTAAAACCGTTACAAAAGTTCAGTTTCAGTCAAACAGCTTATTCCAATTGCGGTTTACAATTAAAAACTGAAAACGAACAACAGGTGCAATAACATCTGAGAACATAGAACAGTACAGCACAGAACAGGCCCTTCGGCCCACGATGTTGTGCCGAGCTTTATCTGAAACCAAGATCAAGCTATCCCACTCCCTATCATCCTGGTGTGCTCCATGTGCCTATCCAATAACCGCTTAAATGTTCCTAAAGTGTCTGACTCCACTATCACTGCAGGCAGTCCATTCTACACCCCAACCACTCTCTGCGAAAAGGACCTACCTCTGATATCCTTCCTATATCTCCCACCACGAACTCTATAGTTATGCCCCCTTGTAATAGCTCCATCCACCCGAGGAAATAGTCTTTGAACGTTCACTCTATCTATCCCCTTCATCATTTTATAAACCTCTATTAAGTCTCCCCTCAGCCTCCTCCGCTCCAGAGAGAACAGCCCTAGCTCCCTCAACCTTTCCTCATAAGACCTACCCTCCAAACCAGGCAGCATCCTGGTGAATCTCCTCTGCACTCTTTCCAGCGCTTCCAAATCCTTCTTATAGTGAGGTGACCAGAACTGCACACAATATTCCAAATGTGGTCTCACCAAGGTCCTGTACAGTTGCAGCATAACCCCACGGCTCTTAAACTCCAACCCCCTGTTAATAAAAGCTAACACACTATAGGCCTTCTTCACAGCTCTATCCACTTGAGATCTGTGGATATGGACCCCAAGATCTCTCTGTTCCTCCATAGTCTTCAGAACCCTACCTTTGACCCTGTAATCCACATTTAAATTAGTCCTACCAAAATGAATCACCTCACATTTATTAGGGTTAAACTCCATTTGCCATTTTTTAGCCCAGCTTTGCATCCTATCTATGTCTCTTTGCAGCCTACAACAGCCCTCCACCTCATCCACTACTCCACCAATCTTGGTGTCATCAGCAAATTTACTGACCCACCCTTCAGCCCCCTCCTCTAAGTCATTAATAAAAATCACAAAGAGCAGAGGACCAAGCACTGATCCCTGTGACACTCCGCTAGCAACCTGCCTCCAATCCGAAAATTTTCCATCCACCACCACCCTCTGTCTTCGATCAGACAGCCAGTTACCTATCCAATCGGCCAACTTTCCCTCTATCCCACACCTCCTCACTTTCATCATAAGCCGACCATGGGGGACCTTATCAAACGCCTTACTAAAATCCATGTATATGACATCAACTGCCCTACCTTCATCAACACACTTAGTTACCTCCTCAAAAAATTCTATCAAATTTGTGAGGCACGACTTGCCCTTCACGAATCCGTGCTGACTAACCCGGATTAATCCGCATCTTTCTAAATGGTCGTAAATCCCGTCCCTAAGGACCTTTTCCATCAATTTACCAACCACCGAAGTAAGACTGACCAGTCTATAGTTACCAGGGTCATTTCTATTCCCTTTCTTAAACAGAGGAACAACATTCGCCATTCTCCAGTCCTCTGGCACCATCCCCGTGGACAGTGAGGACCCAAAGATCAAAGCCAAAGGCTCTGCAATCTCATCCCTTGCCTCCCAAAGAATCCTAGGACATATTTCATCAGGCCCAGGGGACTTATCGACCTTCAGTTTATTCAAAACTGCCAGGACATCCTCCCTCCAAACATCTATTTCCTCCAGCCTATTAGCCTGTAACACCTTCTCTTCCTCAAAAACATGGCCCCTCTCCTTGGTGAACACTGAAGAAAAGTATTCATTCATCACCTCGCCTATCTCTACTGACTCCATACACAAGTTCCCACTACTGTCCTTGACGGGCCCTAACCTCACCCTGGTCATTCTTTTATTCCTCACATAAGAGTAAAAAGCCTTGGGGTTTTCCTTGATCCGACCCGCCAAGGACTTCTCATGTCCCCTCCTAGCTCTCCTAAGCCCCTTTTTCAGCTCGTTCCTTACTAACTTGTAACCCTCAATCGAGCCATCTGAACCTTGTTTCCTCATCCCTACATAAGCTTCCCTCTTCCTTTTCACAAGACATTCCACCTCTTTCGTGAACCATGGTTCCCTCACTCGGCCATTTCCTCCCTGCCTGACAGGGACATACCTATCAAGGACACCCAGTATTTGTTCCTTGAAAAAGTTCCACTTTTCATTAGTGCCTTTCCCTGACAGTTTCTGTTCCCAACTTATGCCCCCTAATTCTTGCCTAATCGCATCATAATTACCTCTCCCCCAATTGTAAACCTTGCCCTGCCGTACGGCCCTATCCCTCTCCATTGCAATAACAAAAGACACCGAATTGTGGTCACTATCTCCAAAGTGCTCTCCCACAACCAAATCTAACACTTGACCCGGTTCATTTCCCAGTACCAAATCCAATGAGTAAAAAAAGAGCAATTTGGATTTTGGGTGTAGATTGTGTACCCATAAATTATTGACGCTGTCAGTTCTGTTGAGTATTTCTCGCATTTTCTGTTCTTATTTCAGATTTCTCCATCTTTTCTCTGTACAAATCCTGGATTGATCTGTTGTGTTCCAACCTTTTTTCGATTTTACTTCAGCCTTCCAGCACCTGCACTTTTGTTCTCCTTTGTTTGATGATTAGCATGTTGTTAGCTGTTAAGTTCTTTTTTTGAAGAATAAATCCTTGCCTTCATTATGCAGGGTTTTGTCTCCCCTACGTGGAATCAGACTGGTACTGTCAGTGGGAGATTATCGGCCAAGCATCCAGTAAGTGCATTGATCATGTGGCTTCCTTCCTTTCTCACATAGAGGTTTATGTGGGTCATAGTCGAGCAATTAGTCTCTTGATTGCAGAGAGATTTGTAGTCGGGCTAAATAATTTATCACTGGCAAATGTCCTTTTAAGATAAATCAGTCTCTTACTATTAAGGGTTTGACTAGTAACCACGTCAGGAGTGATGAGGTGTTTTCACAGTGTAATGCATATCTGAGGGCTTGGTGTGGGGTTGCGGTGGGGGCTGGTTGTCAGAGGGGACACATTTAAATCCATACTTCGATTCATTTGTATATATCTTCAATTGTGAATTGTGGACGGCACGGTAACACAGTGGTTCGCACTGCTGCTCCACAGAGCCAGGGACCCGGGTCGATTCCCGGCTTGGGTCACTGTCTGTGTGGAGTTTGCACGTTCTCCCGGTGTCTGTGTGGGTTTCCTCCAGGTGCTCCGATTTCCTCCCACATTCTGAAAGATGTGCTGGTTAGGTGCATTGACCTGAACGGGCGCCAGAGTGTGGTGACTAGGGGAATTTAACAGTAACTTCACTGCAGTGTTAATGTAAGCCTTGCTGGTGACTAATAAATAAACTTTAACTTCAGTAAATTTAAGTGGTCTGATTTAGGATTCATTTATCAATAAAGCAACAGTGCTAAAGAAAGCTCTCTCTCAGTCTCCAGCAACACAAATTCTTAAGGTAAAAGAGAAAATAAATTATTAGTTGCATTGTTAAGCCTGAAGGCTACAGATGGCCCATAATGAGCACCTCTGAAACAGGGAACCAAACACTGACGAGAAGCACTGTATGGTGTTACATTTAACGCAAAGTCTGGGTTGCTGTGACAACATGCACTTTTTACATACATGGTGTAGTCTGGAGCTATGGACGTGGTTGGGAGAAGCTCCAACGTTCTTTCCATCACATGGTCGAACAGGAATCTCCCCTGCTCTTATTGCCTGTCATTAGCATGTATGGAAGGATTTTCGGGTTGATATTCAACCTGTTGGGCCACAATATGAGCAACCTTCTTTTGCAATCAAGTCATGGGGTGGGACTGAAACACAGAGCTTCTGGCTCAGAGGCAGGGACGCTACTCCATGTCTTTATGTATGGTTAGTTTATTGATGCATTTTGAGAACAGAATGCTATCATATAATGTATATATGTGCACATACATATCAATCAAAATTGGAATGTGTTTGGAAGCTGAGGGTTCAGGTTGAATGAACAGGGGAGTTGGGAGATGGAATCAATACATCGCATGATAGTTTCTTGGCAGGAACTGAACAGGAAGTTACTGTGCACAGAAAGGATGTAGAAGCACTGGAGAAAACGCAAAGAAGATTTATAAGCATGATGCTAGAATTGAGAGGATACAGAAATCAGGAAAGTCTGAACAGGCTGGGCCACTTTTCTCCTGAAACAAGAAGACGGAGAGGTGCCTTGATGTGGGTTGTAAAATTATAAAGTAATTTGATAGGGTGGAGAGAAAGTGTTGGGGCAAATTGATAAATGGGAGGGGAGAGGGAGTTCATGGGGCAGATCACCAGCTGTTTACATATCTGAAACAATCATTAGCTGCTGTTTTAACCCTCACTCTGTGCACAGGGTTTTCCCAGATTTCCTGGAATTCGCCAGACAAAATAAAGGGCGGAGTTCTCCCCAAAAAATTCTATCGCCATAACCCTACGTATTTAGTTCGCTTATCTCCTGACACGAAGGGGTAATTTAACATGGCCAATCCACCTAACCCGCACATCTTTGGACTGTGCAAAGAAACTGGAGCACCCGGAGGGACACCCACGTAGACACGGGGAGGACGTGAAAACTCCACACAGACAGTGACCCAAGGCCGGAATTGAACCCGGGCCACTGTGAGGCAGCAGTGCCAACCACTGTGCAGGTTTGTTAGAAGTTCAAGCCAAAAAATTGGAACACCTAATTCTGTATATATAATATTTTATTTTTATAGATATATAATATATGTTATATATATCATTATGCTCGCATGTTAATGTAATGGTATTAAGTTATTGTGAACTGAGCTACGATAAAACTCCATTAGTACGGTCCCAATTCATTAATAACATTCATGTCAATTTTGTTGTGATTTATTTGCAATGAGACTCAGTAAAGCAATCTCCCATCTGTAATACACCTCAGTGATCAATGGAAACTGATGCTTTCAGGTCATAAAAGAGATGGCCACTCTGCACTGGTTGAATCTTTTAATTGTGGCTTTTAAAAGTATTCAATTGAGTTGTTACTGAAAGTGATCTCAGGAGAGTCATCCTTTTGCAAGATATCAGGATAGGCTCAGCTACTGAAGGATTTTTACAATATTCTTTCACAGGATGTGGGCATCACTGGTGAGGCCAGCATTCATTGCCCATGAGAAGGTGGTGGTGAGCCGCCTTCTTGTGTTCGGATCTGGGTTCGATTCCCGGCTTGGGTCACTGTCTGTGTGGAGTTTGCACATTCTCCCCGTGTCTGCGTGGGTTTCCTCCGGGTGCTCCGGTTTCCTCCCACAGTCCAAAGATGTGCAGGTTAGATTGATTGACCATGCTAAAATTGCCCCTTAGTGTCCCGGGATGTGTATGTTAGAGGGATTAGCAGGGTAAATATGTGGGCTTTCGGGAATAGGGCCTCGATGGGAATGTGGTCGGTGCAGACACGATGGGTCAAATGGCCTCCTTCTGCATTGTGGGGTTTCTATGATTTCTTGAACTGCTGCAGTCTATGGTGCTGTCAGCAGTATCTCAGTAGCACTAATTCCTCGGAGCCACACGATTCTGTGTTCAATTACTATTCTTTTGAGTCAGATGTTTAAAATCAGTCAGGGCAGCCACGTGTGAACCTACCATCCATCTCCCCTTCATCCTGAGCACTGCGTCGGTGGGAAGTCGCAGGGATTCCCCAGATGTTCCCCCCTCTGCACCCTTGGGAGCCAGTTTAGTCTCCCTGATGTCTAGGAGCATTGAAGTTTCACTAGAGTAAGTTAATCAATCTTGGGGGGAATCAATA
Source organism: Mustelus asterias (assembly GCF_964213995.1). NCBI lineage: Eukaryota > Metazoa > Chordata > Chondrichthyes > Carcharhiniformes > Triakidae > Mustelus > Mustelus asterias. The sequence goes on from NC_135806.1 coordinate 138,971,303, forward strand.
ACCTTGTGTGGCCAGATTGCCTCCCAGAATGCTATAATCCAGAAAGCCAATTGGTGAAGGATGTAACTGGGGCCAATCTTTACACACTTCATTAGCATTTATTTCCACAGTTGCAGATTATAAACATGCACCTCCTCACCCAACAATTCAGTTTAAGTCAGTGCCTATTCATAGGAAGACAAATAAAGCCCCTAATAATGCCCATTCCTGTCTACAATTAAACACAATAAACATATACATATATATATTATATACTGTCAAAAAGCCATGCTTTACATAGAAAATGACTGTATTTCATTATTCGACTGAAACCACTGGTTGAGTTTTGAAAGGCCGGAACAGCATTCCAGTGATTTGAAACAGCAACTTCTAAGATGTCTGAACATTACATGACTGCACCTTACAAATTCCAAAGCCATTAAAATGGAGTCAAGTTGTTTGGAAGAATCCATTGGAGAAAATCACTTTAGAGGAATGTAAATGGCCATCCCCTGAACCATTCCAAAAACATCCAGACAATTGTCTAGGTTTTCAGCTGGGTGGGAACAAGCATTAGACACAATGGGCAGGATTTCCCGACAACAGCACTACCTTCACCAATACTGAGTTCTAAAACTTCATGTTTTCCAACACATCAGAACAGCACCCTCCCCATCACCCATCTTCAAATGGGCTGGTGGAAGGGGCAGTGCAGCCTTTTAAAATTGGCATAAAGGAACAGCCTGCAGCATCCATAGAGACCAAATTGGCACCTATTTAACTATAGGACCATTCCTCAGACAAAACAGGAATTTCCCCAGAGGAACTGTTAATGGGACAGCGGTTTCGGACATGATTAAGCCTACTGTTCCCAAACCTGGCGGGGAGGATGGAATCCCAACGAGAAAACCAGAACAAAAATAATTATCCTGCAAGGATAGTAAGAACATTTGAAACAGGCAACCTATTTCATGTAAGGAGCTTCAGAGATGTTCCCAGCTGGGGTCCCTGGGATTATAATGGAGAAAATGGGGCCAGTGTCTTACAAAGTAGAAGTCCAGTGCAAAACCTTAAGGAAACACCTGGACCACCTGAGGGGTGGAGAGTCCACCCCAGAGCAGACTTCGTTACTGGCCATGGAGGTGGCCTCCGCCAGCACCGGGCAACAACCGCAAGATGGCCCTGAGCCTGCTCTTCTGGATAATGAGGACATGGACGCTGAGATGGAAGCAGCAGAATCTGGTGTGCTGAATGAAGCAGAGGAGGAATCCAAATCAGTGGCAGTGGATGCTCCCTTTGGTCCCCAGTTCGGTTCACACCACCAGATCTGGCCCTGCCGTTTGACTAACAGACCGATCACCAAGCATTGGAAAGGACCTCGCGTTGGGCTGCTGGGGGAGACTGGACCTAAGGGAGGAGGGATGTTATGGTGGCCAGAAGGACACGGAGGATCATCAATAATTATCCCCGCAGGCTTTGTGGAGTACGAACTCTCCTATTGAGCAAGTGGGGACCCGCCCAATTGGAAACACGCAACAGGGGCTTAAAACCCACTGCCTCAACCCAGATTGTTTTTCTGTAAGCCCCGGGACTTGGACTCGTGTGCTATAAGCCATGGATGTGGCTCTTTTCTGTTTTGTGATTAAAGGGTTATGGTGATAGAAGACTGGCCTTGGCGAGATGATTACAGGCTGTCTGAGTGCCTGTAGCAATAAAGGGCTTTCTGAGTGCCTGCAGAAGTAAACGGATGTGGCGTTTGACTACCTGGTGAGCAACCTGAATGAAAATATGATTGACTGCCTGGTTTTGAACTTTATGTGACCTGGAATTGGAATATGAACTAGGACTGGCTGAGAACCTGACCCTGGTAAGGTCTTATCTTTTCGAATACTAACTGAGAGACTTGCCGGAATTTTACCGCCTCACCCGCCCGAGGCTCGTAAGATCCCGCCTGAGGCCAACGGAGAATGCCGTTCTGCGAGCCGCACCCGCCCAGATTCCGGGGAGGCGTGGCGGTAAAACTCCGGCCTTTCTGTCTGTTTTGGTTTGATTGCACCGGTAAATAGCTTAGCCATCCAGTCAGATATATAGGAAAAATAATGTAAAGATAGTGCTCAAGAAAGAGCTAGGTCTTTTGTTTGTTTGATTTCTGTATGATTTTGAAGTGCCTTACTTATGTGGAACTGACTTTGTGACAATAAATTTACAGTCATCATCCTGGTTACCTGAACTCTTGTGTTAAAGCGTGCTTAAATTCTCCACCTATAAAGATCCCAATGCAAGACCCTTGCCGGTGTTACACTGTACAAGAAGATCCAAATTAAAGGCAAATTGCTGCAGATGCTGGAATCTGAAACAAAAACAGAAAATGCCTGAAAATCTCAGCAGGTTTGACATCATCTGTGGACTGAGAATAGAGCCAACGTTTGGAGTCAGGATGACCCTTCGTCAGAGCTGAAGATCCTATTTGCCCTCTGCCAACGTGCAGTTCAATATGGGAATTCTCTGTAATTCCTGGAGGAAGAGGAGATGGGTTGGAGGAGAGCTGACCAGCTGGACTATTAGTTATATCGCTGGCAGGCTATGAACCACTCTCCCAACTGCACACATCAAGAGAGACAATTAAATCTCAACTTGTCTGAGGAACTGTACACCATGAAACAGCACTTCAGCACAGAGGCTGTGATTGAGACCTGCTGCACAATGGCAGTGAGGTCACCCCATCCCCAATCTTTGTGTGTCAGAGGGTAGGTAACCTAGGCTGTATACTTGACAGTCCTTAGCATTATATATTGGGCTCTATTTTACCAATGCGGGTGCAAAAACGTGGTAAAGTCGGGCGTGAGGCCATTGATGCGATCCACGCCCACATCCACGCAGATGGCCACTTTACTGAGACCCGAGAATGGCCGCGATCCGATTCGTGCCCGAAACGGGCGCAACGGCGATTTAAGTGCATTTGCAAGCATTTAAATTGAATGAATGAACTGCCCGTCCAACTTTATCAGCATTTTTCCCTTTACTACCGCATTCGCCGAACCAGAATCGCGCCAAAATGAACATGCTGAATAAAAGTCTGAATTGGGCGCTCCAGCTGCTGAAGAGCGAGTTCAGAGCTTCCAAAGGCTCTCCAACTCAGATCGGTGGTGGGGGGGAGGACAGATCATTCTCGGGGGAGGAGGGGGGGGGGGAGGAGGAGTGAGGCCAGACCATTCTCTGGGGGGGGGGCGGAGGAGTGAGGCCAGATCGATCTCTGGCGGGGGGAGAGAGGGGGGGAGTGAGGCCAGATCATTCTCTGGTGGGGGGGGGGGGGGGGGGAGGAGGAGGAGTGAGGCCAGACCATTCTCTGGGGGGGGGCGGAGGAGTGAGGCCAGATCGATCTCTGGCGGGGGGGAGGGGGGGGGAATGAGGCCAGATCATTCTCAGAGTGGGGCGGAGTGAGCCCAGATCATTCTCTAGGGGTGGGAGGGGAGGAGGGAGGCGGGTATGATGTATCTCTGGTGGGGGGCGGGGGGAGGCCCGATCGCTCACTGGTTTGGGGGGGTGCAGATGGATCTCTGGTGGCGGGGGGGGGGGGGGGGGCGTGGAGAGGGGGGCATGGCGGCTCTGCTGCCACTCTGCGAGCGATCGGTGGGGGAGAAGGGGGCAGGGGGTCGCGATTGGTCTGGGTAGCGGGGGGTGGATAAGGGGGACAGTGAGGGCCATCACTCGCGCTTTTCGCTCCCAGGCCGCTTTCTCCGCTTTCTGCGGCCCGGGAGCGATCTGACACGTGCGCGCTTTTTCAATTTTTTCTTCAAACTGCGCATGCGCAGTTCAGAGCTCCGATCGGACCCGCGATTGTTTTTCCAGGCTGAGTGCGTATGGGGGCGCCTGAAAGCAGATTTCCAAGTCGGATCTGAATTGCGCCCAGATTCAGCACTTAGAATGAAAATGGTAAAATGAGGCCCACTGTCAAGTAGGAAGGAAGGAAGAAGGAATTAAACCAAAAGAGAAAATGCTGGAAAATCTCAGCAGGTCTGGCAGCACCTGTAAAGAGAGAAAAGATGTCCAGATGACCCTTTGTCAAATTTTTGATTTGATTTGATTTGACAAAGATTTGACAAAGGGTCATCTGAACTCAAAACATCAGCTCTTTTCTCTCCTTACAGATGCTGCCGGACCTGCTGAGATTTTCCAACATTTTCTCTTTTGGTTTCAGATTCCAGCATTCGCAGTAATTTGCTTTTATTTAGGAAGGAATTAAATATGGCTGTAATGATGTTAGTGGAATGCCTAGTTGTAATTTTAATCTTTCTCTCCGTCATACCTAAAAGGGCGGGATTTTCCTGCTGCACTCACCCCAAAACTGGAAAATCCCGCTTGAAGTCAACGGACCTTTGCATGGTCTGCCCCACACCCGCTACAATTCCCATCGAGGGCAGAATGGGAAAATTTCCCCCAAAGACAAACACACACACACACACACACACATAGACATACACACACAGACATTACACACACAGACATTACACACAAGGCATCCGCAAACACGCATACACACAGGCATACATTAATATCGTAAATAATAGTTGAACACTGAAACAAAATAATCCAGCTTGAGCCTTGCTAAACTTTCGCAAGTTTGGCAAAATGTGGAAGTTCAATCGCCTCATATATCAGCTTGAATGAATTGGTACCCGTGAACATTTTGACAAGAAAATACCTTCATTAACCTCATCGTTATCAACTAGTGTCCGCTGAGCTGAGTTAGTTAATAGTTCAGCAGGCTCTGGGGGCTGGGAGTGGCGGTAAATAGTGATACGTTAGCCCATGCCTGTGAATGTTGGAATTGGAGGCATAAAATATGTTTCCCCTCGCTCACATAACTGCTTGTCAGCGATAGAAATCTAAGCTTGATTTTAGGCTTTTCTCACACCCATGAGTGCAGTCAGAGAAGGATTTTCCAAAGTATTTTTTTTATTGGCTTTTTTTTACAGGTGAGGTGTGCAGCTTGCGGGTGGGAGCGGAGAGAGAATATACAATTAGTTATGATGCTGCAGCCATCATTGTGCACGCAGGCCTGTGGGACCTACTGATTGTTTTCTTGACTTTCAATTTCGTATGTTCGTGTGTATCACTCAATGTTGCAGTAGCATGTCTCACCTTTTGTGAGTCCAAATGAAATAATCTTATAGAACATAGAAAAGCTACAGCACAAACAGGCCCTTCGGCCCACAAGTTGCGCCGAACAATTTCCTTACCGTCTAGGCTCATCTATAACCCTCTATCTTACTAACCCCCATGAACCTATCCAAAAGTCTCTTAAAAGGCTCAATCGAATCCGCTTCCACCACCACTACCGGCAGCCGATTCCACGCACCCACCACCCTCTGAGTGAAAAACTTACCCCTAACGTCTCCTCTATACCTACTCCCCAGCACCCTAAACCTGTGGCCTCTCGTGACAACCATTTCAGCCCTGGGTAAAAGCCTCTGAGAATCCACTCTATCAAAAGAACAAAGAACAAAGAACAGTACAGCACAGGAAACAGGCCCTTCGGCCCTCCAAGCCTGTGCCGCTCCTTGGTCCAACTAGACCAATCGTTTGTATCCCTCCATTCCCAGGCTGCTCATGTGACTATCCAGGTAAGTCTTAAACGATGTCAGCGTGCCTGCCTCCACCACCCTACTTGGCAGCGCATTCCAGGCCCCCACCACCCTCTGTGTAAAAAACGTCCCTCTGATGTCTGAGTTATACTTCGCCCCTCTCAGCTTGAGCCCGTGACCCCTCGTGATCGTCACCTCCGACCTGGGAAAAAGCTTCCCACTGTTCACCCTATCTATACCCTTCATAATCTTGTATACCTCTATTAGATCTCCCCTCATTCTCCGTCTTTCCAAGGAGAACAACCCCAGTCTACCCAATCTCTCCTCATAGCTAAGACCCTCCATACCAGGCAACATCCTGGTAAACCTTCTCTGCACTCTCTCCAATGCCTCCACGTCCTTCTGGTAGTGCGGCGACCAGAACTGGACGCAGTACTCCAAATGTGGCCTAACCAGCGTTCCATACAGCTGCATCATCAGACTCCAGCTTTTATACTCTATACCCCGTCCTATAAAGGCAAGCATACCATATGCCTTCTTCACCACCTTCTCCACCTGTGTTGCCACCTTCAAGGATTTGTGGACTTGCACACCTAGGTCCCTCTGTGTTTCTATACTCCTGATGACTCTGCCATTTATTGTATAACTCCTCCCTACATTATTTCTTCCAAAATGCATCACTTCGCATTTATCCAGATTAAATTCCATCTGCCACCTCTCCGCCCAATTTTCCAGCCTATCTATATCCTGCTGTATTGCCCGACAATGCTCTTCGCTATCCGCAATTCCAGCCATCTTCGTGTCATCCGCAAACTTACCTCTCTACATCTTATACACCTCTATCAGGTCACCTCTCATCCTTTGCCTCTCCAAGGAGAATAGACCTAGCTCTCTCAACCTATCCTCATAAGGCATACCACTTAATCCCGGCAACATCCTCGTAAATCTCCTCTGCACCCGTTCTATGGCTTCCACATCCTTTCTGTAAAGGACCAGAACTGGGCACAGTACTCCAGGTGGGGTCTGACCAGGGTCCAATACAGCTGCAGCACTATCTCCTGATTTCTAAACTCAATTCCTCTATTGATGAAGGCCAGTATTCCATACGCCTTCTTAACCACAGCCTCTACCTGCGACGCCGCTTTGAGCGACCTATGAACCCGGACCCCAAGATCCCTCTGTTCTTCCACACTGCCTACCGTCTTACCCTTAATATTATATTCTTCCATCCTATTCGACCTGCCAAAATGAACCACCACACACTTATCTGGGTTGAAGTCCATCTGCCACTTCTCCGCCCAGTCTTGCATCTTATCTATGTCTCGTTGCAACTGCTGACATCCCTCTACACTATCCACAACACCTCCAACCTTTGTGTCATCAGCAAACTTGCCAACCTATCCTTCCACTTGCTCATCCAGGTCATTTATAAAAATCACAAAGAGCAAGGGTCCCAGAACAGATCCCTGGGGCACCCCACTGGTGACCGACCTCCACTCTGAAAAAGACCCATCTGTGGGCAAGCCAGTTCTGAATCCACAAAGCAACGTCCCCTTGTATCCCATGCCCCTTCACTTTCTCCATAAACCTTGCATGGGGCACCTTATCAAACACCTTACTGAAATCCATATAAGCCACATCTACCGCTCTTCCCCCATCTAAGTGTCGAGTCACATCTTCAAAAAACTCAATCAGACTCGTAAGGCATGATCTGCCTCGGACAAAGCCATGCTGGCTACTTCTGATCATACTATTCCTTTCCAAATGTTCATAAATCCTGCCTCTCAGGATCTTCTCCATCAACTTACCGACCACTGAGGTTAGACTCACGGTCTATAATTTCCTGGGCTATCTCTTCTCCCTTTCTTGAATAATGGAACCACATCCGCCATCCTCCAATCCTCCGGAACCTCTCCCGTCTCCATTGATGATGCAAAGATCATCGCCAGAGGCTCAGCAATCTCTTCCCTCGCCTCCCACAGTAACCTGGGGTACATTCCATCTGGTCCTGATGATTTATCTAACTTCATGCTTTTCAACAGCTCCAACACATCCTCTTTCCTAATGCCCACATGCTCAATCTTCTCAGTACACTGCAAGTCTGCACTGCAACTACCAAGATCCTTTTCCACTGTGAATACTGAAGCAAAGTATTCATTGAGTACCTCTGCTATTTCAACCGGTTCAATACAGACTTTCCCACCGTCACATTTGATAGGTCCTACTCCTTCACATCTTATCATCTTGCTCTTCACATACTTGTAGAATGCCTTGGGGTTTTCCTTTATCCTGTCTGCCAAGGCCTTCTCATGTCCCCTCCTGGCTCTTCTAATTTCCCTCTTTAGTTCCTTCCTACTAGTCGTATACTCTTCTAGATTTCTAACATTACCTAGCTCCCTGAACCTTTTGTAGGCTTTTCTTTTCTTCCTGACTAAATCCGTTACAGCTTTCGTGCACCACGGTTCCTGAAACCTACCATAACTCCTCTGTCGCACTGGAACATTGCCGTGCAGAGCTCCAGACAAATTTTCCTTGAAAATTTGCCACATTTCTTCCGTACATTTCCCTGAGAAAACCTCCTTCCAATTTATGCCTCTAATTTCCTGCCTAATAGCATCATAGTTGCCTTTACTCCAGATAAACACTTTCCTAGCTCGGCTGATCCTATCTCTCTCCAATGCTAGTGTAAAGGAGATAGAGTCATGATCACTATCCCCAAAATGCTCTCCCACTGAGAGATCTGACACCTGCCCAGGTTCATTCCCTAATATCAAATCAAGCACAGCCTCTCCTCTTGTAGGCTTATCCACATACTGTGTCAGGAAGCTCTCCTGAACACATCTAACAAACTCCTCTCCATCTAAACCCCTTACCCTAGGGATATTCCAATCGATATTTGGGAAATTAAAATCTCCCATCACGACCACTCTGTTATTATCACATCTCTCCAGAATCTGCTTCCCAATCTGCTCCTCCACATCTCTGCTACTATTGGGCGGCCTGTAGAAAACACCCAGTAAAGTTACCGACCCCTTCCTGTTCCTAACCTCCACCCACAGAGATTTCGTAGACAATCCTTCCGTGGCATCCATCTTTTCTACAGCCGTGACACTATCCCTGATCAACAGTGCCACTCCCCACCTCTTTTGCCTCCTTCCCTGTCCCTCCTGAAACATCTGAAAACTGGCACTTGAAGTACCCAGTCCTGACCCTGAGATAACCAAGTCTCTGTAATGGCCACCACATCACACTTCCAAGCAGCGATCCACGCTCTAAGCTCATCCATTTTGTTCACTATACTCCTTGCGTTAAAATAAACACACCTCAACCCTTCGGTCTGAGAGCTCCCCTTCCCCTTCACCTACCTATCCTCCCTCTCACACTGCCCATCTTATTTTTACTCTAACCTCCTCTCTCTCAGTCACCACATTTTGATTCCCACCCCCCAACCATTCTAGTTTAAACCGTCCCCGGTAACCTTAGCAAACCTTCCCGCCAGAATATTGGACCCCCTGGGATTTAAGTGAAACCCGTCCTTTTTGTACAGGTCGCACCTGCCCCTAAAGAGGTCCCAATGATCCAGGAACTGGAATCCCTGCCCCCTGCTCCAATCCCTCAGCCACTCTTTCATCCTCCACCTTATTCCGTTCCTTCCCTCACTGTCTCGTGGCACAGGTAGCAATCCTGAGATTACTACCTTAGCGTTCCTTTTACTTAACTCCCTACCTAACTCCCTACATTCTCTTTTCATAACCCCTTCCCCTTTCCTGCCTACGTTGGCAGTTCCAGTATGCACCACGACCTCTGGCTCCTCTCCCTCCCACTTAAAGATTTCTTGGACCCTGTTGGAAACATCCCTGATCCCGGCTCCAGAGAGGCAAACCACCATCCACGTTTCTCGACTTCTTCCACAGAAACGCCTGTCTGACCCCCTCACTGTGGAGTCCCCAATCACCACTGCCTTCCTACTCCTTTCCTTACCTTTTTTTGCTACAGGGCTGGACTCCGCACAGGAGGCACGACCACTGCTGCTTCCCCCAAGTAGGCTGTCCCCCCACAACAGTACTCAAACAAGAGTACTTATTCTTAAGGGGCACAACCACTGGGGTACTCTGAACCACCTGATTCTTCCCTTTCCTAACAGTGACCCACTCGCCTGATCCTTATATGTTCTATTTTCTGTTGTTTCTGCTTGATATGTGTTCGTTAATGTCGGCACCGAGCCAAAACAGGCCTCCATGATTGCTAAGTACGATGGAGAAGTTGGGAGAATATTTGCAGTGAATAGATTCAACAAGTGAAACAAAAGCAAAATACTGTGGATGCTGGAGTTCTGAAATATAAACCGGAAGTGGTGGGAAAACTCAGCGAGTCTGGCAGCATCTGTGGAGAGAGAAATAGGGTTAACATTTTGAGAAGAATATCACTCCTGGTCATAGGAGGGAGATAGAAATGTGATGGATTTTATATTTTGAAAGGGGGAGGTACAACAAAAGGGAAGGTGGCGAGAGACTAAGTAACAAAGATGTGATGGAACAAAAGGCAGAGGGAGTGGTAATGGTTGAGGGCTGGTCTGCATCTTCTTTTCATGTTTTTGCTCTCAGACAGAGCTGTCCATTATTCTGGACCCATGCTTTGTTTCTTTACAGCCACTACCACTGCCAAAGGTGGTCGACCGTACACCATCAGGACCACACATCGCTATGAAAACCATTTTATTATCAGTGAACTTAAAGTTGATTCACTGACACTTAGCAAGCTGGACAGCATGGTGATGTGGTACATTGTAAGAAATTAGTTGGTCATTGTTGGATGCAGTTAAAACCCAATGTTGGATGAAACATGCCGAGGAGATTGATTTATGGTAATTGTGAGATGATACATTTTTAACACAGCAAGTTATGATCTGGAATAATAATTCTCAAAAGGAAATTGGGCAAATAATTGGAAAGGGAAAATTTGCAGGGCTACAGGAAAGAGCACAGGAGTGGGAATACTTGGATAGCTTACTCAGAGAGTTGATGGGCTGAATGGCCAATTCTGTGTTAGCTCTATAAACCCAATTTTTTAATTTGTTGATGGGATGTGGGGATCGCTCACTGGGCCAGCATTTATTGCCCATCCTGAGGGCATTTCAGAGTCAACCATATTGTTGTGGGTCTGGAATCACATGTAGGCCAGACCAAGTAAGGAAGACAGATTTCCTTCCCTAAAGAACATTAGTAAACCAGATGGGCTTTTACGACAATGGTTTCATGGTCATCAGTAGAGTCTTAATTCCAGATTTTTTTTAAAATTCAAATTTCTCCATCTGCTGTGGCAGATTTGAACTCAGTGCTCCAGAGCACTATCCTCGGTCACTGGATTACTAGTCCAGCGATAATACCCCTGCGCCACTGTCAACATTGGCCACATAATATAATCTAACCTTGTCAAGAATTAAACAGGGCAGTGTTGACCATGAGGACGGTATAGATGCATCTGCTGAAAATGTACAAACAGAAACTCTGCCTATGTTGAAAAGGAGGAATAGTATTCCACACCTGCCACTCAGGCAAAGAACAAAGGACAGCCAACGAGACAGAATCAACATGACGTTCCCTCCACGAGATCTCTGAAGCTTGCTGATCTCGGCGTTTGGTTGTGATCCAACACAGGCTGAAGTACAGAGACAGCACTTCTATTTTATTACAATTAGTGGCTACATCTATTTCTGATTAGTTTGGAGTGTGAATTTGGGCTTCAGTTTTCTGCTGTGTAGTGTTGCACTCCTCAGTGCCTGCTCCAGCAAATTGTTTGTTATTCTCAGTAAACAGATATTAAGTGACTGATTATGTAGAGTATGTTATTTCCCTGAAGCATTTTGTTAGAATACAATTCAATATCACTCTAGGATGAGTCACCAAATTATAGATTTCCATTGCCTCTGTCAAATACTGCAAGAATATTAAAGCAATATGCAACTGAAAAGTTGGGGCTGTTTGTAAAATGTATGCCTGCTGAAACAGCAGTGCAGCTGTTCTTATGCTTATCAAGGTGGAGAAAGTCAGCTTTAGAGAAATGGAAAACAATTTTACTCTTTCCAAGTCGTGATACTATCAACTTACAGTTGTCAAACCACCAGGAATGTTCAAGAAGAAGATTAATCACCAGAGCAAGTAACCTAGGAAACGAATCACAGTTTGTTACTATCTTTTACCTTTCCAGTTAACCACAGATGATGGGGAAATTCGTAGCGGCCTTGGGGGGGAGGGGGAGGTGGGGGGGGACCATGCAGAGGTCAGTTGACCTTGGGTGGGATTATCTGGTTTTGGGGTGAATATGGCCAGAAAATCCCGCCCGGTGTGTCTGTCCCTTGGACTTTTCCTTATTTGATGGAATGATGTATTCTGTGTATTCTGAAATATCCCCTTAAATGTTTGCCACTGCATCTCTATTGGACTATCCCTTAACCTAATTTTCCATTTCACTTTAGCCAGCTCAGCTTTCGTGCCCTCATAGTTGCCCTTATTTAAGTTTAAAAACAAAGAACAAAGAAAATTACAGCACAGGAACAGGCCCTTCGGCCCTCCAAGCCTGCACTGACCATGTTGCCCGAAATATAGGGTGGAATGTTCCGATATTTTTCCAGAATGTCAGTTTCAGCAAAAAAACCAGCATGCCACTCTCCAGCTGCATATCCAAGTTTTATAATGCTGTATGACGCGAGAATTACCCATTTATTCCTACTCCTTGTTCTCTGTCTGTTAACAAAACTTTAACCCATGCCTGTATATCCTCCTATCCCATGTGCTAACCAACCTCCTGTAGGGGATTTTATCAAAAACCTTCTGAAAATCAAACTCCCCTTTATCAATTCTATGAGGAACATCCTCAACAAACTGTAACAGTTTTGTCAAAATATGTAGGGATATGGGGGTAGGGCCTGGGTGGGATTGTGGTCGGTGTAGACTCGATGGGCCGAATGGCCTCTTTCTACACTGTAGGGTTTCTATGATTCTATGAAACATGATTTACCATTCATATTGAGTAAATCCAATCAGATCATTATTATCTAAGTGTCCATTTATCACATCCTTTATAATAGATTCCAGTATTTTCCCTACTACTTGATATAAAGCTAATAGATCTGTTTCTCCCTATTTTCTCTCTATCTTCCTTCTTAAATAACGGAGTAACATTTGCTACCTTCCAATACGCAGAAATAATGGCAGATTATATAGAATTTCGGAAGATGATCACCAATGTATCCACTATTTCTATAGCTACCTCTTTCAACACTCTGGGATGTAGAATGTAAGGTCCCAGGGACTTATCAACCTTCAGTTCCATTCATTTCTCCAATAGAACCTTCTTACTTAAATCCCTTCAGTTCCTCATACTCCCTATTCCCTTGAACTTCTAATTCTAGCAGATTTCTTGTATCTTCCTCAGAAGATAGACACAAAGTAATTTTTTTGCTTGACAAGGTTGTTTCCCCTTGTGGGAGAGTGTAGGACCAGAGGGCATAATTTATCTCAGAGTAAGGGGTCACCCATTTAAGACAGAAATGAAGAGGAATTTTCCTTCGGTGGGTAATGAATCTGTGGAATTCTTTACTGCAGCGGGCTGTAGAGGCTGGGTCGTTAAGTATGTTTAAGGCTGAGATAGACCGATTTTTAATCAGTAAGGGAATCAAGGGTTATAGGGATAAGGTGGGAAAGTGTTATTGAGGATTATCACATTGGATTGGTCGTGATCTCATTGAATGGCAGAGCAGACTCGATGGGCTGAATGGCCTACTTCTGATCCTATGTCTTATGGTCTTCTCTGCTATTTCTCTATTTCCCATTATAAATTCCTCTGATTGTGCTTGTAATGGACCCAAGACTTTTGTCTTGGTCAAAAGTTTCCTTAATTCATACCTATACAAGTTTCTTCACTCTGCTTTAATGTTTTTTTCTAGTTTACATTCACGTTTTATTTTCCCTTTCTTTTTCAGTTTCGTCGTCCTCCTTTGCTGTATTCTAAAATCCTCCCAATCCTCAGGCTTACTACTATTTCTGGCAGTTTTATAGACCTTTTCCTTTAATCTTATGCAATCCTTAACTTCCTTTGTCTGCCACGGTTGACCCACTTTTCTTTTTGTGTCTTTGTGCCTTAATTAACTTATAATTGCTGTAAACTATACAATAATTCTTAAAGACTGTCATAAGAACATAAGAACATAAGAAATAGGAGCAGGAGTAGGCCATCTAGCCCCTCGAGCCTGCCCCGCCATTCAATAAGATCATGGCTGATCTGACGTGGATCAGTACCACTTACCCGCCTGTTCCCCATAACCCTTAATTCCCTTACCAATCAGGAATCCATCCATCCGCGCTTTAAACATATTCAGCGAGGTAGCCTCCACCACCTCAGTGGGCAGAGAATTCCAGAGATTCACCACCCTCTGGGAGAAGAAGTTCCTCCTCAACTCTGTCTTAAACCGACCCCCCTTTATTTTGAGGCTGTGTCCTCTAGTTTTAACTTCCTTACTAAGTGGAAAGAATCTCTCCGCCTCCACCCTATCCAGCCCCCGCATTATCTTATAAGTCTCCATAAGATCCCCCCTCATCCTTCTAAACTCCAACGAGTACAAACCCAATCTCCTCAGCCTCTCCTCATAATCCAAACCTCTCATCTCCGGTATCAACCTGGTGAACCTTCTCTGCACTCCCTCCAATGCCAATATATCCTTCCTCATATAAGGGGACCAATACTGCACACAGTATTCCAGCTGCGGCCTCACCAATGCCCTGTACAGGTGCATCAAGACATCCCTGCTTTTATATTCTATCCCCCTCGCGATATAGGCCAACATCCCATTTGCCTTCTTGATCACCTGTTGTACCTGCAGACTGGGCTTTTGCGTCTCATGCACAAGGACCCCCAGGTCCCTTTGCACGGTAGCATGTTTTAATTTGTTTCCATTGAGATAGTAATCCCATTTGTTATTATTTCCTCCAAAGTGTATAACCTCGCATTTCTCAACGTTATACTCCATTTGCCATATCCTCGCCCACTCACTCAGCCTGTCCAAATCTCTCTGCAGATCTTCTCCGTCCTCCACACGATTCACTTCATAAAATTCCACTTATCTTTGTGTCGTCTGCAAACTTCGTTACCCTACACTCCGTCCCCTCCTCCAGATCATCTATATAAATGGTAAATAGTTGCGGCCCGAGTACCGATCCCTGCGGCACGCCACTAGTTACCTTCCTCCAACCGGAAAAACACCCATTTATTCCGACTCTTTGCTTCCTGTCGGATAGCCAGTCCCCAATCCACTTTAACATACTACCCCCAACTCCGTGTGCCCTAATCTTCTTCAGCAGCCTTTTATGGGGCACCTTATCAAACGCCTTTTGGAAATCCAAAAACACCGCATCCACCGGTTCTCCTCCATCAACCGCCCTAGTCACATCTTCATAAAAATCCAACATGTTCGTCAAGCACGACTTTCCCCTCATGAATCTATGCTGCGTCTGATTGATCAAACCATTTCTATCCAGATGCCCTGCTATCTCCTCTTTAATAATGGATTCCAGCATTTTCCCTACTACAGACGTTAAGCTGACCGGCCTATAGTTACCCGCCTTTTGTCTCCTTCCTTTTTTAAACAGCGGCATAACATTAGCCGTTTTCCAATCAACCGACCGGCACTACCCCAGAATGCAACGAGTTTTGATAAATAATCACTAACGCATCCACTATTACCTCTGACATTTCTTTCAATACCCTGGGATGCATTCCATCCGGACCCGGGGACTTGTCCACCTTCAGTCCCATTAGTCTACCCAGCACTGCCTCTCTGGTAACATTAATTGTATTAAGTATTTCTCCTGCTGCCAACCCTCTATCGTTAATATTTGGCAAACTATTTGTGTCCTCCACCGTGAAGACCGACACAAAAAACTTATTTAAAGACTCAGCCATATCCTCATTTCCCACTATTAACTCCCCCCTCTCGTCCTCCAAGGGTCCAACATTCACTCTAGCCACTCTATTCCTTTTTATATATTTATAAAAACTTTTACTATCATTTTTTATATTAATTGCTAGCCTAGCTTCATAGTCTATCCTTCCTTTCTTTATCGCTTTCTTAGTCTCTCTTTGTTGTTTCTTAAATTTTTCCCAATCACTTGTTTCTCCACTATTTTTGGCCACTCTGTACGCAGCTGTTTTTATTTTAATACTCTCCTTTATTTCCTTCGTTATCCATGGCTGGTTCTCCCTTTTCTTACAATCCTTGTTTTTTGCTGGAATATATTTTTGCTGAGAACTGAAAAGGATCTCCTTAAAAATCCTCCATTGTTCCTCAGCTATCCTACCTGCCAGCCTGCTCTCCCAGTCTACCTTAGCCAATTCATCCCTCATCCTATCATATTTCCCTCTGTTCAAACAGAGGACACTGGTTTGAGACCAAACTTTCTCCTCTTCCATCTGAATCAGAAATTCGACCATATTGTGGTCACTAGACCCAAGAGGGTCCTTCACAATAAGATCCTTAATTCTACCTACCTCGTTACACAATTGCATATGTACGGTCATAATCAAAGGTGATGGTTAGACTCTTGTTGGAGATGGTCATTGCCTGACACTTGTGTGGCATGAATGTTACTTACCGCCTATCAGCCCAAACCTGAATGTTGTTCAGACTTTTCTCTGTAATGGACATGGACTGCTTCAGGATTTGAGTAGTTGTGAATGGAACATAGTGCAATTATCAGAAAAATCTCCACTTCTCACCTTATGTCGGAGGGAAGGTCATTGATGAAGAAACTGAAGATGGTTGGGCCTAGGATGCTACTCTAGGTACAGTGGTGTCCAGGGGCTGAGATGATTTGCCTCCAATAATCACAACCATCTTAATTTGTGCTAGGTTTGACTCCAGCCAGTGGAAAATTTGCCACTGATTCCCATTGATTCCAATTTTACAAGTGTTACTTGATGCTACATGCGGTCAAATGTTTCCTTGTTGTCAAGAATAGTCACTCTCACTTCATATTTGGACCAAGGCTGTAATCACATGCGCCAGTGCCCCTGGCAGAACCCAAACAAAGCATTGTTGAGCAGCTTATTGACGAGTGCCACTTGATAGCAGTATCAATGACAACCTCCATCACTTTGCTGATGATTGTGAGTACACTGATGTGCATTAATTGACTGGTTTGGATTTGTCCTGCCTTTTGTAAACTGATGTGGAGATGCCGGTGTTGGACTGGGGTAAACACAGTAAGAAGTCTCATAACACCAGGTTAAAGTCCAACAGGTTTATTTGGTAGCAAAAGCCACTAGCTTTCGGAGCGCTGTTCCTTCGTCAGGTAAGTGGGAGTTCTGTTCACAAACAGGGCATATAAAGACACAAACTCAATTTACAAAATAATGTATTAAAATAATGTGTCCCTCAGATCCCGACACCACAATACCCGCAAATCCGACCAAAGAACACACCCGTCAACTCAACAGACCTTTGATCCGGACCTTCAGAGCACCCTCCGTGCTCCCATCCCACGTACTCCCCGCGCTGGAGATCTCTACTGCCTCCCAAAGATACACAAGGCAAACACACCCGGCCGTCCCATCGTATCAGGCAATGGGACCCTGTGCGAGAACCTCTCCGGCTATGTCGAGGGCATCCTGAAACCCATTGTACAAAGAACCCCTGGCTTTTGTCGCGACACTGCGGACTTCCCACAGAAACTCAGCACACATGGAGCAGTTGAACCAGGAGCACTCCTCGTCACAATGGATGTCTCGGCACTCTACACCAGCATCACCCACGATGATGGTATTGCTGCAACGGCCTCAGTACTCAATTGCCAGTCTCCAGATGCAATTTTACAACTCATCTGCTTCATCCTGGACCACAATGTCTTCACTTTCAACAACCAGTTTTTCATCCAGACTCACGGAACAGCCATGGGGACCAAATTCGCACCTCAATATGCCAACATCTTCATGCACAGGTTCGAACAAGACCTCTTCACTGCACTGGGACCTTCAACCGATGCTATACACTAGATACATCGATGACATTTTCTTCCTTTGGACTCATGGTGAACAATCACTGAAACAACTATATGATGACATCAACAAGTTCCATCCCACCATCAGACTCACCATGGACTACTCTCTGGAATCGGTTGTATTCTTGGACACACGCATCTCCATCAAGGACGGTCACCTCAGCACTTCACTGTACCGCAAGCCCACGGATAACCTCACGATGCTCCACTTCTCCAGCTTCCACCCTAAACACGTTAAAGAAGCCATCCCCTATGGACAAGCCCTCCGTATACACAGGATCTGCTCAGATGAAGAGGATTGCAACAGACACCTCCAGATGCTGAAAGATCCCCTCATAAGAACAGGATATGGCGCTCGACTCATTGATCATCAGTTCCAATGCGCCACAGCGAAAAACCGCACCGACCTCCTAAGAAGACAAACACGGGACACGGCGGACAGAGTACCCTTCGTCGTCCAGTACTTCCCCGGAGTGGAGAAGCTACGACATCTTCTCCGGAGCCTTCAACATGTCATTGATGAAGACAAAATACTCGCCAAGGCCATCCCCACACCCCCACTTCTTGCCTTCAAACAACCGCGCAACCCAAACAGACCATTGTCCGCAGCAAACTACCCAGCCTTCAGGAGAACAGTGACCACGACACCACACAACCCTGCCACAGCAACCTCTGCAAGACGTGCCGGATCATCGACACGGATGCCATCATCTCACGTGAGAACACCATCCACCAGATACACGGTACATACTCTTGCAACTCGGCCAACGTTGTCTACCTGATACGCTGCAGGAAGGATGTCCCGAGGCATGGTACATTGGGGAAACCATGCAGACGCTACGACAATGGATGAATGAACACCGCTCGACAATCACCAGGCAAGAGTGTTCTCTTCCTGTTGGGGAACACTTCAGCAGTCACGGGCATTCGGCCTCTGATCTTTGGGTAAGCGTTCTCCAAGGTGGCCTTCATGACACACGACAGCGCAGAGTCGCTGAGCAGAGACTGATAGCCAAGTTCTGCACACATGAGGACGGCCTCAACCGGGGTCTTGGGTTCATGTCACACAATCTGTGATCCCCACGACTTGCCTGGACTTGCAAAATCTCACTAACTGTCCTGTCTGGAGACAATACACATCTCTTTAACCTGTGCTTAATGCTCTCTCCACTCACATTGTCTGTACCTTTAAGACTTGATTACCTGTAAAGACTCGCATTCCAACCATTATTTTGTAAATTGAGTTTGTGTCTTTATATGCCCTGTTTGTGAACAGAACTCCCACTTACCTGACGGAGGAGCAGTGCTCCAAAAGCTAGTGGCTTTTGCTACCAAATAAACCTGTTGGACTTTAACCTGGTGTTGTGAGACTTCTTACTGTCTTTTTATAAACAGGACATCCCTGAGCAATTTTGCACATTGGTTGGTAGAGGCCAACGTTGGCTATTTCTAGAGTAAAAGTCTTCGCCAAATCACAGACGGCAGGGGTTTGTAAAATTCCCCCTATATTTGTTGCTCGTTTTCTCTCCTGCTCCAGTTTTGTCTGTATTCTTCTTTTATTCATCCTTTGCTGATTTCTAAAGTTTTGCAATCCTCTGGTCTACCACTAATCTTCGTAGCATTGTATGAAGATCCAGGCTGGATGCATCTACCCGGAATCCCAGTGTGGTTTCCATGCTGGAAGATCTATAGTTGACATGATTTTCTCAGTCTAGAAGCTGCTAGAGAAATGCCATGAGCAAAGAGATCACTATATATTGCATTCATTGATCCCCCCAAGGCATTGGACTATGTGAGCAGAGGGGGCCTATTTAAGCTGCTGGAGAGAATTGGCTGTCCACTGACACTGTTCAATGTGATCTCCTCTTTACGAACATGTTGGATTTTTATGAAGATGTGACTAGGGCGGTTGATGGAGGAGAACCGGTGGATGCGGTGTTTTTGGATTTCCAAAAGGCGTTTGATAAGGTACCCCATAAAAGGCTGCTGAAGAAGATTAGGGCACACGGAGTTGGGGGTAGTGTGTTAAAGTGGATTGGGGACTGGCTATCCGACAGAGTCGGAATAAATGGGTGTTTTTCCGGTTGGAGGATTTGGCGAAGACTTTTACTCTAGAAATAGCCAACGTTGGCCTCTACCAACCAATGTGGAAAATTGCTCAGGGATGTCCTGTTTACAAAAAGACAGTAAGAAGTCTCACAACACCAGGTTAAAGTCCAACAGGTTTATTTGGTAGCAAAAGCCACTAGCTTTTGGAGCACTGCTCCTCCGTCAGGTAAGTGGGAGTTCTGTTCACAAACAGTGGCGTGCCGCAGGGATCGGTACTCGGGCCGCAACTATTTACCATTTATATAGATGATCTGGAGGAGGGGACGGAGTGTAGGGTAACGAAGTTTGCAGACGACACAAAGATAAGTGGAAAAGTGAATCGTGTGGAGGACGGAGAAGATCTGCAGAGAGATTTGGACAGGCTGAGTGAGTGGGCGAGGATATGGCAAATGGAGTATAACGTTGATAAATGCGAGGTTATACACTTTGGAGGAAATAATAACAAATGGGATTACTATCTCAATGGAAACAAATTAAAACATGCTACCGTGCAAAGGGACCTGGGGGTCCTTGTGCATGAGACGCAAAAGCCCAGTCTGCAGGTACAACAGGTGATCAAGAAGGCAAATGGGATGTTGGCCTATATCGCGAGGGGGATAGAATATAAAAGCAGGGATGTCTTGATGCACCTGTACAGGGCATTGGTGAGGCCGCAGCTGGAATACTGTGTGCAGTATTGGTCCCCTTATATGAGGAAGGATATATTGGCATTGGAGGGAGTGCAGAGAAGGTTCACCAGGTTGATACCGGAGATGAGGGGTTTGGATTATGAGGAGAGGCTGAGGAGATTGGGTTTGTACTCGTTGGAGTTTAGAAGGATGAGGGGGGATCTTATGGAGACTTATAAGATAATGCGGGGGCTGGATAGGGTGGAGGTGGAGAGATTCTTTCCACTTAGTAAGGAAGTTAAAACTAGAGGACACAGCCTCAAAATAAAGGGGGGTCGGTTTAAGACAGAGTTGAGGAGGAACTTCTTCTCCCAGAGGGTGGTGAATCTCTGGAATTCTCTGCCCACTGAAGTGGTGGAGGTTACCTCGCTGAATATGTTTAAAGCGCGGATGGATGGATTCCTGATCGGTAAGGGAATTAAGGGTTATGGGGATCAGGCGGGTAAGTGGTACTGATCCACGTCATATCAGCCATGATCTTATTGAATGGCGGGGCAGGCTCGAGGGGCTAGATGGCCTACTCCTGCTCCTATTTCTTATGTTCTTATGTTCTTATATTTACGGGATAATATGGTGGGTAAGGTCAGCTTCAATGGGGCAACATTGGAACCCTGTGAGATCCACAATGGGGTTAAACAGAGTTGTGTTCTGGCATCGACGCTCTATGGCATACCCTTTTAGCTGTTTCAGGTGCCTTCAGGTCATCTACAGAGGGTGGCTACTTACACACTAGAACAGCCATACTTGCCTGAGATACAAGACAAAAGTGGGTCAGGTCCTCACCAGAGAGTATCTCTGCATTGATAATGTAGCACTCGCATTCCATAACTTCAGTGGAAATTGGACAAACTCTCTCATGCCTGTAGCTCTCGATCCGTGGCAGTGTGGTTGATTCTTAACTGCCATCTGCCTGGCAAGTCACTCATTTAAAGTCAATTAGGGATGGACAATAAATTCTGGTCTTGCCCATGACACCACATCCCATGAATGAATAAAAGTAAAATGATTTCCTATGGTTGTTAAACCTACATTGTAGATTACAAATTGTGCTGTCAGTCCACACACATGCAGGACTCCAAAAGTAATTCCATGTCAACGCGACTCTGACTAATGTGATTACCCTTAAATTTATGGCACCCATCAGCAGAATATACTGACTCAGGCACCTGACAGTGATACAGAATCCACGGCGCTTGAATTTTTGACTGTGCTATTCTGTTCCCGAGCATTTGGTGCACTCAGTATGAATCGGCCTGTGTGTCTTTTTAATCTTGGTGATTGTATTGGATTGAAAATCAGAGCTTTTGCGTCTGCAATTTTCCGATCTGTATTGAGTGACACGCAAGGTCACATTGGAGGTACGGAATCACAGAAAGCTCTTGGTGTGAATATGCCAAATGCTTGTTTGGAGCGTTGCATGTTGAGGTATTTTACAGACACTGGTTAAATTGCATAAGTTACAGTGGTACTTTTTCTACGTTTCTTCTGAATTAAGGTATGGTTTTAAATATATTTCTTGTAATGGGAACTAAGAAAAAGAATGGAGGAACTAGAATTTAAGGGCATTTCATGAGGTCCCCCAAGCACTTTACACCTATTTTTTAAAAATTCATTCGTAGAACATGGGCATCACTGGCTGGGTCAGCATTCATTGTCCACCCCCCAGTTGCCCTTGAACTGAGTTACTTGCTAGGCCATTTCAGAGTCAACCACATTGCTGTGGCTCTGGAGTCACATGTAGGCCAGACCAGGTAAGGATAGCAGATTTCCTTCTCTTAGTGACATTAGTGAACCAGACGGGTTTTTCCACAATCCATGGTCATCGGTAGATTCTTAATTCCAGATATTTTTGTTAAATTCAGATTCCACCATCTGCCGTGGCGCGATTCGAACCCGGGTCCCCAGATCATTAGCTGAGTTTCTGGATTAATAGTCCAGCGATTAATACCACCAGGCCATCGCCTCCCCAAGTGTACTTTTGAAATGTAGCCAATGTTGTAATGTAAGAAACACGGCAGTCAATTTGCACACAGCAAGCTCCCACAATTAGATAATGACCAAGTAATTTGTTTTAGGTATTAGGTGATGAATAAATGTTGCCCTGGAATCTTTTCCATCCACCTGAGAGAACAGATGGGGCCTCAGTTTGATGTCTCATCTGAAAGAAGACAGCACTACCTGAGTACAGCACTGAAGTGTGAGACTAGATTTGTGTTAAAGTCTCCAGGTTGGATCAATGAACATAACTTTGACTCTGAGGCTGAAGTATTATCACTAAGCCAAGGTTGACACATAAACAAGTGCTGTCCATGCTGTGAATATGAAATAGGAAACAGTGCAGTTACATACACTTGCTTAACAATCATTATTCTCTGAAAAATGCTCATTTTGTCATTTTCCAACCATAACATCCAAGTTAAATTCATAGAATCTGGATGAATATAGCATGTTACTGTATGCAAGTCAATTGACAAATTGATTTTAAATAAGTATCTATGCAATATTAAATTGATTTATTGGTGTGGCATTCTCAGGCCTCGTATGTTTAGTCTACACCAAATACAACTCTCGTTGACGAAATTCCTTAGCATTTAAAGGATACATGAATTTTGTAATCTAGAGGGTTTCCTGCGATGGTGTTGGTGATGGGGAGAGGATTCTGTACAGAACAATAGGGGTATCATCTCACTGAACACGCAGTGAGCAATGTGGGAGGCTTTCTGACATTTGAATTTCATGGTCTCACTTCTACGTTTCCCGACATCAGGCTTCCTCCATGATGAAAAAATCAGGTGGGTCCCTTTACTGGTCTGCCCATTTTTCCGGTATTGGCTGGGCTGAGGTAATCTGGTGTGATCCAATGCAGACCCAGGGAAATACACACTGACTGTAGTGACAAGAAAAGGACTGCCATGAGGAAAGCTATCTGCTGCACGGGTACAAGTTACGCCTGTCTGTCATTTGATGGAATGTACATGGAACCGCTTCACGTTTGGACATTTCAAGGTCAATTAGGGGCCAAACTGCTGTTGCTGAAGAGGTTGCATTAAGACTGCCAGCTGCTTGTAAATATTTGGCTCTGCACCATCATAACCTGGCTGCTCAGTTCTGAAAGATCATACCTTTTTCTCTTTTCCATCTGGATGCAGTGCACTGCTACCCCAAAGCCACTCTTTCCTGTTTGATTCTCAGCTGTGAGAGATGGCCTTCCACCATTTGTAGCCTTACTTGGCCAGCGTTGGAATTTGGTGGCCCTTGATTAATGGCAACGTTCGCCGTTGTGCTCTCCAAACACAAGATGATGATAAACTGCAGTTACATGGATAGATTGGAGGAGTTGGGGCTGTTCTCCTTGAAGAAGAGTTTTTCTTTATTAGTGACACAAATAAGCTTACATTAACACTGCAATGAAGTTACTGTGAAAATCCCCTAGTCGCCACACTCTGGTGCCTGTTCGGGTCCACTGAGGAAGAATTTAACAAGACCAATGCACCTAAACCAGCACTTTGGACTGTGGGAGGAAACTGGAGCACCCGGAAGAAACCCACACAGATACGGGGAGTACATGCAGACTCCGCACAGACAGTGACCCAAGCTGGGAATCGAACCCATGTCCCTGGCACTGTGAGGCAACAGTGCTAACCACTGTGCCACCGTGCCGCCCAGAGAAGATTAAGAGGAGATTTGATTGTGGTATTCAAAATCATAAGGGGTCAGGACAACATATATATAAATGATTTGGAGGAAAATGTAACTGGTTTGATTAGTAAGTTTGCGGACGACACAAAGGTTGGTGGATTAGCGGATAGCGATGAGGACCATCAGAGAATACAGCAGGATATCGATCGGTTGGAGGCTTGGGTGGAGAGATGGCAGATGGAGTTTAATCCGGACAAATGTGAGGTAATGCATTTTGGAAGTTCTAATGCAGATAGGAAATATACAGTAAATGGCAAAACTCTTAAGAGTATTGATAGGCAGAGGGATCTGGGTGTACAGGTACACAGGTCACTGAAAGTGGCAACGCAGGTGGAAAAGGTAGTCAAGAAGGCATACGGGATGCTTGCCTTCATCAGCCGGGGCATTGAGTTTAAAAATTGGCAAGTCACGTTGCAGCTTTACAGAACCTTAGTTAGGCCGCACTTGGAATATAGTGTTCAATTCTGGTCACCACACTACCAGAAGGACGTTGAGGCTTTGGAGAGGGTACAGAAAAGATTTACCAGGATGTTGCCTGCGGACATTAGCTGTGAGGAGAGGTTGAAGAAACTTGGTTTGTTCTCACTGGAATGACGGAGGTTGAGGGGAGACCTGATAGAAGTCTACAAGATTATGAGGGGCATGGACAGAATGGATAGTCAGAAGCTTTTTCCCAGGGTGGAAGAGTCAATTACTAGGGGGCACAGGTTTAAGGTGCGAGGGGCAAGGTTTAAAGGAGATGTACGAGGCAAGTTTTTTACACAGAGGATGGTGGGTGCCTGGAATTCGCTGCCGGGGGAGGTAGTGGAAGCAGATACAATAGTGAGTTTTAAGGCATGTCTGGCCAAATACATGAATAGGATGGGAATAGAGGGATATGGTCCCCGGAAGGGTAGGGGGTTTTAGTTCAGTCGGGCAGCATGGTCAGTGCAGGCTTGGAGGGCCGAAGGGCCTGTTCCTGTGCTGTAATTTTCTTTGTTCTTTGTTGTTCTTTGTTTCAAACTTCCCTCTTCCAAACAATATCCAATTCAATAGGTCTATAATTAAAGGCCAACGTATAGTTACCACACTGCACATGATTGGGGTGTTATTTGGGAAATGTCTCTTTTTAGATCAGCGAAGTAAGAAGTCTCACAACACCAGTTTAACGTCCAACAGGTTTATTTGGAATCACGAGCTTTCAGAGATCTATTCATCTGATGAAGGAGCAGCTCTCCGAAAGCTTGTGATTCTAAATAAACCTATTGGACTTTAACCTGGTGTTGTGAGACTTCTTACTGTGCCCACCCTAGTCCAACACCGGCATCTCCACATCATTGTTCAGTGAAGATATGGTTTTATTTCCCACCACGGAGGTTTCTGCACACTTGCTTCAAGTCTGCTTGCTGAAACTCGCTTACAGGCTGCTAGATAGAATCTGCCTCCCTGCTTCCATGAAATGTTGGCAATACTATTTTTCCCTTTGATAGTTCTCTCTGTGTATTTGTGATTTGTCCCCTCAGCTTCTGTGGTTCTAAAAGATGAACATATGTATGCCTCCCCTGGATGGTGCAATCGTCTAACTGAGGTGTTTCTGATTAGCAGGACAATGTATTCTACTGGTCTGTCAAAGACTGCTCATCACATCACTGCGAGACTCACATCCTGTGAATTACCCTGTGAAATGCTGGAAGTTTCAATACTGTTGGTTTTGTCACATTCTTGGTATTGTCTGTTATGAGGCACAGCCACACAACATGCTCTCTGACTGAGTTTTCACAGCTCTCTGGGGTAGAGGATCGAAAGATTTACCATCCTCTCAGTGAAGAAATTCCTCCTCATCTGAGTCCTAAGTGGCCTGCCTCTTATTCTGGCGCTGTGTCACCTGGTTCTAGACTCTCCACCCAGGGGAAACATCCTACCTACATCTATCTTGTCAGGACCTTTAAGCATTTTGGAAGTTTCAATGAGATCACCTCTCATTCTTCAAATATCTAGAGAATACAGGCCCAGTTTCCTCAAACTCTCCTCATAAAACAATTCCGACATCCCAGGGATTAGTCTGGTGAGTGTCTATTGTAAGTATATCCTTCCTTAGATAAAGAGACCAAAACTGCAGACAATACTCCAGGACACTGATTTGAGGTGATTGGTAAAAGATGCAACAGCAACACGAGGAAAATCTTTTATTTTGCAGCAAGTGGTTAGGACTTGGATGTCTCAGGGACAGGACTGGGTGCTTCAGGTGCCGGGTTTTAGATGTTTCAGGAAGGACAGGGAGGGAGGCAAGAGAGGGGGGGGAGTGGCACTGTTGATCAGGGATAGTGTCACGGCTGTAGAGAAGGTGGACGCCGTGGAGGGATTGACTACGGAGTCTCTGTGGGTGGAGGTTAGGAACAGGAAGGGGTCGGTAACGTTGCTGGGTGTTTTCTATAGGCCGCCCAATAGTAACAGAGATGTTGAGGAGCAGATGGGGAAACAGATCCTGGAGAGATGTAGGAATAACAGAGTTGTCGTGATGGGAGATTTTAATTTCCCAAACATAGATTGGAATATCCCTAGGGCTAGGGGTTTGGATGGAGAGGAGTTTGTTAGGTGTGTCCAGGAGAGTTTCCTGACACAGTATGTGGATAAGCCTACTAGAGGAGAGGCTGTACTTGATCTGGTGCTGGCTAATGAACCTGGACAGGTGGAGGATCTCTCGGTGGGTGAGCATCTTGGGGATAGCGATCATAATTCTATCTCCTTCACGATAGCATTGGAAAGAGATAGGATCAGGCAGGCTAGGAAAGTGTTTCTCTGGAGTAAAGGGAAATACAGTGTCATCAGGGAGGAAATTAGACAGGTAAATTGGAAGGAGGCATTCTTGGGGAAAAGTACCGAAGGAAAGTGGAGGATTTTCAAGGAATGTTTGTCTGGAGCTCTGCATGACAACGTTCCGATGAGACAGGGGGGTGTTGGTAGGGTACGGGAACCGTGGTGCACGAAGGTTGTGATGAACCTGGTGAATAAGAAAAGAGAGGCGTACAGAAGGTTCAGAGAGCTAGGAGATGTTAAGGATTTAGAGGAGTATACGGGATGTAGGAAGGAGCTTAAGAAGGAAATTAGGAGAGCGAGAAGGGGTCATGAGAAGGCCTTGGCGGGTAAGATTAAGGAGAATCCCAAGGCTTTCTACAAATATGTCAAGAGTAAAAGGATGAGATGTGAAGGCATAGGACCCTTAAAAGGTGAAGGGGGAAAAGTTTGTGCGGAACCGTTAGAAATGGCGGAGCTGCTTAATGAATACTTTACCTCGGTATTCACGGTGGAAAGGGATCTGGGTGGTTGTACTGCTGGTTTGCGGTGGACAGAAAGGATCGAGCATGTGGACATAAAGAAAGAGGATGTGTTGGAATTATTGAATGGCATCAAGGTTGGTAAGTCGCCGGGACCGGATGGGATGTACCCCAGGTTACTGTGGGAGGCGAGGGAGGAGATTGCGGAGCCTTTGGCGATGATCTTTGCATCGTCGATGGAGACGGGAGAGGTTCCGGAGGATTGGAGGATTGCAGATGTGGTCCCTATATTCAAGAAAGGGAACAGGGACAGCCCGGGAAATTACCGACCGGTGAGTCTAACCTCAGTGGTTGGTAAGTTGATGGAGAGGATCCTGAGAGACAGGATTTATGATCATCTAGAGAAGTTTAGTATGATCAAAAGTAGTCAGCACGGCTTTGTCAAGGGCAGGTCGTGCCTTACGAGCCTGGTTGAGTTCTTTGAAAATGTGACCAAACACATTGACGAAGGAAGAGCGGTGGATGTGGTCTATATGGACTTCAGCAAGGCGTTCGATAAGGTCCCCCATGCAAGACTTCTTGAGAAAGTGAGAGGGCATGGGATCCAAGGGGCTGTTGCCTTGTGGATCCAGAACTGGCTTGCCTGCAGAAGGCAGAGAATGGCTGTGGAGGGGTCTTTCTCTGCATGGAGGTCAGTGACCAGTGGAGTGCCCCAGGGATCTGTTCTGGGACCCTTGCTGTTTGTCATTTTCATAAATGACCTGGATGAGGAAGTGGAGGGATGGGTTGGTAAGTTTGCTGATGACACCAAGGTAGGTGGTGTTGTGGATAGTTTGGAGGGATGTCAGAAGTTGCAGCGAGACATAGATAGAATGCAAGACTGGGCGGAGAAGTGGCAGATGGACTTCAACCCGGATAAGTGTGTGGTGATCCATTTTGGCAGATCCAATGGGATGAAGCAGCAGTATAATATGAAGGGTACCATTCTTAGCAGTGTAGAGGATCAGAAGGACCTTGGGGTCCGGGTCCATAGGACTCTTAAATCGGCCTCGCAGGTGGAGGATGCGGTCAAGAAGGCGTACGGCGTACTGGCCTTCATTAATCGAGGGATTGAGTTTAGGAGTCGGGAGATAATGCTGCAGCTTTATAGGACCCTGGTTAGACCCCACTTGGAGTACTGCGCGCAGTTCTGGTCACCTCATTACAGGAAAGATGTTGAAGCCATTGAAAGGGTGCAGAGGAGATTTACAAGGATGTTGCCTGGATTGGGGGGCATGCCTTATGAGGATAGGTTGAGGGAGCTTGGTCTCTTCTCCCTGGAGAGACGAAGGATGAGAGGTGACCTGATAGAGGTTTACAAGATGTTGAGAGGTCTGGATAGGGTAGACTCTCAGAGGCTATTTCCAAGGGCTGAAATGGTTGCTACGAGAGGACACAGGTTTAAGGTGCTGGGGGGTAGGTACAGAGGAGATGTCAGGGGTAAGTTTTTCACTCAGAGGGTGGTGGGTGAGTGGAATCGGCTGGCGTCGGTGGTGGTGGAGGCAAACTCGTTGGGGTCTTTTAAGAGACTTCTGGATGAGTACATGGGATTTAATGGGATTGAGGGCTATAGATAGGCCTAGAGGTGGGGATGTGATCGGCGCAACTTGTGGGCCGAAGGGCCTGTTTGTGCTGTGGCTTTCTATGTTCTATGTTCTATCAGGAATACATTGCCTAAGATTGTAATGGAGACAGATTTAATCATAACTTTCAAAAGATAATTGGATAATTATGTGAAGAGAAAAAAAATTGCAGGGCTGCAGTGAAGTGGGACAAGGTGAGTTACCCTTGCAGAGAGCCAGCACAGGATTGATGGGTCGAAAGACTTTCTTCTGTGCTGGAGTCATTTGATTCCAAGATAACTGACAGTCAAGTAATGTTTAACTGGATATTGCTTCATCCTTGCAGCCTGACCTTGCAGAGGTTAAAAATTGCAATATTGACAACCAACTATTATTAGATAAGGTGATAGTACAAACACTCAAAATATAACACTGTGTGACAGTTATTTAGCTGTACTTTCTAGTTACCCAGCAAAGAGATTTGATTTCTTTGCAAATAAATAGATGAAAGGTTTCTGTTAGTTAGTTCCTGACTGGTGTTTATCTGATGACTGTGAAATGATTTTCAGATGTTCACTTGCGTCAATGTATGTGGAACTATTTGACCATCTAGAAGGACAAGGAGAGCAGGCACATGGGAATATCACCCAGCATTGTTAAGACTGTAAGCAGTCATTAGTGGAATCAATCACCGGTTTATCTTGTTACTTATTTTGACTTAACAATGAACTGCAATGTGTTCATCATCTACAAAACTTTATCCCTCTAATAGTGTATGTTAAAAATCTTTACATCTGCATCTTGACTTGACTTCCTCTAATCACATTATTATCACACTTTGCCCCATTGTTGCTGTCGGCGAGGACAGAGAATTTGGCATTCAGCCAAATCTCCGTTCACCGCAGCAGGACCAGAGAATCCCTCTGGCCTGAATGGCCAGATAATCCGGGGCATCACGGTGGCACAGTGGTTAGCACTGCTGCTTCACAGCGCCTGGGACCCGGGTTCAATTCACGGCCTTGAGTCACTGTCTGTGAGGAGTCTGCACATTCTCCCCATGTCTGCGTGGGTTTCCTCCGGGTGCTCCAGTTTCCTCCCATAGTCTGAAAGATGTGCTGGTTAGGTGCATTGGCCATGCTAAATTCTCCCTCAGTGTACCCGAACAGGCGCTGGAGTGGAGTGACATGGGGATTTTCATAGTAACTTCATTGCAGTGTTAATGAAAGCCTACTTATGACACTAATAAAAAAAACTTTGAAAATCCTGCCCTTTATCTCAGTTTTATCATCATAATATAACTGCCTGCCATCATTTAATAAGGGATTTTCTTGTGTTTGTCTGTCCCATTGTAATTATACAAGCTAACTAATAGAAGGCATTATGCCAAGTTATTGACCATCTTCATGGTCGCTTTCCGGCATCGCCTCACTCATCCTCTTGTTTCCTCCTCAGGTGTGTCCTGAATGGTATTTTATTAAGAAACAATTTTCAATTGCGGGGTCCTCCATATTATTCGTCCCTCTCCCACTAAAATAAAAAATCCATGTTTTTCTTCATACTTTGGCCTCTTATCATTCCCTTCCCCCTCCTTTCCTGACACTTCCATTTATTGTTCCTCTCACTCTCAGCAACAACAGAAATGATTAGAATTGATAACCTAAGCACCTCTTTAGAAATGTTATATTTTGGTTTGTAAATTTGTCTACACCTCTTTACACATTCTCCCCCTCTCTTTCTCTCTCTCCCCATCTCCTCTCCCACAGACACACACCATTGCAACAAATACAAAGAATTGTTTCTCTTACAGTTTTCATAGAATCCCAACAGTGCAGAAGGAGGCCATTCGGCACATTGAGATTGCACCAACTCTCCGACGGATTATCTTACCCAGACCCTATCCCTGTACCCCCATGTATTTATCCCGCGAACCTCCCTAACCTACACATCCTGGGACACAAAGGGGCAATTTAGCATGGCCAATCCACCTAACCCACACATCTTTGGAGTGTGGGAAGAAACCTGAGCATCCGAGGAAACCCATGCATACACGGAGAGAACGTGCAAACTCCACACAGACAGTTACCGGAGGCTGGAATTGAACCCAGGTCCCTGGCGCTGTGAGGCATAAGTGTTAACCACTGTGCCACCATGCCACTTTCACTGTTGTCTGCCTTCGGAGATTTTAATAAATGAAAGAACTTGCATTTATCTGGAACCTTTCAGGACCTCAGTATGTCACAAAGCACATTACTGCCAATTAAGTACCTATGAAGCATAGTCACTGTTGGTAACTTAGGAAAACGATGTCAGAGGTGCTATGTAAATGCAAGTTGTTGTTTTACCTGATCTTTCACCTTTAAAAGATACCAGGTTTATGAAGATCCAGGGATCCCCTCGCCCACTCTCTTCCCACTGACATTCACAATTCCTCTGATACCCTGTCATAACAATTTCCATTTTTCCTGGCTCTAACCACCGCTTCTTCACTATGGATATCCAATCCCTCTATACCTCCATCTGCCACTAGCATGATCTGTGGGCTCTCCACTTCTTCCTTGAGCAGAGGCCAAAACAATTTCCATTGACAACCACTCTCCTCCGCCTAACTGAACTTGTTCTCTCACTCAATAATTTCTCCTTTAACTTGTCTCACTTCCTACAAATAAAAGATGTAGCAATGGGTACCCACATGGTCCCCAGTTATGATAAATTTGTGGGATATGTGGAACATTTCTTATTCCAATCTCACTCAGGCCCCATCTGACAACTCTTTTTCTGTTGCACTGTGACTGTATCAGTGCCACTTCATGCTCTCGTCTGGACTTGAAAAGATTTATTGATTTTACTTTCCAATTTCCACCCCCCTCTCACCTTCACATGGTCCATCTCTGACACTTCCCTTCCTTGACATCTCCATTTCTGGTGGTAGGCTGACCAACAATATTCATTACCCAGCCCACTGACTCCCACAACTACCTTGACTACAGCTCCTCACACCCTGCTTCCTGTAAAGATTCCATTCCATTCTTCCAGTTTCTCTTCCTCTGTTGCATCTGATCTAATGATGCCACCTTCTAAAATGACGCTTCTGGCATGTCTGCCTTTTTCCTGAGCTGAAGTTCCACACCCCACTGTAGTTGACAGGGCACTCAACCGTATCCGACCCATCTCATGCACCTCCGCTCTCACCCCTTCCCCTCCCTCCCAGAACCATGACAAGCTCTCTCTTGTCCTCACTTTCCAGTTCACCAGCCTCTACATTCAAAGGATCATCTTCCACCATCTCCAGCATGATGCCAGCACCAAATACAACTTTCCCTCAACCACACCTTCAACCCCCCCCCGCCCTTTCTGTCAACTTTCTGCATGGAACTTCCTCTGTGACAGCTCCCTCTGGTTCACTCCTTCATTACCCCCAACTCCTTATCCCCTTCCAACAGCATCTTTCTATGTGATGGCACATAGTGCAGCACCTGCCCCTTGACCTTCATTTTGGCTATAATTCAGGCCAGAAACTCCAAAGTGTTCTACGAATTCCGCCTGGATGATAGGTTTTGCAATTTGAATTTGGCGAGGGTGAACATGAGATATTTCACTTCAGGTAAGATTCAAATAACCCATTAAGGAGCTTTTATCAAACTAAGTTTATTTAGGAATACAGTTAACATGCATAGAAAGAAAACTAGCAATAGCGTTCACCAATTGCAAACAAAAAAAAACCATGGTATTGTATAACCCTTAAGTAGTTTAATTTAGACAAATGCGAGGTGATGCATTTTGGTAGATTGAACCAGGGCAGGACTTACTCAGTTAATGGTAGGGCGTTGGGGAGAGTTACAAAACAAAGAGATCTAGGAGTACATGTTCATAGCTCCTTGAAAGTGGAGTCACAGGTGGACAGTGGTGAAGAAGGCATTCGGCATGCTTGGTTTCATTGGTCAGAAAATTGAATACAGGAGTTGGAATGTCTTGTTGAAGTTGTACAAGACATTGGGTAAGGCCACACTTGGAATACTGTGTGCAATTCTGGTCACCCTATTATAGAAAGGATATTATTAAACTAGAAAGAGTGCAGAAAAGATTCACTAGGATACTACCGGGACTACCAAGGCTGGATAGACTGGGACTTTTTTCTCTGGAGCGTAGGAGGCTGAAGGGTGATCTTATAGAGGTCTATAAAATAATGAGGGGCAAATATCAGCTCGACAGTCAATATCTTTTCCCAAAGGTAGGGGAGCCTAAAACTAGAGGGCATAGGTTTAAGGTGAGAGGGGAGAGATACAAAAATATCCAAAGGGGCAATTTTTTCACACAGAAGGTGGTGAGTGTCTGGAACAAGGCGGGTACAATTTTGTCTTTTAAAAAGCATTTAGATTGTCACATGGGTAAGATGGGTATAGAGGGATATGGGCCAAATGCTGGCAATTGGGATTAGCTTAGGGGTTTTAAAAAAAAAGGGCGGCATGGACAAGTTGGGCCGAAGGGCCTGTTTCCATGCTGTAAACCTCTATGACTCTATGATTCTAAGTCCAAAGATGTGCGGGTTAGGTTGATTGGCCATGCTAAAATTGCCCCTTAGTGTCCTGAGATGCGTAGGTTAGAGGGATTAGTATGTAAATGTGTAGGGATATGGGGGTAGGGCCTGGGTGGGATTGTGGTCGGTGCAGACTTGATGGGCCAAATGGCCTCTTTCTGCACTGTAGAATTCTATGGTTCTATGGTTCTATATGAAATGCTCCATTCAAACAAATCCCATTAACAAAACCCTTGCCACAGGCTTAACACAGCAAAATACGAATACTCACGTGATGTCGTAACTTAGTTCTTTGGGTTGAGAATTGAAACTCTGTCTTCCCAGTCTTGTAACTTCTAGCAGCCCTCTTGATATACACCCAGAACAGCTTGAAGGCAGAACAGCTTGAAGTTAGAACAGCTTCCCAAAACACCAGGGAGAGAGACTGTAGTCAAGCCAACCACCAATAGCAGATTTTCTACTCCAGGAAGGCCAGGAACTTTGCTTCCAGCTAACAGCAGAATTTCCAAAACCAAGGAGTGAGAGAGAGAAACACTGCTTTCCAGCTTGATGTCCGCCCCCTTCTAAACTCAAACAGCAGCTCAAAACTGAAAACAAAAGAGCTCCTGGCACCTGACCTGCCAACCAGTCTTCCCCCTAACAATGCAGGGTCAAAAAACAAATTCTGGAAAGTACCTGAGCCCCAGAATAAAAATAAACAAACCCCCCATTTAAGCCATTGAAGCAGCAATAAAAGGACTTCTAGCAGCCAGCCCGGCAACACTATGAAAAAAACCTGAAGCTGGGATAGCTGCAGAGAATATGATTTTTTTAAAAATTCTTAAAGGTACACTAACATCACACTCTCCTTCCCATCCAAAGCCTCAAACTTCTTTCGGGTGAAGCAGTGTGTAATATACACTTCCTTTAATTTGGTTTATTGTATTCTCTACTCCAAATGTGGTCTCCTCTACACTTAGGAGACTAAATGCAGACTGGGTGACTGCTTTGCCTTCATTCAATCCACAAGCATGACCTCAGCTTTCCTGTCATTTGCTATTTCAACACACCATCCTGCTCTCATGCCCATATGTACATCCTTGGCCTGCTGCAACAATCCAGTGAAGCCTGATGCAAGCTGGAAGAGCAGCACTTCATCTTCCAATTCTACAATTTACAGTCTTCTGGACTCAAAATTGAATTCAACAATTTCAGGCTGTGAACACTTTCTGCCATCTTTACCATCAATGCACACCCCCTCTCTCACAGGGCCATCTGTCACTTGTTCTTAAGTTTTGTTTTCACACAGTGCCGACCTTTGTTCTGCTATTAACACAACTGACTGCCATACCTTTATGTCACTATCAGCATCTTCTTCAGTCCTTAACACTGACACTTTGCCTGTCTTGTACCCAAAACACCCTTGTTCAATCTCCCCTGCTCCCACCTATACCTGACTGTTATATTGCTCCAACTGCTCCACCCCTCTTGAACAGAATAAAATCCACCACATTTCTCCCCCTTTAGCTCTGAAGAGTCATACAGACTCAAAATGTCAACGCTGTTTCTCTCTACAGATGCTGCCAGACCTGCATTCTCACGTTTTATTATTAATATTGAATTGTTAGGTCCCGTTGGGGTGGACACGGAGGTGGGTGAGAAATTTTGTGCCAGCATGCCAGTTCCTCAGTTCCATCCTGACACATGATCCCAGAGGGTTGGCCCAGGGGGCATGTGGGGTGCGGGTGGGTCGCTCATTCAACTAATTAAAGGACTATTAAGGTCCATGTCAGAGGTTGACTGAGATTTTTTAAAATTGGCGTTCGGGTTCCCGGAGGCGGTGGGGAACAGGACAGCTGCCGAGAGGCGGCCTCCCAGCTTTCCAAGAGGACTTAAAAGTTCCCCCCGGCCTATCTGCCTTCAGTTGCAGGCCAGGGTGGCCTGTGGAAAGGCTCCCCCATTCTACTCCCAGATAACGACAGAGAGGGTATCTTTCTTGAGTGCACCCTCTCTCTCGCTTACCTTGAAAGGCACCGTGCTACTGTTGGGATTTTTAATTGGGCAGCCAACCTGTTCTCTGAACACTAATTGGGTAATTTGGGAAGAATCACAGATGAGTGACTGTTCCCTACACCAGGTGATAGCTGATTTGAACCTGATGGCAGGGTTTTGGAACCTGTGCTAAAAATCCTGACCTAATCTGAGCAACACTATCTGGGAGGAAAACAATTCCTGCCTGTGCAGTATTATTTGTAATATTATACAGAGTGTTAAAGATGCTTACATGGGGTAACTATCTTTATTAAGGCAATGACTGTAGCTAGAAATGGCTGGCTGCTGCTATACATAGACTTCACCCCCAGTTCCGGGGATGGCACTGACATTCATTACAGTTTGTATGGTGTGGGTGTCATTGAAATAAATTACCTAAACCTGTAATTGTTCAGTAAGCAGCAACTAACAAGTGCTGGTGGTATTGGAAGGGTTACTTGACTAATTATTGCTGCTCCTGAGGAGTAATCTCATTGCAGTGTTTTGTTTTAAAGCTAGCCAGCTCCTGAAAAACCGCCTTCATCTTGACATATTGTGGTGTCCGTCCCCTTTGTCAGAAAAGCATCTTTTCACGACTAGGAGGTTCCTTCAACTGAGCAGTTTCTTGCCTGACACACAATTCAGAGACAGCTCCCTGCTGAGGTTCATTACACATTGCAGCTTCCTCTCCAACTACTTCATTGATTATTCCGCGGTCGCACATTAATGGTTCAAATTAATAATTGAAGGAAACAGAATTTACATGTCTTCTTTCTATGTTTTCAGGTTGATCAGCGTTATAAATATTTACCCACCCCCTCCCTGCCACACGCCTGGATGCTGAAAGAGGCAACAATTAAACATTACTGTCAAAACTGTCTAAAGAAAATTAGGTGGGAGTTTGTGTAACATGCACAAAGTGGCAGCTGATACCGCCTTGAAGTGCAAGACCATAGATGGAGATGGCAGATTCCATTGAGTGAAAAGCATGTTGAAATAGCCAGGGTCAAGCCACGTCACGAGGGAGTACCCGTTTACAGAGTGGAGGTTATGGGTTTGGACAGTGCTGTCAAAGAAATCTTATTTTGGCCACATTAGCTAGAGAGAGGAGACCTTAAGAATTCCCCAGTGGTAGGAAGGAGAAAGGCCAGATGCCTCTCCTAGGGGAGAGAGGAAAACCATGCAATTGCCACATGGAAGCAGCAGAAAGCTTAGATTCATAGATTCCCCACAGTGCAGAAGGAGGCCATTCGGCCCATCAAGTCTGCACCGACTCTCTGACAGAAGATCCCACCAGACCCTATCCCTGTACCCTCATGTATTTATCCCACTAATCCCCTAACCCACACATCTTTGGACACCAAGGGGCAATTTAGCATGGCCAATCCACATAATATGTGCGTCTTTGGACTGAGGGAGGAAACTGGAACACCTGGAGGAAACCCACGCAGACACGGGGAGAACGTGCAAACTCCACACAGAAAGTCACCCAAGGTTGGAATTGAACCCGGGTCCCTGGCGATGTGAGACAGCAGTGAAGCACTGTGCCACCGTGCCACTCCTGTTGAAGTGTTTGGAGCACCAGTGAGATCTGAATTTTGAGTACATAATTCACCTACCCGAGAGAGTCGGTAGATAAAGGACAACGGCATTTTCAATTTCATAAATAATTTCAGGATAATATGAATAGAAGCTCAGGAGCAGGTCACTGATTGTAATCTCCTGCCTGGGGATAGTGGGAGACCCAAGCAGGGGATAAAACAATTGGAAAGGAAATTCACCGTAAGAAAATCATGGAACCACCCACTGTGGCAGAGTGGGGGTGGATGGTGTAAACCAGTGATTATTCTGATGCATCTTAAAAGATTTTTTTTTGGCAGGATAAGCACATCTGCAGCCTCAATTTAACTAGAAATCCATGTAAGATGATGCCAATGAGACATTTGTACTTATCATAGCTCTTGGGATCGATACCTGATCCATCAGAAAGTCAGGATCCTCCGCCATTCAAACTTAGAAAGAGGCTTGTATCTAATAATAACACTGTTTTATGCCAAATACCATTCACGTCTCCATTGCACTGCTAAACCTGGCTCCAATATAGAGGTTCATTCTCTCTTCTATTCCCAATTACACTGGATCCAACTCCAGATCCATTGTAATGCGGTTGACTCTCAACAGCCTAATAAACAATGGGGAATGTTGGTCTATTTTCTGCATGATAATGAGCCTTCCAATGAGATTTTTAAAGGCAGTGTGTGTGTGATAGGGGAGGTACAGTTAAGCGTGGCAACTTCTCCAAGGCCAGAATTTTATGTGCCCCCATTGGTTTCTGAGGCAGTAAGTACATAAAATTGCATGGACTGGATTCCCCCCAGGATTCTGCCTGCCCTGGTGGTGCGGGCAGGACTACTGGAGGTCCTAGCAAAACTGGAATCAATGGTATCAGAGGGCAAACTCTCCACTGGTTGGAGTCATACCTGGCACATAGGAAGATGACTGTAGTTGTGGTTGTGGAGGGTCAGTCATCTCAGCTCCAATCATCTCTGCAGGTGTTCCTCAGGGTAGTGTCCTAGGCCCAACCATCTTCAGCTGCTTCATCAATGACCTTCCCTTCGTCATAAGGTCCGAAGTGGGGATGTTCGCCGATAATTGTACAATGTTCAGCATCATTCGTGACTCCTCAGGTATTGAAGCAGTCCATGTTCAAATGTAACAAGATCTGGACAATATCCAGGCTTGGGCTGACAAGTGGCAAGTAACATTCGTGCCACACAAATGCCAGGAAATGACTATCACCAATCAGAGACACTTGAACCACTGCCTCTTGTCATTCAATGGCGTTCCCATCACTGAATCCCCCACTGTCAACATCCTTGGGGTTACCATTAACCAGAAACTCAACTGGACTCACCACATAAACAAAGTGGCTACAAGAGCAGATCAGAGGTTAGGAATACTGCGGCGATAACTCAACTCCTGACTCCCCAAAGCCTATCCACCATCTAAAAGGCACAAGTCAGGAGTGTGATGGAATACTCCCCACTTGCCTGGATGAGTGTAGTTTCAACAACACTCAAGAAGCTTGACACCATCCAGGACAAAGCAGCTCGCTTGATTGGCACCACATCCACAAACATCCACTCCCTCCACCACCGACGCTCAGTAGCAGCAGTGTGTACTATCTACAAGATACACTGCAGCAATTCGCCAAAGATCCTTAGACAGCACCTTCCCACGACCACTTCCATCTAGAAGGACAAGGGCAGCAGATAAATGGGAACACTACTACCTGCAAGTTCCCCTCCAGGCCATTCACCATCCTGACTTGGAAATATATCACCGTTCCTTCGCAGTCGCTGGATCAAAATCCTGGAATTCCCTCCCTAATGGCATTGTGGGCCAACCCACAGCACATGGACTGTAGTGATTCAAGAAGGCGAGTCACCACCACCTTCTCAAGGGAAACTAGGGATGGGCAATAAATGCTGGCCAGCCAGTGACGCCCATGTCCCATGAATGAATAAAAAAAACATTGGTTCCTACATCCAAATAATTTGGAATTGAGGCCGCAGCACAGATCGCTGTGACACACAACTCTTCACATCCTGCCAACCAGATAATGATCTATTTATGTCTTCAGTTTTCTACTGCTAGTTAATTTTCTATCTATGCATACAGGTTGCCCCTACACCATGAACTCTAATTTTCTGCAGTAACCCTTGATGTGACACCTTATCAAATCTAAGTACAAAACATCCACCAGTTCCCCTTTATATTCACAGCACGTTACTTCTTCAAAGTACGCCAATAAATTGGTTAAACATGATTTTCCTTTCACAAAACCATGTTGACTGCCTGATTACCTTGAACTTATTTCAGTGTCCAGTTATAACATCTTTAAGAGCATGCTATAGCATTTTTCCCACGACATATGTTAAACTAACTGGCCTATGATTTCCCGCTTTAACTCCTCCTTTTGAATAAAGGAGTTATGTTAGCAATTTTCTAAAGTAATCGAATCTTCCTAAATCTAGGGAATTAAAAAAATTAAATCCACAGAATCAACTATGTCACTAGCCACTTCTTTTAAGGCCCGAGGATGAAATCTATCAAGAACCGGGAACTTGTCAACCCGCAGTTCCAACCATTTTCTAAGTACCACTCACTTCCTTGGTGAATGGAATTTTCCTGAGTTCCTTCTTCCCTTCCAATTCCTGATTTACAACTAGTTGTGGAATGATACTTACATCTTCCATAGTGAAGACTGACACAAAATACTTATTTAATTCATCTGACATCTCCTTATTTTCCATTAGCTCACCAGAATAATTTTCTATGGACCACCAATCACTTTGTTAAATCTTTTAAAAAAATATCCATCATTATGAAGTGTTTCGAAAGGCTAGTCAACGAATAGGTACCAATGACATACGTAGAACAGGAACAGAGGTTCTGCTAAGGGAATATGAAAAGCTAGGAGCTAAATTAAAAAGCAGAACCAAAAAGGTAACAATCTCTGGATTACTGCCTGAGCCACGAGCGAATTGGCACAGGGTCAATAAGATTAAGGAGGTAAATGCATGGCTCAAAGATTGGTGTGGGAGGAATGGGTTTGAATTCATGGGACATTGGCACCAGTATTGGGGAAGAGGGGACCTGTTCCGATGGGATGGTCTTCATCTGAATCGTGCTGGGACCAGAGTCCTGGCGAATCGTATAACTAGGGCTGTAGATAGGGCTTTAAACTAAATAGTGGGGGGGGGGGGGGGGGTTCAGTTGTATGGAGAATTAGAAAATCAAAGGTAAAGGAGAGGGTAGGAGTCCAGGTTAATGATGAGGACTTTCAACTAGTTAAAGGAGCCGAGGGCTCAGGCGAGGTTAGTAAAGTTTCCAGACCACGTAATAGAACAGAGAGTATAGAAGGTGGCAGGAATCTAACCTCAGGCAGAGCAAAAAAGGTGACAAGCATGAGAAGGGAGGTGGTCAACACAGTGCAAGGAGATGGTCTGGGGAAGAATAACCAGTCTGTGACAGGAAGGGACAGAGCATGCAAACAAAGGAATGCACTAACAAATCGGGTCCAGGTAAGAAAGACTAACATAAAGACACTTGACCTGAATGCACGTAGCATTCGAAACAAAGTGAATGAGTTGACGGCACAAATCAGTACAAATGGGTATGATCTAGTGGCCATTACAGAAACGCGGTTGCAGGGTGACCAGGACTGGGAACTAAATATCCAGGGGTATCAGACAATTCGGAAGGATAGACAGGAAGGAAAAGGAGTGGGGTAGCGCTGTTAATTAAGGATAACATCAGGGCGGTAGTGAGAGACGATATAGGCTCTAAGGAGCAAAATGTGGAATCAATGTGGGTGGAGATAAGAAATAGTAAGGGGAAAAAGTCACTGGCGAGCGTAGTCTATAGGCCCCCAAATAATAACTTCAAGGTGAGGCGGGCTATAAATAAACAAATAACAGATGCATGTAAAAATGGAACAGCAATAATCATGGGGAATTTTAACCTCCATATTGATTGGTCAACTCAAGTCGGACGCGGTGGACTTGAGGAAGAGTTCTTAGAATGCTGTTGCGATAGTTACCTCAAACAGTATGTTACAGAACCTACGAGGGAGCAAGCTATCTTGGATCTGGTCCTGTGGAATGAGACAGGTAAAATTAATGATCTCCTTGTGAGCAATCCTCTTGGAATGAGTGATCACAATATGGTTGAATTTCTAATACAGATGGAGGGTGAGAAAGTAGGGTCCCAAACCAGTGTCCTCTACTTGAACAAGGGGGATTACAATAGGATGAGGGCGGAGTTGGCTAATGTAGACTGGGAACACAGACTAATTGGTGGGACAGTTGAGGAACAGTGGAGAATTTTTAAGGAGATTTTTCTCAGTACTCAGCAAAAATATATTCCAGTGAAAAAGAAGGAATGTAAGAAAAGGGATAACCAGCCATGGATAACTAAGGAAGTAAAGGAGAGTATCAAATTAAAGACCAATGCATACAGAGTGGCCAAAATTAGTGGGGAACTAGAAGATTGGGAAGGCTTTAAAAAACAACAAAGAACTACTAAAAAAGCAATAAAGAAAGGAGAGGTAGATTATGAA
Source organism: Mustelus asterias (assembly GCF_964213995.1). NCBI lineage: Eukaryota > Metazoa > Chordata > Chondrichthyes > Carcharhiniformes > Triakidae > Mustelus > Mustelus asterias. Next base: position 139,012,916 of record NC_135806.1, read on the forward strand.
AGTAAACTAGCACAAAATATAAAAACTGATAGTAAAAGATTTTACAAATATATAAAACGGAAAAGAGTGGCTAAAGTAAATGTTGGTCCCTTAGAAGATGAGAAGGGGGATTTAATAATAGGAAACGAGGAAATGGCCGAGGCCTTAAACAAGTTTTTTGTGTCAGTCTTCACAGTGGAGGACACAAATAGCTTACCAATAATTGACGGTCATGGGACTGTAGGGGGTGAGGACCTTAAAACGATCACTATTACTAAAGAGGTAGTACTGGGTAGGCTAATGGGACTAAAGGTAGACAAGTCCCCTGGTCCGGATGGAATGCATCCCAGGGTACTAAAAGAAACGGCAGAAGAAACAGCAAATGCATTAGTTGTAATTTATCAAAAGCCACTGGACTCTGGGGAGGTGCCAGCTGATTGGAAAACAGCTAATGTAACGTCACTGTTTAAAAAAGGAGGTAGACAAAAGGCAGGTAACTACAGGCCAGTTAGCTTAACATCCGTAGTTGGGAAAATGCTGGAATCTATCATTAAGGAAGAAATAGCAGGACACCTGGATAAGAATGGTTCAATCAAGCAGGCGCAGCATGGATTCATGAAGGGAAAGTCACGTTTGACTAATTTACTGGAATTTTTTGAGGATATAACGAGTGCGGTTGACAGAGGGGAACCGGTGGTTGTGTATTTAGATTTCCAGAAGGCATTCGATAAGGTGGCTCACAAAAGGTTGCTGCATAAGATAAAGGTACACGGAGTTGGGGGTAAAGTGTTAGTGTGGATTGAGGATTGGCTATCTGACAGAAAGCAGAGAGTCGGAATAAATGGATGCTTTTCCGGTTGGCAATCAGTGATTAGTGGCGTGCCGCAGGGATTGGTGCTGGGGCCTCAACTATTTACCATATACATAGACGATCTGGAGGAGGGGACCGAGTGTAGGGTAACAAAGTTTGCGGATGACACAAAGATGAGTGGGAAAACAAATTGGGTGGAGGACACAGAGAGTCTGCAGAGAGATTTGGATAGGCTAAGTGAGTGGGCAAGGATCTGGCAGATGGAGTATAACGTTGTATTCACTTTGGAAGGAATAATAGTAAAATGGACTATTATTTAAACAGTGTAAAATTACAACATGCTACTGTGCAGATGGACCTGGGGGTCCTTGTGCATGAATCACAAAACCTCAGTTTGCAGGTGCAGCAGGTAATCAAGAAGGCAAATGGAATGTTGGCCTTTATCGTGAGAGGGATGGAGTATAAAAGCAGGGAGGTCATGCTGCAACTGTACAGGGTACTGGTGAGGCTGCACTTAGAGTACTGTGTACAATTTTGGTCCCCTTATTTAAGAAAGGATATATTAGCTTTGGAGGGGGTACAGAGAAGGTTCACCAGGTTGATTCCAGAGATGAGGGGGTTAGCTTATGAGGAGAGATTGAGTAGACTGGGCCTGTACTCATTGGAGTTTAGAAGGTTGAGGGGAGATCTTATAGAGACATATAAGATAATGAAGGGGCTAGACAGGGTAGAAGCAGTGAGGTTATTTCCACTTACAATGGAAACAAGAACTAGGGGGCATAGCCTCAAAATACGGGGGAGTCAATTTAGAACAGAGTTGAGGAGGAACTTCTTCTCCCAGAGGGTAGTGAATCTTTGGAATTCGCTGCCCAATGAAGCAGTAGAGGCTACCTCGTTAAATGTGTTTAAGTCACAGATAGATAGATTTTTAACCATTAAGGGAATTAAGGGTTATGGAGAGCAGGCGGGTAAGTGGAACTAAACCCACTATCAGATCAGCCATGATCTTATTGAATGGCGGAGCAGGCTTGAGGGGCTAGATGGCCTACTCCTGCACCTATTTCTTATGTTCTTACGTTCTAGTCATGACATGAATCAATTCCAGCCTCCCGGACTGCCTGGATCCACTACAGTTTGCCTATTGCCGCAACAGGTCCACAGCAGACGCCATCTCCCTGGGCCTGCATTCAACTCTAGAACATCTAAACAAAGACACCTATGTCAGACTCCTAATTATTGACTACAGCTCAACCGTCAACACCATTATTCCTATGAAACTCATCTCCAAACTCCGTGGCCTGGGCTTTGGCTCCTCCCTCTGTGGGTCCTCTCCTTGGAGTGTTTCTCTCTTATTGGAATGTATCTATTCAGTGTATTCTGAAATAGCTCCTTAAATGTCCACTGCTGCATTTTTAGTGCCCTATCCATTCACCTAAATTTCCAGTTCACTTTGGCTAACTTTATTTTCATGCTCTCATAGTTGCCCTTATTTACGTTTAAAAACAATCTCAGACCCGCACCTCTCTCCCTCAAACTGAATGTAAAATTCAATCATTATGGTCACTGCTTACTCGGCCGCCTTCACTATGAGGTCATTAATTAATTCTATCTCATTGCTTAATACCAGATCTTGCACAGCCTGCTCCCTGGTTGCTCAGAAAGTGCTGATCGAAGAAATGATCCCAAAAACATTCTGTGGTTTTGTTATCCCCTCCACCTTTGCCCATCTAATTTTTCCCAGCCTATATTGACATTAAAATCTCCCATGATTATTGCTGTACCTTTCTGAGAAGCTTCCACTATTTCTTCTTTGATAACCCATCCCACCTTGCGATTACTGTTCGGGGACCTGTATGCTACTCCCACTTCTTGCCTTTTATCATTCTTTATCTCTACCCAAACCGCTTCTATGCCCTGGTTTCCTGAATTTGGGTTATCCTTCCATATTATGCTAGTCGTATTTAATTAACAGTACGACTGTTCCACCTTTTCCTAACTTCCTGTCCTTTTTAAAAGTCATATATCCTTCAATCTTTAGGTTCCAATCTATACCATCTTGCAGCCATGTCTCTAATGGCAATTAGATTGTACTTATGGTACTTAGTAGATTGTACTATACTTACCAGAGTGGCATGGTGGCACAGTGGTTAGCGCTGCTGCCTCACAGCGTCAGTGCCCGGGTTCAATTCCTGTCTTGGGTCATTATCTATGCGGAGTCTGCACTTACTCCCTGTATCTGTGTGGGTTTCCTCCGGGTGCTCCGGTTTTCTCCCACAGTCCGAAAGACGTATTGGTTAGGTGCATTGGCCGTGCTAAATTCTCCCTTAGTGTACTTCGAACAGGTGCTGGAGTGTGGCGACTAGGGGATTTTCACAGTAACTTCATTGCAGTGTTAATGTAAGCCTACTTGTGACATTAATAAATAAACTTAAACTTAAAAATATTTATTGCACCATTGGTTCATCTGTTTCAAATGCTACGTGCATTCAGATAGAAAGCCTTAGTTTTATCCTTATTTTTGTAACCTCTAACCTTAGCTGTTGATCTACTCTAGATTTGTACTCTCTTTCCCTTCCTGTTCATCATTTCCCATATGAACACCTTCCTCTCTTCCCTTGTCTTTCCTCTTTGATATACCACATCTGGTCATGCTTGATCCCTTGCTCCCATTATTTAGTTCAGTCGCTCTACTTCCTTAGTTTTGTGGCTCACAAGAACACTGGCCCCAGCACAATATTACTGGCCCCATTTTCCACAGTACTGGTGCCCGTGCCTCAGGAACCAGAACCCACTTCTCCCAAACCACGTATTCATCTCTTTATGTATGTCCCCTCAGTCAATTTGCGTATGGCTCAGGTAGTAATTCAGAAATTATAATCTTTGAGGTTCTGCTTTCTAATTTAGTGCCAATGTCGTTGGTACCTACATGGACCATGACCATGACGACTGGCTCCTCGCACTCTCCCTGCAAGTTTCTCTCCAGCCCTGAGCAGATGTCCCAAACCCGGGCATCGGGCAGGCAGCACTGCCGTCTGGCTTCTCACTCCTTGCTACAGAGAACAGTGTCGACCCTCCTCATTCCTTTTGCTCCCTTGAATTGAATGGCTTCCTGTACCATGGTGCCAGAACTTACCCAGTTTAATTCTATTTAAGTTAATTTAGTACATTCAAATGAAGCTATTGAGGTGAGTCTTTGAGGAATACAATACTAATTTGCTAGCAAATAACATCTAGTACATTTTTATTTGTAAATAATGGTGAGGTGTGCTACACTGTCAATCAGAACTTTTGCTTAATTCCTTTATGGGATGTCGGCATCACTTGCAATATCAGTATTTGTTGCCCATCCCCAATTGCCTTTGAACTGAGTGGCTTACTTGGCCATTTCAGAGGGAAGTTATGAGTCAACCACATTACTGTGGGGCTGGAGTCACATGTAGGCCAGACCAGGTAAGGGTGACAGATTTCTTTTCCTAAAGGACATTCATGAACCAGATGTGTTTTTATGGCAAATTATAATTGTCATGATCACCATTAGTGAGACCGGCTTCCATTTCCAGATTTATCAATGGAATTTTTAATTGCACCAGCTTTAAAAGTGGGATATGAACCTGTGACCCCAGAGCATTAGCCTGGGCCTCACAAGCCTCGAAGTATTACTGCTATCTCGCCTTAAATCTGGCAACTTTGATAGCCTCCTGTGCTTTTTGCTTTAAGAAATTATGTATGGCTTTGTCTCTGGAGTGAGTTTATTACTCCATGACCTTGATGACCTTGGTCAAATGATTGAATTCAAATATTGGGTCTGATGGAGTATTTAATGTATAATGTGTGAATATAGCTTAGGGCAAGAAAAGAGGGCTTAAAAATCCACTTTCAGTGTCAATAACAAGTCCAGAATGTATGAAACATTACAATTTATTGAAACCTGGATTTTTGTGTCATTTGCTTGAGAATATGTCTGTGAGTCGCCTTGGGAAAGGTGCTACACAAATGCAATTGTTCTCATTGCACTATTTAGATACTGTCTTTTAAAAATAATGTTTCAAGATTGCTTTTTCTGTAAAACTATAAACAAATCATTGATTCAGGAGCAGTGCTCGCTTTATGGAGTGGCTATAAATCTGTGTTGTGTTGCCCAACCATCCCAGGGTTATACTTCATTAATAGATCAATACAGACAGAGAGCTGCTGTTTAAGCCCAAGTCCATTTACACAGATTGCAGAACTGGGCTGCTGCCGACAAATGGGGCCCAGTGTAAGTGAGAATGGACTGCACTTTCCATGGATGGATGCACTCAGGTTGCAGCAAGGTCATTCGCACCTTAGTGCTGTTGAAAAGCAGCTCATTTGTAGCTTCAGAATGCAGGGTAGTAACCAGCTGCCCTCACATTACTCACACTGTTTGTTCGCAAGTCACTGCTGAACAGGACAAGAGAGTTCAAAGCTTTGTTATTCAAAATGCTTGAAGAATTTCTCAGAGAGGTTTACGTCAACAATTATTGGAGTAACTGTTTAAAAAGATGCAGCTCAAAAATGCCAGCTTAGTGCTTCTATAGAGGTAAACAACATTTCTAAATTATATACAGAGGAACGGGGTAGGCCATTCAGCCCATCCAGCTTGCACCATCATTCAATGTGTTTAAAAAAGGAAATAGACAAAAGGCGGGTAACTACAGGCCGGTTAGCTTAACATCTGTAGTTGGGAAAATGCTGGAATCCATCATTAAAGAAGAAATAGCAGGCCATCTGGATAAGAATGGTTCGATTAAGCAGATGCAGCATGGATTCATGAGGGGAAAGTCGTGCTTGACGAACTTGTTGGATTTTTATGAAGATGTGACTAGTGCGGTTGACGGAGGGGAACCGGTGGATGCGGTGTTTTTGGATTTCCAAAAGGCGTTTGATAAGGTGCCTCACAAAAGGTTGCTGAAGAAGATTGGGTCACACGGAGTTGGGGGTAGGGGGTTAGCGTGGATTGGCTATCCGACAGGAAGCAGAGAGTCGGAATAAATGGGTGCTTTTCTGGTTGGCAGATGGTAACTAGTGGCGTGCCGCAGGGATCGGTACTGGGGCCTCAACTATTTACTACCATTTATATAGACGATCTGGAGGAGGGGACTGAGTGTAGGGTAACAAAGTTTGCAGACGACACAAAGATAAGTGGAGAAGTGAATCGTGTGGAGGGCGTAGAAGGTCTGCAGAGAGATTTGGACAGGCTGAGTGAGTGGGCGAGGATCTGGCAGATGGAGTATAACGTTGACAAATGCGAGGTTATTCACTTTGGAAGAAATAATAGCAAATTGGATTATCTAAATGGAAAGAAATTACAACATGCTGCTGTGCAGAGGGACCTGGGGGTCCTTGTGCATGAGACGCAAAAACCCAGTCTGCATGTGCAACAGGTGATCAAGAAGGCAAATGGGATGTTGGCCTATATCGCAAGGGGGAGGCCGCAGCTGGAATACTGTGTGCAGTATTGGTCCCCTTATTTGCGGAAGCATATATTGGCCTTGGAGGGAGTGCAGAGAAGGTTCATCAGGTTGATACCGGAGATGAGGGGTGTTGACTATGAGGAGAGACTGAGCAGATTGGGTTTGTATACGTTGGAATTTAGAAGGCTGAGGGGGGATCTTATAGAGACCTATAAGATAATGAAGGGGCTGGATAGGGTAGAGGTGGAGAGATTCTTTCCACTGAGAAAGGAAACTAGAACTAGAGGGCACAGCCTCAAAATAAAAGAGGGTCAGTTTAGGACAGAGTTGAGGAGGAACTTCTTCTCTCAGAGGGTGGTGAATCTCTGGAATTCTCTGCCCACAGAAGTAGTGGAGGCTACCTCGTTGAATATGTTTAAATCACGGATAGATGGATTCCTGATCGGTAAGGGAATTAGGGGTTATGGGGATCAGGCGGGTAAGTGGAACTGATCCACTTCAGATCAGCCATGATCTTATTGAATGGCGGGGCAGGCTCGAGGGGCTAGATGGCCTACTCCTGCTCCTATTTCTTATGTTCTTATGTTCTATCAGGTCACCCCTCAACCTCCGTCGTTCCAGTGAGAACAAACCGAGTTTATCCAACCTCTCTTCATAGCTAATACCCTCCAGACCAGGCAACATCCTAGTAAATCTCTTCTGTACCCTCTCCAAAGCATTCACATCCTTCTGGTAGAGTGGCGACCAGAATTGTACACAATGGGCCTTATTTTACCATTGCGTCGCTCCCGTTTTTGGGCGCGAAAACTTGGTAAAGTCAGGTGTGAGGCCATTAGCGAGATCCGCGTCCGTGCAGATGCCCACTTTACCAAGGCCCGAAAATGGCCGCGATCCGAACCGCACCCGAAACGGGTGCAACGGTGATTTAAATGCATTTGCATGCATTTAAATTGAATTAATGGGCTGCCCACCCAGTTTTACCAGCATTTCCTGCTTTACCATCGCGTTCGCCTGTCCAGATTTGGCGTGAAACAGACATGCTCGGCAAAGGTCTGTTTCGGGCGCTCCAGCTTCTGAAGAGGTAAGTTCAGAGCTTCCAACGGCTCTCTGACTCAGATCGGTGGTTGTGGGGGGTGGGGGAGGGGGGACCGGGGAGGGGGGGGCAGGGGGAAGGCAGGCCAGATGGTTCTCTGGTGGGGGCAGGGGGGAGGACTGATCGTTCTCTGGTGGGGGGTAGTGGAAGGCCCTGTCATTCTCTGGCGGGGGTGGGAGGAGGAGGGAAGCCAGATGGCTCTCTGGTGGGGGGGGGGGAGGAGGGAAGGAGGGGGGGTCTGCTGCCACTCTGCGGGTGATCGGTGAAGGGGAAGGGGGGCAGAGGGTCGCGATTGGTCTGGGTAGCGGGGGGCGGTGGGGTGGATAAGGGGAACAGTAACAGTTATGTTCTGGGGGTGGGATGATGTCTGTGTGGGCCATTGTTTCCGCTTTTTGGTCCTGTGCCGCTTTATCCACTTTTTGCGGCCCGGGAGCAATGTGACAAGGGCGGGTTTTTTCAAATTTTTTTCTCACTGCGCATGCGCAGTTCAGAGCTCCGATCAGATCAGCAGCGTTTCGGGCAGGATAAGCCCCGCCCACAGCGCGATTCAAACCCGTGATTTTTTTTTCAGGCTAAGTGCGTATGGGGGTGCCTGAGAACAGATTTCCAAGTCGGATCTGAATTGCGCCCAGATTCAGCACTTAGAATGAAAATGGTAAAATCGGGCCCAATATTTTAAATGAGGCCTAACTAAGGTTCTATAAAGCTGCAGCATGACCTGCCAATTTTTATTCTCAATGCCCTGACCGATGAAGGCAAGCATGCCGTATGCTTTCTTGACTACTTTCTCCACCTGCATTGCCACTTTCAGTGACCTGTGTACCTGTACACCCAGATCCCTTTGCCCATCAATACTTTTAAGGGTTCTGCCACTGACTGTATAATTCCTACACGCATTGGACCTTCCAAAATGCATTATCTCACACTTGTCCAGATTAAACTCTATCTGCCATTTCTCCGCCCAAGTCTCCAACCGGTCTATATCTTGCTGTATCCTCTGGCAATCCTCTTCACTATCCGTAACTCCACCAATTGTTGTGTCGTCTGCGAACTTACTAATCAGACCAGCTACATTTTCCTCCAAATCATTTATATATATTATGAACAACAAAGGTCCCAGAACTGATCCCTGTGGAACACCGGTAGTCACAGCCTTCCATTCAGAAAAACACCCCTCCACTGCTACCCTCTGTCTTCCGTGGCCAAGCCAGTTCTGTATCCATCTTGCCAGCTCTCCTCTGATCCCGTTTGACTTCATCTTTCGTACCAATCTATCATGAGATACCTTGTCAAAGGCCTTACTGAAGTCCATAAATACAACATCCATTGCCTTTCCCACATCTATCATCTTCGTCACTTCCTCGAAAAACTCGATCAAGTTGATGAGGCACGACCTCTCCTTCATAAAACCATGCTATCACTAATAAGTCCATTTGTTTCCAAATGTGAGTAAATCCTGTCCCTAAGAATCTTTTCCAATAATTTCCCTACCACTGACGTAAGGCTCACCAGCCTATAATTTCCTGGATTATCCCTGCTGCCCTTCTTAAACTATGGAACAACATTGGCTATCCTCGAATCCTCTGGAACTTCACCTGTAGCCAATGAGGATACAAAGATTTCTTTCAAGGCCCCAGCAATTTCCGCCCTTGCCTCCCTCAGTATTCTGGGGTAGATCCCATCAGGCCCTGGGGACTTACTTACGTTAATGCTTTTTAAGATGCCCAACTTTTTGATATCGACATGATCCAGAATATCTACACACCGTACCCTAGGCTCCTCATCCATCAAGTCTCTCTCTTTGGCGAATACTGAGGCAAAGTATTAATTTTGTATCTAGCCCATTCCCTCTGGTTCCATGCATAGATTCCCTCCACTATCCTTGAGTGGACCACCCTTTCCCTGGCTACCCTCTTGCTCTTTACATACATATAAAATGCCTTAAGATTTTCTTTAATCCTTAATTACCTCCTATCCCATGTTTCCGCTAATCAATCCCAATGTGGGGACTTTATTGAAAGCCTTCTAAAAATCCAAGTACAGTACATCCACTGATTCCCTTTATCATTCTATTAGCAACATCCCTCAAAACTCCCAACAGGATCATCAAACATGATTTTCATTCATAAATCCGTGTTGACTATACCAAATAAGATTGGGAATGGGCAATAAATACTAGCCTAGCCAATGACGCCCTCGTCCTTTGAAACAAAAAGATTATTCAAGTGTCTATTTTTCAGATTCTAGCATTTCCTTACTACTGATGACAGGCTGACAGGTCCGTAGTTCCTTGTTTTCCCTCTTAAGTAGTTCTTTTGCACCTTCCAATCTGCAGAAACTTTTCCAGGATCTATGGAATTGGGAAGATGATCACCAATGCATCCATTATCTCCTTGGATTTCTGACTTCTTGTATGCCCACTTCGCTTTCCGCAGCTTTGCCTTTTCAGAATCTCTCTCTGCCCCTCACTCATAGTTTCACTGAACTTTTTTTTACAGGTTCCTGTTTTTAGTTCCTTTGGCTAGAAGCTCTTCTTGGAACTTACTTTTGTCCGTCTCCCTGCTTTCAGGACCTTTTACAATAAAAGGTTCTCTAGAGTCTCCCTTCATGTCCCTAATCCAGCAAATTCTGTGGACTGATGTTTCCTTCTGGGTCACCTTGTTCCAACTGAACTTAACTACCTTTGCTGTCTCTACAACAGAAAGAACCTGTAAAAATGAAACTCCACATTTGTAAGAGTGATTTTTCAGTGTCAGAGAGTTTGAACTTTCAGAGAGTAATTTTCTCTGGTCAGTTTAATTTCCATCTACACGTTATGCTGTTCAAAGTATTGCATGGTGAGTTAGAGAGTAAGATGCCTTTTGTGCAGCAACTTCTGTATTTCCATATTTAACCCCACATATGTCCCTCAGCCAAAGCTAAAGTACCATTTGAACACGAATAATGGCAAATACCATTACCTAACCGTTACTCTGACAGCAATATTTGGGCCATTAGCCTGCTGCAGATTTTGCTGTTTAGTGTCTGAGCATAAAACATTGCCTGGGTGGAGATGGAATGCATGCCAGGATACAGCTTACCTGATCTCCCTCCCTATGCTCCACCAAGGAATACTTTCTCCCCAAGATCAAGAGAAGAGACCTTTCTTCTCTCTTCCAGTAATGAGAATAACCAACAACAATGACAAGCTCAGATCTATTCACTGCCTCTCAGTCATCTGTGGGAAGTTCATTATTAGATTGTAGCACCGGGTCTAGCAAATTGTACAGCAAGCATGAGTGCAGAGACTGGTGGGACATGTCCCTGGATGATTTGTTACATTCTGCATTAGCCTCATGAAAACTGGGAGCTCACCCTCAACGTCTCCATGGATTTCAACAATTGCTGCATCTGCACATTAATTATTAGTTAAACTTGCTTCCTGAAAGCTAGGGCTGGTATTTCATGGTGTAAGGATTCTGTTAATAGAAAACCATAGAAAATTACAGCTCAGAAACAGGCCTTTTGGCCCTTCTTGTCTGTGCCGAAGCATTTTTTGCCTAGTCCCACTGACCTGCACTTGGACCATATCCGTCCACACCCCTCTCATCCATGAACCCGTCCAAGTTTTTCTTAAATGTTAAAAGTGACCCCGCATTTACCACTTTATCCGGCAGCTCATTCCACACTCCCACCACTCTCTGTGTGAAGAAGCCCTCCCTAATATTCCCTTTAAACTTTTCTCCTTTCACCCTTAACCCATGCCCTCTGGTTTTTTTCTCCCCTAGCCTCAGCGGAAAAAGCCTGCTTGCATTCACTCTATCTATACCCATCAAAATCTTATACACCTCTATCAAATCTCCCCTCAATCTTCTACGCTCCAGGGAATAAAGTCCCAACCTATTCAATCTCTCTCTGTAACTCAGCTTCTCAAGTCCCGGCAACATCCTTGTGAACCTTCTCTGCACTCTTTCAACCTTATTTACATCCTTCCTGTAACTAGGTGACCAAAACTGTACACAATACTCCAAATTCGGCCTCACCAATGCCTTATATAACCTTACCATAACAATCCAACTTTTATACTCGATACTCCGATTTATGAAGGCCAATGTACCAAAGGCACTCTTTATGACCCTATCCACCTGTGACGTCAATTTTAGGGAATTCTGTACCTGTATTCCCAGATCCCTCTGTTCAACTGCACTCTTCAGAGTCCTACCATTTACCCTGTACGTTCTACTTTGGTTTGTCCTTCCAATGTGCAATATCTCACACTTGTCTGCGTTAAATTCCATTTGCCATTTTTCAGCCCATTTTTCTAGTTGGTCCAAATCCCTCTGCAAGCTTTGAAAACCTTCCTCACTGTCCACTACACCTCCAATCTTTGTATCATCAGCAAACTTGCTGATCCAATTGACCACATTATCATCCAGATCATTGATATAGATGACAAACAACAATGGACCCAACACCGATCCCTGCGGCACACCACTAGTCACAGGCCTCCACTCAGAGAAGCAATCCTCCACAACCACTCTCTGTCTTCTTCCATTGAGCCAGTGTCTAATCCAATTTACTACCTCCCCATGTATACCTAGCGACTGAACCTTCCTAACTAACCTCCCATGAGGGACCTTGTCAAAGGCCTTGCTGAAATCCAGGTAGACAACATCCACCGCCTTCCCTTCATCCACTTTCCTGGTAACCTCCTCGAAAAACTCTAATAGATTGGTCAAACATGACCTACCATGCACAAAGCCATGTTGACTCTCCCTAATAAGTCCCTAATAAGTCCCTGTCCATCCCTGTTAATGAGTTACTTTATGTTCCTGCAATGCCACTCAACCTCCCTGTCCAGAAAAGATACAACTCAAACTTTGGAGTCCAATTTCTGAATCTAATAAATTGTTCTTTAATTTTTTGCTACTTTTCCTTTCCATTTATTCCCTCTCTCACTCAATCCAATCTTACTCTCCTCTCTTTATTTCTTTATCTGTCTCTATGTGGCTCTAATTCAACTCATTTCCTTCTTTTTCATTTGATTTGATTTCATTTGATTTATTATTGTCACATTAGCATACAGTGAAAATTATTGTTTCTTGCACGCTATACAGACAAAGCATACCATTCATAAAGGAGGAAATGAGAGAGTGCAGAATGTAGTGTTACAGTCACAGCTAGGGTGTAGAGAAATATCAACTTAATGCAAGGTAGGTCCATTCAAAAGTCTGACGGCAGCAGGGAAGAAGTTGTTCCTGATTTGGTCGGTATGTGATCTCAGACTTTTGTATCTTTTTCCCGATGGAAGAAAGTGGAAGAGAGAATGTCCAGGGTGCGTGGGGTCCTTAATTATGCTGGCTGCTTTGCCGAGGCAGCGAGAAGCATAGACAGAGTCAATGGATGGAAGGCTGGTTTGCGTGATGGTTTGGGCTGCATTCACAACCTTGTGTCGTTTCTCGCGGTCTTGGGCACAGCAAGAGCCATACCAAGCTATGATACAACCAGAAAGAATGCTTTCTATGGTGTATCTGTAAAAGTTGGTGAGAGTCATAGGTGACAAGCCCAAATTTCCTTACTTCTGAGAAAGTAGAGGCATTGGTGGGCTTCCTTAACTACAATATCGGCATGGTTGTTGGTGATCTGGACATCTAAAAACTTGAAGTTCTCGACCCTTTCTACTTCGTCCCCGTTGATGTAGACAGGGGCGTGTTCTTCTTTACCCCTCCTGAAGTTGATGACCATCTCCTTCATTTTGTTGACATTGAGGGAGAGATTATTGTTGCCGCACCAGTTCACCAGATTCTCTATCTCTTTCTGTACTCTGCCTCGTCATTGTTTGAGATCCGACCCACTACGGTGGTGTCGTCAGCAAACTTGAAAATTGAATTGGAGGAGAATTTGGCCACACAGTCAGAGGTGTATAAGGAGTATAGTAGGGGGCTGAGAGCACAGCATTGTGGGGCACAGGTGTTGAGGATGGGGAGGAGGTGTTGTTGCCTATCCTTACTGATTGTGGTCTGTAAGTTTGGAAGTTCAGAATCCAGTCGCAGAGGGAGGTGCCGAGGCCCAGGCCATGGAATTTGGAGGTGAGTTTTGTGGGAATAATAGTGTTGAAGGCTGAGCGGTACTCAATAAATAGGAGTTTGACATAAGTGTCTTTATTATCTAGAAGTTACAGGGTTGAGTGCAGGGCCAGGGAGATGGCGTCTGCTGTGGACATGTTGCGGCGGTAGGCAAACTGTAATGGATCCAGGCAGTCCGGGAGGCTGGAATTGATTCGTGCCATGACTAACCTTTCGAAGCACTTCATAATGATGGATGTCAGAGCCACCGGACGATAGTCATTAAGGCACGCTGCTTGGCTTTTCTTAGGTACTGGGATGATGGTCGTTTTCTTAAAGCAGATTGTAAAGAGAGGTTGAAGATTTCTGCGAATACCTTACCAGCTGATCCGCGCAGGATAATTAATGATCTTGCAGTGAGGGATCCCTCTTGGAAGAAGCGATCACAGTATGGTTGAATTTAAAATACAGATAGAGCGTGAGAAGGTAAAATCCAATACCAGTGTCTTGTGCTTAAATAAAGGAGACAACAAAGGGATGAGGGAAGAGATGGCTAAGGTAGACTGGGAGCAAAAACTTTATGGTGGGACAATTGAGGAACAGTGGAGGACTTTCAAAGGGATCTTTCACAGTGCTCAGCAAAAGTATATACCAGTGATAAGGGAGTATTGTAGAAAAAGAGATAATCAGCCATGGATATCTAAGGAAATAAAGGAGGTTATCAAATTGAAAGAAAATGCATACAAAGTGGCAAAGATTAGTGGGAACCTAGAGGATTGGGAAATCTTTAAAGGTCAGCAGAAAGCCACGAAAAAAGCTATAAAGAAAAGTAAGATGGATTATGAGAGTAAACTAGCTCAGAATATAAAAACAGATAGCAAAAGTTTCTACAAATATATAAAACGAAAAAGAGTGGCTAAAGTAAACATTGTTCCTTTAAAGGATGAGAAGGGGGATGTAATAACTGGAAATGAGTAAATGGCTGAGGCATTGAACAGGTATTTTGTATCGGTCTTCACAGTGGAAGACACAAATAGCATGCCAAAAATTGATGACAGGAAGGCTATGGCAGGTGAGAACCTAGAAACTATCATTATCACGAAAGGTAGTGTTGGGCAAGTTAATGGGGCTAAAGGAGACAAGTCTCCTGGTGCTGATGGAATGCAGCCCAGGGTACTAAAAGAGATGGTGGGAGAAATAGCAAATGCACTGGTGGTAATTTACCAAACTTTGCTGGACTCTGGGGTGGTTCCCACAGATTGGAAAACAGCAAATGTGATGCCACGTTTTTAAAAAGGAGGTAGACAAAAGGAGGGTAACTATAGGCCGGTTAGCTTAACTTCTGTAGGAGGGAAAATGCTTGAATCTATCATCAAGGAAGAAATAGTGAGACATCTGGATATAAATTGCCCCATTGATAAGATGCAGCATGGGTTCATGAAGGGAAGGTCATGTTTGACTCATTTGGTGGAATTCTTTGAGAACATTACATGTGCAGTGGACAATGGGGAGCCTGTGGATGTGGTGTATCTGGATTTCAAGAAGGCATTTGACAAGGTACCGCACCAAAGACTGCTACATAAGATAAAGGTGCATGGTGTTACGGGTAATGTATTAGCATGGATAGAGGATTGGTTAACTAACAGAAAGCAAAGAGTGGGGGTAAATGGTGTTTTTCTGGTTGGCGATCAGTGACTAGTGGTGTGCCTCAGGGATCAGTGTTGGGACCGCAATTGTTTACGATTTACATAGATGATTTGGAGTTGAGGACCAAGTGTAGTGTGTCAAAATTTGCAGCTGACACTAAGATGGGTGGCAGAGCAAAGTGTCAGAGGACGCTGAACGTCTGTAATGGGATATAGATAGTCTAAGTGAGTGGGTGAGGGTCTGGCAGATGGAGTACAATGTTGGTAAATGTGAACTCATCCATTTTGGTCGGAATAACAGCAAAATGGACTATTATTTAAATTGTAAAAAATTGCAGCATGCTGCTGTGCAGAGGGACCTGGGTGTCCTTGGGGAGGAATCTCAAGGAGTTGGTTTGCAGGTGCAGCAGGTAATTAAGAAGGCAAATGGAATTTTGTCCTTTATTGCTCGAGGGATGGAGTTTAAAAACAGCGAGGTTATGTTGCAGCTCTATAAGGTGCTGGTGAGGCCACACCTGGAGTACTGTGTACAGTTTTGGTCTCCTTACTTGAGAAAAGATATACTGGCACTGGTGGGAGTGCAGAGGAGATTCACTAGGTTGATTCCGGAGTTGAGAGGGTTGGCTTATGAGGAGAGACTGAGTAGACTGGGGCTATACTCATTGGAATTCAGAAGAATGAGGGGAGATCTTATAGAAACATATAAGATTATGAAGGGAATAGATAAGATAGAAGCAGGGAAGTTGTTTCCACTGGCGGGTGAAACTAGAAGTAGGGGGCATAGCTTCAAAATAAGGCGAAGCAGATTTAGGACTGAATTGAGGAGGAACTTCTTCACACAAAGTGTTGTGAATTTGTGGAATTCCCAGCCCAGTGAAGCAGTTGAGGCTACCTCATTGAATGTTTTTAAGGCAAGGATAGATATATTTTTGAACAGTAAAGGAATTAAGGATTATGGTGAGTGGGCGGGTAAGTGGAGCTGAGTCCACAAAAAGATCAGCCATGATCTTATTGAATGGCAGAGCAGGCTCGAGGGCCAGATGGCCTACTCCTGCTCCTAGTTCTTATGTTCTTATGTTCTTATGAGTGCTCGTCCAGGTACCCCATCTGGGCCAGTCACTTTCCATGGGTTGACCTTCGAGAAAGCTGCTCTGACATCTGCAATGGTGATCCCAGATATAGGTTCAACCAGGTGGAGGGTATGCTCTCTCTGACCTCGTGCTCAAAACGAGCATAGAATGCTTTGAGCTTGTCAGGGAGAGGTGCATTGGAGCTGGTGATTTTACATGCCTTCATCTTGTATATGCCTTCATCATTTGCCCTGCATCTTTTCTCTATCTCATTGGTCTCTATTGGACCTGTTATTCACCAAGGTCCCAGATGCCCTATTGGCCTCAGTGCATCATCTTCAGCTCACACTTCCAGTAAATCAGAATTCAGGAATAATTGAAGAGTGAGGAAAGAAAATCCAACTCATGGCCCTCGCTCCAGCAAAATCAGGCTCATTTACAGTCACAGAAATCTCTGGATAAGGGAGGACAAAATGTAACAACACTGCCTTCATCCTGATGGCCACGGCTGCATTAAGCTGTGCGTGGGTCCTCAGTACGCAAACACCAAGTGTCACTGTGTGCTGAGGTTCTACCTGTACCCGGTGTTACGAAGGATGGAACTGGCCACATTGCCACGGAACATTCCAAGTAGTTGGACCGTGCTGCATCAGCTATTCCATATGGCAAAATCTGTGCAAGACAACAGCTTTGACCACAAGGAAGTCAAGCGGCGACCTGCACGTAATGTCCTAGAGATCCTCAGGAAAAATGAGATGGTGGATTCTGTCAGATGGTTCCCTGAGCAGATTGTCAAAGTCATCTACCAGAACGTCTCATCACCAGAACTTTCAAACAAACACCAAGACCGAGCTTGACTCGTGGTGAGAAGGGCCCTCCCCTTCAGATCCTTCTTGCACGCCCGAAGTCTCAGTGCCATTGCATGCTGCGCTCATAGTGGCTGCGGGGGATGAGATGATTTCATACCTCCTTGTGGATTGTGGCTTTACAAAGGTCTGGAGAGAGATGCAGTTGTATTTGTCGAGGTTCATCCCGAGCAGCTCTGTGCCGCAGGACTCTGTGCTCTACAGGCTGTTCCTAAGGAAGCACACTGAAGCAAACTTCAGTTGCTGCTGGAGAGTTATCTGCTCATTAAAAGACGCTCTTTCGTCTCCCCAAAATGTGTTGATCTTCGAGTGCAAAGAGTTGTCCCCGACTGAGTATTGCAGACTGGCACATTCCTAAGCCCAGGACTATGTGCAGAGGGATGCTCTCATTCTTGGGGCAGCTGCCGCCAAGGCACAATGGGGAAGGTCACTGTATAAGGCCTTTCAGCCAATGTAAACTGAGGGGCTGGTAACCAGGTAAAATCCCTTGGACTGTATGCTTAGTCTTAACCGTATGTAACTATATGAAGCACCGCAGAGTGCAACATGACCGATGTATATAGTTTGAAAAGAACTGTACTCTGTATATTCTTTGTGGTGGAAGATACTTCTAACATCCCATTAATACTAAATAATGCAGGGGAGGAATTAAGTACCATCACTAGAGAAGCAGTATTAGACAAACTAATGGGGCTAAAGGCAGATAAGAACCTTAGCTGTGATGGCTTGCATCCAAGGATCCTAAAAGAAGCAGCTACAGAGATTGTGGATGCATTCGTTGTAATTTTCCAAAAATCCTTAGATTCTAGAGAAGTACCGGAGGATAGGAAAACTACCAACGTGACATCTCTATTCAAAAAGGGAGGGAGGCAGTTAACTATAGGCTGATCTATTGTTGAAAAATGCAGAAACAAATTCAGTATCAGAAATGCACCAAACTCGCTTTTGCCTAATCAATATACTACAGACAAAATAAAATAGCTTGGACTTTGTTCTCAGAGTTTATGATGTTCTCTAAATCCCTTGGATTACTTCTTGTTAAGGCAGTAATCCATGGGTTTAGAAAACGTCATTAACTGTAAAATCAAAGTTCAAATGAACCAACTAAGCTGTGTAGGAAGGTACAGACAGTAAAATAATCTGAAGTCATTCTGTCTGCTTCCAATAAAGAATGCCCCACAATCACCAACTCCCTTGAAAGGGACTCTCACGACACAGTGGCACTGGGCAGCACAGTGGCACAGTGGCTAGCACTGCTGCCTCACAGTGCCAGGGTCCCGGTTTGATTCCAGCCTCAGGTGACTGTCTGTGTGGAGTTTGCACGTTTCCCTGTGTCTGCTTGGGTTTCCTCCAGGTGCTCCGGTTTCCCCCCACAGTCCAAAGATGTGCAAGTTAGGTGGATTGGCCATGCTAAATTGACCCTTAGTGTCAGGGGGATTAGCAGGGTAAATACATCGGGTTGCGGGGATAGGACCTGAGTGGGATTGTTGTCAGTGCTGGCTCAATGGGCTGAATGACCTCTTTCTGCACTGTAGGGATCCAATGGATTCTACGACCTTACAGGTCTAGCTGCTACCAACTCATGTTGGGTTCTGCAATGGTGGTAAGAGTGCTCAACTGTTTGGGAGGCCACTTATAATACACTAGTTGGGGTAATATGGGAGCAAATGGCACTAGGTGCACTGTCAATTTGAAGAACTGGTGCAGACATGACAGGCTGAATGGCCTCCTTCCGTGCTATAACAATTCTGTGATGTAACTAATTCATTGTTGCAAGGTTTTCTCAGATGCTGGTAATCTTCACTCTACTTGTTCAGCCATTCCAGAGAGTATTTAAGAGTCAACCACATTGCTGTGGCTCTGGAGTCACATGTAGGCCAGACCAGGTAAGGACGACAGATTTCCTTCTCTAAAGGACTTTAGTGAACCAGATGGCTTTTGACAAAAATCAACAATGATTGTTCAAAATAATCCTGAAACAGTTTGAGAACATCTGTCTCCTGGTAAAAAAACATAATCCTTGATAGACATGCATTCAATTCAATAAACCAAAGAACAGATGAGTCTGTACAATCTTACATGGCCACTGTAAAAATATTGGCAAAGAAATGTGCATTTGGAACTCTCACTTAAGAGCTAATCAGGGATCGAGTAGTTTGCGGAACATATAGCGATTTAGTCCACAAGCAGCTGCTGTGAGAAAAAGACTTAATGTTACAAGCAGGCATCAATACCTGGACGTTAAACAAACAATCAGAGAAAAGAGACAGTGATTTTAGCAGGAAACTGAAGTATTGAAAACTTCATAGGTTTAAGGTGAGAGGGGAAAGATTTAAAAGGGACCTGAGGGGCAACTTCTTCACGCAGAGGATGGTGCGTATATGGAATGAGCTGCCAGAGAAAGTGGTTGAGGCAGATACAATAGCAACATTTAAAAAGCATTTGGATAAGTACATTGATTGGAAAGGATTAGAGGGATATGTTTTGAACAATCATTGATGATTTTTGTAAAAAGCCATCTGGTTTACTAATGTCTTTTAGAGAAGGAAATCTGTTGTCCTTACGTGGTCTGGCCTACATGACTCCAGAGCCAAACACAGGCAATTGGGACTAGTTGGGAGCACAGTATGGACTGGTTGGGCCAAAGAGCCTGTTTCTGTGCTGTATTGCTCTATGACTCTATTTGCAGTACAGGGAGTGCCTGATTCTGGACTCCCCCATTATCAGGAACATCCTCCCTGCATCTACACTGTCCAGTCCTGTTAGAATTTTATAAGTCTCTATGAGATCCCCCCTCATTTGTCTGAACTCCAGCGAAAACAATCCTAATCTAGTCAATCTCTCCTCATACATCAGTCCCGCCATCCCCGGAATCAGCTTGGTAAACCTTCGCTGCACTCCCTCGAGAGTAAGAGCATCCTTCCTCAGGAAAGGAGACCAAAACTGCACACAATACTCTAGGTTGGCCTCATCAAGGCCCTGTATAATTGCAAAAACACATCCCTGCTCCTGTATTCAAAACCTCTTGCAATGTAGGCCAACATACCATTTGCCTCTTTACTGCCTGCTGCACCTGCATGCTTATCTTCAGTGACTGAAGCCACAGCAGTTCTCCTTTGCCATCAGCAACATGGCAGTTGTTCAATCCACCAGGGGGAGAAGCGTCAATAATATGAATAGATTGGAGTTCAACCAAAGCAGTGAAGCTACAGAGCCTCCAACAACATTCGATTGCCAGAGTGTTGACAACGTCACAGGAAAGGATGCGATCCTCACCACCCGCAACATCATTAGCATAATGTCCGATTTAAAGTCAAGATTAACACTGGAGCGAACACACTATCCATCTAAAGGTTACAGGAAATAGATAGAAGCAAATTACTGTAGATGCTGGAATCTGAAAAAGCAGAAAATGCTGGAAGATCTCAGCAGGTCTAACAGCATCTGAGCAAGAGAATAGAGCCAACGTTTCGAGTCAGAATGATTCTGAAAAGGGAGAAAATATAAAGTTCATTTTGGAAGGGAGAACAAACAATGGAGTGTTATTTAAATTGAGAAACTGCAGAAAGTTACAACACAAAGGAACTTGGGGGTACTTGTGCACAAAACACAGGAAGCTAGCACACAGGTAATCAGGTTGGCTAATGGAATGTTGGCCCTTATTTCAAGGGAGTTGGAGTGTAAGAGTAGGGCAGTCTTGCTGCATTGTGACTTTTTCTATATATATCATGCTTTAAACAAATAACAGTTACAATAAACTGAAATCCAACCAACTGGCCAAATTTACGTTAAAAGCCTGAAGCTTTTCGTCCGACAATCCTGTGAGCATGAAATAATGGTTCTAAATGGAAAATCAATGTTATTTAATTCACACAGCGGTTGGTGAATTCATTCCTAATCGAACGCAAGTGGGTCAAACAAGAGCCTTGTCCTTTCTTCATCAGCCAACCAGCCGCACCCACTCCACACATACACACAGTGCAGTGCACACGCCAGTTTCTTTGTCTTCCTCGACTGACAGCCCTGTCACAGCATCAATCGGCAAAGCAGGCCGGGACACTGGCTCTGCAGTACAAGAAGCACTGCATTTCAGCAGCAACTAAGGCAGCCTATGGCAAAACAAGCGGATTCGTTCTTTTAAATTGCCAGCACAATATTCAGTCATCAAACGCGGTGGCGATTACTGCTGAGCCCTTCTGCTCTCAGCCGTGCTGTGTGATGACGCTGCAATCGTTTGCAGCGATCAGCCATTCTCTGCAGCGCGGAAGAACTGGCTTGAGTTCTGCTGACTGCATAAAAACCGTTGTACTTGACTTTCATGAGGTGAATCTCTGTTAAAACGATAAAGCACAGCGTCAAGCCACACAGTCACGAGTTGCTGGGAAATACACTGCTCCTGCAGTCTGAATGCACAAGGGAAGGATTCTGTTTCATAGTTTTTAAAGGATTGTCTATCGTTATTAGGAATTCGGGAATAATCAAAGGTGGTTATGTTGAGACAGGATGCTGTGCTTTCTGCTGTCTTCACTTTTGACAATTGACACTTGATAGCTTTTTTGAATTTTGTCAGTGTTATTTATGCACTATGTTGAGTTTTCTTTAGCCAGTGCTTGTAATAATTAATCGTGTCTCATTGCCATACCTGTGCTTTGATTTCAGTCTACTGATAGTTCTCTGTCCCAACTTTCTCTCCTTCTATCCGAAGCTGTTAAGCTATGCATTTCATCTTTACAGCGCAAAAGGAGACCATTCAGCCCATCATGTCTGTACTGGCTCTCTGAATTAGCAATGCACCTAGTGCCGTTCTTCTGCATTTTCCCCATTAGCCTGCATGTTCTTCTTTTTCAAATAATTCTGTTCCACCCTCTTGAATGCCTCGATTGACCATCCACCATATTCCCAGACAGTGCAATTCCAGATCTTAGCCACTAGCTGTACAAGTTAACTTTTTGTTTTCTTCATTTTGTGTCTTGGACTTTGTGATAAAGTACTTTAACTGAGAAACCTTGTCCTTTTTTTGAGTTTATTACTGAGCCACTCACTGTGAAAAATCTTCTCCTCATGTCTCAATTGCTTCTTTTGCCAATTATCTTAAATCTGTATCCTTTCATCCTTGATCCTTTCACGAGAACAATTTCTCCTAACCACTCTGTCCCAATCCCTCATGATTTTGAACACCTCTATCAAATCTGCTCTCAACTTCCCCAATCTACCTATGTAACTGCTGGGATATGTTTCCACAAGGGCTCATCTCCCTTCACAATCCTGCCCACAAAGCCATTGTTCGTGTGTGTGGCCTGGTATGTTTTTATAAATTCATTCACAGTTCATGGGTGTCACTGGCAAGGCCAACACTTTTAGCTCTTCCCTATAAAACTAACCAAGCCATTTCAGAGAGCAATGAAGGGTGAACCATATTGCTGTGGGCATGGAGTCACATGCAGGTCAAACTATGTAAGAATTTCCTTTCCAAAATCAGCTGGACTTTTACAGCAATCTGATAATTTCATGGCTGTTCGTATTGATAATAGCTTACAATTGTACACTTCACTTAATGAATTGAATTGAAACTCTTCAGCCGCTGTGCTGGGATTTGAATTCTCGTCAATCAGATCATTAAAACGGTCTGGCTAGTCCAATAACATAAGCACTATGCTACCAACGCCTTAGCATTCAGTCACAGTCCCTCCTCACAAGCCTGTTCAGATAGCAGTCATGAATGAGGATTTGTGTCTCGATATCATTCAGTAGTTCCCACTTCCATGAGTCAGAAGATTGTGGGTTCAAGTCCCAGTGTGCCACTGAGGGTGTGTCAGTAGTGTCACCTTTTAGGATGAGATGTGAAACTGATAGTCCCTAGGATAAGAGTACATAAACTTTTGCCAGTTATGTTATTGTATGATGGAGAGCCAGTAGATTCTGGCTAGCTTTGTACAGTGTTACTGGAGTGAGGTGAATGGGGGAGTGAGAGGCCATTTAGTATGTGCAGGATTTTCTGTCACAATTACTGTCTGATGTGATTTCAGTAGAACCACAACGTCCAAGATTTGAAAACAATAACATGCAGCAAGACATGGAGCACGGCTAATTGTCTCCCCTCACTGGCCCGCCATAAAGTGCCATTTAAAAGAACACACCGATGTTAACTGTGGAATTTTGATATATTTGCATTTTTCAAAGACAATAGAAGAGAATATTTCTTTTGGCAAATACTTAACTCATTGGCATGTAAATGGACTGTAGCTGGACTAGTGTTTTTCAAACATTGACACAGTTAAGCCTGTAAATACTGAGAGAAGCCTGTATAATGCAGCCAAACAGTCTGGGATCTCCTGTAAAGTCATGATGTGGAGATGCCGGCGTTGGACTGGGGTAAACACAGTAAGGAGTCTAACAACACCAGGTTAAAGTCCAACAGGTTTATTTGGTATTTGTTTCTCGGCCAGTCATTAAATATCATCTCTCGATGTCCTTAGAGACGATACCAGGTGGCACCTGCGGAAGGGCGTGACTCACTGTGTTATAGAAACCAGAAAATTCACACAGCTACTGGGATTAGAGACTCAGGGACCCCACATGCAAGACTGGATGAATAACTACTCCCAAAAGCTAGAGGCGTTTGCTACCAAATAAACCTGTTGGACTTTAACCTGGTGTTGTTAGACTCCTTACTGTGTATCTCCTGTAAATGCAGACATTCCCATTTTCTGGAGATATTGACATACCTCCAGAAAATCCCCCAAATCATTGACACACCTGCCTGGACTGAGATCCTCTGCAAATATTGACACTCTCTCAGATGGCCTCACGAACACTAAAATGCTCTCTGTCATTTTCTTGAAATTTAGCGCATTCCGAGGTTATTCCTGCAAATCCTGACAAACTGATATCTCCCATCCTAACTTCTGAAAAAAGAATTGAAGGAATTCTCTGCCATCCTTGTGGAAGTGATTTGTATTACTTTACAGCCACAAAAATAACAGGAACAAAATCAGCAAACCGAGGGAAACTCAGATATGAAGGTTGCACACAAATCTGATGACTCACACATCTCCCTGTGCCACCCCCCCCCCCCCCCCCCCCTGTTTAACTGCACCAAGAAAGGCTGGGATGATGTTTTACAGTATATGCCAAAGGGGTTGCCTTAACTAAAATTGAGATGGATTACTAAATACGTCAATCATGTGGATGATTTATCTCTCTCCCTGTCCGCACTGTTGCTATTCCTGTGGTGCAGGGAAGCCAGGGTGGAAAACAAACACAACAAGCCCGCTGCAAGCATCATTAACATTCAGTGAGAAGCTCCAAGTACATGCACTGAATGGGTAATGGTCCTCTCCGAATTGGACTCACTCATTTTCCCTCCTATAATCTCGCAAACTGGACGTCACTACCGATCGTGTCCATGGAAACAGAGATTATGAGATCACAAAAGGAATTGCAGCCCTTTCCAAAGCGAAATAAGGTTTCTTTTTTTTTCCTTCCCCCAAAAAATATTGAAGTGCACTCAGTTGTTTATTTAAGCTGCAGTGGACTCACGTCAACTGCTGCAGAATTAAATCTATCCAGCTCAACATGTTGTCCTATTAGCTGCAAGGTTCAGCTCCCTGGCAGAGGGGGAAGAGATTGCTTCACTTTGTGGTTTCTGCTTAGTCAGAAGGGACCGCCACTCTCTGCTTACAGCAACACATAATCCTCGTTTAGAAAAATGGGATAGTGCGCCATGCAGCTTCAGCCTGCTAAACTGGAATAGAGGAAGACACGCTTCTTTAGGAAAGGTGTGCAAAAAAAAGGTTATTTTTAACAGGGGTGGAGTAAGGAATTCTAAAGAGGAGCGTTATTTCAGAATGATTTATTTCAGTGAAGAGAATCATCCACAGGCTCTGACTGATAAACATCAGCTCAAGATTCCATTAGATTACAGAATCACAGCCCACCGTGTGAAGTACAGTAAGATGTGTGTAGATTGCACAGAAACCAAATTGACCCATGTGAAGAGCAGTTGCTGATTAATTCATAGAATCGTAGAAAGAGGCAGCACAAAAGGAGGCCATTCAGCCCATTTTACATGTACTGACTGACTCATTGGTGGATCTGTCCTATCAATCCCAACCCGCTGCTTTTGCCCCACAACCAAGAAATTCGGGATAATATTAAATCCAAAAAGGAGACATATAAAATTGCCAGAAAAAACAGCCTGAGGTTTTGGAGCATAGAGTCATAGAGGTTTACAACATGGAAAGAGGCCCTTTGGCCCAACTTGTCCATGCCGCACATTTTTTTTTACCCCTAAGCGAGTCCCAATTGCCTGTGTTTGGCCCATATCCCTCTATACCCATCTTACTCATGTAACTGTCTAAATGCTTTTTAAAAGACAAAATTGCACCTGCCTCTACTACTACCTTTGGCAGCTTGTTCCAGACACTCACCACCCTCTGTGTGAAAAAATTGCCCCGCTGGACCCTTTTGTATCCCTCCCCTCTCACCTTAAGCCTATGCCCTCTAAGAACATAAGAAATAGGAGCAGGAGTAGGCCATCTAACCCCTCGAGCCTGCCCCCGCCATTCAATAAGATCATGGCTGATCTGAAGTGAATCAGTTCCACTTACCCGCCTGCTCCGCATAACCCTTAATTCCCCTACCTATCAGAAATCCATCTATCCATGACTTAAACATATTCAACGAGGTAGCCTCCACCACTTCAGTGGGCAGAGAATTCCAGAGATTCACCACCCTCTGAGAGAAGAAGTTCCTCCTCAACTCTGTCCTAAACTGACCCCCCCTTTATTTTGAGGCTGTGCCCTCTAGTTCGGGTTTCCTTTCTAAGTGGAAGGAATCTCTCCACTTCTACCCTATCCAGCCCCTTCATTATCTTATATGCCTCCATAAGATCACCCCTCAGCCTTCTAAACTCCAACGAGTACAAACCTAATCTGCTCAATCTCTCCTCATAATCTACACCCCTCATCTCCGGTATCAACCTGGTGAACCTTCTCTGCACTCCCTCCAAGGCCAATATATCCTTTCGCAAGTAAGGGGACCAAAACTGCACACAGTATTCCAGCTGCAGCCTCACCAATGCCTTGTACAGATGCCGCAAGACTTCTCTGCTTTTATATTCTATCTCCCTCGCGATAAATGCCAACATCCCATTTGCCTTCTTGATCACCTGTTGTACTTGCAGACTGAGTTTTTGCGACTCATGCACAAGGACCCCCAGGTCCCTTTGCACAGTAGCATGTTGTAATTTTTTTCCATTTAAATAATAATCCAATTTGCGATTATTTCTTCCAAAATGAATAACCTTGCATTTGCCAACGTTATACTCCATCTGCCAGATCCTCGCCCACTCACAGCCTATTCAAATCTCTCTGCAGACTTTCCGCTTCCTCCACGTAATTCACTTTCCCACTTATCTTCGTGTCGTCAGCAAACTTTGTTACCCTACACTCAGTCCCCTCCTACAGATCGTCTATGTAAATAGTAAACAGTTGAGGCCCCAGTACCGATCCCTGCGGCACGCCACTAGTCACCATCTGCCAACCAGAAAAGCACCCATTTATTCCAACTCTCTGCTTCCTGTTGGATAGCCAATCCCCAATCCACGCTAACACCCTACCCACAACTCCGTGTGCCCCAATCTTCTGCAGCAACCTTTTGTGAGGCACCTTATCGAATGCCTTTTGGAAATCCAAAAACACCACATCTACCGGTTCCCCTCCGTCAACCGCACTAGTCACATCTTCATAAAAATCCAGTAAGTTCGTCAAACACAACTTTCCTCTCATGAATCCATGCTGCATCTGCTTGATCAAACCATTCTTATCCAGATGGCCTGCTATTTCTTCTTTAATGATGGATTCCAGCATTTTCCCAACTACAGACGTTAAGCTAACCGGCCTGTAGTTACCCGCCTTTTTTCTACTTCCTTTTTTAACAGCGGCGTAACAGTAGCCGTTTTCCAATCAGCTGGCACTACCCCAGAGTCCAGTGGAATTTTGATAAACAACCACTAACGCATCCGCTATTACCTCTGACATTTCTTTCAGTATCCTGAAAGTTTTAGACTCCCCTATCTTTTGGAAAAGATATTGAGTATCTAGCTAGTCTATGCCCCTCATTATTTTATAGACCTCTATAAGATCACCCCTAAGCCTCCTTTGCTCCAGGAAAAAGTCCCAGTCTATCCAGCCTCTCCTTGTAACTCAAACCATCAAGTCCCGGTAGCATCTTAGTAAATATTTTCTGCACTCTTTCTAGTTGAATAATATCCTTTCTATAATAGGGTGACTAGAATTGTACACATTATTCCAAGTGTAGCCTTACCAATGTCTTGCACAATTTCAACAAGACGTCCCAACTCCTGTATTCAATGTTCTGACAATGAAACCAAGCATGCCAAATGCCCTTCTTCACCACTCTGTCCAACCGTGACTCCACTTTCAAGGAGCTATGGAAGCTGTACCCCTAGATCTCTTTGTTCTATAACTCTCCCCAATGCCCTACCATTAACTGAGTAACTGAGCATTTTAGAATTCAGCAAAAGAGGACAAAAACTTGATCGAGAAGAGAAAAAGAGGGTATGAGTAAAATTGCAGGGAAAAGTAGAAACTGACCATAAAAGCTTGCATAAATATGTGAAGGGAAAATGATTAGTAAAGACAAATGTAGGTCACTCACCAGTCAGAAGCCAGACCAATTATAGTGGGGAACAAAGAAATGGCTAAAAGAAGTGAACAGATACTTTACTTCTGTCTTCACAAAATAGGCACAACTAACCTCCTAGAAATGTTAGGGGAACCAAGGGTTTAGTGAGAGGGTGGAATTGAAGGAAATCAGTATTATTAAGCAAATGGTGCTGAGGAAAGCATGGGGTTAAAGGCTGACAAATCACCAGGCCTGATAATCTAACATCCCAGAGTAATCAAGGAAGAGACCCTGGAGGGAGTGGATGCATTGGTGGTCATCTTGCGAAGTTCTATAGACTCTGGAGCAGTTCCTACAGATTGGAAGGTGGCAAATGTAACCCCACTATTTTAAAAGGACGGCACAGTGGCACAGTAGTATGCACTGCTGCCTCACTATACCAGGGACCCAGGTTCAATTTTGGCCTTGGGTCACTTTTTGTGTGAAGTTTGCACGTTCTTCCGTATCTGTATGGGTTTCCTCCGGGTGCTCCAATTTCCCTCCCACAGTCCCAAAGATGTGCAGGTTAGGTGGATTGGCCATGCTAAATTGACCCTTAGTGTCAGGGGGATGAGCAAGGTAAATACATGGGGTTACAGGGATAGGGCCTGGGTGGGATTGTTGTCAGTGCAGGCTGATGGGCCAAATGGCCTCTTTCTGCACTGTAGGGATTCTATAGGATTATATAAAAAGGAGGGGAAAAAGGGAGAATTACAGACCAGTTAGCCTGACATCAGTTATGGGGAAAATATTAGAGTTTATTATAAAAGATGTGATAACAAAACATTTGGAAAGCGTTTTTGGGATTGGACGAAACCAGCATGGGTTTATAAAGGGCAAATCATGCTTAACAAAGCTACTTGAGTTTTTTGAGGATGCAACTAGTAGAATAGAAAGGGGAAAACCAGTGAATATGGACTTTTGGAAAGCTTTTAATAAAGTCCATTATAAGAGGTTAGTGGACAAAATGAAAGCACATGGGATAGGGGTAATATATTGGCATGGATTGAGAATTGGTTCACAGACAGGAAACAGAATGGCAGGCAGTGATTAGTGGAAAACCGCAGGGATCAGTGCTTGGGCCCAAGGTGTTCGCGATATATATAAATGATCTGAATGAAGGAACCAAATGTAACATTTCCAAGTTTGCTGACAACACAAACCTGGGCGGAATTGTGAATTGTGAGGGGAAAACAAGGAGGCTTCAAGGTGATTTTGACAAGTTGAGTGAGTGGACAAGCACATGGCAGTTGCAGTACAGTGCGGTGAAATGTGAAGTTATACATTTTGGTGTGAAAAACAGAAAGGAAGCATGTTATTTCCATGCTAAAATATTGGGAAGTGTGGATGTACAAAGTGACCTGGGTGTCCTTGAACACCAGTCAATGAAAGTGGAGAGGTAGGTACAGCAAGCAATTAGGAAGGCAAATGATTTGTTGGCCTTCATTGCAGAGGATTTGAGTTCAGAAATAAAGATGTCTTACTTCAGTTATACAGGGCCTTGTGAGACCACACCTGGAGTACTGCGTGCAGTTTTAGTCTCCCTACGGAAGAAAGGACATACTTGCCATGGAGCTAGTTCAGCAGAGGTTCACTAGGCTAATATTGGGGTTGGCGGACTGTCCCTATGAGGAGAGGTTGGTTCAACTGGGCTTATATTCAATAACGTTTAGAAGAATGAGAGGAGATCTGATTGAAATGTATAAATTGTAACAGGACTGGACAGACTAGATGGAGAGAGGATGTTTTCTCTGGTTGGTGGGAATGTAGAACCAGGATATGGGTAGACATTTAGGGACTGAGATGAGGAAAATTTTCTTCACTCAGAGTAGTGAGCCTGTGGAATTCTTTACCATAGAAGGCTGTGGAGGCCAAGTCAACTGAATGTGTTCAAGAAAGAGATAGATATATTTTTAGGTTTGAATGGCATCAAGGGGTATGGGGGATAAAGTGGGAATATGGCATTGAGATAGAGGATGAGCCATGATCATATTGAGTGCTGGAACAGGACCGAAAGGCCGAGTGCCTATTCGTGCTCCTAGTCTCTATGTTTCAAAAACATTGTGTGATTTTCAAGAAGAAATTAGCCCCAAGAAAGAGCTCTTGGGGCTAAAAGGATTCGATATGGCGGGGTGGGGATCAGAATATTGAATTCAATGATCATAGAACATAGAACATAGAACATAGAACATTACAGCGCAGAACAGGCCCTTCGGCCCACGATGTTGCACCGACCAGTTAAAAAAAAAAACTGTGACCCTCCAACCTAAACCAATTTCTTTTCGTCCATGAACCTATCTACGGATCTCTTAAACGCCCCCAAACTAGGCGCATTTACTACTGATGCTGGCAGGGCATTCCAATCCCTCACCACCCTCTGGGTAAAGAACCTACCCCTGACATCGGTTCTATAACTACCCCCCCTCAATTTAAAGCCATGCCCCCTCGTGCTGGATTTCTCCATCAGAGGAAAAAGGCTATCACTATCCACCCTATCTAAACCTCTAATCATCTTATATGTTTCAATAAGATCCCCTCTTAGCCGCCGCCTTTCCAGCGAAAACAATCCCAAATCCCTCAGCCTCTCCTCATAGGATCTCCCCTCCATACCAGGCAACATCCTGGTAAACCTCCTCTGCACCCTCTCCAAAGCCTCCACATCCTTCCTGTAATGTGGGGACCAGAACTGCACACAGTACTCCAAGTGCGGCCGCACCAGAGTTGTGTACAGTTGCAACATAACGCTACGACTCCTAAATTCAATCCCCCTACCAATAAACGCCAAGACACCATATGCCTTCTTAACAACCTTATCTACTTGATTCCCAACTTTCAGGGATCTATGCACACATACACCTAGATCCCTCTGCTCCTCCACACTATTCAAAGTCCTCCCGTTAGCCCTATACTCAACACATCTGTTATTCCTACCAAAGTGAATTACCTCACACTTCTCCTCATTAAACTCCATCCGCCACCTCTCGGCCCAACTTTGCAACCTGTCTAAGTCTTCCTGCAGACTACGACACCCTTCCTCACTGTCTACCACACCACCGACTTTGGTGTCATCAGCAAATTTGCTAATCCACCCAACTATACCCTCATCCAGATCATTAATAAATATTACAAACAGCAGTGGCCCCAAAACAGATCCCTGAGGTACACCACTTGTAACCGCACTCCATGATGAATATTTACTATCAACCACCACCCTCTGTTTCCTATCCGCTAGCCAATTCCTGATCCAATTTCCTAGATCACCCCCAATCCCATACATCTGCATTTTCTGCAGAAGCCTACCATGGTGAACCTTATCAAACGCCTTACTAAAATCCATATATACCACGTCCACTGCCTTGCCCCCATCCACCTCCTTGGTCACTTTCTCAAAAAACTCAATAAGGTTAGTAAGGCACGACCTACCTGCCACAAAACCATGCTGACTATCACCTATCAATTCATTACTCTCCAAATAACTATAAATCCTATCCCTTATAATTTTTTCCAACATCTTGCCGACAACAGAAGTGAGACTCACCGGTCTATAATTCCCGGGGAAGTCTCTGTTCCCCTTCTTAAACAATGGGACAACATTCGCTAACCTCCAATCTTCTGGTACTATACCAGAGGCCAACGACGACCTGAAGATCAGAGCCAGAGGCTCTGCAATCACTTCTCTTGCCTCCCAGAGAATCCTTGGATAAATCCCATCCGGACCAGGGGATTTATCTATTTTCAGACCCTCCAGAATATCCTGCACATCCTCCTTATCAACTGTAATACTGTCTATTCTACTCCCTTGCAACCCAGTGTCCTCCTCAGCTATATTCATGTCCCCTTGCGTGAACACCGAAGAGAAATATTGGTTCAATGCTTCACCAATCTCCTCCGGTTCCACACATAACTTCCCTCTGCCATCTATAACTGGCCCTAAACTTGCCCTAACCAACCTTCTGTTCTTGACATACCTATAGAACGCCTTAGGATTCTCTTTAACCCTATCCGCCAAAGTCTTCTCATGTCCCCTTTTAGCCCTTCTAAGCTCGCTCTTCAACTCCCTCTTAGCCAATCTAAAGCTTTCTAGTGCACTACCCGAGTGCTCACGTCTCATCCGAACATAAGCCTCCTTTTTCTTTTTAACCAACAAAGAAACTTTTTTGGTGCACCACGGTTCCCTAGCCCTACCAATTCCTCCTTGCCTGACAGGGACATACCTATCACAGACTCGCAGTAGCTGCTCCTTGAAAAAACTCCACATGTCGGACGTTCCCAGTCCCTGTAATCTCCTAGTCCAACCTATGTTTCCTAATTCTCTCCTAATAGCCTCATAATTACCCTTCCCCCAGCTAAAACCACTGGCCCGAGGTTCATGCCTATCCCTTTCCATCACTAAGGTGAACGTAACCGAATTGTGGTCACTATCACCAAAATGCACACCAACTTCCAAGTCTAGCACCTGGTCTGGCTCATTTCCCAGCACCAGATCCAATATAGCCTCACCTCTAGTTGGCCTGTCTACATACTGAGTCAAAAAACCTTCCTGCACGCTTTGAACAAAAACTGACCCCTCTAACGAGCTAGAGCTATAACAATTCCAGTCAATATTAGTCAAGTTAAAATCCCCCATAACAATTGCCCTATTACTTTCACTCCTAAGCAGGATTGACTCCGCAATCCTTTCCTCAACCTCTCTAGAACTTTTAGGAGGTCTATAAAAGACTCCCAACAGGGTGACCTCTCCTCTCCTATTTCTAATCTCCGCCCATACTACCTCAACAGATAAGTCCTCATCAAACCTCCTCTCTGACACTGTGATACAATCTCTGACCAATAATGCTACCCCTCCCCCTCTTCTACCTCCTTCCCTACTTCGACTACCATCAGCCATGATCAAGATGAATGGCGGAGCAGGCTTGAAGGGCTGAATGGCCTCCTCCTGCTTCTAGTTTCCAAACCTGTAACTGTGTTTCTTTCAAGTATTTATCCAAATCTCTTCTGAGAATTATTATTGAATATGTTTCCATCACGCTTTCATTCGATCACAATATCTCAGTGAATAAAAAGAAATCGTGTTGCTTCTGGTTCTTTTATCAATCACCACAAACCTGTGTCGACACAGATGCTGTGGTTGCTGAGAGATTGTTTCTGCTGATTGTCTAAGACTCGGAGGCACAGTCTCAGGATAAGGGGTCAATCATTGAGGACTGAGATGAGGAGAAATTATTTCATGCAAAGTGTTGTGAAACTTTGGAATTCTCTGCCCCAGAGGGTTGTGGAGGTTCGAACACTGAATACATTTAAGTCTGGGAGAGACAGATTTTTAACCTCTCAGGGAACTAAGGGATATGGGGAGCAGGTCAGAAAATGGTCAACGTTTATTGCCCATCCCTAGTTGCCCTTGAGAAGATGGTGGCGAGCTGCCTTCTTGAATCGCTGCAGTCCATGTGCTGTGAGTCGACCCACAACGCCATTAGGGAGGGAATTCCAGGATTTTGACCAAGCGACTGCGAAGGAACAGTGATATATTTCCAAGTCAGGATGGTGAGTGGCTTTTTGATTTGATTTGATTTATTATTGTCTTATTGTCACATGTATTAACATACTGTGAAAAGTATTGTTCCTTACACGCTATACAGACAAAACATACCGTTCATAGAGAAGGAAACAAGAGAGTGCCGAATGTAGTGTTACAGTCATAGCTAGGAGTAGAGAAAGATCAACTTAATGCAAGGTAAATCCATTCAAAAGTCTGACAGCAGCAGGGAAGAAGCTGTTCTTGAGTCGGTTGGTGCGTGACTTCAGACTTTTGTATCTTTTTCCTGATGGAAGAAGGTGGAAGAGAGAATGTCCGGGGTACGTGGGGTCCTTAATTATACTGGCTGCTTTGCCGAGGCAGCGGGAAGTGTAGACAGAGTCAATGGATGGGAGGCTGGTTTGCGTGATGGATTGGGCTACATTCACGACCTTTTATAGTTCCTTGCGGTCTTGGGCAGAGCAGGAGCCATACCAAGCTGTGATACAACTAGAAAGGATGCTTTCTATGGTGCATCTGTAAAAGTTGGTGAGAGTCGTAGCTGACATGCCAAATTTTCTTAGTCTTCTGAGAAAGTAGAGGCATTGCTGGGCTTTCTTAATTATAGTGTCAGCCTGGGGAGACCAGGACAGGTTGTTGGTGATCTGGACACCTTGGAGGGGAACCTGCAGGTGGTGGTGTTCCCATGTATTTGCTGCCCTTGTCCTTTTTGATGGAAGTGGTCTTGGTTTTGGAAGGTGCTATCTAAGGATCTTTGGTGAATTGCAGTGCATCTTATAGATAGTACACACTGCTGCCACTAAGCATCGGTGGTGGAGGGATTGAATGTTTGTGGATGTGGTGCTAATCAAGCAGGTTGCTTTGTCCTGGATGGTGTCAAGCTTCTTGAGTGTTGTTGGAACTGCACCCATCCAGGCAAGTGGAGAGTATTCCATCACACTCCTGACTTGTGCCTTGTAGATGGTGGATAAGCTTTGGGGTGTCAGGAGGTGAGTTACTCGCCGCATTATTCCTGGCCTCTGATCTGCTCTTGTAGCCACTGTGTTCATGTGGTGAGTCCAGTTGAGTTTCTGGTCAATGGTAACCCCAAGGATGTTGACAGTGGGGGATTCAATGATGGTAATACCATTGAATGTCAAGGGGCAGTGGTTAGGGTGTCTCTTATTGGTGATGGTCACTGCCTGGCATTTGTGTGGTGCAGATGTTACTTGCCACTTGTCTGCCCAAGGGTGGAAAATGCAGGTGAAGTCCAAGATCAGCCATCGTACATTGTATGGTGGAGCAGGCTTGACAGGCCATATGGTCTACTCCTCCTATTTCTTGAGTTCTTGTGTCCTCTGGTTACCAACCCTTCTGCTATTGGAAATAGCTTCTGATTTATTCCATCAAAACCATTCATAATGTTGAACACTAGTATTAGATCTCCTCTTAACCTTTTGTGCTTGAAGGAGACTAACTCCAGTTTCTCCAGTCTCTTCACATAATTTATATCTCTTAACCCAGCTCCCAAGTTTGTAAATCTCCCCTGCACCTTTTCCAAGACGTAAATCTCCTCTGCACCCTTTCCAACACTTCCACATCTTTCCTATAATACGGCGACCAGAACTGTACGCAATACTCCAAATGCGGCCGCACCAGAGTTTTGTACAGTTGCAGCATGACCTCCTGGCTCCGAAACTCAATCCCTCCACCGATAAAAGCTAACACTCCATACGCCTTCTTAACAACCCTATCAACCTGGGTGCCAACTTTCAGGGATCTATGCACATGGACACCCAGATCCCTCTGTTCATCCACACTATCAAGTATCTTACCATTAGCCCAGTACTCTGTATTCCTGTTACTCCTTCCAAAGTGAATCACCTCACACTTTTCCGCATTAAACTCCATTTGCCACCTCTCAGCCCAGCTCTGCAGCTTATCTATGTCCCTCTGTAACCTGCCACTTCCCTCCGCACTGTCTACAACTCCATCGACTTTAGTGTCATCCGCAAATTTACTAATCCATCCTTCCACGCCCTCATCCAGGTCATTAATAAAAATGACAAACAGCAGTGGCCCCAAAACAGATCCTTGCGGTACACCACTAGTAACTGAACTCCAGGATGAATATTTCCCATCAACCACCACCCTCTGTTTTCTTACAGCTAGCCAATTCCTGATCCAAACCACTAAATCACCCTCAATCCCATGTGTCCGTATTTTCTGCAAAAGCTTACCATGGGGAACCTTATCAAATGCTTTGCTGAAATCCATATACACCACATCAACCGCTTTACCCTCATCCACCTCTTTGGTCACCTTCTCAAAGAACTCAATAAGGTTTGTGAGGCACGACCTACCCTTCACAAAACCGTGCTGACTATCCCTAATCAAATTATTCCTTTCCAGCATAATTAAGGACCCCACACACCCCAGACAATCTCTTTTACACCTTCTTCCATTGGGAAAAAGATACAAAAGTCTGAGGTCATGTACCAACCAACTCAAGAACAGCTTTTTCCCTGCTGCCATCAGACTTTTGAATGGATCTACCTCATATTAAGTTGATCTTTCTCGACACCCTAGCTATGACTGTAACACTACATTCTGTACCCTCCCCTTTCCTTCTCCCCTATGTACTCTATGAATGGTATGCTTTGTCTGTATAGCGTGCAAGAAACAATATTTTTCACTGTATCTCAATACCTGTGACAATAATAAATCAAATCAAATCAAATCATGAGCATCCTGAATTTTATATTGCTCCACTATTGATGGCCGTGCCTTAAGCTTCTCAGGCCCTGAGAACCTCCCTCTAAATCTCACAATCTCTTTACCTCTCCTCCTTTAAGATGCTCTTTAAAAACAACCTCTTTGATCAGGGTTTTATTCACCTGCCCTAATATCTTGTTATGTGTCTCGGTGCAGTAAAATTATGTTTGCTAACACCCACGTCAATTCCCTTGGGTGTTTTATTAGGTGGCAGTTAGTACATAAATGCACGTCGATGTTGTATATAACAATTCCTACAAAGCTTCATAATAGAGAATAGATTAAAATAAATAATGTGAGCTGCAGGGAGTCGTTTCCATGGCACTTATTGAAGACAAAGCCCATTATGTTAGAATCTTTCCTGTTGAGCATTAACATTCACACCCAGCGTTCAAAATATGTCCATCAGAATATGCCCAAAATATATTTGCAAGATTTTAAAACTGCATATTACAACTGGGAGAGGTGATGTCGCAATGGTATTGTCACTGGACGAGTAATCCACAGGCAGATCGTGGAATTTGAATTCAATGAATATCTGCAATTAAAATTCCAATGATGACCATGAAACCATTGTTGTAAAAACCCATCTAGCCAACGACGACCAGATCCCGTGAAGATTCCCCATTGCCTCTGATGAGGACAGCCTGAGAGTACCTGGGATTTGAAAAAAAAAAATCTTGAAGGTGGGTTTTGCTGGCAAAACCAGCATTTATTGTCCTTGAGAAGCTGGCGGTGCTGTCAGAGAGGGTATTCCAGGATTTTGACCCAGCGACAGTGAAGAAGCGGCAATATAGTTCCAAATCAGGATGGTGTGTGGCTTGGAGGGGAACTTGCAGTCGTGGTGTTCCCATGTATCTGCTGCCCATGTCCTTCCAGGTGGTAGTGGTTGTGGGTTTGGAAGGTGCTGTGGAGGAAATGCTTGCTCCGTGCTCAGTGTCTGATTGGAATCCAGGTGACCATGTGCTGTATTAGTGAATAGAGAATTTGTCAGGGTTATTGAAGCATAGAAGGAGGCCATTTTGCCCTTCATTCCAGTGCTATCTTTTCAGATGAGCGACTTTCTCATTTCCCCACATCTTTTTAATTTCTTCCTATTCAAGTAATGTTTCCGATTCTCTTTTAAGCCATGTCTCTGTCTCAATCACCATTTGTATTAAAGCATTTCAGGTCCACATAACTATGTGAAAAATTATCTTCAGACTTCCAGTTTTCCTCCCTCCAATTTCACCTCTCCGAGGCCCATTGTTGTTTCTTTATTTGTCATATTATTACCTCCTTTTACATTGAAACATAGAAAATAGGAGCAGGAGTAGGCCTTTCGGCCCTTCGAATCTGCTCCCCACTAGTCACTCCGCACATGGCTGATCATCCAACTCAGTAACTAACCTGTTCCTGCTTTCCCCTCATATCCTTTGACTCCTTTAGCCCCAAGTGCTAACTCCTTCATTAAAACACAACATTTTAAAATTAATTTTTCTGTGGTAGTGAATTCCCCAGGCTCACCACTCTCTGGTGAAGAAATTTCTCCTCATCTCAACCCTAAATAGTTTATATCCTCAAACTGTGACCCTGGTTCTGAATTCTCCACCATTGGGAACACCCTTTCTGTAACTACCCTGTCCAGTCCTGTTAGAATTTTACAGATTTCCATGAGATCCCTCCCCATTTTTTCTGAACTCCAGCTAATATAATCCTAATTGATTCAATCTCTCTTCATGCATCAATTCCACCATCCCAGGAATCGGTCTGGTAGATCTTTGCTGTACTCCCTCTATAGCAAGAACATTTTTCCTCGGATAAGGAGACCTAAACTGCAGACAATATTCCAAGTGTGGTCTCAGCAAAGCCCTGTATATTTGGAGCAAGACATCACTGCTCCTGTACTCGAATCCTCTCGCTATGAAGGCCAACATACTATTTGACTTCTTTACCACGTGCTGCACCTACATGCTTACCTTCAGAAACTGGTGTATAAGGACACCCAGGTCTCATTGCACATTCCCCTCTCTCAATTTACAGCCACTCAGATAGTAACCTACCTTCCCATTTTTTGCTACTAAAGTGGATAACCTCACATTTAACCACATTATACTGCAGCTGCCATGCATTTGTCCACTCACTCAGCTTGTCCAAATCATGTTGAAGCATCGCTGCATCCTCCCACCCAGCTTTGTGTCGTCTGCAAATTTGGAGATAATACATTTGATTTGCACCATCTTTTAATCATCTCTTCTCTCCACCTGATGACACACCTTTCCTTTTTGTTCTCTACTTGTCCCATAAGAGCATAAGCAATATGAGCAGGGGTGAATCGTATGGTCCATCAAACCTCCTCCGCCATTCAATATGATCATGCCTGATCCTCTGCCTCAACTCCATATTTCCCCTCATTCCAAATATCCCTAGCTTCCCTGAGGGATCATAGCCTGGCTACCTGAGCCTTAAATATTCTCAACGATGGAACATCCTCAACGCTCTGGAATAGAGGATTCCAATTGGAGTCAAATCCCTTCTCCTCATCTTCGTCCTAAGTGATTGGCTCCCTATCCTGAGACTGTGCCACCATTTCCTTGATTCCTCAGCCACAACCTCTCAGTGTCTACTTTATCAAGCCCTGTCAGAATCGTGTATATTTCATCTTTCATTCTTAAAAACTCCAGAGAATATAGGCTGCATTACTCAGGCTCTCATTGTCAGACAATGCTCCTTTTGTTACTGCCCCTTCACTGGTTTAAAACACCTAAAGCTCTAACATTCTGCAGTTTTGTTTAAAGGTCATCAACTTGAAGCATTTCTCTCTCTACAGCTGCTGCCTGAACTGCTTAGAGTCTTCAGCGTTTTGTTTTAATCCTCTTTTATTATTGATCCGTACAAGTCTCATGTTACTTAGCCTCGTAAAACACTTCATGACTTTTTAGCCATCCAGTCTAAGACTGTCTTGGCAGAGGCCCCAGTGCCAAGATGGTGGCACAGTGATAATGTCACTGGACTGGTAATTCACAGACCCAGCCTAATGCTCTGGGGACGCGGGTTCAAATCCCACCATGGCAGCTGCTGGAATTTGAATTCGGTTAATAAAGTTGGAAAATGTAGCGAGTCTCAGTAATGGCGACCATGGAACTGTCATTAATTATTGTAAATGTCCTTTAGGACAGGAAATCTGGTCTGGCCTACATGTGACTCCAGACTCTCAGCAATGTTTCAGTTTATTTATTAGTGTCACAGGTAGGCTTACATTAACACTGCAGTGACACTGCATTAACACTGCAGTGCTAACCACTGTGCCACCGTGCTACCCAGGCTGCCAGAGTGTGGAGACTAGGGGATTTTCACAGTAACTTCATTGCATTGTTAATGTAAGCTTACTTGTGACTAATAAATAAACCTTTGAAGTCACTGTGAAAATCCCTTAGTTGCTACACACCAGTGCCTGTTCAGATGCACTGAGGGAGAATTTAGCATGGCCACTGCACCTAACCAGCACGTCTTTTGGGCTGTGGGAGGACACTGGAGCATCTGGAGGAAACCCACGCAGACACGGAGAGAACATGCAAACAGTGCATGTGACCCAACAGACAGTGACCCAAGCTGGGAATTGAACCCGGGTCCCTGGTGATGTGAGGCAGCAACACTAACCACTATGCTACCGTGCCGCCAATGTAGTTGATTCTAAAATGCCCTCTAAAATAGCCTAGCAAGCCACTCAATTCAAAGGGCAATTACAGATGGGCAATAAATTTTGGCCCTGCTGACAATCCTGTGAACGAACAAAGAAAAAAAATTTGCAAAGATTCTGTCCTGCATGGCTCCAGTCTGGAGAAAATGAGGCAAGAACTTTCCTCCTTCATGCCCTGACATTGCGCCAACATTTTCAGGATCATTGCGGGAATCAGAGAGCTGAGCTCATGGGTCTGCTGCCTCATTCCTACCTCAGTGTACATGGGAGAACTGAGTGTTTCCCAGAACCTGTGCGGAGTGAAAACCTTCCGCTGATTACCACCATTGAAACTGACCATTGCAGGAGAGCTGGGTGGATATGTGTTTAAGAAAGGGTTGATGTACAAAGGGAGTGCTGATTGATTTTGATTTGATTTGATTTATTGTCACGTGTATCAACATACAGTGAAAAGCATTGTTTCTTGCACGCTACACAAAGCATACCGTTCATAGAGAAGGAAAGGAGAGAGTGCAGAATGTAGTGTTACAGTCATAGCTAGGATGTAGAGAAAGATCAACTTAGTGCGAGGTAGGTCCATTCAAAGGTCTGACAGCAGCAGGGAAGAAGCTGTTGTTGTGTCGGTTGGTATGTGACCTCAGACTTTTGTATCTTTTTCCTGATGGAAGAAGGTGGAAGAGAGAATGTCCGGGGTGCGTGGGATCCTTAATTATGCTGGCTGTTTTACCAAGGCAGTGGGAAGTGTAGACAGAGTCAATGCTGAGAAGTTGGTTTGCGTGATGGACTGGGCTACATTCATGACCTTTTGTAGTTTCTTGCGGTCTTGGGCAGAGCAGGAGCCATACCAAGCTGTGATACAACCAGAAAGAATGCTTTCTATGGTGCATCTGTAAAAGTTGGTGAGAATCGTAGCTGACATGCCAAATTTCTTCAACCTTCTGGAACATTCTGGAAGCTGAGCTGCTGGAGCCTTGCAAGAGAAAACAGTCAAGGAGGAATGTAGAATGTCAGGTCTCGCAGCAGCACCTGCATTTCACTCAATTCCTTTTTGAACCGGTGTGAGATTTTTGGACATTTACTCAGGAGATTAAATGGGTTTTGTAGACCCCGCGGATGAGTGAATTGAGCCTTTGCCCATTCCACAATTTTTTATGTTCTTATGAATGATACACAGACGATGTCAGCTTGCTTGACAACAGCAGAAAGCCTTGCAGCTATTAAGTCAGGCCTGAGCTATGTGATGTGACAGAGGCTCCGGTCACAGAAAGGGCAATGAGAGAGTGAGGAGCACACTGTGTCACTGTGGGGGCAACGAGAGAGAGTGAGAGAGGAACACACTGTGTCACTGTGGGGGCAACGAGAGAGAGAGAGGAACACACTGTGGGGGCAACGAGAGAGAGAGAGAGAGAGGAACACACTGTGTCACTGTGGGGGCTACGAGAGAGAGAGAGAGAGGAACACACTGGGACACTGTGGGGGCAACGAGAGAGAGAGAGAGAGGAACACACTGGGTCACTGTGGGGGCAACGAGAGAGAGAGAGGAACACACCGAGAGAGAGAGAGAGAGGAACACACTGGGTCACTGTGGGGGCAACGAGAGAGAGAGAGAGGAACACACTGTGTCACTGTGGGGGCAACGAGAGAGAGAGAGAGGAACACACTGTGTCAATGTGGGGGCAGCGAGAGAGAGAGGAACACACTGTCACTGTGGGGGCAACGAGAGAGAGAGAGAGAGGAACACACTGTGTCACTGTGAGGACGAGAGAGAGAGAGAGGAACACACTGTGTCACCGTGTGCGCAACGAGAGAGAGAGAGGAACACACTGTGTCACTGTGGGGGCAACGAGAGAGAGAGAGAGGAACACACTGTGTCACTGTGAGGACGAGAGAGAGAGAGAGGAACACACTGTGTCACCGTGTGCGCAACGAGAGAGAGAGAGGAACACACTGTGTCACTGTGGGTGCAACGAGAGAGAGAGAGAGAGGAACACACTGTGTCACTGTGAGGACGAGAGAGAGAGAGAGGAACACACTGTGTCACCGTGTGCGCAACGAGAGAGAGAGAGGAACACACTGTGTCACTGTGGGGGCAACGAGAGAGAGAGAGAGAGGAACACACTGGGGCACTGTGGGGGCAACGAGAGAAAGAGAGAGGAACACACTGGGTCACTGTGGGGGCAACGAGAGAGAGAGAGAGAGGAACACACTGGGACACTGTGGGGGCAACGAGAGAAAGAGAGAGGAACACACTGTGTCACTGTGGGGGCAACGAGAGAGAGTGAGAGAGGAACACACTGTGTCACTGTGGGGGCAACGAGAGAGAGAGAGGAACGCACTGTGGGGGCAACGAGAGAGAGAGAGAGAGGAACACACTGTGTCACTGTGGGGGCTACGAGAGAGAGAGAGAGAGGAACACACTGGGACACTGTGGGGGCAACAAGAGAGAGAGAGAGAGAGGAACACACTGGGTCACTGTGGGGGCAACGAGAGAGAGAGAGAGAGGAACACACTGGGACACTGTGGGGGCAACGAGAGAAAGAGAGAGGAACACACTGTGTCACTGTGGGGGCAACGAGAGAGAGTGAGAGAGGAACACACTGTGTCACTGTGGGGGCAACGAGAGAGAGAGAGGAACGCACTGTGGGGGCAACGAGAGAGAGAGAGAGAGGAACACACTGTGTCACTGTGGGGGCTACGAGAGAGAGAGAGAGAGGAACACACTGGGACACTGTGGGGGCAACAAGAGAGAGAGAGAGAGAGGAACACACTGGGTCACTGTGGGGGCAACGAGAGAGAGAGAGGAACACACCGAGAGAGAGAGAGAGAGGAACACACTGGGTCACTGTGGGGGCAACGAGAGAGAGAGAGAGGAACACACTGTGTCACTGTGGGGGCAACGAGAGAGAGAGAGAGGAACACACTGTGTCACTGTGGGGGCAACGAGAGAGAGAGAGAGGAACACACTGTGTCACTGTGGGGGCAACGAGAGAGAGAGGAACACATTGTGTCACTGTGGGGGCAACGAGAGAGAGAGAGGAACACACTGTGTCACTGTGGGGGCAACGAGAGAGAGAGAGAGAGGAACACACTGTCACTGTGAGGACGAGAGAGAGAGAGAGGAACATACTGTGTCACCGTGGGTGCAACGAGAGAGAGAGAGGAACACACTGTCACTGTGGGCGCAACGAGAGAGAGAGGAACACACTGTGTCACTG
The DNA here is from genome assembly GCF_964213995.1 of Mustelus asterias. Lineage (NCBI taxonomy): Eukaryota > Metazoa > Chordata > Chondrichthyes > Carcharhiniformes > Triakidae > Mustelus > Mustelus asterias. The sequence continues at coordinate 139,055,727 of NC_135806.1, forward strand.
TGGGCGCAACGAGAGAGAGAGAGAGAGGAACACACTGTGTCACTGTGAGGACGAGAGAGAGAGGAACACACTGTGTCACTGTGAGGACGAGAGAGAGAGGAACACACTGTGTCACTGTGGGGGCAACGAGAGAGAGAGAGGAACACACTGTGTCACTGTGGGGGCAACGAGAGAGAGAGAGGAACACACTGTGTCACTGTGGGGGCAACGAGAGAGAGAGAGGAACACACTGTGTCACTGTGGGGGCAACGAGAGAGAGAGAGAGAGGAACACACTGTCACTGTGAGGACGAGAGAGAGAGAGAGGAACACACTGTGTCACCGTGGGCGCAACGAGAGAGAGAGAGAGAGGAACACACTGTGTCACTGTGGGGGCAACGAGAGAGAGAGAGAGAGGAACACACTGTGTCACCGTGGGCGCAACGAGAGAGAGAGAGGAACACACTGTGTCACTGTGGGGGCTACGAGAGAGAGAGAGAGAGGAACACACTGTGTCACTGTGAGGACGAGAGAGAGAGGAACACACTGTGTCACTGTGAGGACGAGAGAGAGAGGAACACACTGTGTCACTGTGGGGGCAACGAGAGAGAGAGAGAGAGGAACACACTGTCACCGTGGGCGCAACGAGAGAGAGAGAGAAGAACACGCTGGAACACTGATGGGTGAATGAGAAAGAAAGGAACACACTGTCACTGTGGTGGCCTGTAAATAATTTTGCAGAGCCCCATGGCGATCCAGTGTGTTCCCACAGGAATATAATGTGAATAATCATAGAATCCCTACAGTGCAGAAGGAGGCCATTCGGCTTATCGAGTCTGCACCGACTCTTTCTCAGGCTTACACCTTGCCCACGTACTTACCCCACTAACCTACACATCTCGGGACACTAAGGGAGAATTTAGCATGGCCATTGCACCGAACCTGAGCATCTTTGGAGTGCGGGAGGAAACTGGAGCACCCGGAGGAAACCCATGCAGCTACGGGGAGAACGTGCAGACTCCTCACAGACTGTGACCCAAGCTGGGAATCGAACCCGGTCCCTCGCACTGTGAGGCAGCAGTGCTAACCAGTGCTAATGATGCAGCTTGTGATAACCTCTGCTCTACCTTCACAATAGCATCTCAGCACTCAGAGTGAAAACGATACTAATGAATAATCAGTGTAAATGTGGAAGTGGTGAGCTATCAGCAGCGTTTCTCAGCTGTATACTAACAGAACCTCAGCAGAGTGACAAGAAAAACAATGATTACTCATCTTACCCACACTTATAATTAAGGTGGAGTTGTCCTTCAAGCATTATAACGCTGTAACAGTTATAATTGTAGTTATTAACTAGAATTTACTATATAGACTATTGGAGCTATGGTTTCCCAGTAAAGACTCTGTGGCTCATTTGCCATTCTGTAGCTATTTAAAATCCTTCTTTTAATTTATAGTAATGTTGATTGCTAATTTGCCCTGATTTTATTTCTAGATTCTCAGTAAATCAGTGATGTGTTTACTCTGCTCTCAGTTGGCCTGGCCCACAGACATTGCAATCGACAGTCCCAGTGCTGCCCCTTCAGTGATTTGATTTGATTTGATTTGATTTATTATTGTCACATGTATTAGTATCCAATGAAAAGTATTGTTTCTTGTGCACTATACAAAGCATACCGTTCATAGAGAAGGAAATGAGAGAGTGCAGAATGTAGTGTTACAGTCATAGCTCGGGTGTAGAGAAAGATCAACTTAATGCAAGGTAGGTCCATTCAAAAGTCTGACGGCAGCAGGGAAGAAGCTGTTCTTGAGTCGTTGGTACGTGACCTCAGACTTTTGTATCTTTTTCCTGACGGAAGAAGGTGAAAGAGAGTATACCTGGGGTGCGTGGGATCCTTAATTATGCTGGCTGCTTTGCCGAGGCAGCGGGAAGTGTAGGCAGAGTCAATGGATGGGAGGCTGGTTTGCGTGATGGATTGGGCTACATTCACGACCTTTTGTAGTTTCTTGCGGTCTTGGGCAGAGCAGGAGCCATACCAAGCTGTGATACAACCAGAAAGAATGCTTTCTATGGTGCATCTGTAAAAGTTGGTGAGAGTCGTAGCTGACATGCCAAATTTCCTTAGTCTCCTGAGAAAGTAGAGGCGTTGGTGATTATTGCTTTCAGCCATTCTAGCCCTGCAACCTCCCTCAGCACCAACATAGCTCTGATGCGCTATTCAAACACGAGGCTTGAAGCTCAGTAAATGAAAGGCTTTTATTTACTGTAACAAAGCTACCAGAACTTATATACACTATCCCAGACTGAAGGGGTCCCGGCCAGAGCAGGGACTCTTATACCTCTCCCAGGAGGCGGAGCCCGACTGGGATGTGCCACAACACTACAGTACAAAGGTGTAACAACCCCACCCTAACCCAACAGCAACAATAGCACAACCCAACAGTAACATATGTACATCCTTGTAGTACTGGCCAGCCCCTGGCTCAGTACTATCCAGTGGGAACCAACGATGGTTCACCACAAGCTCCCAACTCAAGAGTAACTTTTTCATCATGGTGCAACCTCCCCCTTCTCAAAACCCATATCTTTCGAGCACCTTTATTCATGTCCTCTAACTTTCTACCTGAGCTACTCACTGACCAGTGGTCTGAGGCATTGAGAGGCCTGAGCAGAGGTTCCTAAAGGGCTGCTGCATGGTGTTCACAAAATTTGAGGCAAAGTTAAGTCTTTTTGTGGGGCCAGCAGGAGTAATTAATTAGCTTCCTGCTTAGTGCAGATTCCTTCCTCTTTTATCTTGCTGTTATTGCCTCTACCTCCCTAACATCTACTTTCTGGCTGGGATACATGAAAGAGCCACTAAACGTCCCGCCCTTTCCTCCCCCACCTCAGTTCCTCTAACATCGGCACAAGCTGCTTGTGAGCACTGGTCATAGTTTGCAGAGTCCCAGGCTTGAAGCTTCCTCCTCCCACTCCCAGTCCTCGAGTGGGCAGTGTGAAGGCTTCAACCACTTCTGGTTGCTAGTATAGTATCTTAACCACAACCCTAGTGCCACTGTGTAAACGCACTGCCTGCCACAACATTGAGACACACAGCAACAACAACTTGTATTTATGTCACAGGTTTATGTAATGAAAGGTTCCAAAGTGCATCAGCGGACTGTTATCAAACTAGATATAAACCAAGCCACGTAAGGAGACATCAATACAGATGCCCAAAAATGTAGGCTGGGATTTTGCACTGGGGGTGGGTAGTTCCCATATGTATGTGGGGTGTGTTCCCGTGTACGTGGGGGGGATGAGGGAAGGGGGGTGCTGGGGATGTTCCTGTGGCGGGGGTGAGGTGGGGGAGGTGGTTTTCTGTTTTTTTCCAGAGATCTCTGGGAAGCCGACAATGCTGGCTGTTTGAGGCCCCACTCCACCAGCGTGACGGTGATTTTATTCTCCTAAGTACTGGACAATGTGGTGAGAAAAGCTAGTTGTGCAGCCGGTATGCTGCACACTGCTTTTCTCACCTGGTCCTGCACTTTGAAGGAGAAGCAGAAAAATCCACCTGTGGGTCAGTGGTAGACCTTAAGGAGCATCCTATAGGAAGCGGGAGAGGTGGTGAGGTTTCGGGAGGTGATTTCAGAGTAGATGACGCATTAAAATTGAGGATGTGCAAAAGGTCTGAGTTGGAGTAGCGCAGACCACATCCTGGGGGTTCAGTATCTATCCTGTGATATGATAGCTGATGCTCGCTAAGGGAGAGGTAGGGCTGCTGTCAGTGGCTTCATCGCCCACAGGATAGGGAGGCTGAAAGGCAGCCTGAGTTCTGCTGCTCACTTCTATTCAATTGTCTGATAGAAAGTTGACATCAGGTAAAGACAGCATTAGGCTCAACTGCAATGATCCCTCAGATCTAATTGCCAGCTACAGACAGTCACTGGCGTATCCATGGAGAATGGCCACTCTGACAATGGACAGGACAAACCAAGTCCTCATGAAACCCCAAGAATCTGCTATCGCAGAGAGGAAATTATCAAAAAGGCTTTAATTCCCTGTCATTACCAAATGAAAATATTACTTCCAAAAATGCTTTCACACTTTAAAAATACATCAGTGCATTCTTCGTAGAGCAGCCTTAATTAGTCAGTCACTGTGACTGATTCTAACTGACTGTGAAACTGGCTGACACATCAGTTAAGTACAGGGTTTCTGAGATGCACATTAACACACACAGTGCAGCTAGGTCTAGCACAACATGAATTCCAAAAAAAGGGGCATCTATTTTTAAATGCTTTTGAGAGCTGAACTCATTGTAGCTTTGGAGAATGGAGATGGATATGAAGCTCCTTGTGTTTGAAACTGCCCTTAAAGCTGCCACGGGATTTTAAAAATACATTCTTTTACGTGATGTGGGCATCACCGGGTAGGCTAGCATTTGTTACCCATCCCTAATTGCCCTTTGAGAAGGTGGTGGTGAGCTGCCTTCTGGTCCACCATGTGTAGGTACGCCTAAGGTGCTGTTAGGAAGGGAGTTCCAGGATTTTAATCTGGCAGTAGTGAAGGAAGAGCAATCTATTTCCAGGTGGAATTACAAAAATAAGGAAGTATTTATATGGCACCTTTCATGATATCCCAATGTGCCTTATAGCCAATGAAGTGTAGTCACTATCCTAAAATAAGAAACATGGCAGCGAATTCAAAATCCCACAAACAGCAATGTGTTAATGATTGGATAATCTGTTTTTAGTGAGGTTAATTGAGGGATAAATATTGGCCAGGTCACTGGGGAGAACTCCTCTCTTTTTTAAAGTAAATGTTGTGGATTCTTTCATATCCACCAGAGAAGGCGAACATCTCAAATGAAGGACACGATCTCCAGCACCCTCTCAGTAGTACATTGGGAGGGTTAACCTTAATTTGTGCAGCTTGAACACTCAATGCTCTGTTTCAGAGGCAATAGTGTTATCCACTGAGCCACTTTAAACACAACCTTTACAAGCAATCTATATTCAAGATGTAGACCGTATAAGTGATGTACAGCAATATAAGGCTGTACAAACATTATTGGAGCGAAGGACAGAACTTGTTACAATGCATCGAAATGAAGAGATGGTACAAATGCAAAGATGCAATTTCCAGTATTCTTAAGTACCTCACAACTTTGAGCACTTTGCAAAGGGGTGAAATTAGTCTAAGCAGGAAGTGAAAGAGATTAGCTAGGGCTGTCTTTGATCTTTGACCTCAAGTGGTCTTTTGAAACCAGAGAGAGAGTAACCAAATAAAAGTGGTTTTGGCAGAGGATTTGAGTTGGCTGATCTGTACAGACTGATAGATCAACCTCGTCCTACCTCTGGAGTAGCAAGAAAGGCGGTGGTTGCAGGTGCGAACATAGGCCTGGAGGAGATTGCCGAGACAGGTTTGCATGAGGCCATTCAGGGGGTTGAGGACATCTAGGGGGAATCATGAAATTGATTTGCTGGAGTGCAAGGTGGGCAGAGACTGAGAAGAAGTGGAGTGAGGGTACTTGGAGGGTTTTGTGCAGAGAATTGGGTGAGTTGATTGTTAAGAATGGTGGGAGAACTGCCTAGGTCTTCAAGGTACGGCGATGGATTTTGGCAGCAATGACAGTAGACAGGGTTCCTTTCCGCACTCCTAAGATGTGCAGGTTAGGTGGATTGGCCATGTTAAATCCCCCCTTAATGTCTAATGATGTGTAGGTTGGGGGATTTGCCTTAGTAAATGTGCGGGGTTATGAGGATAGGGCGGGGGGGGGGGGGGGGGGGGTCGGGGGTGGGGGGTGGTCGGTGGTGGGCTTGGTTAAGATGCTCTTTCAGATTGTCGGTGCAGATGAGATGAGCTGAATGGCCTCTTTCTGCACTGTGGGGATTCTATGAGGGTGACAGGGAGTGGTGGAGGGTCGGGTGGGCCATATGTAATGGACGTTCATTATAAGGTTCAGGATTGAACAATGATTAATGCACTGGTTCTGGCTGACTAAGCAGCCTGGTGGCGCTCCCCAACATGATTATTTCAATCTTGTCAATTTGCAGCTGTCTTATTGATCGAAAGCAAAGGCTATTGGCAGTCAGGTGGTTCCAGAGCAGTTCTGAAATCAAGCGTTTGGAATGTCTTTCTATATCAAAACACTTCATCTCCTGATGCTAATGTAATATTTGTAGTTGTGACTGTTGATTCACTGTGAAATGATCTGCAGCTGATTTACAGCAAAGGTTATATCTGTGGCTCTTAGAACAGAACGCCATATAATTACAGAATCACAGAATTGTCACAGCACAGAAGGAGGCCATTATGTCTGCACCAGCTCTCTAAATGAGCCTTTCACCTAGATCCATGCTCCTGCCTTCTCCCTGTAACTGGCACATTCTCCCTTTCCAGTTAACAGTCTAATTCCCTTCTGAAAGCTTTGATTTAACCTGCGTCCACCGCACTCTCAGACAGTGCATTCCAGATCCTAACCATTCACTATGTGAATCTGTCTCCACCACACTCTCAGACAGTACATTCTAGATCCTAACCATTCGCTGTGTGAATTTGTCTCCACCACACTCTCAGACAGTGCATTCCAGATCCTAACCACTTGCTGTGTGAATCTGTCTCCACCACACTCTCAGACAGTGCATTCCAGATCCTAACCACTCGCTGTGTGAATCTGTCTCTACCACGTTCTCAGACAGTGCATTCCAGATCCTAACGACTTGCTGTGTGAATCTGCCTCCAGCGCGCTCTCAGATAGTGCATTCCAATCCTAACCACACACTGTGTGAATCTGCTTCCCCTCAATAAGATCATCCCTAAGTCTCCTATGCTCCAGGGAAAAAAGTCCCAGTCTATCCAGCCTCTCCTTATAATTCAAAACATCCAGTCCCGATAGCATCCTAGTAAAGCTTTTCAGTTTAATAATAACCTTTCTATAATAGGGTGACCAGAACTGTACACAGTATTCCAAGTGTGGCCTTACCAATGTCTTTTACAACTTCAACAAGACGTCCCAACTCCTGTATTCAATGTTCTGACCAATGAAACCAAGCATGCCAAATGCCTTCTTCAGCACCCTGACCACCTGTGACTCCACTTTCAATGAACTATGAACCTGTACCCCTAGATCTCTTTGTCCTGTAACTCTCCCCAATGCCCTACCATTAACTGAGTAAGTCCTGCCCTGGTTCGATCTACCAAATTACATCACCTCGCATTTATCTAAATTAAACTCCATCTGGTATTTGCCCACCAGTTCCTGGGGTCAGAGGCACTTTGAGTGGGAGGGCAGGGATATGCTGCAACCTCCTGCCCCAACGTAAATGAATACTCCCTCACTCATTGAAGACCAGAGAGAGACAATTCCCAAAACCTTTTGTTTCAAATTTGCCACCTCCCTTTCGATTTCCTCAGGAAATCTGTCCTTTGAAATAACATGAATCCCCACATTCCCCAGGAGTAGAGTTTTGTTGCATTGACATTTTTAAAAAAACATGAGCACTATCTCAAAAACCCTCTCCCCTCAAACATATTTCGAGGCTGATTCTCAGTTGTAAATTTTAAAATGGAGATTGATAAGATATTTGTTAGACAAGGGCATTTTAGGGTTACAGGAGTAAGGCAGACAAATAGCATTAAACTACAATCAGCCATGATCTTATTGATGTGGAGATGCTGGCGTTGGACTGGGGTGGGCATAGGAAGAAGTCTCACAACACCAAGTTAAAGTCCAACAGGTTTATTTGGTAGCACGAGCTTTCGGAGCACCGCCCCTTCATCAGGTGAGTGCAGGATTTGGTTCACAAACTGCATATATGGATACAAACTCAATTACAAGATAATGGTTGAAATGCGAGTCTTAACAGGTAATCAAGTCTTTACAGGTGCAGACAATGCGAGTGGAGAGAGGGTTAAATACAGGTTAAAGAGGTGTGAATTGTCTCAAGCCTGGACAGTTAGATTTTGCAAGCCCAAGCAAATTGTGGGGGTTACAGATCGTGTGACATGAACCTAAGATCCTGGTTGAGGCCGTCCTCATGCGTGCGGAACTTGACTATCAGTTTCTGCTCGGCGATTCTGCGTTGTCATGTGTCTTGAAGGCCGCCTTGGAGAACGCATACCCGAAAATCAGAGGCCGAATGCCCTTGACTGCTGAAGTGTTCCCCGACAGGAAGGGAACACTCCTGCCTGGTGATTGTCGAGTGGTGTTCATTCATCCGTTGTCGTAGCATCTGCATGGTCTCGCCAATGTACCTTTCCTGCAGCGTATCAGGTAGACAACGTTGGCCGAGTCACAAGAGTATGTACAGTGCACCTGGTAGATGGTGTTCTCACATGAGATGATGGTATCCGTGTTGATGATCCGGCATGTCTTACAGAGGTTGTTGTGGCAGGGTTGTGTGGTGTTGTGGTCACAGTTCTCCTGAAGGCTGGGTAGTTTGCCGCAGACAATGGTCTGTTTGAGGTTGCGCAGTTGTTTGGGGGCAAATAGTTAGGGTGTGGGGGTTGGCCTTGGTGAGATGTTCGTCTTCATCGATGACATGTTGAAAGCTCTGGAGAAGATGTCGTAGCTTCTCCGGTCCGGGGAAGTGCTGGACGACGAAGTGTACTCTGTCCTCTGTGTCCCGTGTTTGTCTTCTGAGGAGGTTGGTGCGGTGCAGAAGATACACAAGGCCAACCCGGCCGTCCCATCGTATCAGGCAATGGGACCCTGTGTGAGAACCTCTCCGGCTACGTCGAGGGCATCCTGAAACCCATCGTATAAGGAAACCCCAGCTTCTTTCGCAACACTACGGACTTCTTACAGAAACTCAGCAGTTGAACCAGGAGCACTCCTCGTCACAATGGATGTCTCGGCACTCTACACCAGCATCCCCCATGACGACACCATTGCTGCAACTGCCTCAGTACTCAACGCTGACAACTGCCAATCTCCAGATGCAATTCTACAACTCATCCACTTCATCCTGGACCACAACGTCTTCATCTTCAACAAACAGTTCTTCATCCAGATACACGGAACAGCCATGGGGACCAAATCGCACCTCAATATGCCAACATCTTCATGCACAGGTTTGAACAAGACCTCTTCACCACACAGGACCTTCAATCAACGCTATACATTTTCTTCCTTTCTACTCACGCGAACAATCACTGAAACAACTATATGATGACATCAACAAGTTCCATCCCACCATCAGACTCACCATGGACTACTCTCCAGAATCAGTTGCATTCTTGGACACACGCATCGCCATCAAGGATGATCACCTCAGCACTTCACTGTACCACAAGACCACGGATAGCCTCACGATGCTCCACTTCTCTAGCGTCCATCCCAAACACCTTAAAGAAGCCATCCCCTATGGACATGCCCTCCGTACACACAGGATCTGCTCAGATGAGGAGGATTGCAACAGACACCTACAGATGCTGAAAGATGTCTTCATAAGAACAGGATATGGCGCTCGACTCATCGATTGACAGTTCTGACGTGCCACAGCGAAAAACTGCACCGACCTCCTCAGAAGAGAAACATGGGACACAGCGGACAGTGTACCCTTCGTTGTCCAATACTTCCACGGAGCAGAGAAGCTGCGACATCTTCTGCGGAGCCTTCAACATCGATGAAGACGAACATCTTGCCCAGGGCCACCCCCACACTCCACTTCTTGCCTTCAAACAACCGCGCAACCTCAAACAGACCATTGTCCGCAGCAAACGACCCAGCCTTCAGGAGAACAGTGACCACGGCACCACACAACCCTGCGACAGCAACCTCTGCAAGATGTGCTGGATCATCGACACGGATGCCATCATCTCACGTGAGAACACCATCCACCAGGTACACGGTTCATACTCTTGCGACTTGGTCAACGTTGTCTACCTGATACACTGCAGGAAAGGATGTCCCGAGGCATGGTACACTGGGGAAACCATGCAGATGCTACGACAACGGATGAATGGATACCATTCGACAATCACCAGGCAGGAGTGTTCCCTTCCTGTCGGGGAACACTTCAGCAGTCAAGGGCATTCAGCCTTTGATCTTCGAGTAAGCATTCTCCAAGGCGTCCTTCAAGACACACGACAACGCAGAATTGCTGAGCAGAGACTGATAGCCAAGTTCCGCACACATGAGACGGCCTCAACTGGGATCTTGGGTTCATGTCACACTATCTGTAACCCCCACAACGTGCCTGGGCTTGCAAAACTAACTGTCCTGGCTTGGGACAATTCACACCCCTTTAACCCGTACTTAACCCTCTCTCCACTCGCATTGTCTGTACCTGTAAAGACTTGATTACCTTTTAAGACTCGTATTCCAACCATTATCTTGTAATTGAGTTTGTGTCAATATATGCCCTGTTTGTGAATCAAATCCTCCACTCACCTGATGAAGGGGCAGTGCTCCGAAAGCTCGAGCTACCAAATAAACCTGTTGGACTTTAATCTAGTGTTGTGAGACTTCTTGCCATGATCTTATTGAATGCTGAAATAGAATAGAGGGGCTGAATGGCCTCTTCCCGTTCCTATGTTCATACCTCCACTAGGTTTTCCACTGAGTTGAAGCTATTGAAATGGTTCTTTGTTTTTAACCTGATCTCTTGAACTTATCTGTGGTTTGCTATCTTTTTTACAGAACATTCAAGCAATACCAACCCAACCGATTCAAATTGCCAAGCAGCAGTATATCCACGGTAACTATCTTCCTTACTTTGTTCATATTCTTGGGATGTGGGCGTCACTGGAAAGGCCAGTGCTTATTGCCCACCTTCAGTTGCTGTTTCCTGAAGCACTCAGTATCAGTTTGATATAACTGAATGACTTGCTAGGCCACTTTCAGAGGGCAATTCGGAGTCAACCATGTTGGCATGCGACTGGAGTCAAATGTAAGAAAGAATGATTTGCATTCACATTGTGCCTTTTACAAGGTCAGGACGTTTTTTAGCCAGTGAAGTACTTTAGAAGTGGAGTCCGTGCTGTATCGTGGGAAAGGCAACAGCCAGATTGCACACAGCAAAATCCCACAAACAGCAATATGATAATAATCAAATAATCTGTTTCAGTGATGTTAGTTGATGGATAAATATTGACCAAGATACCAGGAAAAATTCCTATGCTCATCTTCAAAATAAAACCATGTCAGGATCTCTTACATTCAATCCCAGTGGGCAAATGGGCCTTTTTAGATTTTTGGCCTAGCAAGCCACTCACTATCAATCTGATACTGCTCCAAACTCTGAGCTCTGTTAGATGGAACATTAAACCATTTAAGTATCACACTGAAGTGTCATCCTAGATTTTGTATTCAAAGCTTTGCAATGTGGCTTAAACCCACATCTGACTAAGAGGCGAGGGTAGTGCTACCCACTGAGTCATAGCCCTTAATGCCACTAAGATACTGTATTGCACATTGCAGGCAGGATTTTCCAGTCGTGCCTGCCCTGAGGCGCACGTTCCTCCCCAAGGTCAACAGACCTTTAAATGGTGTGTCAAATTTTCCATCCTGCTCATGACGATTCTTGGCGCACTTGGGACTGGAAGATTTACCTCTGCATGTCTAATACAAATTCAATCCCATTTGCTGTACTACTTCAAAGAGTATGGTAGTGCTGTGAAAAGAGCAGGCTGAGTAAAGACTGTTGGTTTCCTTCTCTAAAGGACATTAATGATGACAGGAATTGTTAGACCAAAAAGATCAAGGTTAATCTAGTTTGCCTTCTCCCAGACTATTACTTGCATAATACATAATGGAGTTAGCGACTAACTGTGTCAATCGTTCTCAGTTAACTACTCTCTAACAGATCACGTGAAGAACATTATTCCCCCCATCTCCCCACTTCCACCTACCCAACAATTAGTGAACAGTTAGATTTTTACACTGCTCTGATAACTTTTTATTTACCCCGAACAGGCGCCGGAGTGTGGCGACTAGGTGAATTTCACAGTAACTTCATTCAGTGTTAATGTAAGCCTGCTTGCGACGAACAGATAAGCTTTAAAACTTTTAAACTTTAAAAGCTTTAAACTTTAATTTTTATTTTAATCTGAGTTCATTGACCAGATTGACTATTGAATGTTTTTCACCTTCACAAAAAAGTTAAATTTACTGACAAGGGACTTAATGGAGAAGTGAGAAGAGAATTGGGACGTGGCTCGGATAATGGACCGAGGACTAGGTTTGAAGAGCTTGGTGTTGAGAGATCTTTAAAGGAGTTAGGGTTTGGAAGAAGTTTAGCAAGAAGGTCAGAGTCAAAAAGGCAGCAAAGAAATTTGGAGATGAGGAGAAGGGGCTTAAATTGGATTTGTAGAGGCAGTAGAGAATTAACGTAAAATAAAAGCAAATTATTGCGAATGCTGGAATCTGAAACGAAAACAGAAAATGCTGGAAAATCTCAGCAGGTCTGACGGCATCTGTGGAGAGAGAATAGAGCCAACGTTTCAAGTCTGAATGACCCGTCGTCACAGCTCTGACAAAGGGCCATCCAGACTCGAAACTTTGACTCTATTCTCTTTCCACAGATGCTGGCAGATCTGCTGAGAGAATTGACGTAGGCTGGCAGGAGCTGTGATTTCGGAAACATAATAGGCTGGGAGAAGAGTGATGACGTGAAACAGGATATAATTTGTACAAGTTAAAGTTTGCTGATGGCAGGTAATGAAGGGCAGAAAGGAGCGCATTGGAGTAAGGAAGATTGAAGGTGACAAAAACATGGATAAAGGTTTCACCAACAAGGAAGCTGAGGTGGATGGGTCAGGGGATGGTAAATAAATTGTTAATATGTGTGATGATGAAATCTCAGAGCCGATGTATCTTCTCTGGTAGATTCAATAATCCACTGTCCCTGACCTGGAACAGACAGGCCGACAGTACTCCAATACACTGTTAGTGTTTGTTAAGAGGGGGAATAAACCTGTCAGTGGATGGCTGAATTCTTCACATCGAAGCTGATATCCCTGAAAGTGAATGGTGTGGTGGTTCCAGGAGATTAAGTCGCAGGAAATGGGCCATTGCCCTGTACCACTAATCTGTGTGGTTTTACCTGGATAAATATCAGCAGTATTTGGCAAACAGTTGGCGACTTACCCTGTCTCTGAAAAACTTTGGCTAAGCTTCTTTGGACTTGGATGAATGGGATATAATGGTGTGGTGTCATAGCCTATGAGGGGCGTTTCCCTGAAAGGGTCATGTGACCTGCTGGTCCAATCAGGAGCCAAGTTGAGGACTCACTCAGACTTGCCTGCACTTGTCCAGCAGTTGGAAATTTGGTCCCCTGGAGTTAGGACATTTTTCCCTACTCTGCAATATCTCTAGTTCTGTTAATAACCTTTGTTAGTTCAAGGACCAGAGTTTGAGCACCTCGCTACACTACAACTGAACAAGCAGTCCAGTCACAATCTCACACAGGGTGAATGATGCCCTGTCTGTCAAACAATATTCATATTCCCCACTTTATGGGCTGACTTTCCAGAGACAAGCCTGTAGATCTATCCTAGGGCCAAATTTACTTAGAAATGGGGTCACAGTGAAATAATCAGTCATGGAGAAGGAAGGGTGGGGGTTTAAAATTCCACCCCCTTGCAAATTCCACCCTCTTGTAAAATCCTTGTGAGTGCTGTTTTGACAATGGCATTTTAAAATGGATTGATTAATGAACATACAAACATATGAATTAGGAGCAGGAGTTGGCCACTCGATAAGATCGTGGCAGATCTGATTGTAATCTCAGCCCCATATTCCTGCCTATTCCGGATAACCTTTCACCCTCCTTGTTGATCAAGAATCTATCTTGCCTTAAAAATATTCAAAGATTTGCTTCCACTGCCTTTTGAGGAAGAGAGTTCCAGAGACTCACGATCTTCTGAGAGAAAAAATTCTCCTCACCATCTTAAATAAGCGACCCCTTATTTTTAAACAGTGACCCCTTGTTGCAGATTCTCCCGCAAGAGGGAACATCCTCTTCACATCAAAGCAGCAATTAAAAACATGATGAGTTAATGTATTTTTTGTGATTTGGTTGAAGGATAACTATTGGCTAGGACACGAGGGATAGCTCGCCTGCTGTTCTTCAAAATAGTCCCAAGGCGTTTTATTCATGCACCTGAAAGGACAATGTTAACATTCATGTCGAGAGGACTAGAATACAAGAGCAAGGATGTACTTCTGAGACTGTATAAGGCTCTGGTCAGACGTATTTTGAGCAGTTTTGGGCCCCGTATCTAATCATAGAATCATAGAAACCCTACAGTGCAGAAGGAGGCCATTCGGCCCATCGAGTCTGCACCGACCACAATCCCACCCAGGCCCTCCCCCCACATATTTACCCGCTAAGCCCTCTAACTTACGCATCTCAGGATTCTAAGGGGCAATTTTTTTTTTTTAACCTGGCCAATCAACCTAACCCGCACATCTTTGGACTGTGGGAGGAAACCGGAGCACCCGGAGGAAACCCACGCAGACACGAGGAGAATGTGCAAACTCCACACAGACAGTGTCCCGAGCCGGGAATCGAACCCGGGACCCTGGAGCTGTGAAGCAGCAGTGCTAACCACTGCGCTACCGTGCCGCCCCTAAGGAAGGATGTGCTGGCCTTGCAAAGGGTCCAAAGGAGGTTCACAAGAATGATCCCTGGAATGAAGGGCTTATCGTATGAGGAACAGTTGAGGATTCTGGGTCTGTACTTGTTGGAGTTTAGAAGGATGAGGGGTACCTTATTGAAACTTACACGATACTACGAGGCCTGGATAAAGTGGACGCGGAGAGAATGTTTTCACTAGTAGGAAAAGCTAGAACCAGAGGGCACAACCTCAGACTAAAGGAACGATCCTTTAAAACAGAGATGAGGAGGAATTTCTTCAGCCAGAGAGTGGTGAATCTGTGGAACTCTTTGCCACAGAAGACTGTGGAGGCCGGGTCATTGAGTGTCTTTAAGACAGAGATAGATAGGTGCTTGATTAATAAGAGGATCAGAGGTTATGGGGAAAAGGCAGAAGAATGGGGATGAGAAAAATATCAGCCATGATTGAATGGCAGAGCAGGCTCGATGGGCCAAGTGGCCTAATTCTGCTCCTGTGTCTTATTGTCTTATGGTAACAGACAAAACGCCTCATCTGGAAGTCAGCGGCTCCAAAAGTGTAGCACTCCCTCAGTACCATTCAGGGAGCATCAGCCTAGTGGCAAAGTGTCAGGAATGGAATTTGAACTCAGCCTTCTGACATAAAGTCAAGAGTGCTACCAACTGTGGCACAGATTTCACTGAGATGTGCATTTCTGATTTCCAGCATTTGAAATTCTACAGATGCTGACAGTCCTCTGAAACTTGGACAAGTAACCACTCTTTGTATGGTTAAATGTTTTATTTTGCCCTGGAAAGCATAACAACTGATACTGTCAACATTCTGTATCATCAGGAATAATGATTCAAATTATCCTCAGGCATAATGATACTAAGGGTGGTACAGTGGCACAAGGAGGGCACGCATGGTGACAGTGGTTAGCACTGCTGCCTCACAATGCCAGGGACCTGAGTTCGATTCCCGGCTTGGGTCACTGCGTGGCGTTTGCACGTTCTCCCTGTGTCTGCAGGGTTTTCTCCAGGTGCTCCGGTTTCCTCCCACAGTCCAACTGGATGCATTGGCCATGCTAAATTCTCCCTCAGTGTACCTGAACAGGCGCCAGAGTGTGGCGACTAGGGGATTTTCACAGTAACTTCATTGCAGTGTTAATGTAAGCCTACTTATGACACTAATAAACTTAAGCTTAAGTAACCTTCTTGCCGACTAGCTGAGTTTTGTTTAAAAGAAGGTTTCTGGCTACTTGAGTTCTCTGTGTGAGGGCAGGACCTTGGCCATTATTCACTGAACAACAGCAAAGTGCTGCAGTCTTTCACTATGGGCAGGGCACGGAGGCAGGTTGACATCTGTCTCCACCAGAACAAGGATTGTACTCCATGCTACTGGTGTTTGTTTGATCCATACATTGGCCATCTAAGCTAATCAGCCCTTATTGTTCAACATGGGGATAGAATTATAAATAATTATGGACAGAAACAGGGAATGTCTTCTTCATAATCATTATAAAACCACATTTGTTTCAGTTAGTGTCTTTCCTCTGAACGAAGAAAGCAAATAATCTGGACTGACACTCCAGTGTAGTACTGAGGAGTGCTGCAGTGTCATGAATGCTGATTTTTGGATGCAAGGTGGAACCCTGTGACTTCTCTGGTAGATTCTAAAAAATTCACTCTTGAGATGTGGGCATCGCTGGCTAGGCCAGAATTCATTGCCCACCCCTAATTGCCCTTGAGAAGGTGGTGGTGAGCTGCCTTCTTGAACTGCTGCAGTCCATGTGATGTAGGTACACACACAGTGCTGTTAGAGAGGGAGTACCAGGAGTTTGACCCATAAACATTGAAGGAATGCCAATATTTTTCCACGTCAGGATGTTGAGTAACTTGGAGGGTGTGGCAGTATGGTCCCTTTAGTGTGAGGACCATGTGATTGGGCTGGACCCTATTGAGAGGCAGTGTGGGAAGCCAGTTGGGTGCAAGGGTACACGTCCTGGGTCAGATAGAAACCTCAGTTGGAGCCACGGGAGGAGTAGAGTGTAGACATGTATACAGTTATGTCAGAGCTTTGCTTATATATTATCTATCTATCGTGGATAATAAACCCTTTATAACTTGAAGCCACAACAAGTTGCCTTTTACATTATTACAGAAGGGAACCTGCAGGTGGCAGTGTTCCCATGTATCTGCCGCACTTGTCCTTCAAGATGAAAGTGCTTGTGGGTTTGGAAGGTGCCGTCTAAGGAGCCTTGGTGCATCTTGTGTAGATGATACACACTGTTGTCACTGTGAGTCAGTGGTGAAGGGAGCGAATGTTAGCGGATGGGATTCAATCAAGTGACCTGCTTTGTCCTGGATGGTGTCAAGCTTGAGTGTTGTTGGAGTTGCACTCATCCAGGCAAGTAAAGAGTATTCCATCACACTCCTGACTTGTGCCTTGTAGCTGCTGGACAGGCTTTAGAGGTCAGGAGGTAATGCCATTGAATGAAATTGGCTCCCTGTTTTCCTGCATGACAGTGAATGTACATTGGTTGTGAAACACTTTGGTCACATTCTGAGGAAGTTGCTAAATGAATGCAAGATCTTTCCTACTGATCAATGAAGTCACTGAATTTACAAAGTCACACCATAAAGGAAAAAATACATGAAGTATATAACGTCTTTCTGAACCTCAGAATGTCCCAAAGTGTTCCAAAACCACTAACATACTTTGGAAGTGTAGTCACTGTTTGAATGTAGGAAATGCTGCAGCCAGTTTGCACATAGCAAGCTCCCACAAACATAATGATCAGATAGCCTGTCCTCACAAAATCATAGAATCCCTACATTGCAAAAGGAGGCCACTCAGCCCATCGAATCTGCACTGACCACAATCCCACCAGGCCTTATCCCCATTACCCCACATATTTACCCTGCTAATCCCCTGACATTGAGGGGCAATTTAGCATGGCCAATCCACCTAACCCGCACATCTTTGGACTGAGGGAGGAAACCGGAACACCCGAAGGAAACCCACGCAAACAGGGAGAATGTGCAAACTCCACACAGACAGTCACTTGAGGCCGGAATTTAACCCGGGTCCCTGGCATTATGAGATAACAGTGCTAACCACGGTGCCACCATACCACCCATGCCGTTGTTTAAGGGATGACACTACAGAGAACTCCCTTATTCTTGAAAACAGCGCCTCAGAATCTCGTGCATCAGCCGGAAAGAACAGGCATAACTTTGGTTTAATGTTTCACCTGGAAGCTAGCACCTGCAACAGTGCAGCACTCTCTCAGCACTGCTCTGAAAATGCCAACCTGGACTTTGTGCTCAAGGTTCTGGAGTGAGTCCACACTTCAGAGCCTCCTACCTGAGAGCCAAGGGTGCTGGACCCCATTGAAGCACAGTTCATTGTGAAAGAAAGTGCAGCAAAAGTGTACCACACAGTTTAACCTGTGATGAGATAGGGGCTGCTGAACAATGGGAGGCCCAGATTCTGTCCCAGCACTATTATTGGTCAAGTCAGTAAGTGGAAAAGTGAAACCAGTGAATTCAGAGGAAACTGACAGCATTCCTGTTCTATTTGGTTGTAGGAAGGGAGCCTGAAATGGTAATGATCTCACCAAGAAGCATGTTTGTTTCATCCGATGGCTGGACCTTTTTAGCAGCAGGTAAACAGTGAGTGTCAGAATGGAGAGCAGACCAGATCTTATCCGATTTGATCTGCATCAAAACTTACATTTGCTCAATTTTTTATAGTATAAATTCACTGAGTCTGGAAGCAAATAACCCCACTTATTCTTTCGATGTCCATCCAGAAGGCTGAATTCCTCCTGGTATAGAGGCTGTACTAATGTTTCCTGTCTCTAGTTAGCAGACCACACTACTAGATGCCCCACTCCTCCGCGACTTATTGCTGACAAGTTCATAATTAATTAATGCCCCTTTGGTAATGGTGCTTGTGTTTAAGCCTAATCCAGACTGATTCAATTCTCTAAAGTTGCGATATGAAGTGAGTTTGGATTGTCTCAGCTGAGACATGTTCATTGACAGGACCCAGCTCTACCTCATCACCATCTTCTGTGATTGCTCCACTGCCTTTGTGCTTTTAGCCGACTTATCTGTCACCCAGTTCTGGAAGCTGCAATTTTCATTGACTAACCATTGGGAAGATTGAAGACATTGTCCACCCCTCCCCCACTCTCCCCTCCTGCCATACTCTCTGTTCCTAATGATTTCATTTGTCCTCTGTCTGAGGATGAACCAGATCAATTGACATCCTATTTGACCCTGAGCTGAATTTCTGACCCCATATCTTCTTCTTTGTCTTTATCATTTAGTGGGTTGTGGGCGTCACTGGCTAGGCCAGCATTTGTTGCACATCCCTAATGTTATGCTTCAGGTCAGAAACTCCAAAGTCTTTATGGAGCCCGCCTGGATCATAAGTTTTGAATCATGAATTTGGCAAGGATAAGCATAATAGGTTTCACTTCAGGCATGATTCAAATGACCCACGAGGGAGGTTTTATTAAACAAAGTTTATTTAAGAATATAGTGAACAATGTACAGTAAGAATATTAGCAATAAGTTCTATCAATTACAAACAACTCCAAAACAATCGCGATAATGTATAACCCTTAATGAATATAGGAGCAATCCCAAACAAACAAAACCCTTGCCTTAGACCAAAACCCTTTAAACAGGTTTAATACAGTATAGACTAATGCTGACATGATACTGGAATTGAGTCCTTTGGATGAAGTCTGCAGTTCTCTGGATAGACTCAGAACAGTTTGAAGTCAGAACAGCTTCCAAAACACCAGGGACTGTAGGCAAGCCACCAACAGCAGATTCCCCCCTTCAAAAAGGCAAGACCTTGCTTTCAGATGGCCAGCAGAATTTCCAAAACCCAGGGAGAGAGAGACTTCTTTTCAGCTTGATGCCCCTTCTGAAACTAAAATCAAAACCTACAGCTCCAAACTGAAAATGAAAAAAAACTCTGATCACCTGACTGGCCAACCAGTTTTTCTCCTAACAATGCAAAGTCATAAACATCCCAGTAAAAATAAACAAATCCCTGTTGCACACATCCTAAACTACACCAAATCCAGTGCTCACTGACGTATATTGGCTGCCAGTTCCTCAATGATTTTAAAATTTCATCCATCGCATCCACATGTTGTCTATCTCCTCCCTATCTCTGGAGTCTCCTCCAGCCCTACAACCTTCAAAAGCTCTGAGTTCCTCCTCCTGTACTTCCCTTACTCTCTGCGCTCCACCATTGGCAGCTGTGTCTTTAGTCATTTGGACTCTAAGCTCTGGAGTTTCCTCCCAAAATCTCCCTGCCTTGTCACCCGTCCTTTATCATTCTTCCTAAAACTTGCCACTGTGATCAAGTCCCCTCTCTTAACATTTCCTATGTCATAGAGTCATAATCATTGAGGCATACAGTGCAGTAAAAGGCCCTTTGGCCCATTGAGTCTGTACCGAAAATAACTATCACTAAAGGCGTGCTAATCCCATTTTCCTG
Organism: Mustelus asterias; assembly: GCF_964213995.1. NCBI lineage: Eukaryota > Metazoa > Chordata > Chondrichthyes > Carcharhiniformes > Triakidae > Mustelus > Mustelus asterias. The sequence goes on from NC_135806.1 coordinate 139,075,776, forward strand.
CACTTCTCCCATATCTTTGGACGTTATGACATTTCAAGTGCTCATCCAAATACTTTTTGAAGGTTGTAAGGTTTTTGGCCTCCACTGCCTTTCTGGGCAGTGCATTCCAGATTCTCACCACCCTCTGAGTGGTTCAGTTTACACTCTTGTAAAATATCTTGGGACATTTACTGATGTTAAAAATACTACAGAAATACAAGTTGTCGTTGTAGTCTAAAACACCATGTTAGAAAGACAACAAATGTAGAAAAAAACAAACAGAAATCTCCTTATCTCCTGAATTTTTCTGACAGACCAAGGGCGGCACGGTAGCATAGTGGTTAGCACTGCTGCTTCACAGCTCCAGGGACCTGGGTTCGATTCCTGGCTCGGGTCACTGTCTGTGCGGAGTTTGCACATTCTCCCTTTGTCTGCATGGGTTTCCTCCGGGTGCTCCAGTTTCCTCCCACAGTCCAAAGATGTGCGGGTTAGGTTGATTGGCCAAGCTAAATTGCCCTTTAGTGTCCCGGGATGCATGGATTAGCGGGTAAATATGAGGGTTAGAGGGATTAGCAGGTAAAATATGTAGGGATATGGGGATAGAGCCTGGGTGGGATTGTTGTCGGTGCAGACTCGATGGGCCGAATGACCTCTTTCTGCACTGTAGGGGTTCTATGGACTTCCATTTGTAGATCCTGCAGGGAGTGAGAGAACAATGTATCACATGGCAGACTGAAATTTCAGGCAACGCATCTTCTCAGTTGCTTTATTGGGAATTAGACAAGAGTAGGGGTTTACTAAAGGACCTAGTGGAATTCAATGAGTTAACAGAAGAGAAGGAAAAGAAGCTGGAAGCCAGAGAGATGTAACAGCATATCACACCTCCCGATAACATCACAGAGCACTCCGCACACCATATGTGTTGCTGAAGTGCTGTGATTGTTGTGTTGGCAAATGCAGCAGCTATTTTGAAAGTTCCTACAATAAACAATGGAATGGATGAATGCTTGTATTCATCTGGTTGGTTCAAGGGGAGGATTGTTGGCCAGAGGACAAATCCCCTCCTTTCTTTGAAATAATGATATTGGGTCTTTAATAATCACCTGAACAGATGTGTGGGACATTCTTAAAATATTTCACCCAAAAGAGAGCACCTCTGATAGTGCAGCGTCCTCTGAGTACTGCATCAGAGAATGGCTTGATTTGTGTTGCTCTAGATTCAGGGTGGGGTTTGAACCCACATCCTCCTGACTTTGAAATGAGTGTCCTTTGTAACTGATGAGCAGCTATTGGATAACAGAAGCTTCACACACGCTGTACGGTTCAAACACTTCTTTATAACTCTGGACGTTTTTCATTGAAGTGTTTCACGAATGAGGAATGTATCAAGTACGATAGAAAAGGCTGCTGCGGCTGAGAAAGATCGATAGATAAAATACTAAATTGCTGCATTGTGGCTGAGGTGCAAGCTATTCAGAAGGAATGGATGAAACCGCAGGGGCAGGGCAGTGAGCCAGAGGCTGAATCTTGACAACTCAGTGAAACACTTTAGGTTTCTGGAACTGGGGCCTTCAAGTTGCTGCTATTGGTCACAACTCGGTCGCGTTTGGTTTATGGTAAACCACAAGTTGAAGCTCATTCTCACAATGACGGCAACCACATCTAACATCGAAGTGACCAGCTGGTGTCACTGAATGACTGTCAGTATTACTTTAGTAACACATCGAAGTAAAGAGGAGAAACAAGAGTATCAGCTGAGCCACATTTCAGCTATGCAAAGCCATGGTCAGACCACATCATCAGGAGCATCAATGGTTCAGGACACCACAGATCAGAAAGGATCTATTGACCTTGAAGGTGGTGCAGCTTAGGTATACCAGAATAATATTAAACTCCAATCACAAAGACAAATTCCCTGGAATTTAGAAAGTTATGGGTTGATTTGATCAAAGTTAAAAAGGAGAACAGATCAGGAGAAACTATTTCCACTGCTTGGGATAGAACAAAGACAAAGAACAATACAGCACAGGAACAGGCCCTTCGGCCCTCCAAGCCTGCTCCGCTCATGTGCCCAACTAGACCATTCTTTTGTATCCCTCTATTCCCAGTCTGTTCATGTGGCTATCTAGATAAGTCTTAAACGATCCCAGCGTGTCCGCCTCAATCACCTTGCTTGGCATTGCAATACAGGCCCCCACCACCCTCTATGTAAAATACGTCCCCCTGACATCTGTGTTGAACCTTGCCCCCCTCACCTTGAACCCGTGACCCCTTGTGTTCGTCACCTCCGACCTGGGAAAAAGCTTCCCACTGTTCACCCTATCTATGCCCTTCATAATTTTATGCACCTCTATTAGGTCGCCCCTCATCCTCCGTCTTTCCAGGGAGAACAACCCCAGTTTACCCAATCTCTCCTCATAGCTAAGACCCTCCATACCAGGCAACATCCTGGTAAACCTTCTCTGTACTCTCTCCAAAGCCTCCACGTCCTTCTGGTAGTGTGGCGACCAGAACTGGACGCAGTATTCCAAATGTGGCCTAACCATCGTTCTATACAGCCACAACATCATATGCCAACTTTTATAATCTATGCCCCGTCCAATAAAGGCAAGAATGCCATATGCCTTCTTCACCACCCTCTCCACCTGTGCTGCCACCTTGAAGGATCTGTGGACTTGTACACCCAGGTCCCTCTGTGTGTCTATACTCCTGATGGTTCTGCCATTTATTGTATAGCTCCCCGTTACATTAGATCTACCGAAATGCATCACTTTGCATTTAACTGGATTAAATTCCATCTGCCATTTCTCCGCCCAATGTTCCAGCCTATCTATATCCTGCTGTATTCTCTGACAATGTTCATCACTATCCGCAACTCCAGCAATCTTCGTGTCGTCCGCAAACTTACTGATCACACCAGTTACATCTTCCTCCAAATCATTTATATATATCACAAACAGCAGAGGTCCCAGTACAGAGCCCTGCGGAACACCATTAGTCACAGACCTCCAACCGGAAAAGGACCCCTCCACTGTAATCCTCTGTCTTCTATGGCTAACACAGTAAGAGTTTTAACAACACCAGGTTAAAGTCCAACAGGTTTATTTGGTAGCAAATACCATTAGCTTTCGGAGCGCTGCTCCTTCGTCAGATGGAGTGGAAAACTCTTACTGTGTTCACCCCAGTCCAACGCCGGCATCTCCACATCATGACTTCTATGGCTAAGCCAGTTCTCCACCCATCTAGCTAGCTCACCTTTTATCCCGTGAGATTTAACTTTTGCACCAGCCTGCCATGAGGGACCTTCTCAAACGCTTTACTAAAATCCATATAGACGACATCCACGGCCCTTCCGTCGTCAATCGATTTTGTCACCTCCTCAAAAAACCAACCAAATTTGTGAGGCATGACCTCCTTTGTACAAAACCATGCTGTCTTTCGCTAATGAGATTATTCAGTTCTAAATGCGCATATATCTTATCTCTAAGAATCTTCTCCAACAACTTCCCTACCACGGACGTCAAGCTCACCGGCCTATAATTACCCGGGTTATCCTTGCTACCTTTCTTAAATAACGGGACCACATTTGCTATCCTCCAATCCTCTGGGACCTCACCTGTGCCCAGTGAAGAGACAAAGATTTCTGTTAGAGCCCCAGCAATTTCATCTCTCGCCTCCCTGAGGAGTCTAGGATAGATGCCATCCGGCCCTGGGGATCTTTCTGTCTTAATGTTTCCTAAAAAACCTAACACTTCCTCCTTGTAATTGAGATTTTTTTTTAACGGGTCAACACATCTCTCTGAGACAATACCAGTCAACATGTCCCTCTCCTTTGTGAATACTGATGCAAAGTATTCGTTTAGGATCTCACCTACTTCCTTTGGTTCTAAGCATAATTCCCCTCCTTTGTCCCTGAGAGGTCCGATTCTTTCCCTCACAACCCTCTTGTTCCTAACGTATGTATAAAATGCCTTAGGATTCTCCTTAATCCTGTCTGCCAAGGACATTTCGTGACCCCTTTTTGCCCTTCTAAGTCCCTGTTTGAGTTATTTTCTACTTTCTCTGTATTCCTCCAGTGCTCCATCTGTTTTTAGCTGCCTGGACCTCATGTATGCCTCTTTTTTCTTTTTGATTAGACCCACACTTAAGACTAGGAAGCAAATTAGAGTCAGATGTGAAAATTAGGAAACATTTCTACACACAAAGTATTGTAGAGGTTTGTAACTTTCTTCTGCACATGCTGATTGATGTTAGCACAATTGCTAATTTTAGCTGTGAGATTGACAGGTTTTGTTATTAATGGGTATAAGGAATAGGTGGGGATATCGATTTAGTTCACACATCAGCTAAGATCTCATGAATGGTAGCAGAACAGGCTGCAGGGGCTGAATGGCCTGATCCTGTTCCTGCGTTCTACATTTGCAATTGCAAACACATACCGCCATGGGTGTGGACATATTTAGCTTCAGAAGATGCCAGAGGAACATTATAAGGCAAACAATGAATAACTTTGGAGTGCAGTGTCTGTGGTTGATAAATATGGCAGTGAGAACTCACAAAGAGATAAATTGCTTTTTAACTATTATTGGCAGAGTGAGTTGAGGATGATGGTTGAATAGTACAAATATAGTGAAGTGATCCGCTATGGTATTAATATTGATGGTTAGCCTGCTCCATTCCTTCCCAAATAACAAAATATTTCTTTTCCTGTGAGTGATCAGTCCAAATTATGCCCGGTTTTATTGATGTTGTCTGTTCTCCTTTACAATTCATCTCTTTCTGCAAATAATGCTGCATCATTACCAAAGTGAAGACTGCCAAATTTTTGCTGCTTTTTTTTCTGAGTCTGTAACTCAATTCCTTCTCCCATTATATCATTCCAATGATTTATCCCTGGACTTTCTCCATTTTAAAGTGCATTCAGAATTACAAAATTGTTATAGTGTAGAAGCAGGCCATTCAGCCCATCGTGTCTGCACTGGCTTTCTGAATGAACAGTTCATTTTGTGCCATTCATAGAGTCATAGATGTTTACAGCATTAAAACAGGCCCTTCAGCCCAACTTGTCCATACCGCCCTTTTTTTCAACCACTAAGCTCGTCCCAATTGCCCATGTTTGGCCCATATCCCTCTATACCTATCTTACCTATGTAACTGTCTAAATGCTTTGTAAAAGACAAAATTGTACCTGCCTCTACTACTACCTCTGGCAGCTTGTCCCAGACACTCACCACCCTCTGTGTGAAACAAATTGCCCCTCTGGACCCTTTTGTATCCCTCCCCTTTCACCTTAAACCTCCACCCTCTAGTTTTAGATTCCTCTACTTTTGGGAAACGATGTTGACTATCTAGCTGATCTATGCCCCTCATTATTTTATAGACCTCCATAAGATCACCCCTAAGCTTCAGGGAAAAAAGTCCCAGTCTATCCAGCCTCTCCTTATAACTCAAACCCCCCTGGTAGCAACCCAGTAAATCTTTTCTGCACTCTTTCTAGTTTAATAATATCCTTTCTATAATAAGGTGTCCAGAACTGTACACAGTATTCCAAGTGTGGCTTTACCAATGTCTTGTACAACTTGAACGAGATGTTGCAACTCCTGCATTCAATGTTCTGATCAGTGAAATCAAACATGCCGAATGCCTTCATCACCACTCTGTCCACCTGTGACTCCCCTTTCAAGGAGCTATGAACCTATATCCCTCGATCACTTTGTTCTGTAACTCACCCCAACGCCCTACTATTAACTGAGTAATGGTAAGATAAGATAATGAAGGGGCTGGATAGGGTAGAGGTGGAGAGATTCTTTCCACTTAGAAAGGAAGCTAGAACTAGAGGACACAGCCTCAAAATAAAGGAGGGTCAGTTTAGGACAGAGTTGAGGAGGAACTTCTTCTCTCAGAGGGTGGTGAATCTCTGGAATTCTCTGCCCACTGAAGTGGTGGAGGCTACCTCGTTGAATATGTTTAAATCACGGATAGATGGATTCCTGATCGGTAAGGGAATTAGGGGTTATAGGGATCAGGCGGGTAAGTGAAACTGATCCACTTCAGATCAGCCATGATCTTATTGAATGGCGGGGCAGGCTCGAGGGGCTTGATGGCCTACTCCTGCTCCTATTTCTTATGTTCTAAGTCCTGCCCTGGTTCAATCTACCAAAATGCATCACCTCGCATTTATCTAAATTAAACTCCATCTGCCATTCATCAGCCCATTGGCCCAATTAATCAAGATCCAGTTGCAATCCTAGATAACTTTCTTCACTGTCCACTTTGCCACCAATCTTGGTGTCACCTGCAAACTTACTAACCATGCCTCCTAAATTCTCATCCAAATCATTAATATAAATGACAAATAACAGTGGACCCAACACTGATCCCTGAGGCACACCACTGGTCACAGGCCTCCAGTTTGAAAAACAACCCTCTATAACCACCCTCTGTCTTCTGTCATCAAGCCAATTTTGTATCCATTTGGCCACCTCACCCTGGATCTTGTCTTCCCTTGCCTTCTCATAACCCTGCACATTCAACTTCTTCAAATTACAATATAATCCCCTCATTTGAACCTGCCTCCATCACACTCTAAGGAACCTTAATCACTTGCTTTGTGAAAAAGTATTTTCTCATATCGTGCTTATTTTGCCAATTGCTTTAAATATGTGCCCTCTTGTTCACAATCCCTTCATGAGTGGGAATAGTTTCTCCATATCTGCTCTGCCCAGACCCCTCATAATATTGAATTCCTTTATCAAATTTCCTCTCAGCCTTCTTTTCGCCAAGGAAAACAGTCTCATCTTCTCCAATATGCCCTCAACTGAAGTTCCTCACCGCGGAACCATTTTGGTGAATCTTTTCTGCACCCTTGCCAGTGTGTTCACATCCTTCTTAAAGTGCAATTTCCAGAACTGCATGTTATACTCCAGCTGAGGCCAAACCAGTGTCCTACACAAGTTCCAATTAACCTCCTTGCTCTTGTACTTAATGCTCCGATTTATAAGGCTGCGGATATTGTATGCTTAATTAACCACTCTTTCAACCTGCCCTGCCACTTTCATTGACTTAAGTTGAATAGCCTGTAGCTGCTAGGCTGATCGTTACACCCTTTCTTGAACAAACATGTAGCATTTGCAATTCTCCAGTCCTCTGGGACCACTGCTGAGTCTAAGGAAGACTGAAAGATTATGGCTGTGCAATTTCCACCCTCAGTTCCCTTCGTATCCTTGAATGCCTTGTCAACTTAAAGTACAGAAAACCTATCCAATACCTCCTCTCTATCAATTTAAACCCTTCTAGTGTCTGAGTTATCTCCTCTTTCACCATGGCCTGGGTAACGTCTCCTTCCTTGTTAAAGACAGATTCAAAGTACTCATTTAATATCTCAGCTGTGTCCCTTTGTGGTCCCTAATCGGCCTGACCTTTTATCATTCTTTTACTGTTCACATACACACAGTTGAATTGGGAATATGAGTAAGCCAATCAGTCCCTTGAGCCTGCTCCACCATTAAGATTATGGTTGATCTGGTAATAACCTCAACTTCACATCCTTGCTTACCCCTGATAATCTTTGACTTCCTTGTGAATCAGGAATATATCCACCTCTGCCTCTACCGCTCTCTGGGAAAGAGGGTTCCAAAGATTCCTGACCCTTTTAGAGAAAATATTTTTCCTCATCTCTGTATTAAGTGGGAGACCCCTTGATTTTAAACTCTGTCCCCTGGTTCTACTCTTTTCCACAAGGGGAAACATCCTCTCAGCATTCACCCTGTCGAGTCCCCTCAGTATCTTCCATGTTTCAATAAGATCACCTCTCACTCTTCTAAACTCCAATGAATACAGGCCAGCCTGTCCAACCTTTCCTCATAAGATAACTCCACATCTCAAGTATCAATCGAGTGAACCTTCTCTGAACTACATCTAATGCAATTATATCCTTTCATAAACCAGGAGACCACAACTGTACACAGTGCTCCAGATGTGGTTTCACCAACACCTGTACAGCTGTAGCAAAACATCCCTACTTTTAAATTTAATTCCCCTTGCGGTAAACAACAATCCATTTGCCTTCTTAATCACCTGCATTAACTTTTCCTGATTCATGTACTGGGAAGCCCAGATCCCCCTGTATCTCAGGGTCTGCAGTCTGACTCCATTTAAATAATATACTGCCTTTCCAAATATTTTATAAATATCTTTTGGAATATGGTGGTATTCTGTAAAGAAGGCTAAGTAAGTATGTGTGTGTCTATGATTAATTAAACTGGGGAAGCTTAATAGAGTCGGCTTGTCTGTGAAAGCTGAGGGATAAAGGGCTAATGGTGTAAGGTTCCTACTTTTGTCATGTGAGGTTGGATTTACAAGTAAATTGGCTGGGGTTAAAATTTGCATTTTACCTAAAAAGGGACTTGACTTTTCAGCAGTTGAATCTCAAAGAGAAGTTTCAAAGTGACAAGGAACTTTTACAATTTACAAAAGTTTCCGAAGAAAAGAGGGGCAGGTATATTAAATCAGACTTTATATATAGCTAAAAATTTATAAGGAAACTGTTGCCAAGAAGGTAGTTTACTTGTGCGTATTGGCCAAGTGTCTTTTATGGAGGATATTCCATAAGACTGTTTTAAGTTTGTAACTTTAATTTTATGTGCTTAATAATATTTTCTTGATGATAAATCTTTAAGTTTTTTAAACCCTAAAGGTTTTACTGGAGTTCCATGCTCTTGGGGTTGGCAGCTTTTCCTTCTCATTTTCAAAATACAAAAAAAGGTTTCCCTCTGGGATTTGGTTTACTCAGTACGACCAATGTTAAGCTAATTTGGCCTGTAGTTTCCAGTCTCCCTCCTTTCTGAATAGAGGAATCACATTTGCTATTTCGCAAACCATTCCAGAATCTAAGGAATGTTTGAAAATTAAAATGAATGCAATGCGACCCTATGATGAAATCCACTAGCTTTTAGCTCTAATCATTTTCTTTGTACCCTTTCCCTGGTGATTGTAATTGATGTTTCACCTTCTCTTTCACCTCCTGATTCACAAGTGTATCAGGGATGTTGTTGTGTCCTCTACAGAGAAGACAGGTACAAAATATCTGTTCTATTAATTCACCATTTCCTTATTTTCCATTAATTCCCCATTCCCACTCTCTGGAGGACCAACAGTCGCTTTACTTACACTTTTCCTTTTTAAATGCCCGTAGAAACTCTTATTGTCTGCTCATATATTTCTTGCTAGCTTTCTGTCATACTTTAATTTCTCCCCCATGACTATTCTTTTAGCTATTCTTTGTTGTTCTCTATATCCTGTCCAATCGTCTCACCTGCCACTCATCTTTCCAGAATCATCCACTTTTTATTTCAATTTGATTCATATACCTAAAGGAGACTTTGAGATTCCCTTTTTATGTCAGCTGCAAGTCTCTCTCTTTTCAAACTTCTTCTTTGCTTCTCTTATTTGCATTTTCACTTTCCCCTTTGTATTCAGCCTGGTTTTCAATTCTATTTTCCACCTGACATCTGTCTTAAACACACTTCTTCTCCTTCATCCTAATTTATATCTCTTTTGTCATCCAGGGTGCTCTGGCTTTGTTTGCCTTACCTTTCCCTTTCAAAGGAATATACCTTGATTGTGCCCGAATTATCTCTTCTTTGAAGGTAGCCCACTCTTCAGTTACCTTTGTTTATCCTGCCAACCTTTAACTCCAGTTTATGCAGCCCAGACCTTCTCCCATTGAAGTTGGCTTTTCCCCAGTTAATTATTTGTACTCTGGATTGTTCTTTGTCTTTTCCCATAATCAGTCGAAACCTAATGGTAGAATGATTACTGTTCCCTTAATGTTCTCCAGTTGACACTTGATCTATTTAGCCCAACTCATTCCCAAGAACCAGGTCTAACACTACTTCCTATCTTGATGGACTGGAAACATACAGCTGTAGAAATTTCTCCTGAACACACCCGAGGAACTCTTGCTCCTCTCTGACCTTTATACTAAAACTATGCCAGTCTGTAATTCCATTCTACATTTGGGAAATCAAAGTCCCTATTAGTCCCTATGAGTTCTACATGACAACGTTCTGATGAGACAGGGAGGTTTTGGTAGGTTACGGGAACCGTGGTGCACAAAAGCTGTGCTGAACCTAGTCAAAAGGAAAAGGAAAGCGTACAATAGGTTCAGAGAGCTAGGTGATGATGGGGATCTAGATGAGTATACGGCTTGTAGGAAGGGACTTAAGAAGGAAATTAGGAGAGCCAGAAGGGGTCACGAGAAGGCCTTGGCAGGTAAGATTAAGGAGAACACTAAGGCGTTCTATAAATGTGTGAAGAGTAAAAGGATGAGATGTGAAGGAATAGGACCCATAAAATGTGAAGGTGAGAAAGTCTGTACGGAATCGAAAGAAATAGCAGAGGTGCTTAATGAATATTTTACCTCAGTATTCACGGTGGAAAAAGACCTGGGTGGTTGTACTACAGGATTGCGGCGGACTGAGAAGATTGAGTTTGTCGACATTAAGAAAGAGGATGTGTTGGAAATTTTGAATAGCATCAAGATAGATAAGTCACCGGGACCGGATGGGATGTACCCCAGGTTACTGTGGGAGGCGAGGGAAGAGATTGCAGAGCCTCTGGCGATGATCTTTGCGTCGTCGATGGAGACGGGAGAGGTTCCGGAGGATTGGAGGATTGCGGATGTGGTTCCTATATTCAAGAAAGGGAATACGGATAGCCCAGGAAATTATCGACCGGTGAGTCTAACCTCAGTGGTTGGTAAGTTGATGGAGAAGATCCTGAGGGACAGGATTTATGAACATTTAGAGAAGTTTAGTATGCTCAAAAGTAGTCAGCACGGCTTTGTCAAAGGCAGATCGTGCCTTACGAGCCTGGTGGAGTTCTTTGAAAATGTGACTAACACATTGACGAAGGAAAATGTGTTTTTACAGGCATGTGCCTGTAAAAAGGAAAGATAGGAAAGGTAGGATTCGAGAGCCGTGGATAACCAGGGAAATTGAGGATCTGATTAAAATGAAAAGGGAGGCGTACGTTAAGTCCAGGCAACTGAAAACAGATGGAGCTCTGGAGGAATACAGAGAGAGTAGGAAAGAACTCAAACGGGGAGTTAGAAGAGCAAAAAGAGGTCACGAGATGTTCTTGGCAGGCAGGATTAAGGAGAATCCTAAGGCATTCTATTCATACGTTAGGAACAAAGGAGTTGTCAGGGAGAAAATCGGACCTCTGAGGGACAAAGGAGGGGAATTATGCTTAGAACCCAAGGGAATAGGGGAGATCCTAAATGAATACTTTGCATCGGTATTCACAAAGGAGAGGGGCGTGTTAACCGGGAGTGTCTCGGAGGGAGGAGTTGACCCGTTAGAGAAAATCTCCATTACAAGAGAGGAAGTGTTAGATTTTTTAGGGAACATTAAAACTGACAAAGCCCCAGGGCCTGATGGCATCTATCCTCGACTGCTCAGGGAGACGAGAGATGAAATTGCTGGGCCTCTGACGGAAATCTTTGTCACTTCTTTGGACACGGGTGAGGTCCCTGAGGATTGGAGGATAGCGGATGTGGTCCCATTGTTTAAGAAGGGTAGCAGGGATAACCCAGGAAATTATAGGCCGGTGAGCTTGACGTCCGTGGTAGGGAAGTTGGTAGGGAAGTTGTTGGAGAGGATTCTTAGAGACAGGATGTATGTGCATTTAGAACGGAACAATCTCATTAGTGACAGACAGCATGGTTTTGTAAGAAGAAGGTCGTGCCTTACAAATTTGGTGGAGTTTTTTGAGGAAGTGACAAAAACGGTTGATGAAGGAAGGGCCGTGGATGTCGTCTATATGGATTTCAGTAAGGCATTTGACAAAGTCCCACATGGCAGGTTGGTTAAGAAGGTTAAGGCTCATGGGATACAAGGAGAAGTGGCTCGATGGGTGGAGAACTGGCTTGGCCATAGGAGACAGAGGGTAGTGGTCGAAGGGTCTTTTTCCGGCTGGAGGTCTGTGACCAGTGGTGTTCCGCAGGGCTCTGTACTGGGACCTCTGCTATTTGTGATATATATAAATGATTTGGAAGAAGGTGTAACTGGTGTAATCAGCAAGTTTGCGGATGACACGAAGATGGCTGGACTTGCGGATAGCGAAGAGCATTGTCGGGCAATATAAATAGGCTGGAAAATTGGGCGGAGAGGTGGCAGATGGAGTTTAATCCGGATAAATGCGAAGTGATGCATTTTGGAAGAAATAATGTAGGGAGGAGTTATACAATAAATGGCAGAGTCATCAGGAGAATAGAAACACAGAGGGACCTAGGTGTGCAAGTCCACAAATCCTTGAAGGTGGCAACACAGGTGGAGAAGGTGGTGAAGAAGGCATATGGTATGCTTGCCTTTATAGGACGGGGTATAGAGTATAAAAGCTGGAGTCTGATGATGCAGCTGTATAGAACGCTGGTTAGGCCACATTTGGAGTACTGCGTCCAGTTCTGGTCGCCTCACTACCAGAAGGACGTGGAGGCATTGGAGAGAGTGCAGAGAAGGTTTACCAGAATGTTGCCTGGTATGGAGGGTCTTAGCTATGAGGAGAGATTGGGTAGACTGGGGTTGTTCTCCTTGGAAAGACGGAGAATGAGGGGAGATCTAATAGAGGTGTACAAGATTATGAAGGGTACAGATAGGGTGAACAGTGGGAAGCTTTTTCCCAGGTCGGAGGTGACGATCACGAGGGGTCACGGGCTCAAGCTGAGAGGGGCGAAGTATAACTCGGATATCAGAGGGACGTTTTTTACACAGAGGGTGGTGGGGGCCTGGAATGCGCTGCCAAGTAGGGTGGTGGAGGCAGGCACGCTGACATCGTTTAAGACTTACCTGGATAGTCACATGAGCAGCCTGGGAATGGAGGGATACAAACGATTGGTCTAGTTGGACCAAGGAGCGGCACAGGCTTGGAGGGCCGAAGGGCCTGTTTCCTGTGCTGTATTGTTCTTTGTTCTTTGAAAAGCGGTAGATGTGGTTTACATGGACTTCAGCAAGGCGTTCGATAAGGTCCCCCATGCAAGACTTCTCGAGAAAGTGAGAGGGCATGGGATCCAAGGGGCTGTTGCCTTGTGGATCCACAACTGGCTTGCCTGCAGAATAAGAAGTTTAACAACACCAGGTTAAAGTCCAACAGGTTTATTTGGTAGCAAAAGCCACACCAAATAAACCTGTTGGACTTTAACCTGGTGTTGTTAAACTTCTTACTGTGTTTACTCCACTCCAATGCCGGCATCTCCACATCTTGCCTGCAGAAGGCAGAGAGTGGTTGTAGATGGGTCTTTTTCTGAATGGAGGTTGGTCACCAGTGGTGTGCCCCAGGGATCTGTTCTGGGACCCTTGCTGTTTGTCATTTTCATAAATGACCTGGCTGAGGAAGTGGAGGGATGGGTTGGTAAGTTTGCCGACGACACGAAGGTTGGTGGTGTTGTGGATAGTTTGGAGGGATGTCAGAAGCTGCAGCGTGACATAGATAGGATGCAAGACTGGGCGGAGAAGTGGCAGATGGACTTCAACCCGGATAAATGTGTAGTGGTCCATTTTGGCAGGTCAAATGGGATGAAGGAGTATAATATCAAGGGTAAGACTCTTAGCAGTGTAGAGGATCAGAAGGACGTTGGGGTCCGGGTCCATAGGACTCTAAAATCGGCCTTGCAGGTGGAGGAGGTGGTTAAGAAGGCGTATGGTGTGCTGGCCTTCATCAATCGAGGGATTGAGTTTCGGAGTCGGGAGATAATGATGCAGCTTTATAAGACCCTCGTCAGACCCCACTTGGAGTACTGTGCTCAGTTCCGGTCACCTCATTACAGGAAGGATGTAGAAATTATTGAAAGGGTGCAGAGAAGATTTACAAGGATGTTGCCTGGATTGGGTGGCATGCCTTATGAGGATAGGTTGAGGGAGCTCGGTCTTTTCTCTTTGGAGAGACGAAGGATGAGAGGTGACCTGATAGAGGTGTACAAGATGTTGAGAAGTATAGATCGGGTGGATTCTCAGAGGCTTGTTCCCAGGGCTGAAATGGCTGCTACGAGAGGACACAGGTTTAAGGTGCTGGGGAGTAGGTACAGAGGAGATGTCAGGGGTAAGTTTTTCACTCAGAGGGTGGTGGGTGAGTGGAATCGGCTGCCGTCAATGGTGGTGGAGGCGAACTCGATAGGGTTTTTTAAGAGACTTCTGGATGAGTACATGGGACTTAATAGGATTGAGGGTTATAGGTAAGCCTATATATAGGCCTAGGTAGGTCGGGACATGACCGGCGCAACTTGTGGGCCGAAGGGCCTGTTTGTGCTGTAGTTTTTCTATGTTCTATTATAATTACTCAATTTTTGCAACTCCCTGTAATTTCCTTGCAGATTTGTTATTCTACATCGTTACATCCATCTCACCACCCTGGAGACTAAACTGAGCAGTATAATCACACCCATGTTTGTTCCTTAGCTCTAGCCAAGTAGATTCTTTGACTCTCTGGACATCCTCTTTCTCCAGCGCTGCAGTGCACTCCTTAACCAACACTGCCACTCCCCTGGCCCCCTTTCTACTTTCCCTATCTTTCCTGAATGCCATTTATCCAGCAATATTTAACACCCCTTCCTGCCCTCCTTTGAGCAAGTCTCTGTTATAGCCACAACATCACATTTCCAAACGGCAATCTGCGCCTGTAACTTATCAATATTATTTGCCACACTCTATGCATTCATATACATGCACAGTAATCTTGGTTTAGATTTTACTACTTTCTCCCTTACTCTGATCCCAATTTACTACTCCCTATTCTGGTGCTATCTATTGCTGCCAGTATGCTGTGTATCTTGCTGTTCCTCTATGATATTATCTTCTGATTCCTATACCCCTGCCAGGTTAAACCTTCTGCAATAGTTCCAGCAAACTCAGTCCCAGCTCTATTCAGGTGCAACCCACCCATCCTGTAAATAGTGCCATGGGACCTTTTATATTCTCCTGTTAGGACAGAAAGGTCCTCAGTTTAACATCTCATCCAAATGACAGCACTTCCATCTGTAACATCCCTCAATACTGCACTGAAGCATCAGCCTAAATGTTTGTGCTTAGGTCCTCCAAAGGGATATGAACCCACAGCCTTCTGACTCAGAATTGAGAGTGCTACTCTAACTGCTCACCACTAACACTAACTCAGCCCAGAACTGAGCGCACTGCTACAGAGTAGCACCTTCTTGCTTTTATATTCCACTGATGAAAGCAGGAGAATTGACGATAAATTAAAGGCCACAGGGATGTGGATTCTGAGATGTAAGATGAGGATTAGTTGGACAACACAAACAACTCATGAGGAAATTTTGAGAAAGGCAGCAGGCACACAAGATTTGATTTTGATTTGATTTGATTTGATTTATTATTGTCACATGAATTAACATACAGTGAAAAGTATTGTTTCTTGTGCTGTACAGACAAAAACATACCATTCATAGAGAAGGAAACGAGAGAGTGCAGAATGTAGTGTTAAAGTCATAGCTAGGGTGTAGAGAAAGATCAATTTAATGCAATGTAAGTCCATTCAAAAGTCTACCGGCAGCAGGGAAGAAGCTGCTTTTGAGTCGGTTGGTACGTGACCTCAGACTTTTGTATCTTTTTCCCGAAGGAAGAAGGTGGAAGAGAGAATGTCCGGGGTGCGTGGGTTCCTTAATTATGCTGGCTGCTTTGCCGAGGCAGCGGGAAGTGTAGACAGAGTCAGTGGATGGGAGGCTGCTTTGCGTGATGGATTGGGCTTTATTTACGACCTTGCGGTCTTGGGTAGAGCAGGAGCCATACCAAGCTGTGATACAATCAGAAAGAATGCTTTCCATGGTGTATCTGTAAAAGTTGGTGAGAGTCATAGCTGACATGCCAAATTTCCTTAGTCTTCTGAGAAAGTAGAGGCGTTGGTGGGCTCTCTTAACTATAGTGTCAGCATGGAGGGACCAGGACAAGTTGTTGGTGATCTGGACACCTTAAAAACTTGAAGCTCTCGACCCTTTCTATTTTGTCCCCATTGATGTACACAGGCCCATGTTCTCCTTTACATGGTGGTTCATTTTGGCAGGTCAAATAGGATGGCGGAATATAATATTAATGGTAGGACTCTTGGCAGAGTGGAAGATCAGAAGGATCTTGGGGTCCAAGTTCATAGGACGCTTAAAACAGCTGTGCAGGTTGAGGCTGTGGTTAAGAAGGCGTATGGTGTACTGGCCTTCATCAATCGAGGAATTGAGTTTAGGAGTCGTGAGATAATGTTGCAGCTATATAAGACCCTGGTCAGACCACACTTGGAGTACTGTGCTCAGTTCTGGTCGCCTCATTACAGGAAGGATGTTGAAGCCATAGAAAGGATGCAGAGGAGATTTACAAGGATGTTGCCTGGGTTGGGGAGGATGCCTTATGAGGATAGGCTGAGTGAGCTCGGCCTTTTCTCCTTGGAGAGACGAAGGATGAGGGGTGACCTGATAGAGGTGTATAAGATGTTGAGAGGTATTGATCGAGTGGATAGTCAGAGGCTTTTTCCCAGAGATGAAATGGTTGCCACAAGAGGACACAGGTTTAAGGTGCTGGGGAGTAGGTACAGAGGAGATGTCAGGGGTAAGTTTTTCACTCAGAGGGTGGTGGGCGCGTGGAATGGGCTGCCAGCAACGGTGGTGGAGGCGGTTTCGATAGGGTCTTTTAAGAGACTTTTAGATAAGTACATGGAACTTAGTAAGATTGAGGGTTATAGGTAAGCCTAGTAATCGCTAAGGTAGGGACATGTTCGGCACAACTTTGTGGGCTGAAGGGCCTGTATTGTGCTGTAGTTTTTCTATGTTTCTATGTTTACGCTTCCTGAAGTCGATGACAATCTCTTTTATTTTGTTGACATTGAGGGGGAGATTATTGTTGCCGCACCAGTTCACCAGATTCTCTATCTCTTTCCTGTACTCTGTCTCGTCATTGTTTGAGATCCGACCCACTACGGTGGTATCGTCAGCAAACTTGAAAATCGAATTGGAGGGGAATTTGGCCACACAGTCATGGGTGTGTAAGGAGTATAGTAGGGGGCTGAGATCACAGCCTTGTGGGGTACCAGTGTTGAGGATGATCGTGGTGGAGGTGTTGTTGCCTATCCTTACTAATTGTGGTCTATGAGTTAGGAAGTTCAGGATCCAGTCGCAGAGGGAGATGCCGAGGCCCAGGCCACGGAGTTTGGAGATGAGTTTCGTGGGAATAATAGTGTTGAAGGCTGAGTTGTAGTCAATAAATAGAAGTCTGACATAGGTGTCCTTGTTATCTAGTTGTTCCAGGGTTGAGTGCAGGGCCAGGGAGCTGGCGTCTGTTGTGGACCTGTTGCAGCAATAGGCAAACTGTAGTGGATCCAGGTAGTCCGGGTGGCTGGAATTGATTCGTGCCATGACTAGCCTTTCGAAGCATTTCATAATTTTGGATACCAGAGCCACCGGCTGATAGTCATTAAGGCACGCTGCTTGGTTTTTCTTAGGTACTGGGATGATGGACGTCTCCTTGAAGCAGATAGGGACCTCAGATTGTTGTAAAGAGAAGTTGAAGATGTCTGTGAATTCCTCCTCCAGCTGATCTGCGCAGGATCTGAGTGCACGTCCGGGTACCCCATCTGGGCAAGTTGCTTTCCATGGGCTGACCTTCAAGAAAGCTGCTCTGACATCTGCAATGGTGACCCCAGATACAGGTTCATCCAGGGCTTCCAGGGTGGAGGGCATGCTCTTGCTGACCTCTTGCTCAAAACAGGTGTAGAATGGACTGAGCTCATCAGGGAGATAAACTTTTAGAGATGATCACCAAGAAGCAACTGCAAATCCTTGGACATGTGCTTAGGAGAGAGAAACTAGAACGTCTGGTAGTGATTCATAAAGTTGAGAGTGGCAGAGCAAGAGCCAGACAAAGGAGGTACACTGACAGATTTAGAAACAGAACAGGTAAAAGATTTGAGAACAGTACCAAAGAGTTTAGTTGTTATCAAAGACCATGAAAGTTGGAGAGCTGTGGGCCAGAATTTTATCGTCCTGCCCACCAGGGGAATCAGAACGGGCGAGGGGCGGACCATGGAAAGGTCCGTTGTCCTCAGGTGGAATTTTATGGTTCCGGGGACGACCGAGGCAGTAAAATCCCGTCCATGATCACAGCTGTTGCAAAACGTGGCACCTACAGAAGAAGCTGAAAACCAGGGAAGTCAGGGCTGAAGGGGACAGATAAAGGTAGTGCTTTCCATCACCCCCACCTCCCCACAGCATCACCAAGATAACCCTGGCTCTGCTCACTGGAATTGAGACCTCTATAACTGAGACCCACCCACTCACCTTAATATTCTCCCCAATCTGCCATTAAAGACTTTGAGTTCTCTGTCGGTCAGTCTGGTTAATTTTATTTAACCTGATTTTCTCAAACGTTTGACCAACTGTGCCAACTTTTAGAAGCTCACTGAGCCTTGATGTATTCTAACAAAACCAACTCTAAAGCCATTATGTGATGCATCATTTCATTTGCCTGTTCCTCTCCTTTCTATAATTATTTGCTATTTTCCAATTCCCTAGTATTATCCTTTAATCTTTTGAATATTGTCAAGAATTTATCCCCAACTTTCTCAGTCATACCTCCACACATGCACATTGAGAAATATCTAAGTTTGCAAGCTTTCTATTTCCTCCAGTTCATTATTTCATGGAGTTCAATTTTGCTGATAGTGCAATAAATATCAATTTAATTCTGGCCAATTGAAGAGTTTGAATTCAGTGTAAAAAAAACTGGAAATTAAAGAAACGCTGGCAGCATAAAGGTGACCATGAAGCTTGTCAGATTAAAGTAAATACACAGCCGATTCAATAATGTCCTTTAGGGAAGGAAATCCTTACCTGGCCTATATATGACTCCAAACTCACAGCCATGTGAGGAATTTCACAGTAACTTCATTGCAGTGTTGATGTAGGCCTTACTTGTAACTAATAAATAAACTTTAACTTTTTAACTTTAATGTGGTTACCTGTTAACCAGCATCTGAAGTGATCGAATGAACTTGTCAGTTGTGGCAGCAATGAATGTGAAGGTAAATGTCAGCCTTGCCAGTGAGAGCAACACCACCTGATATCTATTGTACAGGCTGGGAGAAAGTATTATTTCAAATATATGTTCACCTTCTTTTAAATAAAAGCAAAATACTGTGGATGCTGGAAATCTGAAATGAAAACAGGAAGTTCTGAAGAAGTGTGGTATTGGACTCAATGTTAACTGTTACTCTCTCCACCAATGCTGCCAAATCTGCTGAGTTTTCCCAGCACTTTCTGCTTTATTTGTTTAATTTCTAATCTTGGCAGAGCTAGGTTTGTTTTTAATGTGTTCACCTTGCCAAACACTTCTTGATTTAATTCTAAAATCCTTTACAATATCCTTGGCACCATCTCTAAAGTTTCTTTGCATACTTCTTCTTTGCCTTACCAATCATGTCGGTATTAATACTAAATGTTTGCATCATTAATAAGCATTAATAAACTTTTGCGTTACTCATGTATGTTTACATTGTTAAGACATGTTTATCGTATTAATACATGTTTGCATTACTAATACGCAATTACTTTATTTATTAATGATTATATTATTAATATGCTTTTTATTAATACCACAACAAACGTTTTGATGGCTGGGTATGGCTTGGCACAGTTTAAGATTGGAACAACATCTGACCAGGCTGACCAGAAAAGCACTGGAATAATCTAGAGGTAACAAAGGCATGGGCGAGAGTTTTGACGGCAGGTGAGCTGAGGCTGGGCCAGAGTTGGGCGATAAGTACAAAGTTGAAGTAGGCAGTCTTTGCGTTAGTGAGGGTGTGGAAGGTCAGCTCAAGGTCAAATAGGTTGCAAACAGTCTGGTTCAGGCAGTCTGGTTCAGGGAGGAGGATGGAATTGGTGCCCAGGGAATGGAGTTTGTCGTGGAAAACCGAGCACAATGGCTTCTGTCTCCCCAATATTTAGTTGGATAACATTGAGGTTCATCCAGGACTGGATGTCGGATAAGCAGTTGGACAACACAGAGGGAGTGGATGGATTCAGAAAGGCACAGAGCTGGGTGTCACCAGCGGACATGTAGAATTGATACTGTGGGCAGAATTCTCCTATCCCCCTCTAGCGGATCAATGGCGTGCAGTGGGTGTGGGGGGGTGGGGGGGGGGGGGTGGAATTTGGCGGGTGACCCAAAAATCAGATTCACGCTGGCGTAAAATTACAGTGGGATCTTGTGATGTTGCCTGCTAATGCAGATCAGGAACCCCGCTAGAGGCTGGTGTGAAACTCACTTGCATCCTGCTAATAGGATGCAGATGTAAGCCTGACCGGAATCTTCCCACCAAGCCTGATCCTTCGCCATGCCAGCAGTAGACTAATGTGGCAGGCAAAAGTTGTGACTCACCTGCTTCCAGCGACCCTGAAACCCAGAATACCTCAGCAGTGGGTGGGGGATATTCCAACTTCAGTGTCTTAAAGGAGGTCCAAATTCCAGCCTCAGAGTGTTCCTGAAGATCCATCTTCTTTCTTAAATGGTGGGTCGGGATGTCGGGCACCTTTTAAAGATGGAACCCGGATATGAAAGTGGGACGCGTGCCATCAAGCCTGCCCTGCCAAAGAAGATGGCACAAAATCCCTTTATGCATAATTAATTAAACCTGGGACGGAAGATATGGCAGGAATCCTGTTGACCTCTGCAGCAGGAAGCACTCCACTTCCCTGGCCCCGACACGGGACTTAATCCCGGGTGGAAGAATTCCACTCCCTGTGTGTCTTTGGACTGTCAGCATGTAGCTGAGGAACAGGAGGGAGCCAAACATAAATCCTTAAAGGGTTCCAGAGAAACCTTTAAATGAGAAAAAAGGTTAAATTCAATTATATGTAAATTACATGTTAATATTCCCTTTGGCTATTGTCGCTGTTCCATTTGACAATAGGTTCTTTGTCTGTTTTAGTAGGGCATGCTTTAATTAAAGATCGCAATGCAACCCTTTTAAAGAATCAGTATATTGGTTACTACGGTAACTACCATGGCTCAAGCAGAGAGCCAAGCTGTTGTTTATTATTCATTGAATGGAAATCACTACAAGGGAATCGCTATGAAATTATACCACTTGTGTGTTCCACAGTGTTAAACGGAATTTCCCCAGCCCCACTCTCCTAAGGCCCTGGGTAGACACAGTGAGGCAAAGTTTACTGCACTTGTCCAGTTTGAGTGGCCTCTGGAATTTGTGGGCCAGGACATTAATGCAGCAAGATCCAGACAAAGTAAATGGCAAGAAACCTTTGTGCCACACTAGTGCCACCCTGGCAGGGTTCAGCAGGAAACTGAGGAAGGAGATGTTTGAGGAGCTTGCTCCTTGTGTTAAAAGCAATGGTCTGAAAATCAGAAGTGTTGTCGACTGGGTGGACATTACTGCCAAGGAAGCCATGCTGGGAATGAACCTTTCCTTTTCAGAACACTTTCTGCCATGAACTGAAGCTCATTTGAGTCAGTGTGTTCGCTGGGATGCTTCCAGCTGTTAGCTGCGCACAATAGCTCATTAATATTTATACCAAAGGGAAATATGTAAAGCTGATTAGCCCCAATGTGTTGTGAGAAACTCACATTTAATTATACAACAGAACCAGCTAACCTACACCGCAAAGGAAATCATCGTAGATATCACATTCCTTTAAAAAAATGTAGCTACAATGATCAAAGGACGTTTTATAATTCTCTGCTTTATACTGTTTCTTTACAAAAATAGCCAGCAGTTGAAGCTGTTGTATCCTCTCAAGGCTCCATTCTCTATCTGCTCTGTATGTAACGGGACTTTGGTGAGACCAGACCTGGAACTGTGCGCAGTTTTGGTCTCCATATTTAAGGAAGGCTATGCTTGCATTGGGGGCAGTACAGCGAAGAGTCACTAGATTGGTCCTCTGGGACGAGATGGTTGTCCTATGATGAGGCTGAGTAAATTGGGCCTATATTCTCTGGAGTTAAAAGAATGAGAGGTGATCTCATTGAAACATGCAAGATTCGGAAGGGCTAGGTGGGATAGGCATTGAGGGCGGGGGGATTTTTGGGCTTCCCTGCGGCGTGTTTCTCATGGCGGGAGGCGATGTGCTATTCACTGGTGGCTGGATCTTCTGGTCCTGCCGCTGTCAATGGGATTTCCCACTGACTGCACCCGATGTTGCCAGGAAACCCATGGTGGGGGTGCACTGTCAGCAGGGCAATCAGATCCCACCACGTGAACAGTGGGAAAATTCCAGCCTGAGAGATTGTTTCCCCTGGCTGGGGAATCTGGAACACAGTCTTAGGATGAGGGACTGATCATTTGGGACTGAGATGAATAGAAGTTTATTTTCTCTGTGGGTTGTGAATCTTTGAGATTCTGGATCCCTGAGGTTTGAGGATGCTTCACCATTGAATATATTTAAAGCTGCAAATGACAGCTTTTTGGGCTCCTCGAGAATCAAACAATATGGGGAATGGGCAGGAAAGTGGAGTTGAGGCTTAAGAGCAGACATGATCGTATTAAATGGTGGAGCAGGCTCAAAGACCCTATGGCCTATTCCTTCTTATGTCCTAACGTCTTTATGTTCTTATATGACTAGTTTCCAGAGCAGTGCAGTGGTGTAGATTGGACTCAATCCTGGTGCTCAAGATCTGAGTCCTGGGCAGGTTCAACAAATCTTTAAGAGCAGCTTGCCTTAATAAGAGAAGGTGAAAGTTTGCATCGTGGTTTTGTTACTGAGTTAGTACTCTAGAGGTCCAGACGAATCCTCCAGAGTTATGAGTTCAACTCCCACTATGTCAACTGGTGAAATTTACATTCAATGAGCAAAATGCTAGTTTTATTACTCATAATAATCATGAGACTACTGGATGGACTTTAAAAACTCATCTGGTTCACTAATGTCCTTCTGGGAAGGAAATCTGCCATCCTTACCTGGTATGGACTACATGTGGCTTTAGACCCTCAGCAATGTGGATGGTTCTTAACCACAAAGAACAAAGAACAATACAGCACAGGAACAGGTCCTTCGGCCCTCCAAGCCTGCACCGATCATGTGTGCCTAACTAGACCATCCGTTTGTATCCCTCTATTCCCAGTCTGTTCATGTGGCTATCTAGATAAGTCTTAAATGATCCTAGCGTGTCTGCCTCAACCACCTTGCTTGGTAGTTGATGAGGGAAGGGCCGTGGATATCGTCTATATGGACTTTAGTAAAGCGTTTGACAAAGTCCTTCATGGTAGGCTGGTGAAAAAGGTTGGATCTCATGGGATAAAGGGGGAGGTGGCTAGATGGGTGGAGAACTGGCTTGGCCACAGAAGACAGAGGGTGGTAGTGGAAGGGTCTTTTTCCGGCTGGAGGCCTGTGACTAGTGGTGTTCCGCAGGGCTCTGTATTGGGACCTCTGCTGTTTGTGATTTATATAAACGATCTGGAAGAAGGTGTAACTGGGGTGATCAGTAAGTTTGCGGACGACACAAAATTGGCAGGACTTGCAGATAGTGAGGAGCATTGTCAGAAGCTACAGAAGGATATAGATAGGCTGGGAATTTGGGCAAAGAAATGGCAGATGGAGTTCAATCCTGATAAATGCGAAGTGATGCATTTTGGTAGAAATAATGTAGGGAGAGCTATACGATAAATGGCAGAACCATAAAGGGTGTAGATACGCAGAGGGACCTGGGTGTGCAAGTCCACAGATCCTTGAAGGTGACGTCACAGGTGGAGAAGGTGGTGAAGAAGGCATATGGCATGCTTGCCTTTATAGGATGGGGCATAGAGTATAAAAGTTGGGGTCTGATGTTGCAGATGTATAGAACGTTGGTTCGGCCGCATTTGGAATACTGCGTCCAGTTCTGGTCGCCACACTACCAGAAGGACGTGGAGGCTTTGGAGAGAGTACAGAGGAGGTTTAGCAGGATGTTGCCTGGTATGGAGGGGCTTAGTTATGAGGAGAGATTGGGTAAACTGGGGTTGTTCTCCCTGGAAAGATGGAGGATGAGGGGAGACTTAATAGAGGTGTATAAAATTATGAAAGGCATAGATAGGGTGAACGGTGGGAAGCTTTTCCCCAGGTCGGTGGTGACATTCACGAGGGGTCATAGGTTCAAGGTGAAGGGGGGAGGTTTAACACAGATATCAGAAGGACATGTTTTACACAGAGGGTGGTGGGGGCCTGGAATGCGCGACCAGGCAAGGTGGTGGAGGCGGACACACTGGGAACGTTTAAGACTTATCTAGATAGCCATATGAGCGGAGTGGGAATGGAGGGTTACAAAAGAATGGTCTAGTTGGACCAGGGAGCGGCACGGGCTTGGAGGGCTGAAGGGCCTGTTCCTGTGCTGTATTGTTCTTTGTTCTAGTGCATTCCAGGCCCCCACCACCCTCTGTGTAAAATACTTCCCCCGCATATCTGTATTGAACCTTGCCCCCCTTACCTTGAACTTGTGACCCCTTGTGTTTGTCATTTCTGACCTGGGAAAAAGCTTCCAACTGTTCACCCTATCAATGCCCTTCATAATTTTATAAACTTCCAGTAGGTCGCCTCTCAACCTCCGTCTTTCCAGGGAGAACAACCCTAGTTTACTCAATCTCTCCTCATAGCTAATACCCTCCATACCAGGCAACATCCTGGTAACCTTTTCTGCACTCTCTCCAAAGCCTCCACATCCTTCTGGTAGTGTGTGGCGACCAGAACTGGACTCAGTATTCCAAATGTGGCCTAACCAACGTTCTATATGATTGCAACATCATATGCCAACTTTTATACTCTATGCCCCTTCCAATAAAGATAAGCATGCCGTATGCCTTCTTCACCACCTTTTCCACCTGTGCTGCCACCTTTAAGGATCTGTGGACTTGCACACCCAGATCCCTCTGTGTGTCTATACTCCTGATGGTTCTGCCATTTATTGTATAGCTCCCCCCCTCCATTAGTTCTACCAAAATGCATCACTTCGCATTTATCTGGATTAAATTCCATCTGCCATTTCTCTGCCCAATTTTCCAGCCTATCTATATCCTGCTGTATTCTCTGACAATGTTCATCACTGTCCACAACTCCAGCAATCTTTGTGTCGTCCGCAAACTTACTAATCAGACCAGCTATATCTTCTTCCAAATCATTTATATATATCACAAACAGCAGAGGTCCCAGTACAGAGCCCTGCGGAACACCACTAGTCACAGATCTCCAATCAGAAAAAGACCCCTCCACTGCTACCCTCTGTCTTCTATGGCCAAGCCAGTTCTGTACCCATCTAGCTAGTTCACCTTTGATCCCGTGAGATTTAACCTTTTGCAGCAGCCTGTCATGAGGGACCTTGTCAAATGCTTCACTAAAATCCATGTAGACGACATCCATGGCCCTTCCCTCGTCAATCATTTTTGTCACCTCCTCAAAAAACTCAACCAAATTTGTGAGGCATGACCTCCCTTGTACCACCGTCTGAAACGGCCTAGAAAGCCATTCATTTGCATCAACCTGCTTATGTTGGATGACATTCCCCTTCTTTCCCCACCAAACAGAACTCTGGGACAGTTGTTCAAAGTTTTTTTTATTCATTCATGGGACATGGGTGTCACTGGCTGGCCAGCATTTATTGCCCATCCCTAGGTCCCCAAGGCAGTTGAGAACGAACCACATTACTGTGGCTCTGGAGTCACATGTAGGCCAGACCAGGTAAGGCTGGCAGATTTCCTTCCCTAAAGGATCTCAGTGAACCAGATGGGTTTTTCTGACAATCGCCAATGGTTTCATGGTCATCAGCAGATTCTTAATTCCAGATATTTTTTATGGAATTCAAATTCCAACCACCTGCCATGGCGAGATTCGAACCTGGGTCCCCCGGAACATTAGCTGAGTTTCTGAATTAATCTAGCGATAATACCACCAGGCCATCGCCTCCCCTTAGTCGTTCAAAGTAATCTAACAAGGCAGTAAAGTTTGCTATCCAAGGTAACTTTGCCAAAGGAGAAAAAGCCAGGAGAGGTGTGACCTTAGCCAGTGATCCATGAGTCAGCTGGAAACAGAATAATCTTTCACAATGATCCACTTCCCTTTGGCTTTTTAATGTCACTGAGATCATGAATCATGGAGAAGTTCAACATATTTATGAAGTAAATATTGTTCTGCCTGCACGATCCTGCTCCTGGACTAAATATTTATAGTCCTTTAATAATGGGCTGTACTTACTCAGGGTCCAGGTGTCTACCTGCCCTAAGTCATGTGTTTCAGAAATTGCACACTCCGAGCCACTCTGCTTGTTACAAAAAGCATTAAGAAAACCCAACACTTGGGTTTTCTACTGAACTAGCTAATCATTAATGAACTTCAAATCCACTAATGCTGACCGGTGGTTGCTGCACTGCACCATCATTAAGCACGTTATGTTGGCACAACATCTTGTGATCACACAGGGCTTCTGTAAAATTATGAGTCTGCTGGTAGATTGGCATGTTCTGGAGGATGTACATTGCAGAACGTGGAAGACATGAAGATCTAAGTCAGAATTTACTTATTGGTATATTCATTGAAGTTAAACAGAAAAAGATGGTAGGGTGAATGTTGTGGTCCCCTGCTGCCATATTTGAAGGTTGGGGGCAGTTAAAATAAAGCTGTTGCCTCCTTCTCACCCCCGACCTGTCCCCACATTACACGTAAGGCATCAGACAGCCCCGCCCACCCTTAGGCCCATTGAACTCCTGTAATGGACAATCA
This sequence comes from Mustelus asterias, assembly GCF_964213995.1. NCBI lineage: Eukaryota > Metazoa > Chordata > Chondrichthyes > Carcharhiniformes > Triakidae > Mustelus > Mustelus asterias. Next base: position 139,102,498 of record NC_135806.1, read on the forward strand.
ACGGCCACTTAAGGGCCCCATTTTAGAAACATAGAAAACTACAGCACAAAACAGGCCCTTCGGCCCCACAAGTTGTGCCGAACATATCTCTAGCTTTTAGGCTTACCTATAACCCTCCATCCTATTAAGTCCCATGTACTCATCCAGGAGTCTCTTAAAAGACCCTATTGAGTTTGCCTCCACCACCACTGACGGCAGCCGATTCGACTCGCCTACCACCCTCTGTGTGAAAAAATTCCCCCTAACATTTCCCCTGTACCTACCCCCCAGCACCTTAAACCTGTGTCCTCTCGTAGCAGCCATTTCCACCCTGGGAAAAAGCCTCTGAGAGTCCACCCGATCTATGCCTCTCAACATTTTATATACCTCTATTAGGTCTCCTCTCATCCTATGTCTCTCCAAGGAAAAAATACCGAGCTCCCTCAGCCTATCCTCATAAGGCATGCCACCCAATCCAGGCAACATCCTTGTAAATCTCCTCTGCACCCTTTCAATCTTTTCCACATCCTTCCTGTAATGAGGTGACCAGAACTGAGCACAGTACTCCAAGTGGGGTCTGATGAGGGTCTTATATAGCTGCATCATTATCCCCGGACTCCTAAACTCAATCCCTCAATTGATAAAGGCCAGCACACCATACGCCTTCTTAACCACCTCCTCCACCTGCGGGGCCGATTTTAGAGTCCTATGGACCCGGACCCCAAGGTCCTTCTGATCCTCCACAGTACTAAGAGTCTTTCCCTTTTTGGGGGACCTTATCGAATGCCTTGCTAAAATCCATATAAACCACATCTACCGCTTTCCCTTCGTCAATGTGTTTAGTCACATTTTCGAAGAACTCCACCAGGATCGTAAGGCACGATCTGCCTTTGACAAAGCCATGCTGAGTATTCTTGAGCATACTAAACCTCTCTGAATGCTCATAAATCTTGTCCCTCAGGATCTTCTCCATCAGCTTACCAACCACTGAGGTTAGACTCACCGGTCGGTAATTTCCTGGGCTATCCCTATTCCCCTTCTTGAAAATAGGAACCACATCCGCAATCCTCCAATCCTCCGGCACCTCTCCCGTCTCCATCAACGACGCAAAGATCATCGCCAGAGGCTCTGCAATCTCTTCCCTCGCCTCCCACAGGAACCTGGGGTACATCCCATCCGGACCCGGCGACTTATCTATCTTGATGCCATTCAAAGATTCCAGCACAACCTCTTTGTTAAAGTCCACATACTCAATCTTTTCAGTCCACCGCAAGCTCACAGTACATCCACCCATGTCCTTCTCCTCTGTGAAAACCGAGGCAAAATACTCATTAAGCACCTCTGCCATTTCTACTGGTTCCGTACAGATTTTCCCGCCTTCACCTTTTATAGGCCCTATTCCTTCACATCTCATCCTTTTACTCTTCACATATTTATAGAGCGCCTTAGGGTTTTCCTTAATTCTACTTGCCAAGGCTTTCTCGTGACCCCTTCTGGCTCTCCTAATTTCCTTCTTTAGTCCCTTCCTACAAGCCGTGTACTCTTCTAGATCCCTATCTTCGCCAAGCTCTCTGAACCTTTTATACGCTTTCCTTTTCTTCTCAACTAGGTCCCGCACAGCTTTCGTGCACCACGGTTCCTTTAACCTACCAACACCTCCCTGTCTGCTCGGAACATTGTCCTGTAGAACCCTAGGCCAACATTCCTCGAAAAACTGCCACCTCTCTTCAGTACATTTCCCCGAGAATACCTTCTTCCAATTTACTCCTCTAATTTGCTGCCTTATGTCTTCATATTTCCCCTTACTCCATATAAATGCCTTCCGAGCTTGCCTGATCCTCTCTTTTTCCAATGCAAGCATAAAGGAGATAGAGTTATGATCGCTATCCCCAAGATGCTCTCCCACTGAGAGATCTGACACCTGTCCAGGCTCATTGGTCAGTATCAGATCAAGTACAGTCTCTCCTCTTGTAGGCTTGTCCACATGCTGTGTCAGGAAACCCTCCTGAACACACCTAACGAACTCCTCCCCATCCAATCCCCTTACTCTAGGGATATTCCAATCTATGTTTGGGAAATTAAAGTCTCCCATCACAACAACTCTGCTATTGTTGCAACTCTCCAGGATCTGTTTCCCTATCTGCTCCTCCACCTCCCTGTCACTATTGGGCGGCCTATAGAAAACTCCCCTGTAATTTTTCAGCCTGAGACATAAGGTGGAAAGCAGCCCGGCAGCTTTGACAATGAAAAGTTTATTTATTAGTCACAAGTCAGCTTACATTAACACTGCAATGAAACTACTATGAAAAATCCCCTAGTCGCCACACTCCGGCGCCTGTTCAGGTACACTGAGGGAGAATTTAGCACGGCCAATCCACCTGACGTGCATATCGTTGGACTGTGGGAGGAAACCGGAGCACCCGGAAGAAACTTACGCAGACACGGGGGAGAACGTGCAGACTCCACACAGCCACCCAAGCCAGGAATCGAACCCGGGTCTCTGACGTTGTGAGGCAGCAGTGCTAACCACTGTGCCATCGTGCCACCCATGAAGATGCAATCAGGCAGGAAGGTGGGTGCCTCCTTTCAGAGGGTGCCTGTTACAATCCAGGTCAGAAACTCCTAGGTGATTTATGGAGTCAGCTTAGACCATAAGTTTTGCATTTTAAATTTTGGCACGGGTAAGCGTAAGATGATTCACTCCAGATATGATTCAAATGACGCACTAGTGAGCCTTTATCAAACAAAGTTTATTTAAGAATACAGTTAACACACAGAAAGAAAATTAGCAATAACTTTAACCAATTACAAACAAAAAAACAGCCATGATATTGTATAAACCTTAACAGCTCAATGTTTACAAACATACACCCATCCTAGGTTTAGCACAGAAAATAAGTGCTCATGTGATGCTGATCTTGCAGTTTTCCAACCCCCCCTGTGGTTTACTCCTTTGGATGTTGAAAATGCTGAGGTCTTCTGACCCTGGAATTTTCAGCACACTTCAAGAGACAGAGGCACTCCTTGCCTCCAGTGACGAGCGAGCCAGCCATCAAAATCTCCAATATCAGGAAGAAAGACACAAACACTGTTTTCAGTCTGGATTCCATACAGCTTCTATCTAGCCAAACTGAAAGTAACGCTGGATTTCCCTATGAAAGAATCACCTGACCTTGACCTGTCAATCAGCTGCAAACCAGACAATTAGAACGGGTTGTAAACTCCAAAACATTGCATTAGGCCCAAACTAAAAATAAACAGTGATGCAATTATCCTGCTACAGCAAGCATAAGAGATACCAGTACAGACAGTAAACCACAAGCAAAAGAAAGGCCAGGCCCTCTTAAAAGAACCGCAGAGAAACATGATTAAAATGCATCCCTTAAAGGCACAGTATCATCACCTCCCCAAAAATAGCTCCACACCCCAAGATGGGATCTCCAGCCCTTTTACGTCTCTCCGCCTCTGGCCTCTCTAAGACCTCCTCCTCATTGGGGTCTCCCAGCTGTGCCCATCCAAAATTCTCAGACCTACCCCAAGTCAGATATCCATCTCGACTTCTTTGTGGCCTTTGTAGTCCCAGCAGTGACCACTACTGTCTTCTGGCACTGCAGCTCTCTAGGACAGGACTTCCTGTTGTTTTGGAGGGGTAGAAAACCTAATCTCTACTAATTAAAGCCACTCCATTGTAATATCGCCACCACCCCCCCCCCCCCCCCCCGCAAGCCCTGCACCCCTGTCATAATAGCCACTCCGGTAATTTTTTAAAGTAGATATTAGTAGCAAGAGCAAAATATTGTGGAAGTTGGAAATTTGAAATAAAAACAGGTGTTTGGGGATATTTGTATGTCCCTGTAGTTGGGTGCATTGTTCACAATCTGTGATCTACTCATGCTGGCTCTGAACAAGGTGGGCAGCATATAAATTTGATACACCCATACCATCTGTATGTAATATGTGGTACTCTTTCCTTCTTCATCGAGCTGCCAGCTGTCCCTGTGCTAGGAAGAGGCTGAACATCACGGTACAGATACCATGAGGTGGAACCAGCCACTCTTTTTAAAGGCGGGCTGTCCCGGGTAATGGAAGCAGCTACACGCAATTGTATTGGTGGAATTTGAATGACGGAAGATTGAATACCTTGGGTAGAGAGAGGGTTCCAGGGCGATAGGTGTGATGCTGGAGATATTGGTGGTGCAGATAGACAGTTAGAGGGGGCTCTCAAGGATGCCCCTCAGATGGGAGTGCATTAGTGAAGTAAGTGAAGCCTCGACACTCGGCCTCGAAGCCTGGCAGCAGCATTCTTAGAAGTTTAATGACCTCACATGGATGGTGAAAATTGGTGAATGCATCTTCACAGGACAGCTGGAATTCCCCGCCTGTTTGCCAGTGGCAGATTTTCTGGTCCCACCAGCAGTGTATCCCTGCCGTGGGTATCCCAGCAATGTGGGATGGCTACAATAGGAAATCCCATTGACAGTGGCGGGACCAGAAGATCCCACCGCTGGTGAACGGCATGCCACCTCTCCCTGCCAAGATGGGAGGCTGGAGAATTCCGGCTGACATCTCCTACACGCCAACCACCTCTGGCCACTCAATGCAGCACAAACCCATTGCTGTGTGCAGGTTTGACAGATCCTTATCTATCAAAGTAATTTAATTTGTTAATTATGCATTTACAAATACATGAATTTGAACGGCCGGAATAGACTGGTCCATTCGGCCTGCCCTATGCATCATGATGCTTCAAACATCCTGACTGGACACTTTTCCTCAACTCACACACAACCATGTAATCCACCAGAGTAAGAAATAAGGCTGAATATTGGAAAACCAACTGTGGAAGATTCCTCTCCAAGAAAGGAGGAGCTAAATAAACACACGAAGGAGAGAGGAATTGATTGATATGTTGATAGGGTGAGATGAAGAGGGCTGGGAGAAGGCTCGTGTGGGGTATTAACACTGACATAGGCCTGGAGGGGCAAATTGCCTGTTCCTGCATTGCAAAGTTCCACATAACCATCCCTGCCATAGAGGACACAGCCTCAAAATAAAGGGGGGTCGGTTTAAGACAGAGTTGAGGAGGAACTTCTTCTCCCAGAGGGTGGTGAATCTCTGGAATTCTCTGCCCACTGAGGTGGTGGAGGCTACCTCGCTGAATATGTTTAAAGCGCGGATGGATGGATTCCTGATCGGTAAGGGAATTAAGGGTTATGGGGATCAGGCGGGTAAGTGGTACTGATCCACGTCAGATCAGCCATGATCTTATTGAATGGCGGAGCAGGCTCGAGGGGCTAGATGGCCTACTCCTGCTCCTATTTCTTATGTTCTTATGTTCTTATGTGTACATTCGATTGTTGCTCTTTGAAAAATGTGAAGGACCTACCTCGCACTAAGTTGATCTTTCTCTACACCCTAGCTATGACTATAACACTACATTCTGCACTCTCTCCTTTCCTTCTCTATGAACGGTATGCTTTGTCTGTATAGCGCGCAAGAAACAATACTTTTCACTGTATGCTAATACATGTGACAATAATAAATCAAATCAAATCAAAATGGCCGTACCTGGTATTTTGGGCTTAAATTTTGCTCTTCATGTTTTTGCTTTGGCTGGTTTTGTACTTGACTTGACTTATGATTTTGCACACAAAACCTTGCAGCCAGTTACATGTTTCTGATAGCTGGGAGCCTGGAGGATATTTGCAAGCGGCAGTGCAGCATTGATTCCCACTTAACAGCAATCACTGGAATGGAAGCATTCAGCCAGATATTTGTATAAGTTGATCTGTACTGCGTGCCACAAGACAGAAGGGTTGCAGTATGCCTCTCAACTTTATTTCCATATTGGCAGTGCTGCATTATTATCAGGAAAAGTGTGTGGCAGAGTGTGGCTACGATCGTGTGGGAGATGATAACTTGAAATAGATTAGAACATTTGGAAATTTCAAAAACCAGGAGCTGGGGAAAGAAAGGAACATCAAGGAAATTTAAGACTTTTAAGTCTTTTGTCCACCTCCGCAATTTGCTTCATCTGAATTTTTAAAATTTAAAAACAAAGGCATTCCAACATGACGTTCATTATAATGCTTGTGGGGAAATATATGGGGCAGATTCTCTTGCTGCTTTGGAGAAAGGTCATCCAGCCTGCTCCGACGAAGGGTCATCCAGACTTGAAACGTTGGCTGTATTCTTTCTCCACAGACGCTGTCAGACCTGCTGAGATTTTCCAGCATTTTCTGTTTTTGTTTCAGATTCCAGCATCCGCCGTATTTTGCTTTTATTTTACAATATCCTTTGGAGTTCAATTGTTGTCCGTGCAGGCTTCCTTCTGCACTGTAGATTCAATGAATACTGTGAGGGCTGATCTGATCCAGAACAATAGAAACATAGAAGATAGGAACAGCAGGAGGCCATTTGGCCCTTCGAGCCTGCTCCACCATTCATTACGATCATGGCTGATCGTCCAATTCAATAGCCTAATCCTGCTTTTTCCTCATAACTTTGATCCCATTCGCCCCAAGTGCTATATGTAGCTGCCTCTTGAATACATACAATGTTTTGGCATCAACTACTTCCTGTGGTAATGAATTCCACAGGCTCACCACTCTTTGGGTGAAGAAACGTCTCCTCACGTCCGTCCTAAATGGTCTACCCTGAATCCTCAGACTGTGACCCTGGTTCTGGACTCCCCCACCATCGGGAACATCCTCCCTACATCTACTCTGTCTAGTCCAATGGAGCATAATCTGAGGATGTGGGGTTGACTTGGATCCAAGCCTAAGACCCACAACTGTCTGTTTGAGATGAGGAAAAATTTCATCACTCAAAGGGTTATAAAGCTTTGGAATTCTCTATCCCGGAGACTAATGGGTCTCAGTCACAGATTCCGAGGGAATTAAGGAGTATTGGATAGAGCTAAAAAATGGAGTTGACTGATGATCGCTCATTGATCTTATTGAATGGCAGAGCAGGATCAAGGGGCCATCAGGCCTAGTCTGTTCCTATTTCTAGTGTTTGTGCTAATGTTTGTGCTTCAATATAGCACTGTAAAGCACATCGGGGCATCTTGAGATGGTCAAAGGTTAGACATAAATGCTCCTCAAAATGTTTTTCTTAAAATACTTTATCTGCCTTGTCTTCAAATAATGTAATGATTATGGGGGATGATTTATGCCTCTCACCCCATCATACACAGACACGGATGCCGATTAAACCATCCACAATCAGTGTGCTCTGACTGAACCTTATCTTTATTTATTCTTTATCTCAGTATAAAGTGAAGCACGAGCCATGAGATTGAATCCACTGCTTGTGCAGTTTCACAGTGTTTAACGCAGTTCAGCAGGGCATTTATAAGATGGTGACAGACTGCCAGTCTCACTACTCTGATCCTGCTTAAACACAGGCCCCTAATTTCTGCATTTACATTGTTATTTTTAAATAGATTTTATCCTCTCAACATGCTGGCAAAGATGATTACCAAGCAGTAGGTGGCAGCAGTACAGCACACCATCTGAGTAGAAATGCTTTTAGACTTTTGGCATTGGTGAATAGACTCACAGACTGGCTTCCTGTGCTAATATTGTTCCATTTTATTTTTTTGTCCTTGTTCTGTTCTGCCTTCCTGCACAAGTCAAACTTATAAAGACTTTAAATAGAGTAACCAATGGGGAACTGTTTCCACTGGGGGATGGGTCAGTAATCAGAGGACACAGATTGAAAGGAACTGGCAAAAAAATCAGGGGTGTGAAAAGGAGAATATTTTTGTACAGCAAGTTGTTGGGATCTGGAATGCACTGCCTGAAAGGATGGTGGAAGCAGATTCAATAATAATTCTCAAAGGGGAATTGGGTAAATACTTTAAAAGGAGAAATTCGCAGGACTAGGGAGCCAGAGTATAGTTGAACTAATTGGATAACTCTTTAAAACCGCAAGCACAAGCATGATGGGGTGAATGGCTTCCTCTATAAATCTTTGACCCAAAGTTACCTGATTCATTGCCACTGTGACCTCATCCTCAGCAACCTGCCTGCTGCAGATGCATCTGTCCATGGCAGTGTCGGTAGGAGTGACCGCTGCACACTCCTTGTAGAGTCAAAGTCCCATCTTCACATTGAGGATACGCTTCATCGTGTTGTGTGGCACTACCATAGATTTCAAAAGATCTAACTCAAAACTGGGCAGCCATGAGGCACTGTGGGCCATCAGCAGCAGCAGATTTGTACTCAACCACAATCCGTGACCTCTTAGCCCGGCATATCTCCCACTCTACCATTACCACCAAGTCAGGGGATCAACCCTGGTTCAATGTAGGGCAAGCTAGGAGCAATATCAGGCATACCTAAAGATAAGATGTCAACCCAGCAAAGCTATTTGCATGTCAAATAGCAAACGCAGCATGCGATCCCACAATCTACTGATAAGATCTAAGCTCTGTAGTCCTGCCACATCCAGTCGTGAATGGTGATGGACAATTAAACAACTCACTGGAGGAGGAGGTTCCACAAAAATCCCCATCCTTAATGATGGAGGAGCCCAGCGCATCAGTGCAAAAGATAAGGCTGAAGCATTCGCAGCAATCTTCAGCCAGTAGTGCCAAGTGGATGATCCATCTCGACATCTGAGTTCCCCAGAATCACAGATGCCAGTCTTTAGTCAATTCAGGTTCACTCCATGCAATGTTATAAAAAGCTGCAGGCCCGGGATACTGCAAAGGCTTTGGGTCCTGACAACATTCCAGTAATAGTACTGAAGACTTGTGCTCCAGAACTCGCTGCATCCTTAACCAGCTATTCCAGTATATCTACAACACTGGCAACTACTTGGCAATGTGGAAAATTGCCTGGGTATGTCTTGTACAGATAAAAAGAAGAAATATTCAATCCGGCCATTTACCGCCTCATCAGTCTCCTCTCGATCATCAGTGATGTACTGGAAAGGGCCATCGACATAAAAAACACTAACTCAGAAACAACCTGCTCATTGACGCTCAGTTTGGGTTCTGGTACGCACATTCAGCTCCTGACAACCTTAGTTCAAACATGGACAATAGAGTTGAACTCAAGAAGTGAGATGAGAGTGACTGCCCTTGACATCAAAGCAGCTCTTGACTGAGTGTGGCATCGAGTAGCCCTAGAAAAAAATGGACTAAATGGGATGAGTGGAAAACTCTCCACTGATTGGAGTCATACCTGGCACAAAGGAAGCTGATTGTGGTGATTGGTTATCAATCATCTCAGCTCCAAGGCATCATTGCAGGAGTTCTTTAGGGTAGTATCCTGGGTAGAACCATCTTCAGCTACTTCATCGATGATCTTCCTTCCATCATAAGGTCAGAAGTGGGAATGTTCGCTGAAGACTGCACAATTTATGACTCCTCAGATACTGAAGAGTCTGTGTCCATATGGAGCAATACTCGACAACATTCAGGCTGACAAATGGCAACCAACAATTGTGCTATACAAGTGTGAGACAATGAACATCTCCAATAAAAGGGAATCCAACCATTGCTCCATGGCTACAAGAGCAGATTGGGAATTCTGCGGCACATAATTGACCTCTTGCCTCCCCAAAGCCTATCCACCATTTGCAAGGCACAATTCAGAAGTGTGATGGAATATTCTCCACTTGCCCAGATGAGTGAAGTTCCATCAGCACTCAAAAAGCTCGACATCATCCAGGCTTGATTGGCATCCCATCCACCACCTCCTCACCATTCACTCCCTCCATCACCATTGCATATTGCCAACGGTGTGTACCATAGTCAAGTTGCACTGCAGCAATTCACCAAGGCTCCTTCGACAGCACCTTCCAAACTCAGCTAGAATGACTAGGGCAACAGAACACCATCACCTGGAGGTTCCCCTCCAAGCCTCACATCAACCTGACTTCTCTGTCACAGGGTCAAAATCCTGGAACCATCATCCCAAACAGCATTATGGATGTGTCTACACTACATGGACTGCAGTAGTTCAGGAAGGCGGATCACCACCACATTCTCAAGGGCAATTAGAGAAGGGCAGTAAATGCTGGCCGAGCCAGCGATACCCACATCTTGTCAAAGAATTTTTGAAAAATGTTGAATGTTGGCAGACCGTTCTGCCATGGGTGGAATTGCAATTGAGCCCTATCTTATTTTACCTGATGCTTGTACATGTTAAGTTCTGAGTTGATTTTCCCTCCCCTGGTCCTGAGGCCAATTGTGGGTGTCCCTGCATTCTGCTGAGATCAGTTCACCCAGCGCAAACTGCAGTGGAACATAAGGGACCTTCCTGATGAGTAATTTTCAATCATCAACTATCTACAACTATAACTTCACGCATTTATTCACAAGTGCGATTACTAAAAGAACGTTGACACCCAGTCACCTAAGGAGATATTAGGACATTTACCAGAAGCTTTGTCAAAGAGATATGTTTTAGGTGGAGAGAGAGGTGGTGAGATTAAAGAAAGAACACCCACAGTCAATTAGCTTAAATCTGTGTCCTCTGCTTACTGACCCTCCTTGTTCATTCATTGTACAAATTAAGGGTCTGCAGTTGTGGGGGAACTGTTGATCAGGGATAGTGTCACGGCTGTAGAGAAGGTGGACGCCGTGGAGGGATTGACTACGGAGTCTCTGTGGGTGGAGGTTAGGAACAGGAAGGGGTCGGTAACTTTGCTGGGTGTTTTCTATAGGCCGCCCAATAGTAACAGAGATGTTGAGGAGCAGATGGGGAAACAGATCCTGGAGAGATGTAGGAATAACAGAGTTGTCGTGATGGGAGATTTTAATTTCCCAAACATAGATTGGAATATCCCTAGGGCTAGGGGTTTGGATGGAGAGGAGTTTGTTAGGTGTGTCCAGGAGAGTTTCCTGACACAGTATGTGGATAAGCCTACTAGAGGAGAGGCTGTACTTGATCTGGTGCTGGCTAATGAACCTGGACAGGTGGAGGATCTCTCGGTGGGTGAGCATCTTGGGGATAGCGATCATAATTCTATCTCCTTCACGATAGCATTGGAAAGAGATAGGATCAGGCAGGCTAGGAAAGTGTTTCTCTGGAGTAAAGGGAAATACAGTGTCATCAGGGAGGAAATTAGACGGGTAAATTGGAAGGAGGCATTCTTGGGGAAAAGTACCGAAGGAAAGTGGAGGATTTTCAAGGAATGTTTGTCTGGAGCTCTGCATGACAACGTTCCGATGAGACAGGGGGGTGTTGGTAGGGTACGGGAACCGTGGTGCACGAAGGTTGTGATGAACCTGGTGAATAAGAAAAGAGAGGCGTACAGAAGGTTCAGAGAGCTAGGAGGTGTTAAGGATTTAGAGGAGTATACGGGATGTAGGAAGGAGCTTAAGAAGGAAATTAGGAGAGCGAGAAGGGGTCATGAGAAGACCTTGGCGGGTAAGATTAAGGAGAATCCCAAGGCTTTCTACAAATATGTCAAGAGTAAAAGGATGAGATGTGAAGGCATAGGACCCTTAAAAGGTGAAGGGGGAAAAGTTTGTGCGGAACCGTTAGAAATGGCGGAGGTGCTTAATGAATACTTTACCTCGGTATTCACGGTGGAAAGGGATCTGGGTGGTTGTACTGCTGGTTTGCGGTGGACAGAAAGGATCGAGCATGTGGACATAAAGAAAGAGGATGTGTTGGAACTATTGAATGGCATCAAGGTTGGTAAGTCGCCGGGACCGGATGGGATGTACCCCAGGTTACTGTGGGAGGCGAGGGAGGAGATTGCGGAGCCTTTGGCGATGATCTTTGCATCGTCGATGGAGACGGGAGAGGTTCCGGAGGATTGGAGGATTGCAGATGTGGTCCCTATATTCAAGAAAGGGAACAGGGACAGCCCGGGAAATTACCGACCGGTGAGTCTAACCTCAGTGGTTGGTAAGTTGATGGAGAGGATCCTGAGAGACAGGATTTATGATCATCTAGAGAAGTTTAGTATGATCAAAAGTAGTCAGCACGGCTTTGTCAAGGGCAGGTCGTGCCTTACGAGCCTGGTTGAGTTCTTTGAAAATGTGACCAAACACATTGACGAAGGAAGAGCGGTGGATGTGGTCTATATGGACTTCAGCAAGGCGTTCGATAAGGTCCCCCATGCAAGACTTCTTGAGAAAGTGAGAGGGCATGGGATCCAAGGGGCTGTTGCCTTGTGGATCCAGAACTGGCTTGCCTGCAGAAGGCAGAGAGTGGCTGTGGAGGGGTCTTTCTCTGCATGGAGGTCAGTGACCAGTGGAGTGCCCCAGGGATCTGTTCTGGGACCCTTGCTGTTTGTCATTTTCATAAATGACCTGGATGAGGAAGTGGAGGGATGGGTTGGTAAGTTTGCTGACGACACCAAGGTAGGTGGTGTTGTGGATAGTTTGGAGGGATGTCAGAAGTTGCAGCGAGACATAGATAGAATGCAAGACTGGGCGGAGAAGTGGCAGATGGACTTCAACCCGGATAAGTGTGTAGTGATCCATTTTGGCAGATCCAATGGGATGAAGCAGCAGTATAATATGAAGGGTACCATTCTTAGCAGTGTAGAGGATCAGAAGGACCTTGGGGTCCGGGTCCATAGGACTCTTAAATCGGCCTCGCAGGTGGAGGATGCGGTCAAGAAGGCGTACGGCGTACTAGCCTTCATTAATCGAGGGATTGAGTTTAGGAGTCGGGAGATAATGCTGCAGCTTTATAGGACCCTGGTTAGACCCCACTTGGAGTACTGCGCGCAGTTCTGGTCACCTCATTACAGGAAAGATGTTGAAGCCATTGAAAGGGTGCAGAGGAGATTTACAAGGATGTTGCCTGGATTGGGGGGCATGCCTTATGAGGATAGGTTGAGGGAGCTTGGTCTCTTCTCCCTGGAGAGACGAAGGATGAGAGGTGACCTGATAGAGGTTTACAAGATGTTGAGAGGTCTGGATAGGGTAGACTCTCAGAGGCTATTTCCAAGGGCTGAAATGGTTGCTACGAGAGGACACAGGTTTAAGGTGCTGGGGGGTAGGTACAGAGGAGATGTCAGGGGTAAGTTTTTCACTCAGAGGGTGGTGGGTGAGTGGAATCGGCTGACGTCGGTGGTGGTGGAGGCAAACTCGTTGGGGTCTTTTAAGAGACTTCTGGATGAGTACATGGGATTTAATGGGATTGAGGGCTATAGATAGGCCTAGAGGTAGGGATGTGATCGGCGCAACTTGTGGGCCGAAGGGCCTGTTTGTGCTGTGGCTTTCTATGTTCTATGTTCTAACTCATTAGATAATTACTTGAGCACATGGACACTCAACAGGTCTGGGCTGTGGAGAGGGTTGGTAGACCCAACTGTCTGCCCTATTCTATGTTAGCGTCTGCATGCCCCCGGAGAGGGAGCACCTGATGTCTCTCGGGATGCTTGAGGCTTTCTGTGGCTGGTGGGTGCCTCACCAGCCTCTGAAACAACATTTTAATTTAATTTATTATGTTTCCTTTTAAAGTTTTGTTTCTTTTGATACTTTAAGGTGCTTTTAATTAATTAGCCTATTTGTTAGTTTATTGGTTTTAAAAGAGGATATAAAACCCGTTCCCTTTAAGGGGTGGTTAATTAATTTAATTGGTTTATTTGTTTTATTCAAAGAGTATAAAGAGATACTTATTGACATTGGTGGTGGGCTGTGGAGTTAGGAGCTATCATGGAGAGACGATGGCGTAGTGGCATTGTCACTGGACTAGTAATCTAGAGAGCAGGATTCACAACCTACCTGCCAATGGGAAAATTTAAATTCAATAAAAATCTGAGATTAGAAGTCCAATGATGATGATTGTTGTAAAGAACCCAACTATTATCACCATTGTCCTTTAGGGAAGGAAATCTGCTGTCCTCACCCAGTCTGGTCTACATGTGACTCCAGAGCCAGACGAACTGTCCTTTGCGGATAGCGATGAGGACCATCAGAGGATACAGCAGGATATAGATCAGTTGGAGACTTGGGCGGAGAGATGGCAGATGAGTTTAATCCGGAGAAATGTGAGGTAATGCATTTTGGAAGGTCTAATACAGATAGGAAATATACAGTAAATGGCAGAACCCTTCAGAGTATTGATAGGCAAAGGGATCTGGGTCTGCAGGTGGAAAAGGTAGTCAAGAAGGCATATGGCATGCTTGCCATCATTGGCCGGGGTATTGAGTTTAAAAATTGGCAAGTCATGTTGCAGCTTTATAGAACCTTAGTTAGGTCGCACTTGGAATATAGTGTTCAATTCTGGTCGCCACACTACCAGAAGGATGTGGAGGCTTTGGAGAGGGTACAGAAAAGATTTACCAGGAAGTTGCCTGGTATGGAGGGCATTAGCTATGAGGAGAGGTTGGAGAAGCTTGGTTTGTTCTCACTGGAGCGACAGAGGTTGAGGGGAGACCTGATAGAAGTCTACAAGATTATGAGAGGCATGGACAGAGTGGATGGTCAGAAGCTTTTTCCCAGGGTGGAAGAGTCAATTACTAGGGGGCATAGGTTTAAGGTGTGAGGTGCAAGGTTTAAAGGAGATGTACGAGGCAAATTTTGTACACAGAGAGCAGTGGATGCCTGGAACTCGTTGCCGTGGAGGTAGTGGAAGCGGATACGGTAGTGACTTTTAAGGGGCATCTTGACAAGTACATGAACAGGATGGGAATAGAGGGGTATGGTCCCCAGAAGGGTAGGGGGTTTTAGTTAAGTCGGGCAGCATGGTCGGTGCAGGCGTGGAGGGCCGAAGGGCCTGTTCCTGTGCTGTAATTTTCTTTGTTCTACAATGGCCTAATGAGCCGCTCAGTACAAGGGCAATTAGGGTTGGGCAATAAATGCTGGTCCAGCCAGCATTTCCCACATCCAATGAAAAAAAAATTGTAATGTCTTGTTTTGTGAATACATCCACAACTGAGTAAAATTTGACTCCTCTCTTCCTCGACCAACTGGTTGTAAGAATTTTAAAACATCTGCACTTGCCCCAAAACCGGAAAATGCTGTCCAAGGTCAACACTAGGGCATGGTATGCCCCAGCCCGCTGTGATTCCTGTGGCAGGGAGGATGGGAAAATTCCAGCCCTTATGTTTAATGGAACTTTTTGAAAATGTGTTAATAAGTACTTGGTTTAGGTAGTGTTCATGACTCTGGGTCAGAAGATTACAAGTTTAAGTCCCACCCCAGAGACTTAAGCAAAAAACATCCAGGCTGACACTCCAGTGTAGTAATGAAGAATGCTGTATTGTCAAAGGTTGGTAGGCACGATAGCACAGTGGTTAGCACTGCTGCCTCACATTGGCAGGAATCTGAGGTCAATTCGGCCGAAGGTGACTGTCTGTGTGGAGTCTGCATGCTCTCCCCATGTGTGCGTGCGTTTCCTCTGGTGCTCCAGTTTCCTCCCTCAGTCCAAAGATGTGCAGATTAGGATTGGCCATGCTAAATTGCCCCATGGTGTCCAAAGATATGCAGGTTAGGTTGATTAGGCATGATCAGTGCGTGGGATTATGGGATAGGGCAGGGGGTGAGCCTAGGTAGAGTGCTCTTCCAGAGGCGTGATGGGCTGAAATGCTTCCTTATGCACTGCAGGGATTCTTTGTTTTTTGTCTTTTGGATGAGATACTAAAGGTGCTCTCCCAGGTGTTGGTAAAATATCTTTTGGTACTATTTCAAAGCTGTGCAGGGGAGTTCTCCCTGGTCAATATTATCACTTTTCTGTTTGTGGGATTTTGCTGTGTGCAAATTGGCTATAGAGTTCCTTACATTACAACAGTGATTACAGCTTTAATGTGCTTCACTGACTGTAAAGCGGGTTAGGACATTCTGTTATTGTGAAAGGTGCTATCCTAATGCACAACTTTTTTTTGTGAGACAGTTGGGGATGAAATTTGGTGAAAGGGCAAGAAAAGGTTTGTATGAGCGAGCATTTAGTTGGTCGGTAAGCAGTGTGAGGCTCAAGAAGCAGATAGGCCACACAACCACAGTCAGATACCTAAAGATACCAGATCCTCTCTGGTTGAAAGTTCTGATGAAAGGTCACAACCTGAAATGTCAGCTCTGTGCATCTCTCCACACATGCTGCATGACCTGCTGAGTATTTCCAGCATTTTCCTCTTTGAATTTGGATTTCTAGTATCTGCAGTATTTTGCTTTTTGAAGACTCTTACAATGTCTCGGTTGCTGGTTGCAGGGAGGGAGCAGCAGAACCCTGGGTAGGAGGATAAAATGTACCAACTCTCCACCCAAACAAATTTGTCATTTTTATTTTGCGTTTCAGATTTTTCCCACATTGAGTTGCGGATTCTAGCACACCTCACATCAGATCCAGAACTCCTGAAGCTGTTCCAGGAACCTGAACCACCAGATGTTTTCTCCTCACTTGCCTGCCAGTGGTAAGTCATAGAATCCTACAGTGCAGAAGGAGGACATTCAGCCCATTGAGTCTGCACCAACTACAATCCCACCCAGGCCCTATCCCCATAACCCCATACATTTACCCTAACTAGTACCCCTGACACTAAGGGGCAATTTAACATGGCCAATCCACCTAACCCACACATCTGTGGACTGTGGGAGGAAACTGGAGCACCTGGAGGAAACCCACGCAGACGCAGGGAGAAAGTGCAAACTCCACACAGACAGTAACCTAACCGGAGAATCGAACCCGGGTCCCTGGTGCCGTGAGGCAACAGTGCTAACCACTGTGCCGCCCCAGTGGTTAGCACATGCTAAGTGTGCGATGGCCAAAGGTTTTCACATTGAACAATTTTAAAAGCCCTCTACCCGCAGGAGTGTGACCAGCACTCTCCACACAGTTAAAACACCACTTTCTGCACAATCACATAGATGATGTCAAAGGCTAATTAGCACAAACCAGCTTCATCCCTCTCTATTCTGTTGTGGCCCATAACAGAGGTGGTGGAGACTATGGGGCAAATTTTCCCATTCTGCCCACCACGGGAATTGTAGCGGGTAAGGGGCGGCCCATGGAAAAGTCCATTCACCTCAGCAAGATTTTCCGGTCTCGGGCTGCGTACGGCTGGAAAACCCCACCCTATGACTCAATTGCTCAGGTCAGTACTGCACTGAAATGGCAGCTTAGCTTCTGTGCTCAAAGTCTCTGTGTGCGGGGGCGGGGGGGGGCAGTGGGCAGGATTTGAATGCACAGCTTTGTGATGTGGAGGCCAAAGTACCCATGGAGTCACGGCACACACTCACTAATCTACTGCAGCTTACTTCACTTTACTGCAGCCACGGTTTGCCAGCAGGCAGCTGGTAGACCGAGTCCATACACCCCCTGGGCCCACGATAGTCTGGTGAGCCTGGGGGGCATGTGGAATTGTTTGGTCATTGATCAACCAAAAAAAGATTGTCGCCTGAGCCTTCAATTGGTAAGTCTGAATTCTGGTTATAGCAGCATTATGTGACATGTACAAAAGTCTGAGATCACGTACCAACCGGCTCAAGAACAGCTTCTTCCCCGCTGCCATCAGACTTTTGAATGGACTTACCTTATATTAAGCTGATCTTTCTCTACAGCCTAGCTGTGATTGTAACACTACATTCTGCATCCTCTCCTTTCCTTCTCTATGAACGGTATGTTTTGTCTGTATGGCGTGCAAGGAACAATACTTCTAGGGATGGGCAATTACTGCTGGCCAGCCAGTGATGCCCGTGTCCCACGAATGAATAAAAAAAGGTCTGTAGATTGAGACTCAAAGTCCCACGAGTGAATTTCACTGTATCCCAATACATGTGACAATAATGAATCAAATCAAATCATATGCAGCTTGTTTGAGGGACCATCTCGACACCAATTCAGAAATGTCTAACCTAACACTGTAAACACCATGAGATGGTGATAGTTTTGTTTTATTCTTTCGCAGCATGTGGGTGTCGCTGGCTGGGCCAGCGTTTATTACCCATTCCTAATTGCCCTTTAGAAAGTGGTGGTGAGCTGCCTTCTTGAACCGCTGCAGTCATGTGATGTAGGTACACCCACAGTGCTGTTAGGGAGGATTTTGACCCAGCAACAGTGAAGGAATGGCAATATAGGGCAAAAACCTTAGGTCCTGCCAGCAGCAGGAAGCTTGGCGGGATGGGGAAATTAGTTTGACGTGAGGTCAAATATTGGTTTCCCGAAGACAAAATGAACTTTAGGAATTTCTCGATCTTTAATAGCGGATTAAGCTTCCTGCCGAACAATGTTGGGAAGTAACTTTGCATATATTAGCATCTTATGCATGCTCATTAAAAGACCAGCTCACCAGAATTAAGCTCCCCTCTCCAAATTAAGTTCACGCCAGCGAGAAATTAGGGAGTTCACTTTTACAATTGCACATAGGTGGCCGGCAGCTAGTAATGGGCAGACCACTTCCATGATTAACACTGAGTTGCTTCAGTGGCCGAGCAAAGTTGAAAGGTTGTCCGGGAACTCTTTAAGTATGGTGCCCAGACCTTTGACCCCATGAAATAATGGTGGGGACAGCGGCTTCCTGCCTATTCCCCGGCGAGAATTGGCGAGCTCCTCTTCGATACGTATTTATTGAGCTGAACAACACAGGATTGTGCAACCACCCCCCCCTTGCCTTCCTACGGATTTAAAACTCCAGAACAAAAGATACTGGCTATAGTTCCAAGTCAGTATGGTGTGAGCCCTGGAGGGATACTGGCAGGTGATGTTGTTCCCATGCGGCTGCTGTCCTTGTTATTTTAATGCTGGAGGTCGCAGGTTTGGAATGTGCTGTCGAAGGAGCCATTAGCATGTTGCTGTAATGCATCATCTAGATGGTAAGCACTGCTGCCACTGTACACTGGTGGTAGTGGAGACGGCGAAGAATCTCCCATGGAGCAGAAAGGGAGCGCCTCGTCAGAAATGTCAAGAGAAAGTTACTTTCACTCCTCATTTAGCTCAATTCCATGTCTGTCTCCTGTCATTGGACATGGGTATTCCCAGGACAACCCACGTGACATTGGTGAGTGGTTTGTTAGTGAGTAAATGTCAATTGACGGCACCAATAATGGCTTTCCTGATCACTTTACTGATGAATGTGAGGAGGGTTGTTGGATGTGTGGATTAATCATTCTTGTTACTGGACAAATCTGGGAAATCTTCCGCACTATCAGATAGATACCGGTATTTTAGCTGAGCTGGAACAGCTTGGCTATGGTAGTGGTTAGCTCTGGCGCACAGGCCTTCAGCACAACAGCTGTGTTGTTGTCAGGATCCATGGCCTTTGCCAAGTCCAGTGCACTTAATGTCACACGGAATGAACCCAGTTTCCTGGGTACTGATATTTATGATAAGAAGGATCTTGGGAGCAGGTCTTGTAGGATTGTCTGCACAGCAATTTTGGCTTAAGATGCTTACAAACACTCCAACCATGTCTCTTGCACTTATATCCTTGCTCTTCCTACAGCAAACGCTAAGAGGAGATTTAATAGAGGTTTTAAGTTTATTTATGTTTATTTATCAGTGTCACAAGTAGGCTCACATTAACACTGCAATGAAGTTGCTGTGGAAATCCCCTGGTCGCCACACTCTGGCGCCTGTTCAGGTACACTGAGAGAGAATTTAGCATGGGCAATGCATCTAACCAACACGTCTTTCAGACAGTGGGAGGAAATAAGAGCAACCGGAGGAAACCCATGCACACTCAGGGAGAACGTGCAGACTTCACACAGACAGTGATCCAAGCCACGAATTGAACCCGGGTCCCTGGCGCTGTGAGGCAGCAGTGCTAACCACTGGGTCACCATGCTGCCCTAGTTCAAAATCATGAAGAATTTTGATAGAGTAAATGAGGAGGAACTGTTTTCCCCTTGACAGGAGCGTTGGTAACCAGAGGACACAGATTTAAGATGATTGGCAAAAAACCATAGGCAACATAGGGTGGTGGAGGCAGGCACGCTGACATCGTTTAAGACTTACCTGGATAGTCACATGAGCAGCCTGGGAATGGAGGGATACAAACGATTGGTCTAGTTGGACCAAGGAGCGGCACAGGCTTGGAGGGCCGAAGGGCCTGTTTCCTGTGCTGTACTGTTCTTTGTTCTTTGTTCTTTGAGGAAACATTTTTGTTTTACACAACAAGTTATTGTGATTCTTAGATGTGATGGAAGCAGATTCAATTGTAACTTTCAAAATGGAATTGGACAAATACCTGAAATAATGTTTTGCTACTGTGCTTAGAGAGGGCTATGGCAGGAAAAATACATAAGCCAACAGGGGTATGTGGGCATTGCTTATCAACTGGAGGCCCTTGTAAGATTAAAAAAAAGCTTTTAAGTTTTTGTTTTAGCTGTCATATTGTAATTGGAGACAGGACACTGGGAATGAACCCTCAACTCTGCCAGGAGGAACTGGACAGGACGAGGGAATTGCAAAGATGCAAGCTTCCTAAGGAACAAGTTACAATCTAGTATACCAGGGAATTGGGATAGAAAGAATGTCTAAGGAGACTGGAGTTAAGAGAACAGGGGTCAAGGTATTGTTCAGAAGAAATCAAGGAGCAGTAAATGAAGTGTTCTGAGTTAAAGAGACAATTGCGGTAACCAGATTTAAGGTGGGACAGCAGACTTTAAGGGTAAATTAAACAGCTGATGCCATTTTACTACAGTCTAGAATCGAGAGACTAAGCAATTGTGAACAGTTTGTCCAGCAGTCAAGACAATCAAATCCTAAAGTGGGTTGGTATAAAGTCCTGAACTGGATTTGCTGTTAAAATTGTAGCATAAATGTAATTTTGAAAACCTGGACTGGATTTTGAAATGCAAACCATTGAGGGAAAGTGGTATTGTGAGAGATGATTTTAAAGTGTATTTTGAGAGTGGAGTTTGGAAACTCTCATATGATAATTATCTGGGGGGAATTTTGAGAAGAAATCCACAGATACTGACTTGAGTTCAGAGCAGAGGCATGTATTTGACCACAGCCAATCTGTGTGCTTAGAGGGACTTTGTGTTAATGAGACCATTGTAGCTTAAGATGTACTTTATAATCCATGTTAATCTTAAAACTTTTATAATTGTTAAACTAAAGGGGGGAGTAAAGGAATATTGCATTATAATTCAAGTTCTTCATGTTTAATAATTTTTCCCCCGTTGTTAAAACTAATGAACAGTCAAAGAACAAAGAACAAAGAAAATTACAGCACAGGAACAGGCCCTTCGGCCCTCCAAGCCTGCGCCAATCATGCTGCCCAATTTAACTAAAACCCCCTACCCTTCCGGGGACCATATCCCCCCATTCCCATCCTATTCATGTACTTCTCAAGACGCCCCGCAAAATTCACTACCGTATCCGCTTCCACTACCTCCCCCGGCAATGAGTTGCAGGCACCCATTATTCTCTGTGTAAAAAAATCTGCCTCGTACAACTCCTTTAAACCTTGTCCCTCGCACCTTAAACCTAGTAATTGACTCTTCCACCCTGGGAAAAAGCTTCTGACTATCCACTCTATCCATGCTCCTCATAATCTTGTAGACTTCTATCAGGTCGCCCCTTAACCTCCATCGTTCCAGTGAGAACAAACCAAGTCTCTCCAACCTCTCCTCATAGCTAATGCCCTCCATACCAGGCAACATCTGGTAAATCTTTTCTGTACCCTCTCCAAAGGCTCCACATCCTTCTGGTAGTGTAGCGACCAGAATTGAACACTATATTCCAAGTGCGACCTAACTAAGGTTCTATAAAGCTGCAACATGACTTGCCAATTTCTACACTCAATACCCCGACCGATGAAGGCAAGCATGCCATATGCCTTCTTGACTACCTTCTCCACCTGCATTGCCACTTTCAGTGACCTGTGTACCTGTACACCCAGATTTGTCCGGATTAAATTCCATCTGCCATCTCTCTGCCCAAGTCTCCAACTGATCTATATCCTGTGGCTCTGTTCCTCCACATGTTGTAAAAGAAGTAAATGTTATGGTCTTCTGAGCCAGGATTCCATTCTGGAATCTACCTGTCCAGTTATATCATCAACTGAGATTGTAACACCACTTGCACTGTTTCTCTACAGGTTCCCATAGAATTCCTACAGTGCATAAGGAGGCCATTCAGCCCATCAAGTCTGCACTGACTCTCCGAAAGAGCATCTTACCCAGGCTTTCCCCCCGCCCTAACCCTACACATTTACTATGGCTAATCCACCTAACCTACACATCTCTGGACTGTAGGAAGAAACTGGAGCACCCGGAGGAAACTCACGCAGACACAGAGAGAATGTTCAAACTCCACATAGACAGTGACTCAAGGTCGGTCCCTGGCTCTGTGAGGCAGCAGTGCTAACCACTGTGCCACTGTGCCACTGTGTCACTGGTTTACTGCCAATCACCACATCACCCGCAATACCAAGGAATTTCAGCACTGTGTACCCAACTCACTTGGACTGGCACAGACACAACAACATTTGAGGAGTTCAATGCAACTTAGTTGGCATCCCTACCACTGGATTCAAAATTCCCCCCACTCCACCAGTGCGGCACTGTACAGCAGCATGCAGCATGCAGAGAGGCAACTTGGTAACCTCTCAGCACTGGCATTCTTTTTTTTGTTCATTCATCAGACATGGGTGTTGCAGCTGGTCATCCCTAGTTGCTTTTAAAAGGTGCTGGTGAGCTGCCTTCTTGAAACGCTGCAGTCCATGTGCTGTGGGTTGACCCACAATGTCGTTAGGGAAGGAATTCCAGGATTTTGACCCAGCGACTGTGAAGGAACGGCGATATATTTCCAAGTCAGGATGGTGAGTGGCTTGGAGGGGAACTTGCAGGTGGTGGTGTTCCCATTTATCTGCTGCCCTTGCCCTTCTAGATGGAAGTGGTCATGGGTTTGAAAGGTGCTGTCTAAGGACCTTTGGTGAATTGCTACAGTACGTTTTGTAGATAGTACACACTGCTGCAACTGAGCGTCGGTGGTGGAGGGATTGAATGTTTGTAGATATGGTGCCAATCAAGCGGGCTGCTTTGTCCTGGATGGTGTCAAGCTTCTTGAGTGTTGTTGAAGCTGCACCCATCCAGGCAAGTGGGGAATATTCCATCACATTCCTGACTTGAGCCTTGTAGATGGTGGATAGGCTCTGGGGTGTCAGGAGGTGAGTTACTCGCCGCAGTATTCCTAGCGTCTAACCTGCTCTTGTAGCCACTGTGTTTATGTGGTGAGTCCAGTTGAGTTTCTGGTCAATGGTAGTCCCAAGGATGTTGACAGTGGGGGATTCAGTGATGGTTACACCATTGAATGTCAAGGGGCGGTGGTTAGAGTGTCTCTTATTGGTGATGGTCATTGCCTGGCATTTGTGTGGCGTGAATGTTACTTGCCACTTGTCAGTCCAAGCCTGAATATTGTCCAGATCTTGTTGCATTTGAACATGGACTGCTTCAGTACCTGAGGAGTCACGAATGGAGCTGAACATTGTGCAATCATCGGCGAACATCCCCACTTCTGACCTTATGATAGAGGGAAGGTCATTGATGAAGCAGCTGAAGATTGTTGGGCCTAGGACACTAGCCTGAGGGACTCCTGCAGAGATGTCCTGGAGCTGAGATGACTGAGCCTCCACAACCACAACCATTTTCCTATGAACCAGGTATGACTTCAACCAGCGGAGAGTTTGCCCCCTATACCCATTGATTCCAGTTTTGCTAGGGCTCCTTGATGCCACACTCAGTCGAATGCAGTCTTGGTGTCAAGGGCTGTCACTCTCACCTCACCTCTGGAATTCAGCTCTTTTGTCTATGTTTGAACCAAGGCTGTAATGAGGTCAGGAGCTGAGTGACCCTGGCGAAACCCAAACTGGGCGTCACTGAGTAGGTTATTGCTGAGCAGGTGCTTGGTAGCACTGTTGATAACCCCTTCCATCACTTTACTGATGATTGAGAGTAGACTGGTTGGGTGGTAATTGGCCGGGTTGGATTTGTTCTGCTTTTTGTGTACAGGACATACCTGGGCAATTTTCCACATTATTGGGTAGCTGCCAGTGTTGTAACTGTACTGGAAGAGCTTGGCGAGGGGGGCGGCAAGTTCTGGAGCACAAGTCTTCAGTATTATTGCCGGAATGTTATCAGGGCCCATTGCCTTTGCAGTATCCAGTGCCTCCGACTGTTTCTTGATGTCTTGGGGAGTAAATCGAATTGGCTGGAGATTGGCATCTGAGATGCTGGGGACCACTGGAGGAGGCTGAGATGGATCATCCACTTGACACTTCTGGCTGAAGATTGCTGCGAATACTTCAGCCTTGTCTTTTGCACTGATGTGCTGGGCTCCTCCATCATTGAGGATTGGGATATTTGTGGAGCCTCCTCCAGTGAGTTGTTTAATTGTCCACCACCATCTCGATTGGATGTGGAAGGACTGCAGATCTTAGACCTGATCGGTTGGTTGTGGGATTACTTAGCTGTCTATCACTTGCTGTTTTTGCCATTTGGCATTCAAGTTGTTCTGTTTGGTAGCTTCACCAGGTTGATACCTCATGTTTAGGTGTGCCTGGTGCTGCTCCTGGCATGCCCTCCTGCACTTTCCATTGAACCAGGGTTGATCCCCAGCTTGATGGTGATAGTTGAGTGGGGGATATGCCGGGTCATGAGGTTGCAGATTGTGCTGGAGTACAATTCCGCTGCTGTCGATGTCCCACAGTGCCTCATTGATGCCCAGTCTTGAGTTGCTAGATCTGTCCGTAGTCTGTCCCATTTAGCACGGTGATACTGCCACACAACACGATGGAGGTTATTCTCAATGTGAAGGCGGGACTTTGTCTCCACAAGGACTGTGCAGTGGTCACTCTTATCGATACTGTCATAGACAGATGCATCTGCAGCTGGCAGATTGGTAAGGATGAGGTCAAGTATGTTATTTTCTCTTGTTGGTTCCTTCACCACCTGCTGCAGACCCAGTCTAACAGTTATATCCTTTAGGACCCGACCAGCTCGATCAGTCGTGCTGCTGCCGAGCCACTCTTGGTGGTGGACGTTGAAATCCCCCACCCAGAGTACATTCTACACCCTTACCACCCTCAGTGCTTCCGCCAAATGTTGTTCAACAAGGAGGAATACTGATTCATCAGCCGAAGGAGGACAGTACGTGGTAACCAGTAAGAGGTTTCCTTGCCAATGTTTAACCTGAAACCATGAGACTTCATGGGGTCCGGAGTCAATGTTAAGGATTCCCTCCTGACTGTATACCACTGTGCCACCACCCCTGCTGGATCTGTCCTGCCCGTAAGACAGGACATATCCAGGGATGGTAATGGTGGTGTCTGGGGTGTTATTTGTAACGTATGATTCTGTGAGAATGACTATGTCAGGCTGTTGCTTGACCAGTCGATGAGACAGCTCTCCCAATTTTATCACTAGCCCCCAGATGTTAGTAAGGAGGATTTTGCAGGGTTGACAGGGCTGTTTGTTTTGCCGTTGTCTTTTCCGGTTTCATTTCTTTGAGACTTTGTAGCAATTGGTACAACTGAGTGGCTTCCTAGGCCATTTCAGAGGGCAGTTGAGAGTCAACCACATTGCAGTGGCTCTGGAGTCACATGTCGGCCATACCAGGTAAGGACAGCAGATTTCCTTCCCTAAAGGACATTAGTGAACCAGATGGGTTTTTTCTGACAATCGACAATGGTTTCATGGTCATCAGTAGACTCTTAATTCCAGATATTTTTATTGAATTCAAATTCCACCATCTGCCGTGGCAGGATTCGAACCCGGGTCCCCAGAACATTGTCTGGGTTTCTGGATTAATAGATGATTCCTACCAGAGGGAATTGGCAAGAAAAGTAATGTGCATCTTCATCACAGAGAGTATTAACAAAAGTCATCTGGAGTTTGTGGCAGGTTTGTGTCCACTGAGGGCAGGTCCAATATGGAAGTTCATTAGGTTATATCAGGTCTACAGCACCGAAACAGGCCACTTGGCCCAACTAGTCCGTACTAGTGTTTATGCTCCACATAAGGCTCCTCCCACCCCTCTTCATTTAATCCTGTCTGTATATCCTTGCTTACTTTCTCTCTTGTGTATTTATCTAGTTTCCTTTTTCTTTTGAATTTACGATTGGATTTATTAATGACTCTCTCATATTTATGGCCCATAGTTTTGGACTCATAAGTGAAAGTAAAGTAAAGTTTATTTATTAGTCACAAGTAGGCTTACATTCACACTGTAATGAAGTTACAGTGAAAATCCCCTAGTCATCACATTCCGGCGCCTGTTCAGGTACACTGAGGGAGAATTTAGAACGGCCAATCCACCTAACCTGCACATCTTTGGACTGTGGGAAGAAACCGGAGCACCCGGAGGAAACCCACGTAGACACAGGGAGAACGTGCAGACTCCGCACAGCCAGTGAACCAAGCCAGGAATCGATGTCTGGCGCTGTGAGGCAGCAGTGCTAACCACTTTGCCACCATGCTGTCCCCTGGTTTGATAGGGTAGAAAACATCTACCCTATCAAACCAAGAACACAAGTTATCAGAGAAGGAGTGGACCATATGGCCCACTGAGCCTGCTCTGCCATTCAATACCATCATGGCTGATTTTGGGATTCAACTCCACTTTCCTGCCTGCTCCACATATCCCTTCATTCCCGGAGAGACTAAAAATGTCTATCCCAACCTTAAATATATTCAAAGATGGACCATCCACAACCCTCTGGGTAGAGAATTCCAAAGATTCACAACCTTTTGAGTAAAGTAATTTTTCCCCATCTCAGTCCAAAATGATCGCCCCTTATCCAGAGATTGTGCCCTCGTGTTTACGATTCCCTGTCTAACAGAAACAATCTCTCAGTGTCCACCCTTTCAAGCCCCTTTTGAGCCCAATTTACTCAGACTCTGATCAGAGGACGACCCCTCATCACAGGGACCAATTTAGTGAACCTTTACTGTACTTCCAATACAAGTATACCCCTGTGGTGTTTTAACAACACCAGGTTAAAGTCCAACAGGTTTATTTGGTAGCAAGTACCATTAGCTTTCGGAGCGCTGCTCCTTCGTCAGATGGAGTGGAAATGTGCTCTCAAACAGGGCACAGAGACGCAAAATCAAATTACAGAATACTGATTAGAATGCGAATCCCTACAGCCAACCAGATCTTAAAGATACAGACAATGTGGGTGGAGGGAGCATTAAGCACAGGTTAAAGAGATGTGTATTGTCTGGAGACAATACACATCTCTTCAACAAATAAACCTGTTGGACTTTAACCTGGTGTTGTTAAAACTCTTATTGTGTTCACCCCAGTCCAACGCCGGCATCTCCACATCGAGACCAAAACTGAACACAGTATTCCAGATGTGATCTCTGTACAATTGTAGCATGTGTTCTTTATTCTTGTACTTCAATCCCTTACAGTGAAGACCAACTGCCATTTACCTCCCTAATTGTTTGCTGTCCCTACATGTTAACTTTCTGCATGTCCTGTAAGAGCTCACCCAAGTCTCGTTGAACATTGACATTGACTTTTAGGATTTTAGAGACCTCTATCAGGTCTCTCCTCAGCCTTCCCTTTTACCCAGAAAAGATTCCTGGTCTGTTCAACCTTTCCTTTAAGTATAACCTCTCACTTCTGATTTCACCAGGCTTGTGAATTTCCCCCCCACCTTTTCAGTGTAGCTCTATCCTTTTTAAAAGATGGAGACCAGAATTATGCACAATATTCCAGATATTGTCTAACTAAGCTTTGATCTACATTTAGCTATCATGAGCAGGAAGTCAAGAGCGGTTCCACTGCAGCATGACATTAAGTTCAACCGAGACCGTAGGTGGTTGAGTAGCGCTAAAATTGTCCAGATTACTATCTTCACAATGGCCACATGTAAGAGAAGATTCTCCCGGGGAAAATTGCAGACAAATGGAAAGAAGCCTAAAAGCTCTCAGGATAATGATGCTACAGTAAATGGCACAATTCCACCGCATAAACAGCAGGCGTTCATACACACTTTCTGTTTCTCCATCTATGATGGGTGTGTTGAGAAACTGTGTCAGCGTTTTCAGAACACAAGGCCCATACCAACAATTTCTGGGGGTGCTATTTAAATCTAAACAAGGCAGCATGATGCCTCAAACAAGAAGAAAAGTTAAAAAAAAACTTTGCTGTTATATCACAGCTTTCTTCATGTTAGGACATCCCAAACTGTTTTACAGTGCAGTAACTGTTGCAATGTAAGAAACTCGATGGGCAATTTGTAGAATTCCCCTCCAAAGATTTTAGCATAAGATTCCAGGCTGACACTCCCAGTGCAGTGCTGAGTGGGTGCTGCCCTGTCTTCAGATGTTAGGGTCCCGGGGACCAGAATCCCAAATTACATGAGGAAGCCAGTTTAGACACCAACAATTCTTCTATTTTGGCATAAATGTGAGGAAAGAATACTTCTTTCCAGGAATGATTCCACTGACAAATTAGGGATTTCTTATAGTGAAACAAACTTTATTTAATAAGTTTAAATATAACTCTATCAAATGAAGCAGCTTAACTATTAACAGTTGGATAATATTTAAAAATGAAAGGAACTTGACTTTCAAGCTTATGACTGTTCCAGTTCCAAATAAGCCCCATTCATGCATAAAGAAATACAGTTAGAAAACCCAGGCATACTTGCTTTAACATTTGTCAACAGCCTTGGAGCTTTCAGAGAGAGATAGAGTTCCAGAAGCCTTCAAAATCCTTCCAACTTTAACCAGGCTTCAGCTGCAAACTCACAGCTTTCTGCAAAAACTTTTCCTTTCTGCTACAGACTCAGGACTGCGCACAAACCACATCATTGTATGACCCTGTCAATCACTCTAATCAAAAATCCTAGGCGAACTTAAGTAAACAAAATTCCATTAACTCTACTTAACATAACCACTTGCAAGCCAAAATGAGTAATTATCCTTCTCTCCCAGAGTCTGAGTTGTGTTCCCGCCAGATATTTTGATTGTGGCTGATCATCAAATTCCATATCCTGATACGCCTTCTCCCCATATCCCTTGATCCCTTCAGCCCCAAAAGCGATATATAATTTCTTGGTTGAAATCAGACAATGTTTTGACCTCAACTACTTCCTGTGGTAGTGAATGCCACACATTCACCACTCTCTGGGTGAAGAAAGTTCTCCTCTCCTCAGTTCTAAAAGGTTTACCTCTTATCCTCAAACTATGACCCCCAGTTCAGGACTCTCCCACCATCGGGAACATTCTTTCTGAATCTACCCTGTCTAACCCTGTTAGAATTTTATAAGTTTCTATAAGATCCCCTCTCACTCTTCTAAACTCCAGTGAACATAATCCTAAACGATTTAGTCTCTCCTCATGTGACAGACCTGCCATCCCAGGGATCAGCCTGGTAAACCTTGGCTGCGCTCCCTCTATAGCAAGGACATCCTTCCTCAGATAAGGACACCAAAACTGGACACAATACTCCAGGTGTGGCCTCATCAGTATCTTATACAATTGCAGCCAAGCATCCCAATTCCTATGTTCAACTCCAGTGAATATAATCCCAACAATTTAGTCTCTTAGTGCGCAGTATAGTGTTTGCACTGAGGATTTAATGATGCAATATCAAAATAGAGAATTAAATTCACCAGAAAATCAATTTGCAAACCTTGAACACATGATGTTTCAATTACATTTCACATCAAAGACATAGAATAAGGGAAGATATATTGATCATTGCTGCAGAGAGATATCAGTACTCAGGTTGCAGTATTTTTAAGCCAATGTCTCTCAGGGATGTACATGTCCATTGACTGGAATCCATCATACTCCTCCTCAGGACTCCTTTCCCAGGAGTCAAAGGAAATTTGGCACCTCCGCTACAACTCTCACGAACTTTTACAGTTGTACCATAGAAATAATTCTTTCTGGTTATATCACAGCTTGGTATGACTCCTGCTCTGCCCAAGACCGCAAGAAACTACAA
The DNA here is from genome assembly GCF_964213995.1 of Mustelus asterias. Classification (NCBI taxonomy): domain Eukaryota; kingdom Metazoa; phylum Chordata; class Chondrichthyes; order Carcharhiniformes; family Triakidae; genus Mustelus; species Mustelus asterias. The sequence goes on from NC_135806.1 coordinate 139,132,308, forward strand.
ACCTTCGTGAACAAAAGTCAGTCCATCACGCAAACCAGCCTCCCGTCCATTGACTCTATCTCAGTAAAAGCAGCCAGCATAATCAAGGACACCAGGCACTCCAGACATACTCCCTTCCAGCTTCATAATCAAGGGCCCCACGCATCCCGGATATTCTCTCTTCAACCTTCTTCCGTCGGGAAAAAGATACAAAAGTCTGACGTCATGTACCAACCGACTGCTGCTGTCAGAATTTTGAATGGGCCTGCTATATATTTAGTTGATCTTCCTAGAATGGAGGGTTATAGGTAGGCCTAGAAGGTAGGGATATGTTCAGCACAACTTGAGGGGCCAAAGGGCCTGTTTTGTGCTGTAGTTTTTCTATGTTTCTATATACTAGTCCCTTTAGCATAAAGCTGAATTTTTAAACATTCCCCTTAAACCCAGAAAACAATATATATGTATATTTATCTCAATTGCACTGTTATCATTACACAGATGAGATAGTAAACGGAGAACCAGTCTACTCTCTGACATGCACTCAAAATAAATCATAACTGTATTTCAAAGAAAAACTGGTGATTTCTCCCTGGTGTCCTGACCAATAGTTATCCTCGACATCACTAAAAGAAAGTTTGATTATGTGGTCATTACCACATTGGTGTTTGTGGCAGTTGGTGTGCAAAAATACCTCGGGTATCTCGCCATCAGACAAGTTCTTTCCTTGCTTCTCTCAACTTTCTTGCGCATAAATACCTGAAGCCACTTTCCCTCAACTTCCTTCATTCGACTCTCCGCCTTTGTTTCACCTGTTATATGGAACTTTTAGCTGCCTAATTTGCTGGATTTTTTGTACCTGCCCTTATAATGGCCTGTTGGTAGTTGCAATGCTGCACTGCCCAAGCCTGAGCAAGTTAGCCTTGCACCAGACAAGGGCCTGATTCCATTCAGGGGCTTTATCATGAAAATGTCTTGTTCTGCACATTTTGTAAACTTGCTGATTGAAAACCTTCCCTGAGTGTTTTAAAGCTTTATCCGCTTTTTGCGGCCCGGGAGCGATGTGGCAGGGGAGCGTTTTTCAATTTTTTTGACTGTGCAGGCGCAGTTGAAGGCTCCAATCGAAGCTGCAGCATTTCGGGCGCAATAAGCCCCGCCCACAGCGCAATTCAGATTTGCGACTTTTTTTTCAGGCTGAGTGCGTGTGTGGGCGCCTGAGAGCAGGGTTTACAACTCAGACCTGAATCACACCCGGATTCAGCACTTCGAATCAAAATGGTAAAATGGGGCCCGAAGGGTCAAATTCTCATTAAAAACTGGAGTAAATTCCGCTGTACTTTATCAGCAGGATTTTCAAAATGAATCTCCCACACTGCACTGCAGAGTGCACTAGCGTGAATCTCATTAAAAAGCTGGGGGTGGGGCCTATTCCCGCTGGAGAGGCCGGCAGCATAGCGCTGAGCGGGCCATTGCGTATGGGCCGATCTGTCAGCACCGAGATCGGTGCATGTGCAGTAGCCTCGCGCTGCCGGCCTCCCGGTCATTGGCCAGCCCTGCGACTCTGCAGCATTGGACATGCGAACCCCCGCCACACCCCGGTCGTTGGCCTCTTCAGACATGTCCGGGCAAGCCCCGACCACCCCATCCCGGCCTGCCAGAATCTTCCCTCCCCCGTCGGCAGTCCTGATCCCCCAGTCCACTCTCCACTGGCAGTTCCGGCACCGTTCCCCCGCAGTCCCGATCACCCCCGCAGCCCTAAGGCTCCCGGCAGGCCAACCCTCCCCCAAACCCAATGGACAGCCCCGATCGCTCCCTCCCTCCCTCTGTCACTCCCAGAGATCCCGCCTCCCATAGGCCTCGCCCCTGCACGGGCCCCGCCCCCTTGGCATTGCCCAATGCCCAGTGGGCAGTGCCAAGGTGCCCCCTGTGCATTGCCTCTTTGCCCTTTGGGCAGAGCCACGGGTCCAGGCTGGCACTGCCAAACTTGCAATGCTCAGGGGGCACCCCCATCCTTACCCCCGACCTGCTGGGGGACCATCATGGCCCCCTTCACTCTAGCAGGGTTGGGCCACCAGTTCCCCACTAGTGGGGAGCTATTGTAAACCCTGTTGGATTAGAACATAAGAACATAAGAAATAGGAGCAGGAGTAGGCCATCTAGCCCCTCGAGCCTGCCCCGCCATTCAATAAGATCATGGCTGATCTGACGTGGATCAGTACCACTTACCCGCCTGATCCCCATAGCCCTTAATTCCCTTACCGATCAGGAATCCATCCACCCGCGCTTTAAACATATTCAGCGAGGTAGCCTCCACCACCTCAGTGGGCAGAGAATTCCAGAGATTCACCACCCTCTGGGAGAAGAAGTTCCTCCTCAACTCTGTCTTAAACCGACCCCCCTTTATTTTGAGGCTGTGTCCTCTAGTTTTAACTTCCTTACTAAGTGGAAAGAATCTCTCCGCCTCCACCCTATCCAGCCCCCGCATTATCTTATAAGTCTCCATAAGATCCCCCCTCATCCTTCTAAACTCCAACGAGTACAAACCCAATCTCCTCAGCCTCTCCTCATAATCCAAACCCCTCATCTCCGGTATCAACCTGGTGAACCTTCTCTGCACTCCCTCCAATGCCAATATATCCTTCCTCATATAAGGGGACCAATACTGCACACAGTATTCCAGCTGCGGCCTCACCAATGCCCTGTACAGGTGCATCAAGACATCCCTGCTTTTATATTCTATCCCCCTCGCGATATAGGCCAACATCCCATTTGCCTTCTTGATCACCTGTTGTACCTGCAGACTGGGCTTTTGCATCTCATGCACAAGGACCCCCAGGTCCCTTTGCACGGTAGCATGTTTTAATTTGTTTCCATTGAGATAGTAATCCCATTTGTTATTATTTCCTCCAAAGTGTATAACCTCGCATTTCTCAACGTTATACTCCATTTGCCATATCCTCGCCCACTCACTCAGCCTGTCCAAATCTCTCTGCAGATCTTCTCCGTCCTCCACACGATTCACTTTTCCACTTATCTTTGTGTCGTCTGCAAACTTCGTTACCCTACACTCCGTCCCCTCCTCCAAATCATCTATATAAATGGTAAATAGTTGCGGCCCGAGTACCGATCCCTGCGGCACGCCACTAGTTACCTTCCTCCAACCGGAAAAACACCCATTTATTCCGACTCTTTGCTTCCTGTCGGATAGCCAGTCCCCAATCCACTTTAACACACTACCCCCAACTCCATGTGCCCTAATCTTCTTCAGCAGCCTTTTATGGGGCACCTTATCAAACGCCTTTTGGAAATCCAAAAACACCGCATCCACCGGTTCTCCTCCATCAACCGCCCTAGTCACATCTTCATAAAAATCCAACATGTTCGTCAAGCACGACTTTCCCCTCATGAATCCATGCTGCGTCTGATTGATCGAACCATTTCTATCCAGATTGAAACACTCCTGGCGGGAGAAGAGGTTAGCGGGTCCGGAGACTTCAGTCCTAGGCCCGCTAATGGTGCATAAATCTTCATTTAGAGTCATAGAGGTTTACAGCATGGAAACAGGCCCTTCGGCCCAAATTGTCCATGCCGCCGCCCTTTGTTAAAACCCCTAAGCTAATCCCAATTGCCCGCATTTGGCCCATATCCCTCTATACCCATCGTACCCATGTAACTATCTAAAAGCTTTTTAAAAGACAAAATTGTACCCGCCTCTACTACTACCTCCAGACACTCACCACCCTCTGTGTGAAAGAATTGCCCCTCTGGTCACTTTTGTATATCTCCCCTCTCACGTTAGGAACAAAAGGGTTGTTAGGGAAAAAATCGGACCTATCAGGGACAAAAGTGGGGACTTATGCTTGGAGCCCAAAGAAGTAGGGGAGATCCTAAATGAATACTTTGCGTCGGTATTCACAAAGGAGAGGGATGTGTTGACTGGGAGTGTCTCGGAGGGGAGTGTTGAACCGTTGGAGAAAATCTCCATTACAAAGGAGGAAGTGTTAGGTTTGTTAGAGAATATAAAGACTGACAAATCCCCAGGGCCTGATGGAATCTATCCAAGGCTGCTCAGGGAGACGAGAGGTGAAATCGTTGGGCCTCTGACGCAAATCTTTGTCTCGTCACTGGACACAGGTGAGGTCCCAGAGGATTGGAGGATAGCCAATGTGGTCCCGTTATTTAAGAAGGGTAGGAAGGATAACCCGGGTAATTATAGGCCGGTGAGCTTGACGTCCGTGGTGGGGAAGTTGTTGGAGAAGATTCTTAGAGATAGGATGTATGCGCATTTAGAAAGGAATAAACTCATTAACGATAGTCAACATGGTTTTGTGAGAGGGAGGTCATGCCTCACTAACCTGGTGGTGTTTTTTGAAGAAGTGACCAAAATGGTTGACGAAGGAAGGGCCGTGGATGTTGTCTATATGGACTTTAGTAAAGCGTTTGACAAAGTCCCTCATGGTAGGCTAGTGAAAAAGGTTGGATCCCATGGGATAAAGGGGGAGGTGGCTAGATGGGTGGAGAACTGGCTTGGTGATAGAAGACAGAGGGTGGTAGTGGAAGGGTCTTTTTCCGGCTGGAGGCCTGTGACTAGTGGTGTACCGCAGGGCTCTGTATTGGGACCTCTGCTGTTTGTGATTTATATAAACGATCTGGAAGAAGGAGTAACTGGGGTGATCAGTAAGTTTGCGGACGACACAAAACTGGCAGGACTTGCAGATAGTGAGGAACATTGTCAGAGGCTACAGAAGGATATAGATAGGCTGGAAATTTGGGCAAAGAAATGGCAGATGGAGTTCAATCCTGATAAATGCGAAGTGATGCATTTTGGTGGGAATAATGTAGGGAGGAGCTACACGATAAATGGAAGAACCATAAAGGGTGTAGAGACGCAGAGGGACCTGGGTGTGCAAGTCCACAGATCTTTGAAGGTGACGTCACAGGTGGAGAAGGTGGTGAAGAAGGCATATGGCATGCTTGCCTTTATAGGACGGGGCATAGAGTATAAGAGTTGGGGTCTGATGTTGCAGATGAATAGAACATTGGTTCGGCCGCATTTGGAATACTGCGTCCAGTTCTGGTCGCCACACTACCAGAAGGACGTGGAGGCTTTGGAGAGAGTACAGAGGAGGTTTACCAGGATGTTGCCTGGTATGGAGGGACTTGGTTATGAGGAGAGATTGGGGAAACTGGGGTTGTTCTCCTTGGAAAGACGGAGGATGAGGGGAGACTTAATAGAGGTGTATAAAATTATGAAAGGCATAGATAGGGTGAACGGTGGGAAGCTTTTCCCCGGGTCGGTGGTGACGTTCACGAGGGGTCATAGGTTCAAGGTGAAGGGGGGGAGGTTTAACACAGATATCAGAAGGACATATTTCACACAGAGGGTCGTGGGGGCCTGGAATGTGTTGCCGGGCAAGGTGGTGGAGGCGGACACACTGGGAACGTTTAAGACTTATCTAGACAGTTATATGAACGGAGTGGGAATGGAGGGATACAAAAGAGTGGTCTAGTTTGGACCAGGGAGCGGCGCCGGCTAATTGTTCCTTGTTTCTCGTTTCAAGGCTTCATTCTATGATCATCTTGCTGGTGCCAGTACAGAGCAAGACTGCGGATAGTTGGGAACCTGTCTCGGGGGCAGGGAATTCATATGGTGTTCGTGGAAGTGGAAATGACTAGGGTTGGGAAGCATTTTCCGATCGGGGCCATTGTGATCTCCTGGACTCGTTTCGATCGCCTCAGGGGGTCGGAGAGGAATTTCCCAGATTTCTTTTCCCCATATTGGCCCTGGGGTTTTTCACTCTGGGTTTTCGCCTCTCCCTGGAGATCACATGGTCTGGAATGGGGGGGTGGGGGTGAGTTAATAGGTTGTAATGAACAAAGCATCGTAGCTGTGAGAGACAGCTCGGTGGATAGGATATTGGTATGTAGATAGGCTGGAAAATTGGGCGGGGATCCTGGATTCAGGATTCAATCCTGGACCGGGGAGCGGCGCGGGCTTGGAGGGCCGAAGGGCCTGTTCCTGTGCTGTATTGTTCTTTGTTCTTTGTTCACCTTAAACCTATGCCCTCTAGTTTTAGACTCCCCTACCTTTGGGAAAAGATATTGACTATCTAGCTGATCTGTGCCCCTCATTATTTCATCGACCTCTATAAGATCACCCCTCAGCCTCCTACGCTCCAAAGAAAAAAGTCCCAGTCTATCCAGCCTCTCCTTATAACTCAATCCATCAAGTTCCGGTAGCATCCTAGTAAATCTTTTCTGTACTCTTTCTAGTTTAATAATATCCTTTCTATAATAGGGTGACCAGAATTGCACTCAGTATTCCAAGTGTGGCCTTACCAATGTCTTGTACAACTTCAACAAGACGTCCCAACTCTTGTATTCAATGTTCTGACTGATGAAACCAAGCATGCCGGATGCTTTCTTCACCACTCTGTCCACCTGTGACTCCACTTTCAAGGAGCTATGATCATGTACCCCTAGATCTCTTTGTTCTGTCACTCTCCTTAACGCCCTACCATTAACTGAGTAAGTCCTGCCCTGGTTCAATCTACCAAAATGCATCACCTCACATTTGTCTAAATTAAACTCCATCTGCCATTCGTCAGCCCACTGGCCCAATTGATCAAGATCCCGTTGCAATTGGAGATAACTTTCTTCATTGTCCACTATGCCACCAATCTTGGTATCATCTGCAAACTTACTAACCATGCTTCCTATATTCTCATCCAAATCATTAATATAAATGGCAAATAACAGTGGACCCAGCACTGATCCCTGAGGCACACTGTTGGTCCCAGGCCTCCAGTCTGAAAAACAACCCTCTACAACCACACTGAAGCCAATTTTGTATCCATTTAGATACCTTACCCTGGATCCCGTGAGCTTTAACCTTATGCAACAACCTACCATGTGGTACCTTGTCAAAGGCCTTGCTAAAGTCCATGTAAACAACATCAACTGCACTGCCCTCATCTACGTTCTGGGTACCCCTTCAAAAAACTCAATCAAAAATTTGTGAGACATGATTTTCCACTCACAAAGCCATGCTGACTGTCTCTAATCAGTCCTTGCGTCTCTAAATGCCTATAGATCCTGTCTCTCAAAATACCTTCCAACAACTTACCCACCATAGATGTGAGGCTCACTGGCCTGTAGTTCCCAGGCTTTTCCCTGCAGCCCTTTTTAAACAAAGGCACAACATTTGCCACTCTCCAATCTTCAGGCGCCTCACCCGTGACTATCGATGATTCAAATATCTCGGCTCGAGGACCCACAATTTCCTCCCCAGCCTCCCATAATGTCCTGGGATACACTTCATCAGGTCCCGGGGATTTATCATTTAAATATTTTATGCAGCTCCACTCCGATTTCTGGCGCAGAGCTGATGACGCCGGAATTCCGGCGGCCGGAGACACGCAGAGGCCGTGGCGCCCAGCGGGAATCCGTCTACCTGGCCTCTGCTGGAGTCTCCCGGTCCGCTTTCCTGGGAGAATTGCTCCCATACTGTTCCCAGCGTAGAAACATGTGCCAAGCTGCTTCGCAGAATCAGGAGCAAAGAGGAATAAGGCAGTTTGGCAAACACAGCCCTGAGAAATTTGCGTAACTTGTTTCATTTTGATTCTGATGTTAGCCTGTGCTAAGAGATATTCATTGGGTGACAGCACTGTCTGAAAATAACATTATGCTTGCTGGCTAAACTGTGAATTCAGGCCTTTTAAATCATTCGTTGAGATAGGTTTATAGATGAGGTTTCAGTGGCAAAAATAGTAAAGTAAGGAAAATAACTATCACTTTAAAGTTTTTAAAAGGTTAAAGTCTTATACCACATTGCAAAGGGAAAAGTGTTGAGTATATTTTTTGGAATCTATTGCAGTGCACATCATGATACTTTGTTGGACTGAAACACTTAATATCCAAAACTGGACATCATCTGAATCAAAGATTGGCCAACATTCACAAGCATGAAAAATACTCACCAAATAAATTTTGACAACTGCCGCTCCTGGTATACACAAAACAGCAAGTTGGATTATTTAAGTGCCAAACTGAGGGAACTCAGGATAAAGGAACATGCCAAGTGGTTGTCCACATAACCAGAGCATGAGTGAATGTGGCAGGATGATGAGTGCAGCCTCTGAAGGGCCATGCTGACAGAGAGCTGTGAAGTTGTAAAACTGAACCCCTGACTTGAGTTTCTGATGTGGGTACAAAATATGTCACAATAATTTTTGTAGGCTCAAAGATGTGTGGGTTAGATGGATTAGCCATGGTAGATGTGTGGGGTTACAGGGTAGGGTGGGGAGAGGGTCGGAGTTGATCTGGGCAAGAAAAACCAGTCTGTGATAGGAAGGGACAGAGCAGGCAAACAAAGGAATGCACTAACAAATCGGGTCCAGGTAGGAAAGACTAACATAAAGACACTTTACCTGAATGCACGTAGCATTCGAAACAAAGTGAATGAGTTGACGGCACAAATTAGTACATATGGGTATGATCTAGTGGCCATTACAGAGACGTGGTTGCAGGGTGACCAGGACTGGGAACTAAATATCCACGGGTATCAGACAATTCGGAAGGATAGACAGGAAGGAAAAGGAGGTGGGGTAGCTCTGTTAATTAAGGATAACATCAGGGCGGTAGTGAGAGACGATATAGGCTCTAAGGAGCAAAATGTGGAATCAATGTGGGTGGAGATAAGGAATAGTAAGGGGAAAAAGTCACTGGTGGGCGTAGTCCATAGGCCCCCAAATAATAACTTTGAGGTGGGGCAGGCCATAAACAAACAGATAACAGATGCATGTAGAAATGGAACAGTAATAATCATGGGGGATTTTAACCTCCACATTGATTGGTCAACTCAAGTTGGACGCAGTGCACTTGAGGAAGAGTTCTTAGAATGCTGTCGCGATAGTTTCCTCGAATAGTATGTTACAGAACATACGAGGGAGCAAGCTATCCTGGATCTGGTCCTGTGTAATGAGGCAGGTAAAATAAATGATCTCCTTGTGAGCAATCCTCTTGGAATGAGTGATCACAATATGGTTGAATTTCTAATACATATGGAGGGTGAGAAAGTAGGGTCCCAAACCAGTGTCCTCTGCTTGAACAAGGGGGAATACAATAGGATGAGGGCAGAGTTGGCTAATGTAGACTGGGATCACAGAATAATTGGTGGGACAGTTGAGGAACAGTGGAGGATTTTTCTCAGTACTCAGGAAAAATATATTCCAGTGAAAAAGAAGGGATGTAAGAAAAGGGATAACCAGCCATGGATAGCTAAGGAGATAAAGGAAAGTATCAAATTAAAAACCAATGGATACAGAGTGGCCAAAATTAGTGGGGAACTAGAAGATTGGGAAGGCTTTGAAAAGCAACAAAGAACTACTAAGAAAGCAATAAAGAAAGGAAAGATAGAGTATGAAAGTAAACTAGCACAAAATATAAAAACTGATGGTAAGAGTTTTTACAAATATATAAAACGGAAAAGAGTGGCTAAAGTAAATGTTGGTCCCTTAGAAGATGAGAAGGGGGATTTAATAATGGGAAACGAGGAAATGGCTGAGGGCCTTAAACAAGGTTTTTGTGTCGGTCTTCACAGTGGAGGACACAAATAGCATACCAAAAATAGACGGTCATGGGACTATAGGGGGTGAAGACCTTAAAACGAGCACTATTACTAAAGAGGTAGTGCTGGGTAGGCTAATGGGACTAAAGGTAGACAAGTCCCCTGGTCCGGATGGAATGCATCCCAGGGTACGAAAAGAAACGGCAGAGGCAATAGCCAATGCATTAGTTGTAATTTATCAAAATTCACTGGACTCTGGGGAGGTGCCAGCTGATTGGAAAACAGCTAATGTAACGTCACTGTTTAAAAAAGGAGGCAGACAAAAGGCAGGTAATTACAGGCCAGTTAGCTTAACATCCGTAGTTGGGAAAATGCTGGAATCTATCATAAAGGAAGAAATAGCAGGACACCTGGAAAAGAATGGTTCAATCAAGCAGACGCAGCATGGATTCAGGAAGGGAAAGTCATGTTTGACTAATTTACTGGAGTTTTTTGAGGAGGTGACGAATGCGGTTGACAGGGGGGAACTGGTGGATGTATTGTATTTGGATTTCCAGAAGGCTTTCGATAAGGTGCCTCACAAAAGGTTACTGCAAAAGATAAACGTGCACGGAGTTGGGGGTAAAGTGTTAGTGTGGATTGAAGATTGGCTATCTAACAGAAAACAGAGAGTAGGTATAAATGGGTGCTTTTCTGGTTGGCAATCCGTGACTAGTGGCGTGCCGCAGGGATCGGTGCTGGGGCCTCAACTATTTACCATATACATAGATGATCTGGAGGAGGGGACCGAGTATAGGGTAACAAAGTTTGCGGATGACACAAATATGAGTGGGAAAGCAAATTGCGTGGAAGACACAGAGAGTCTGCAGAGAGATTTGGATAGGCTAAGTGAGTGGGCAAGGATCTGGCAGATGGAGTATAACGTTGGTAAGTGTGAGGTTATCCACTTTGGAAGGAATAATAGGAAAAGCGACTGTTATTTAAACGGTGAAAAATTACAACATGCTACTGTGCAGAGGGACCTGGGGGTCCTTGTGCATGAATCACAAAAACACAGTTTGCAGGCGCAGCAGGTGATCGAGAAGGCAAATGGAATGTTGGCCTTTATCGCGAGAGGGATGGAGTATAAAAGCAGGGAGGTCTTGCTGCAACTGTACAAGGTGCTGGTGAGGCCGCACCTAGAGTACCGTGTACAATTTTGGTCCCCTTATTTAAGAAAGGATGTATTGGCTTTGGAGGGGGTGCAGAGAAGGTTCACTAGGTTGATTCCAGAGATGAGGGGGTTGGCTTATGGGGAGAGATTGAGCAGACTGGGCCTGTACTCTTTGGAGTTTAGAAGGTTGAGGGGAGATCTTATAGAGACATATAAGATAATGAAGGGGCTAAACAGGGTAGAAACATCGAGATTGTTTCCACTTACAATGGAAACAAGAACTAGGGGGCATAGCCTCAAAATACGGGGGAGTCAATTTAGAACAGAGTTGAGGAGGAACTTCTTCTCCCAGAGGGTAGTGAATCTTTGGAATTCTCTGCCCAATTTAGAGGCTACCTCATTAAATGTGTTTGAGTCACAGATAAGTTTTTAACCAATAAGGGAATTAAGGGTTATGGGGAGCGGGCGGGCAAGTGGAACTGAACCCACTATCAGATCAGCCATGATCTTATTGAATGGCGGAGCAGGCTTGAGGGGCCAGATGGCCTACTCCTGCTTCTATTTCTTATGTTCTTGTAAGATACTCTGAGGAAAGTCAGGATGCTGCTACATTCTGATACTTTCCACAAGGAATAACCTGCTGAAACTCACATGCTGACATGTGAAGAAATGCTTCTTAAGCCTTTCATGGAAGGGCAATTGCAGTGGAACTTAAATCTTCAATAGAGCAGGGGAAGCTGGGTAGAATGACCTCAGGACATTTCAAAGCGTTTTACAACTAATTAGGTCCATTTTGAAGTGTAGTCACTGCTGTAATGTGTGAAACGTAGCCGCTAGCTTACACACAGCACCGTTGGGAGGAGACTTTTGAAAACCCGGGTCTAAATGAGCATGAAAGAGATTTAAGGGGAGAAAAGGCCCATGCTGTGACCTCAGAAGATCACATTGCTGAGAGCCCATTGTTCCAATTTGTCCTTTACTGTCCTGGTGGCTCTGTATGATACTCTACAGCTATGTTGCTCACAGAGCTGTGGGACTGTCCTTGGGGAACTTCAGAGCTGATTACTGTCGATTGTAATTCATGAGGTTGATATTATGCAGTTTCTATCTAATTGTCTTTGGGAGTTGGGGGAGAAATCTTAGTCGATGTAAAGGAGCATATTTCCATTCAGCTGTTCATTTCCCACATGTACAGATTGTAACAGGTTATAGAGTCAAAGGCAAGAATTTTGGGGCTGTTCCTGTGGGTGGGATCTTCTAGTCCAGCCAACGGTGAACCCCTGCCACGGGTTTCCCAGTGGAGGGATATAATGGGAAAACCCCATTGACAGCGGCGGGACCGGAAAATCCCGCCAAATGGTGAGCTGCCTCCACTGCCATGAAACACGTCACAGGGCGTGTGGAAAATCCCACCTGAAGAATCAGTTACAGCACAGAAGGCCCATCAAGTCACTCTGTTCCTGCAAACTTATTGCCTTCAACTGACCGCCCAGTTTCCTTTTGAAATCATTGATCATCTCTGCTACCACCACTCTGATAGACAGCAAGTCCCAGGTCATAATCACTCACTTCACAATCTTCCTCAGAATCCCTCATGCAAGCCTTGCTCAAATCCTTTAAATGATTTCCCTCTTCCTTGTACAATCAGCTAATGGGAACAGCTTTCCTTTGTCTACTTTATCCAAACATGTCATGGGGAGGGGGACTTAGGGTCATAGAGGTTTACAGCATGGAAACAGGCCCTTCGGCCCAACTTGTCCATGCCGCCCTTTTTTTAAAAAACCCCTAAGCTAATCCCAATTACCCGCATTTGGCCCATATCCCTCTATACTCATCGTACCCATGTAACTATCTAAAATTGTACCCGCCTCTACTACTGCCTCTGGCAGCTTGTTCCAGACACTCACCACCCTCTGTGTGAAAAAATTGCCCCTCTGGACACTTTTGTGTCTCTTCCCTCTCACCTTAAACCTATGCCCTCTAGTTTTAGACTCCCCTACCTTTGGGAAAAGATATTGGCTATCTAGCTGATCTGTGCCCCTCATTATTTTATAGACCTCGATAAGATCACCCCTCAGCCTCCTACGCTCCAAAGAAAAAAGTCCCAGTCTATTCAGCCTCTCCTTATAACTCAATCCATCAAGTCCCGGTAGCATTCTAGTAAATCTTTTCTGCACTCTTTCTAGTTTAATATCCTTTCTATAATAGGGTGACCAGAATTGCACACAGTATTCCAAAGTGTGGCCTTACCAATGTCTTGTACAACTTCAACAAGACATTCCAACTCCTGTATTCAATGTTTTGACCGATGAAACCAAGCATGCCGAATGCCTTCTTCACCACTCTGTCCACCTCTGACTCCACTTTCAAGGAGCTATGAACATGTACCCCTCGATCTCTTTGTTCTGTAACTCTCCCCAATGCCCTACCATTAACTGAGTAAGTCCTGCCCTGGTTCAATCTACCAAAATGCATCACCTCGCATTTGTCTAAATTAAACTCCATCTGCCATCCGTCAGCCCACTGGCCCAATTGATCAAGATCCCGTTGCAATTGGAGATAACTTTCTTCACTGTCCACTATGCCACCAATCTTAGTGTCATCTGCAAACTTACTAACCATGCCCTCTATATTCTCATCCAAATCATTAATATAAATGACAAATAACAGTGGGCCCAGCACTGAGCCCTGAGACACATCACTGGTCACAGGCCTCCAGTTTGAAAAACAATTCTCTGCAACCACCCTCTGGCTTCTGTCAAGAAGCCAATTTTGTATCCATTTAGATACCTCACCCTGGATCCCGTGAGATTTAACTTCATGCAACAACCTACCATGCGGCACCTTGTCAAAGGCCTTGCTAAAGTCCATGTTGACAACATCAACTGCACTGCCCTCATCTACCTTCTTGGTTACCCCTTCAAAAAACTCAATTAAATTTGTGAGACATGATTTTCCACTCACAAAGCCATGCTGACTTGGATGGCAGCGTTTTCCACTCTACCACGTGAAGAATTGGCAGAGAAAGCACCACAGCGATGATAGCAGCCCGGCAGCCATTGAAAAAATTAGTGCCATTTGGAATGGAATAGATACTGGGACCCAGAGGGTAGGAGTGCAGAAGCCTTTTCAATTGTCTAATATATTTGAGCTTCTCTCAGCTTGTGTGGATGAGAGGGAGGGCTGCAGGGTGGATAAACTGACTGACCATGGCACCATTTTCAGGAAGCCATTCAAGTGGGAGAGTGAAAAGGAATGCAGTGGTACCAGAGGACAGTGTAGTGAGGGGATTGACACTGTTCTCTGCAGCAAAGAGCAAGAGTTCAGATGGCTGTGTTGTTGGCTGGAGAGAAGCTTGCAGTGAGATGGGGGAGGATTCAGTCATTGTGGTCCAACCACATAGGTAAACTAGGAAAGAGGTCCTGTATAGCCAGTGTGAGAAGTTAGGCACTAAATTAAAAAGCAGGGCCTCTGAACCACGTGCAAATTGGCATAGGTACATACAATTAGAGAGATGAATGTGTGGCTTAAAGACTGGTGTGGGAGAAGTGGGTTCAGGTTCATAGAGCACTGGCATCAGTACTGGGGAAAGTGGGGGCTGTACTGTTGGGACAGTCTACACCTGAACCCTTGTGGGACTGATAAGTGGTTAAGGTCAACTTTATTCCTACTGGGGCAGGACAAACAAGGCAAGGAAATACATGATGAACAGCAGGATCCTGGGAAACACCGAGGATGGGCGGCACGGTGACACAGTGTTAGCACTGCCTCCTCACAGCACCGGGGACCCAAGTTTGATTCCCGGCTTGGGTCACTGTCTGTGTGGAGTTTGCACGTTCTCCCCGTGTCTGCGTGGGTTTCCTCCAGGTGCTCCGTTTTCCTCCCACAGTCTGAAAGATGTGCTGGTTAGGTGCATTGACCCGAACAGGCGCTGGAGTGTGGCGACTAGGGGAATTTCACAGTAACTTCATTGCAGTGTTAATGTAAGCCTTACTTGTGACTAATAAATAAACTTTACTTTATTTTAGGATCAGAGGAAGCTTGGTGTGCACATACACCAGTCCCTTAAGGTAGCAGGACAGGTGGATAAAAATGCCAATGGTATATTTGCCTTTATTAGCCATGGCATAAAGTTTAAGAGCAGGAAGGTTATGTTGGAACTATATAAAACATTGGTTAGGCCACAGCTAGAATATTGTGTGCAGCTCTGGAATCCACATTATTGGAGGGATGTGATAGCACTGGAAAGGGTGCAGAGGAAATTTACCAGGATTTGATTTGATTTGGTTTGATTTGATTTATTATTGTCACATGTAGGATAGGGTGCAGAATATTGTCTTGCAGTTACAGGTAGGGTGAAGAGAAAGATCAGCTTAATATATGATAGGATCATTCAAAAGTCTGATGATAGCAGGGAAGAAGCTGTTCTTGAATCTGTTGGTACGTATCTTTTGTATCCTTTTCCTGACGGAAGCAGGTGGAAGAAAGTATATCCGTGGTGCATTAGGTCCTTGATTAATGCTGGCTGCTTTTCCGAGACATGCAAGGCAATGGGCCAAGTGCTGGAAAATGGGATTAAAATAGTTAATTGGTTTGTATTTGGGTGGCACAGTGGTTAGCATTGTTGCCTCACTGCGCCAGGGACCCAGGTTCAATTCCAGATGATTGTCTGTGTGGAGTTTGCAGGTTCTCCCCGTGTCTGCGTGGGTTTCCTCCGGGTTCTCTGGTTTCCCCCCAGTCTCCAAAGATGTGCAAGTTAGGTGGATTGGCCATGCTAAATTGCCCCTAAGTGGCAGGGGGACTAGCGAGGGTAAATACATGGTGTTATGGGGATGGGGTCTGGGTGGGATTGTGGTCAGTGCAGACTTGATGGGCCAAATGGCCTCCTTCTGCACTGTATGATTCTATTTGACTGGCACAGACGAGGTGGGCCGAAGGGCCTTTTTCTGCGCTGTATTCCTTTATGACTCTATTTCTCATCCTTGTGAATTTACGCCATGCCACATCAATGGCAATAATGTTCATTTGGTTATGGAACAACAGAGCTTCCAAATCTTTACTTATCTGGGCCACACACTTTAAACTGGAAATGAATATTAATAATGCTCTTCCATGGATGTTTAACAAACAGGCTTCAAGTTGCTGTCTCTGCTGATTTAACCAAGCCGCCCGGAATAAATAAGGGAAAGCCTCTATTGAAATAAGCATGAGGAAATGGATTGTCTGTGTAAGATTGCTAGCAGTTATTTCTATCTTTGAGAGGTTAATCCACCCCTACACCAATCGAGAATATGCAATAGCATGAATAAAAATCAATTTAAAAAAAATAATGACCCAATGTGGAGATTAAGCATTTTATTGTAAATCAGGTGAAACTCTGACCATTTCAAAGTCTGCATGAGGTGCCATAGCGGAAGGTAAGTTATCTTTCTGAAAACAGTAAATCAGCTGTTTTAGAGAGAGTTACTGCCGTTACTTTGCATCATTCTGGTTAAGTGGAAGAGAGACTGTAATTCCCCAAGTTAATCTATAAATATTACTGCTGTTTGATGGTGCAGTTTCTCCTGGAGCCTGGCTGAACCTGGCAGAGCGCTGCAGACAGTGCGTAGCATTGTCTTTGGTTCACTGACTGCAGTGAAGCATTGATGAAGATTCGGTTTAGCAGTTGCTTCACATCAGTCGGGGCAGGAGAGGCAGCAGCAGGGTTTTAAAAAACTAGGTGTCTGCGGCCATCCATTATGTGACAGATAATCGCCAGTTGTTGGCAACCTTGCCAGAGCCATGTCAGAAAGAATTAGGAGAGTGCGTTTCAAACAATCCAGCAGAAGAACATTTGTGGTTTGCGCTTTCGAAGCAGCCCTGAGACTGTGACAGAAGCTGACAGGCTAGACTGTCTGGTTATGTACAAGCTGAGCAGTGATCAGTGACTGGGGTCATGTGCTGTCAGCAATAAATGCAGCAGGATGAAATGTGCTTCTCCAGTCTCTCTCTCTCAACCTCTCCCTCACACAGACACATTCATGACAGTGCAGAGCTAATTCTGTATCCTGCACTGCAGACGCCAGCTGATCCCTTGATGCAAAAACATTGTCATGAAGAATAAGCATTAAAATAAAATCCACGGAATTTGCTTTTGTTTCTGCTGTCGGACAACCTCTCTTAAAATATTAACTGTCTATATGCCGGATAGTAACTTCTTTCATCAATACTTTATACCCAGTGATATTCAGTTGAAAGTAGGAACTAGGTCAATATGCTCTCTCTCTCTCTCTCTATATATATATATCTGTCCAGCGGTTTCTCTTTGTTATCAGAGGTAGCTGTTTCTTGTGTGCGTGGAGTCATCTGTTGTGCATTGCAGTGTGGCTGTGGAGTCCATTTGGAGACCTCCATATTTTTCTTCAGGGATTTCTTCAGGGCGGCACGGTAGCACAGTGGTTAGCACTGCTGCTTCACAGCTCCAGGGTCCCGGGTTCGATTCTCGGCTCGGGTCACTGTCTGTGTGGAGTTTGCACATTCTCCTCGTGTCTGTGTGGGTTTACTCCGGGTGCTCCGGTTTCCTCCCACAGTCCAAAGATGTGCGGGTTAGGTTGATTGGCCAGGTTAAAAATTGCCCCTTAGAGTCCTGGGATGCGTAGGTTAGAGGGCTTAGCGGGTAAATATGTGGGGGTAGGGCCTGGGTGGGATTGTGGTCGGTGCAGACTCGATGGGCCGAATGGCCTCCTTCTGCACTGTAGGGTTTCTATGATTTCTATGATTAATTGTATTGGAATGTATGTGAGGGAACACACAAGAAGCACCTGCCCAGGAGCTGATTACAGTGAAGATGGATTGATCTTGGTCAGCCCCATTCTTTCATACATGCATATCTGTTCCCAGGGGCTTGACAAGTCTGGATGACTGGAGATGTGGTTGCCAGCAGTGGATGATCTGCAGCAGCTTCTTTCCAGATGTCCACACAGCTGTCCTGTGGTACCTACAGTACCAGTAAGGGAATTCCATTTCCTTGGCAATACCTGTCAAGGCAACTTTTCCCTCACTCTGAAAAAGGGTGGGTGGAGATGGGTTCTGTTGTGCTCTCCCTCACATGTGAACACTGGCCTGCATACTAGCTCACCCAGTTTGGCCTGTGTGTCTGTGGCAGTGGGTTGGATGACATTAGCCAGGTTTATTAATCTTGAATTATATGAGCCTCCAGCTTGTCATTAGCTAATATGAGTCTCCTATATGCAAACAGTAACTGCACTTCAAAAGCATTTAATTGACTGCAAAGGGGTTGAGGACATTCTGAGATTGTGAGAGGTGCTATAGAAATGCAAACCTCTTTCTTTGAAATACCTGTAAACAGTGCCTCCATCCAGCCTCAGTTGGGATTTCCTGCTGGGCCATTAGCCAGACTCGAGGACATGCCAGACAAGGTTCCTGCTCCCTGGCCTTGACCTGTTTTGGGAAGCAGAGGGGCCCTGCAACTGTATTTGTGGCCCACAGCATTCGTACCTTCTGGCTATCGCTGGAGAGCAACAACAAGAGGCCCCGGAGACTCGACAGCACTCTGGGTGGCAATAAGTTTTCTCTGACCCTCCTGTCTCCTCCTCAGCCTGCCCTTACACTGCAGCCCAAATCCCCTTGGCTGAAAATGTGAGACCGAAAGGCAGGAGGAAAGATACAAAGAACAAAGAACAGTACAGCACAGGAAACAGGCCCTTCGGCCCTCCAAGCCTGTGCCGCTCCTTGGTCCAACGAGACCATTCGTTTGTATCCCTCCATTCCCAGGCTGCTCATGTGACTATCTAGGTAAGTCTCAAACGATGTCAGCGTGCCTGCCTCCACCACCCTACGTGGCAGCGCATTCCAGGCCCCCACCACTCTCTGTGTAAAAAACGTCCCTCTGATATCTGAGTTATACCTCGCTCCTCTCACCTTGAGCCCGTGACCCCTCGTGATCGTCACCTCCGACCTGGGAAAAAGCTTCCCACTGTTCACCCTATCTATACCCTTCATAATTTTGTACATCTCTATTAGGTCTCCCCTCATTCTCCGTCTTTCCAGGGAGAACAAGCCCAGTTTACCCAATCTCTCCTCATAGCTAAGACCCTCCATACCAGGCAACATACAGGAGGGTGGAAACACAACCTCCTACCCGCAGGAGCTGGTGCAAGCACAGACCCTGACTGCACTACTCTCACAAAGCAGGGATAAGAAATCTCCGCAGATTTTAAATAATTTTCCACCCTCTGCCTGCCCAAGGGGAGGCCAACACGTAACTCCCATCTCATGAATCTGCCGCCAAACTGACTGAATTTGTGTGACTGGGAGATGTGGAGGCCCAGCCTCCAGTAGCTGCAGCTTCCATGTGCAGCTTGCCGTGCTGGGCTGTCTTCCTGGGAAGGATTGAGTGAGTGGGACTGAGTGGGGAGAGAGGGCCTGAATGAGTGAAGAGGGTTGGGGGGAATGGCTGGGAAGATGGATATGTGTGTGGTGGGGAGAAAGGAGCTGATTTCATTGGATGTCTGTGTATAGGTGGATGGTGAGGGGAAAAGGGGCTTCACTGAGACTTCTGTCACATCGGAACATTGGACTTAGGTGCGGGAGTCGGCCTTTCGGCCCTTTGAGCCCGCTCCATCATTCAACAAGTTCATGGTTGATTTTGTTGCCATTTTAACTCAATTTTCCTGTCTGCCCCCATAACGTTTGACTCCTTTGTCTATCACACCCTGTCGAACATGCTACCGTGCAAAGGGACCTGGGGATCCTTGTGCATGAGACGCAAAAGCCCAGTCTGCAGGTACAACAGGTGATCAAGAAGGCAAATGGGATGTTGGCCTATATCGCGAGGGGGATAGAATATAAAAGCAGGGATGTCTTGATGCACCTGTACAGGGCATTGGTGAGGCCGCAGCTGGAATACTGTGTGCAGTATTGGTCCCCTTATATGAGGAAGGATATATTGGCATTGGAGGGAGTGCAGAGAAGGTTCACCAGATTGATACCGGAGATGAGGGGTTTGGATTATGAGGAGAGGCTGAGGAGATTGGGTTTGTACTCGTTGGAGTTTAGAAGGATGAGGGGGGATCTTATGGAGACTTAAGACAGAGTTGAGGAGGAACTTCTTCTCCCAGAGGGTGGTGAATCTCTGGAATTCTCTGCCCACTGAGGTGGTGGAGGCTACCTCGCTGAATATGTTTAAAGCGCGGATGGATGGATTCCTGATCGGTAAGGGAATTAAGGGTTATGGGGATCAGGCGGGTAAGTGGTACTGATCCACGTCAGATCAGCCATGATCTTATTGAATGGCGGGGCAGGCTCGAGGGGCTAGATGGCCTACTCCTGCTCCTATTTCTTATGTTCTTATGAACTGAGCCTTGAACTCTGCCATGGAATATGGAGAGTCTGGCTGAGTCATTAAAAACCAGGGGACCACTGAAAACCATTCCCACTGATGAGGCTGAAATTGGCTCGATGAGATGCACACATCTCTGGGAGATTGCTAAAAAGACCTCTCAGCATTGAGATCGCTGGCCTCAATCCCCCACAGACATTGCTGGTCTGATCGCTGTTCTCTCACCTACCCCCACCCACATCCCACACGGACATCCCTGTCCTCTCACTACCACCCGCCCCCATCCCCCACAGACATCACTGGCCTCTCACCCCCCCCCCCCCGCCCCCCCCCATTCTCCACAGACATCGCTGGTCTCTCACCACCCACATCCCACACGGACATCCCTGTCCTCTCACTGCCCCCACCCCCCCAATCCCCCACAGACATCGCTGGCCTCCCCATCCCCATAGACATCGCTAGCCTCAGCACCCCCCCATCCCTCACAGACATCACCAGCCTCTCACACCCCCCCCATCCCATACAGACATCGCTGCCCTCCCCATCCCCCAATGACCCAGACATCACCGGCCTCCCCATCCCCCACTGACCCGGACATCGCCGGCCTCCCCATCCCCCACTGACCTGGACATCGCTGCCTTCCCCATCCTCCAGTGACCCAGACGGACATCGCTGCCCTCCCCATCCCCCAGTGACCTGGACGTCGCTGGACTCCCCATTCCTCCCCTTCCGACATCCCCTTGAATGAATGGCTGGTCTGGTACCGCCTTTGCCTCCACATCCTCCTTCTCCTGGCCACCCTTTTGGGAGACTGCTCTTCAACGGCAGCGCCCTGCCCTCCTTCCTCACGGCCTGCCACTGGCTGCTCCTGCAGTGGCCTCCCCACGCCCTCCACCTCCTCAGCTGCTTCCTCCTCATCCACCACCATGATAGCCAGCTCAAAATCAATCAGTCCCAGATCCATTCTGCACAGTGGGGGTTAGAGAGAGAAAGATTGCTTGCAACTACCCCAGCCTGGCCAGCATGCCATTAAAGGCCCTACCCCAGAGGAACAGCACGGTGGCTGCAGAGAGCAGCCTGGCCAGCACTACATTAAGGGCCCTACCCCACCACACAGGGCCAGGGCACAGCACCTGAAGATCTCCAGGAAACTCCCTACAGCAAACAGCAAATCTCCAGCCCCTGCCTCCAACCTCCCCAGGAGTCCGGGGGCTGGAGCTCCATAAAACTTACCTCCTAACTCCTGTTCACTACTGCCATGCCAACTCCCAACTTCTATATACCAGTTGTAAGCCACGCCTGAGTAACATAAAGCCAGAGAGATGGGAGATGCTAATGTGGGTGGAAAATGTTGTCACGGACCCGCTAATCAGATGGTAAGGTATGTAATCACATGCAAATGTCCGTTACGCTGATTTTCAGCTGATTTCCATTGGCACCAAAAAACTTGGGTTGGGAGACGCTATCAGGGCGGGAACGCATGTGCAAATCCCGCAAATCAGCTGACTCGAGAATCTCCCAGACCGCTGCACTAATAAATTAGCAGAGCGGGATCAGAGAATAGCCCCCAAATGTTTCTATGATGCTTTTTTGCTGTTTTTGTTTTTACTCACATCTTGGGTCATGTTAATTTCCAATATTTTCTAATATACATATTTATTCGTTCATGAGATAACAGACATTGCTGGCAAGGCCAGCCTTTGTTGCCTGTCCCTAGTTGTCCTTGAGAAGATGGTTGTGAGTTCAATGGAATAAAACTGGAAAACAGTTTGCGAAGCACTGCCATAATCCTTTGCTTTGTTTTGTGTCAAGCAAGGTTAAATTCTGTTGTTAGTATGGACTTTGTCCTCTGTCACACTAACTGCACAGAATGCTGAAAGGCTGTACTCACTTTGGTGATTTTATACACATGTATTAATCCACAATCTAGATGGAGGTAGAAGGTAGACAGGGAAAACTATTTTTACCCACCTACAGTCCAATAATTCCTTTTGCCTTTTATAGCATATCATTGCAACGATATGCACAGTTTGCCTACTGCCACAACAGGTCCACAGCAGACGCCATCTCCCTGGCCTTGCACTCAACCCTGGAACGCCTAGATAACAAGGACACCGATGTCAGACTCCTATTTATTGACTACAGCTCAGCCTTCAACACCATTATTCCCACGAAACTCACCCCCAAACTCTGTGGCCTGCGCCTTGGCATCTCCCTCTGCGACTGGATCCTGAACTTCCTAACTCACAGACTCCAATCAGTAAGGATAGAAAACAACACCTCCTCCACGATCATTCTCAACACCGGTGCCCCACAAGGCTGTGTTCTCAGTCCCCTGCTATACTCCTTTTACACCTATGACTGTGGCCAAATTCCCCTCCAATTCGATTTTCAAGTTTGCTGACGACACCACCGTAGTGGGTCAGATCTCAAACAATGATGAGACAGAGTACAGGAATGAGATAGAGAATCTGGTGAACTGGTGCAGCGACAATAATCTCTCCCTCAATATCAACAAAACAAAAGAGATTGTCATCGACTTCAGGAAGTGTAAAGGAGAACATGCCCCTGTCTACATCAACGGGAATGAAGTAGAAAGGGTCAAGGGCTTCAAGTTTTTAGGTGTCCAAATCACCAACAACCTGTCCTGGTCCTCCCATGCCGACACTATAGTTAAGAAAGCCCCACCAACGCCTCTACTTTCTCAGAAGACTAAGGAAATTTGGCATGTCAGCTACTACTCTCACCAACTTTTACAGATGCACCATAGAAAACATTCTTTCTGGTTGTATCACAGCTTGGTATGGCTCCTGCTCTGCCCAAGACCGCAAGGAACTACAAAAGGTGATGAATGTAGCCCAAACCATCACGCAAACCAGCCTCCCATCCATTGACTCTGTCTACACTTCCCGATGCCTCAGCAAAGCAGCCAGCATAATTAAGGGCCCCACGCACTCCAGACATTCTCTCTTCCACCTTCTTCTGTCGAAAAAAAGATACAAAAGTCTGAGGTCACGTACCAACCGACTCAAGAACAGCTTCTTCCCTGCTGCCGTCAGACTTTTGAATGGACTTACCTTGCATTAAGTTGATCTTTCTCTACACACTAGCTATGACTGTAACACCACATTCAGCACTCTCTCGTTTCCTTTTCTATGAATGGTATGCTTTGAACTGTACAGCGCGCAAGAGACAATACTTTTCACTGTATGTTAATACATATGACAATAATAAATTAAATCAAATCAAATCATTAAAATTGTTATAATTACATGATTCCCTGTCAGAAAAAATGTTAGTTTGTAGTCTTACGCCATTTTTTCTTTTTAATTCATTCATGGGATGTGGGCCAGTATTTGTCACCTTTCCCTAATTGCTCTTTGAACTGAATGGCTTGCTCGACCACTTCAGCAGGCAGTTAAGTGTCAAACACATTGCTGTGGGTCTGGAGTCACACGTAGGCTAGACTGGGTAAGGGCAACAGATTGCCCCATAAAACCCCATTGTCACTATTTGACGGAGAACAGGGGGATTTGTCCTTGATGCCCTGTGCAGGGTACTTGGAGGTGATAATGTTCCCTGGTGGCCTGTCCAGCCTTTCAATCGACATGATATAAAACAGATAATCTGATCATTGTCACATTGCTGTTAGTTGGATCTAGCTGTGCTGCCTTTCCTACATTACAACAGCGAATGCACTTCAAACATACTCTATTAGCTGCAAAGCCATCTGAAATGTCCTGGAGGTTATGAAAGGCACTCAGTAAATACAAATCTTCTATATTCCCCATCCCCATTGGGTCTTACATTTTTCTTCCTCAAGCATTTATACAGTTTGTCTTTCAAAAGCTGCTGCTGGTTTCTTCTTCCATCACTCTTTACGTAGGACAATCCAGATCCCAACAATCTTCCTACGGTGACATTCTTGAAATTCATTAAAATTGAAACACTTCCTGAATCTCTTTTCTTAGACGTTCAGTCCCCTGCCTTCGCCCTGTTCCATTTTGTAAAGTTTTCTCAGTCCTCTCTGTCTGCACACGAGGTCCGCTGTAGGAATATAAATTGTAGTCAATCAGAATTGCTTCCTGTCTGGATTAGTAATCTCTTTGTTATGCTGTTGGTAGGAAAGGAATTTCTGTGGATCAGGTGAAGAATGCAGATCGAGAGCAAGCCAAACGAATTGTCTACGCAGTGGTTTATGGAGCAGGTAAGGTTCCCAGGAACAAAAGAGAATGAATAAATACACCTTTAAAAAAATACCTTTTATACATTTTTGTAATAAATGTCTGATGTGTTCCCATATTAATCACAAAATTGTTAATATCAACACATTTTTCTAAGCTCCATGGACAATGAGGGGTTTGGCCAGCACTGGTGTGGGTTGGTATGTAAGTCTGATTGTCCCCATTCTACTCTGTTTCCAATTCCAACTGCACTTCTACCCTGTGGAAGGACTGGTTCAGATCAATACATAATGAGCACTGTGGCAAAGTAGTGAATTAGTAATGCAGAATCCCACCAGGGCGGTTTAAGAATTTGAACTGTAAACTAAATTAATATGAAATAAAAAGAAAGCTGGTAAGAGTGACCATGAAGCTTGCGGACTGCCAGAAAACCCCCACTTTTTGACGAAAGGAAATGTGTCATTCTTGCTCAGTTTGGGTCTACGTGTGACCAAGGGTGATGATGGTGTAGTGGTAATGTCATTGGATTAATAACTCAGAGGTCTAGGCTAAAGGTCTGGGGATGTGGGTTCAAATCCCACCATGGGAGCTGCTGGAATCAACCTAGAATTGTAAACTAGTCTCAATAATGATGAAACCATCCTCAATCATTGTTAAGAAGCCAGTAACTCCACTAATTTCCTTCTTTGGGGAAGGAAATCTGCTATCCTTACTTGATCTGGCCTACATGTGACTCCAGACCCAAAGCAACGTGGTTGACTCTTAACTGTCCTTGGAAATGGCTGAGCAAGCCATTCAGTTCAATTGCCTTTTACTAGGGATGGGGAATAATTGCTGATTTTACTAGACTCGCTGTTATTTTGTAATGACAGTAAGAAGTTTAACAACACCAGGTTAAAGTCCAACAGGTTTATTTGGTAGCAAAAGCCACACAAGCTTTCGGAGCTCTAAGCCCCTTCTTCAGGTGAGTGGGAATTCTGTTCACAAACAGAGCTTATAAAGACACATTACATGAATAATGGTTGGAATGCGAATACTTACAACTAATCAAGTCTTTAAGAAACGAAACAATGTGAGTGGAGAGAGCATCAAGACAGGCTAAAAAGATGTGTATTGTCTCCAGACAAGACAGCCAGTGAAACTCTGCAGGTCCATGCAACTGTGGGAGTTACAAATAGTGTGACATGAACCCAATATCCCGGTTGAGGCCGTCCTCGTGTGTGCGGAACTTGGCTATCAGTTTCTGCTCAGCGACTCTGCGCTGTCGTGTGTCGCGAAGGCCGCCTTGGAGAACGCTTACCCGAATATCAGAGGCCGAATGCCCGTGACCGCTGAAGTGCTCCCCAACAGGAAGAGAACAGTCTCGCCTGGTGATTGTCGAGCGGTGTTCATTCATCCGTTGTCGCAGTGTCTGCATAGTTTCCCCAATGTACCATGCCTCGGGACATCCTTTCTTGCAGCGTATCAGGTAGACTACGTTGGCCGAATTGCAAGAGTATGTACCGTGTATCTGGTGGATGGTGTTCTCACGTGAGATGATGGCATCTGTGTCGATGATCCGGCACGTCTTGCAGAGGTTGCTGTGGCAGGGTTGTGTGGTGTCATGGTCACTGTTCTCCTGAAGGCTGGGTAGTTTGCTGCGGACAATGGTCTGTTTGAGGTTGTGCGGTTGTTTGAAGGCAAGAAGTGGGGGTGTGGGGATGGCCTTGGCGAGATGTTCGTCTTCATCAATGACATGTTGAAGGCTCCGGAGGAGATGCCGTAGCTTCTCCGCTCCGGGGAAGTACTGGACAACGAAGGGTACTCTGTCCACTGTGTCCCGTGTTTGTCTTCTGAGGAGGTCGGTGCGGTTTTTCACTGTGGCGTGTTGGAACTGTTGATCAATGAGTCTAGCGCCATATCCTGTTCTTATGAGGGCATCTTTCAGCGTCTGGAGGTGTCTGTTGCGATCCTCCTCATCCGAGTAGATCCTGTGTATACGGAGGGCTTGTCCGTAGGGGATGGCTTCTTTAACGTGTTTCGGGTGGAAGCTGGAGAAGTGGAGCATCGTGAGGTTATCCGTGGGCTTGCGGTACAGTGAGGTGCTGAGGTGACCGTCCTTAATGGAGATGCGCGTGTCCAAGAATGCAACCGATTCCGGAGAGTAGTCTATGGTGAGTTGCCACCTATGGTGAGCTGCCTGTCTATGGTGAGTCATTTTGTAATGACTCAGATAGTATCAGCTCAATGTAACCATGTTTGGCCTATGAACAGGAAGAGTAAGAAAGATTTAGATAACATTTATATCTCATCTTTCACTGCCACAGGTCCCAAAGTGCTTTACAACCAATGAAATGCTTTTGAAGCGTTGTCATTATTGTAATGTAAGGAATGTAGCAGCTAATTTGTAAACAGCAAACTCACACTAACGGCAACATAATAATGATAAAATATGGGGCGAACGTTTCCGATATTTACCTTAAGTGCTGGCTCTGGTGACAGAGCAATGTGCAGTTCCCTGTCGGCACAACCAGCTTTTCTCACCCAATAAGCAGCACTTAGAGAAAAAAGGTGCTGCAGGTGTCTCTGACGCCGTCGCACTGGCGGGATGGGGCCTGATAGAACTGGCAATGTCGGCTCCACAGAGATCAGGGTGTCTTTTTTAAAGGGCGCACTGATCTGCGAGGAAAAAAACATCTCCACCTCATGGATAAGGGGAACCCCCCAGATGCACAAGGGCAACCCTCCCATGGTTAGGTCAGCTCCCCTACCATGGATAAGGGGAACCTCCCTCCAGTATAGCTTTGAAGAAGGGCCCCCTAGCATTGTCCCCGACCCTGGGCACTGTCCCTGACCTTGGGCACTGTCCCTGACTCTGGGCACTGTCGCCTTTCACTGCCCACTGGCACCCTGCTACTGCCCCCGGCCGACCAGCTTTCACTGCCCTGGCACCCTGTCACTGCCCACTGGGACCCTGACACTGCCCCCAGCACTGTCCCCCGGCACCTTGGCATTGCCCCAATACTGTCTGGCACTCCCCCATGTCCCTCTCCCCCAAGGGGTGACACTTACCTGTGCACCCCCGGCAGGTTCCCTTTTGCCTGATTCCCATTTTTGAAAAGCAGTTGTAAACCTTACCGAGCTGACGTCACATTGGTGAGGGGGAATTCTTAACGTTTGGGGCAATACACCAGGGAAGCCGAGTGCGCGTTTCTGGAACCTCGTGACGCACCGATGAAGAGTGGGGAAAATCCAAAAACAGAATTTCACCGTTTCAGCAGTCTCTCGGCTTACTGTCTGCGTTGCAATTTTAGTCGGTGGCAGCAAATCCTGGCCAATGTGCTTCTGTGTTTTTTATTGAGGGAGAAACATTGTCGGGCTCCCCTGGGGAATAGCTCCCATGGAGGATAGCCCCCCTGAGGGATAACTCCCCTGGGGAATAGCTCCCATGGGGGATAGCTCCCATGGGGGATAGCTCCTCTGGGGGGATAGCTCCCCTGGGAGGTAGCTCCCCTGGGGGATAGCTCCTCTGGGGGATAGCTCCCCTGAGGGATAGTTCCTCTGGGGGATAGCTCCCCTAGGGGATAGCTCCCCTGTAGGGTAGCTCCCCTGGGGGATCGCTCCCCTGTGGGGTAGCTCCCCTGGGGGATAGCTCCCTTGGAGGATAGATCCCCTGGGGGATAGCTCCCCTGGTGGGTAGCTCCCCTGGGAGGTAGCTGCCCTGGGGGACAACTCCCATGGAGTATAGCGCCCCAGGGGGAAAGTGCCCCTGTGGGATAGCTCCCCTGTGGGATAGCTCCCCTGGGAGGTAGCTCCCCTGGGGGGTTATCTCCCATGCGGAAATAGCTCCCCTGTGGGGATAGCTTCCCTGTGGGATAGCTCCCATGGAGGATAGATCCCTTGGGGGATAGCTCCTCTGGGGGATAGCTCCCCTGGGGGATAGCTCCCATGCGGAAATAGCTCGCCTGGGAGATAGCTCCCGGGGGGGTAGCCCCACTGGAGGATAGCTCCCCTGGGGCTAGCTCCCCTGGGGGATAGCGCCCCTGCGCCTCTTTGATCAAGTGGCCATGAGATCCTTTACATCCACCTGTGAGAGAACAGAGGCACTCAGGTTACTGCGTCTCCCAAAAGACAGCACCTCTGACAGTGCAGCTCTCCCTTGCTGCTGGCATTGAAGTATGAGCCTTGAATTTTGGGCTCATCTCCTGAGGACATCAACCAACGGCCTTCTCATTGGCAAGAGTGCCAACCAGAGCTCCAGTATTTCTCACCTGGCATTTTGATTGTGCACAATGTGATATGTCATCTGAAGATCAGCATTGTGCCTCAGGCAGCGACATTTGGTGACTGTTGGGAGCGTTAGTTGGAGGCACAGGAAAAGCAGAGCCTGACACCAGTGCGGAGACCAGAGACACTGAGATTGACAGAGCCTGAGCACCAACACGTCTGTGGGAGTCAGAGAGGGGAGATCATCCGGATTGGGGGAAGAGGGAGGGCAGTGACAGGATAGTCGCTGCCAGAAAATGGCAATGGAGGGGCCATCGTCATACTGAACAGAACGGATTACTGCAAAGAAGTATACTGACAACTGAACAACGGGGAACACTACAGACAGTTACCCGCAGATCCGACCAAAGAACACATCCGTCAACTCAACATTCTGATCAAGACCTTTGATCCGGACCTTCAGAGCACCCTCCATGCTCTCATCCCTCGTACTCCCCGTGTTGGAGATCTCTACTGCCTGCCGAAGATACACAAGGCAAACACACCCGGCCGTCCCATCGTATCGGGCAATGGGACTCTGTGCGAGAACCTCTCCGGCTACATCGAGGGCATCCTGAAACTCATTGTACAAAGAACCCCCAGCTTTTGTCGCGACACTACGGACTTCCCACAGAAACTCAGCATATATGGAGCAGTTGAACCAGGAGCACTCCTCGTCACAATGGATGTCTCAGCACTCTACACCAGCATCACCCACGACGATGGCATTGCTGCAACTGCCTCAGTACTCAACACCGACAACTGCCAGTTTCCAGATGCAATTTTACAACTCATCCGCTTCATCCTGGACCACAATGTCTTCACCTTCAACAACCAGTTCTTCATCCAGACACACGGAACAGCCATGGGGACCAAATTCGCACCTCAATATGCCAACATCTTCATGCACAGGTTCAAACAAGACTTCTTCACCGCACGGGACCTTCAACCGATGCTATAGGAGGACTGGGAATGGCAAATGTTGTTCCTCTGTTTAAGAAAGGGAATAGAAATGATCCTGGTAATTATAGACCTGTTAGTCTTACTTCGGTGGTTGGTAAATTGATGGAAAAGGTCCTTAGGGATGGGATTTATGACCATTTAGAAAGATGCGGATTAATCCGGGATAGTCAGCACGGATTCGTGAAGGGCAAGTCGTGCCTCACAAATTTGATAGAATTTTTTGAGGAGGTAACTAAGTGTGTTGATGAAGGTAGGGCAGTTGATGTCATATACTTGGATTTTAGTAAGGCGTTTGATAAGGTCCCCCATGGTCGGCTTATGATGAAAGTGAGGAGGTGTGGGATAGAGGGAAAGTTGGCCGATTGGATAGGTAACTGGCTATCTGATCGAAGACAGAGGGTGGTGGTGGATGGAAAATTTTCGGATTGGAGGCAGGTTGCTAGCGGAGTGCCACAGGGATCAGTGCTTGGTCCTCTGCTCTTTGTGATTTTTATTAATGACTTAGAGGAGGGGGCTGAAGGGTGGATCAGTAAATTTGCTGATGATACCAAGATTGGTGGAGTAGTGGATGAGGTGGAGGGCTGTTGTAGGCTGCAAAGAGACATAGATAGGATGCAAAGCTGGGCTGAAAAATGGCAAATGGAGTTTAACCCTGATAAATGTGAGGTGATTCATTTTGGTAGGACTAATTTAAATGTGGATTACAGGGTCAAAGGTAGGGTTCTGAAGACTGTGGAGGAACAGAGAGATCTTGGGGTCCATATCCACAGATCTCTAAAGGTTGCCAGTCAAGTGGATAGAGCTGTGAAGAAGGCCTATAGTGTGTTAGCTTTTATTAACAGTTGGTTGGAGTTTAAGAGCCGTGGGGTTATGCTGCAACTGTACAGGACCTTGGTGAGACCACATTTGGAATATTGTGTGCAGTTCTGGTCACCTCACTATAAGAAGGATGTGGAAGCACTGGAAAGAGTGCAGAGGAGATTTACCAGGATGCTGCCTGGTTTGGAGGGTAGGTCTTATGAGGAAAGGTTGAGGGAGCTAGGGCTGTTCTCTCTGGAGCGGAGGAGGCTGAGGGGAGACTTAATAGAGGTTTATAAAATGATGAAGGGGATAGATAGAGTGAACGTTCAAAGACTATTTCCTCGGGTGGATGGAGCTATTACAAGGGGGCATAACTATAGGGTTCGTGGTGGGAGATATAGGAAGGATATCAGAGGTAGGTTCTTTACGCAGAGAGTGGTTGGGGTGTGGAATGGACTGCCTGCAGTGATAGTGGAGTCAGACACTTTAGGAACATTTAAGCGGTTATTGGATAGGCACATGGAGCACACCAGGATGATAGGGAGTGGGATAGCTTGATCTTGGTTTCAGATAAAGCTCGGCACAACATCGTGGGCCGAAGGGCCTGTTCTGTGCTGTACTGTTCTATGTTCTATGTTCTTATACACTAGATACATCGATGACATTTTCTTACTTTGGACTCATGGTGAACAATCACTGAAACAACTATATGATGACATCAACAAGTTCCATCCCACCATCAGACTCACCATGGACTACTCTCCAGAATCGGTTGCATTCTTGGACACATGCATCTCCATTAAGGACGGTCACCTCAGCACTTCACTGTACCGCAAGCCCACGGATAACCTCACGATGCTCCACTTCTCCAGCTTCCGCCCTAAACACGTTAAAGAAGCCATCCCCTACGGCCAAGCCCTCCGTATACACAGGATCTGCTCAGATGATGAGGATTGCAACAGACACCTCCAGATGCTGAAAGATGCCCTCATAAGAACAGGATATGGCGCTCGACTCATCGATCGACAGTTCCGACGTGCCACAGCGAAAAACCGCACTGACCTCCTCAGAAGACAAACACGGGACACGGTGGACAGAGTACCCTTCGTCGCCCAGTACTTCCCCGGAGCGGAGAAGCTACGACATCTTCTCCGGAGCCTTCAACATGTCATTGATGAAGACGAACATCTCGCCAAGGCCATCCCCACACCCCCACTTCTTGTCTTCAAACAACCACACAACCTCAAACAGACCATTGTCCGCAGCAAACTACCCAGCCTTCAGGAGAACAGTGACCACGACACCACACAAACCTGCCACAGCAACCTCTGCAAGACGTGCCAGATCATCGACACGGATGCCATCATCTCATGTGAGAACACCATCCACCAGGTACATGGTAAATACTCTTGCAACTCGGCCAACGTTGTCTACCTGATACGCTGCAGGAAAGGATGTCCCGAGGCATGGTACATTGGGGAGACGATGCAGACGCTATGACAACGGATGAATGAACACCGCTCGACAATCACCAGGCAAGAGTGTTCTCTTCCTGTTGGGGAACACTTCAGCGGTCACGGGCATTCGGCCTCTGATCTTCGGGTAAGCGTTCTCCAAGGCGGCCTTCACGACACACGACAGCGGAGAGTCGCTGAGCAGAGACTGATAGCCAAGTTCCGCACACATGAGGACGACCTCAACCGGGATGTTGGGTTCATGTCACATTACCTATAACCCCCATGACTTGCCTGGACTTGCAAAATCTCACTAACTGTCCTGTCTGGAGACAATACACATCTCTTTAAACTGTCCTTAATGCTCTCTCCACTCACATTGTCTGTACCTTTAAGACTTGATTACCTGTAAAGACTCGCATTCCAAACATTATTTTGGAAATTGAGTTTGTGTCTTTATATGCCCTGTTTGTGAATAGAACTGATGAAGGGGCAGCGCTCCAAAAGCTAGTGGCTTTTGCTACCAAATAAACCTGTTGGACTTTAACCTGGTGTTGTGAGACTTCTTACTGAGAAAATCTCAAAGCAAGGTTTTTGACAGAAGGCCTCTGAATGTTTAATGGAATGCAAGCTAATTAAGAGCAGAAAGTGCTGAGGCAGACTGCATAGCCTATCAGGATAAATTCTACTCAGAGGCAACTAGAAGGTGAAGTATTGAATAGGCAATTTTGCAATAAGCGTATGGCAAACTGACCAGTTATGGAAAGGCATGAGGAGGAAATAGGGAAAGGCAACACAATCACTTGAAAAGGACTTCTGACAATCTTTACAATGGGGTGTCTTTATTCTATAACAATAGGTAAGGCTGATCATAAAAATTCACAAACACTGACTACTGGAGGGTCGGGGGGGGGGGGGGGCGCGGGGGGGGAGGTGGGGGGGCGGAGAGGGAGATGAGGAACAGCATTCTAAAGTTGACTTTGTGAATGTCGGTGAGTAAGGAACAGAAAAAAGCTTCAAGAGTTCATTTACAGCCCTTTAGTGACAGGTGAATGAGTAACTATGTAAAATACAGAGGGAAAACCCTCTGAGCAGTTTAAAAAAAGATTAATAATGATATTGTTCTAATATGCAAATTGGAGGATCATTGTAGAAGAAAGTTATCTATAAATATCCTTATAAATTGATTATGGCAGTTGTATTACGCATGTACTTTATAAATTATTTATGTACTTTTCTTCATTGGCTTGACAGAGCCATAAATTATTTTGTCTGCATGAAGTTCAAAAATAGATTTTAATCAATATTAGATTAGTTCAAATTAAATGAAAGGTCACTTTGATGTTCTGATCAAGAGGGTTGTGAATTACCTCAAATGGAGATTGCGATGGAAACAGGAGAAGATGCCTGCAAGTTCTATATTTCTTCGGTGTGAGAGTAGCAAGGTGCTCAGTGATTATTGTTAACATGATGGGGGTCGCTTTAGTTCAATTGGCTGGACAGCTGGTTAGTGATGCGGAGCGACGCCAACAGCGCGGGTTCAATTCCTGTACTGGCTGAGGTTATTCATGAAGGCCCCGCCTTCTCCAACCTAGCCTGAGGTGTGGTGATCCTCAAAGGGGAGAGAAGCCTGTCGTCATTTGGGACTGTGGTGTCTGTACCTTTATTAATATGATGCTGAGTGGTAACTTTCAACGGAAACGGGTTCCTGCTTTCTTGCTATCCAAGGACCACTATATGTGAAACCGTACAGTCAGCATGATTCATTATTCTCAGCACAGTCGGACAGAAAGGGATAGATTGGGGAGGGAGGGGCGGGGGGGGGGGGAGGGGGGGGGCGGTTAAAAACGGAACAAAAGAAAGACAGATTCATGTTTCTTCCTCCTTTGCGCCCTCCGCCACCTCTCCTGCAATCGTAGAACATTCCCCAGTGTAGGAGGGTGGGCAGACGTTCTAAGAAAAGAATGAATGAACTTTCCTGTATACTTGAGTCAAGCGTATGAATGGGGCAGTGCCACTCAATCTCTCACATTGTTCTCTGGAGAAGCATTTTCTAATCACAAAAAGTTGGTTTGCAGGTGCAGCAGGTAATTAAGAAGGCAAATAGAATGTTGTCCTTCATTGCTAGAGGGATGGACATTAAAAACAGCGAGATTATGTTGCAGCTGTATAAGGTGTTGGTGAGGCCACACCTGGAGTACTGTGTTCAGTTTTGGTCTCCTTACTTGAGAAAAAATATACTGGCACTGGAGGGGGTGCAGAGGAGATTCACTAGGTTGATTCCGGAGTTGAGAGGGTTAGCTTATGAGGAGAGACTGAGTAGACTGGGGCTATACTCATTGGAATTCAGAAGAATGAAGGGAGATCTTATAGAAACATATAAGATTATGAAGGGAATAGATAAGATAGAAGCAGGGAGGTTGTTTCCACTGGCGGGTGAAACTAGAACTGGGGCGTATGGCCTCAAAATAAGGGTGGAGCAGATTTAGGACTGAGTTGAGGAGGAACTTCTTCACCCAAAGGGGAGTGAATCTATGGAATTCCCTGCCCAGTGAAGCAGATGAGGCTACCTCGTTGAATGTTTTTAAGGCAAAGATAGATAGATTTTTGAACAGTAAAGGAATTAAGGGTTATGGTGAGTGGGCGGGTAAGTGGAGCTGAGTCCATGTAAAGATCAGCCATGATCTTATTGAATGGCGGAGTAGACTTGAAAGGCCAAATAGCCTACTCCTGCTCCTAGTTCTTTTGTTCTTACGCTCCTTATTCTCCTCCAAACAACATGCAACCTACTCAGCTGCTATGAACCGTGCATAAATCTAAACACTGTGGCCCAACACATCAACCAATTAACGGGTTTCACCTCCTTCAATAGTGCACTGGTTACTGTGTCCCAAACACTGGAATTCCTTCTCTATACCTCTCTGCATCTCCATAGCTCTTTCCCCCTTAAAGACACAGTTTAAAACCTAAGTCTTTGATATACCTGTCCTGCAATCACTTTATGTGGCAAAGTGTCAATTTTTGTTCTGTGAAGCACCTTGGGACATTTATGACATTAAGGGCACAATATATAAGTAATCTACCAGCCCGTGCTTACAAAACTCTGGTACATTTTCCGGTCCTGCTCGCCATGGAAATCATCATGGGTGGGATGGACAATTTGACGGACAGCTGACCTGAAGCAGGTGTGATAGGAAAATACCTCCTCTAATGTCTAACGTTAGTGTGATTTTGAGATTGGACAACATTTGGGTGGATAATTCTGAGTTTGCAATGAACTACATTAATGTCCAATTTAAGAACATCAACTGGCTTGCGATGTAAATCACATACACTTGCTAGAAGCTCCAGATATTCACACACGGAGCTGTCCTCTGAAGGCAAAAAAAAACATGTCCAAGCATTGCGCCTTTTTGAATTAAAAACAAAAGCATGGGGAACAATAGTTCCTGGTGTTTTCATCATGGCAACACCTCGACCAATCAGAGTCGACTTGCCAACCAATAAGCACCCTTTTCTCAACTACTATAAATTGTTGATCCCTTTTAAATTTGGCATTTTTTGCATCTGTCCTGATGAGTGCAAGATAAAAAGCTTCAACAGCATGTCTCCTTTTTTAGCAATACTCAAGTAAATGTATGTTGTTGCCCAACTATGTAGGCCATTTCAGCATGTTGTAGACAGGTTAATGACTGAGTTAAAATAGTGTGCCAAGGAGGTTTACACGGCCATGTTGACCAGTGCCTCTTACACATTTAGCCCATGCTCAGTGTAGGTTATTGCATCCCTGATCACATTCTCCAGAATAGAGCTTTGCGACCTCTATCTCCCTCTATTTCCTGCTCCCTCTTCCCCCGGGGTGTCCTCGCAAATCCACTCAACGATCCCTTGGTGAGTAGTGGATGCATGACTGGTTTGGCAATGTCCTGGATATCGCATTGGAGCACTTTACGCTGCCGCTTCCCTCTTCTATCTCTGTCTGGTTTGATGGTCCTTCAGGAGAAAAATGGGCTACCGGAGGGAATGAAATGGCTCAGAGAGGAAATGGGGCCATTTGAAAGGAAAGTCGATGAGGTTGTTGCGATGATGGCTTGATATGTCTGAGCACTGAACCAGCAGGAGGACATTTAGAGTACTGTGTACCTCCAGTCAGCCAGGAAATCATCCAGTGAAAGTGATACCATTGAACTTTCTACACTCAGTTCAAAGAGACAAAGGGGACTTTTGTGCCTTGCCATGTCTAACGACTGTAGTTTTATAAGTTCCCTGTAATACTAGTTTACCTGTACATGATAGTCACTTATTAATTGATGGTGAAGACGCAAGAACCTGAAAGTACCTCAGGAATAGCTTAAAACATACCTTGAGAATATATTAACCCCGATATTGCTGGAGTGGAACTTCTCCCTCGGTATGTTGTGCTGGATGGTCATTGATTCGCTTATACACCAGACATTCCCATTTTCAGCCACTGTGACCTCTGTACCAGACACCTTTATATCCAGTAATTTTACTGTGAAATTCCCAGCCTATAAGAACCACAAGTGAAAGTTATTGGTTGATATTAATGTTATTTATTTAAAACTGAAACTACATTGGTTCTGGATATGATAATATCTGGACTGACAATGAAGTCTCTGGATGGGATTTTCCAGTTGCTCCTGCTGGTGGGATCTTCACTGATGGCGAGCCCCCACTGTGGAAGGTGTGGACAACGGGAAACCCCCGTTGACAGAAGCGGGACTGAAAGATCCTGCCGCCAGCCAATGTTGGGCTGCCTCCATTGCTGCAAACACATCATGGGGAGGATTCCTCCCTTTGTAGTTGTCACACATTTTTTAAGGTGCCTCTGTACTGACTCGTTCACGCACCAGTAACAGAGTAATCAATCCCTACACATCCTCAGTCCTGTAGAAGGTATTGTGACTATTGGAATGGCAAATTGGCTGGAAAATGCATGAGTGAACTTCCTCATTCTTGCTGATTTCACCCTCCACCTCAACTCATTATGTCCTCTCTCCTCTGAGTTCACTGCCCGCTTATTTGACAAACACAAGGGGTCACAAGTTCAAAGTAAAGGGGGCAAGGTTCAATACAGATATGCGGGGGACGTATTTTACACAGAGGGTGGTGGGGGCCTGGAATGCACTACCAAGCAAGGTGGTTGAGGCAGACACGCTAGGATCATTTAAGACTTATCTAGATAGTCACATGAACAGACTGGGAATAGGGGGATACAAACGGATGGTCTAGTTAGGAACACATGGTCGGTGCAGGCTTGGAGGGCCGAAGGGCCTGTTCCTGTGCTGTATTGTTCTTTGTTCCTTTATCCTCCCTAAATCTCTCCCTCTTTGTAAACTTCCTAACCCATATTCACGACTACACCCTTGACCTTGCCTTCTCATGTGGTCTTGCTAATCCCATCGTATCATTCCAAAAAAGAGCAACTCTGATCGCTTGCTTTTATTGCACCTCACCCATATCCCTTTTCTATGCATAAACCTACCTCCTTCTGTATCTATCCTGGGGAAAAAAGCTTTTTTCCCAATTCACTTACATGAAGTTTTGGGAATGATGGGCATGGATTTGGTAAATGACAACACAAAGAACAAAGACAAAGAACAAAGGACAATACAGCACAGGAACAGGCCCTTCGGCCCTCCAAGCCCACGCCGCTCCTTGGTCCAAACTAGACCATTATTTTGTATCCCTCCATTCCCACTCCGTTCATGTGGCTATCTAGATAAGTCTTAAACATTCCCAGTGTGCCCACCTCCACCACCTTGCCTGGCAGCGCATTCCAGGCCCCCACCACCCTCTCAATGAGTTTGGAGAGGATAGTGAAATTGGAGATCAGACAGGGCACGGTGGCACAGTGGTTAGCACTGCTGCTTCATAGCACCAGGGAGTCGGGTTCGATTCCTGGCTTGGGTCATTGTCTGTGAGGAGTCTGCATGTTCTCCCCATGTCTGTATGGTTTCTTCCGGGTGCTCTGGTTTCCTCCCACAGTCTGAAAATCGAACAGGAGCCAGAGTGTGGCAACTCGGGGAATTTCACTGTAACTTCATTGCAGTGTAAGCCCTACTTGTGACTAGTAAATAAACTTTACTTTAATAGTTTGCAAAGGCGTTGTGGTCAAGGATTGCCTGTTTGTGGAGAGATGTGATGTTGGCTGATTTAAAGAAGAGAGGGGTAACACCTGAAGAGAGAGAGGTATTTCCAATGGGGACCAGGGAGGGAAGCTGGGTGATCCACACGGCAGTGGGAATAGGATTGAGGGAATAGGAATGGCTCTCATGGGTAAGATGAGCTCTGAACCCCCACCTTCATCTCTGATGCCACAGTCCCCAATAATACCATGGGGATGATTCTCTGGCACCCTGACACTGCCCAAGGGACAAACTGGCAATGCCCAAGGGACACCTTGGTCCTGCCCACCAGGCATCGGGCAGTGCCAAGGGAGCGGGGCCAGAGGGGGTGGGGCCTACACGGGCAGGGCATATTGGGGGTGTGATTGGTGGGGGTGGGGGTGGGGATGGGGGACCCGCTGTCACTCTGCATTGGGATGACTGGAAGAGGGAGGAGGCGATGAGGCTAGCCATCTGCGTTGGTGGTGGGGGTCAAGGCTGCCAGGGAGGTCGACCCTGTTGGGGGCGGGGCGGTCAGCACTGTCGAGGGGAATCAGGAAATTGGGACTGCCCGGGCGGGGAGGATTATCAGAAGATTGGGGCTTGCCGGGGAA
This sequence comes from Mustelus asterias, assembly GCF_964213995.1. NCBI lineage: Eukaryota > Metazoa > Chordata > Chondrichthyes > Carcharhiniformes > Triakidae > Mustelus > Mustelus asterias. Next base: position 139,170,734 of record NC_135806.1, read on the forward strand.
GGTCCGGGAGGCCAGTGGTCGGTGGGTGAGAGGTTTGCAAGGCCAGCGATTGGGGGTAGCAGAGCTGGCCAGCGACTGGGAGGCCAGCATCGGTGGGTGGGGGTTCATGAGGCCAGCGATTGGGGGGGTAGCAGGGCTGGCCAGCTATTGGGAGGCTGGGATTGGGGGGAGCCCTGCGTATGAACTGATCTCCGCGTCGTGTTCATCACAGGCTTGTGGTTATTGTTTATTTTCATTTGTGCAATAAAAGCACGGTTTCTGCACAGCCGACTCCTGGAGTTATTATTCCTTCCTTAGGTAAGGAGATAGTGTTCCACAGCAAATGTTTTCAGTGTATAAATCCCAAATTCATTTTAAAATAACAGATGTATGTTGGGAGATTCTGGAAAATTGGACGGTGAGCAATGCCAACACATCATTCACGACAGAAAAACAATGATGCGTTTTTACATGAAAGGCTCTGTATAAGTGGTATTTGTTAGCAGATATTCTCTAAGCTGTTATTTAAAGAAGCTGTTATTTGATACGACAATTGGGCCATAACATCCTGGCTCCTCAGTTTTGGATTGGGGGGATATTCAAATGATGCGCTTAGGAATCCCTCTTGAAAGTTTCACTTAAGAGTTTATCCAGCAATTGTCCAGAAGGGCGAACTGCCTCTGGACAGCTGCTCTGGGCTGGGAACCATCCAACAAAGCAGTGTAAATGGTTAACTTTGGATGGTTCTGCCAGTGTGATCCTGATAGTTACTCTGGAAGAGTTAAAAGGAAAAAAAAGCACTAACGACTATTTTAAACACCCCACCCAGTGCATGGTACCCCCTCCACGCCCCCGGCCCCCCATCAAATCTTGGGGTCCCACCTCACCACAGCTGGTTTTGCTGTGGGACAGGGTCGGGCAAAGAGCAAGCGAGCAGTAGTAATAGGGGACTCGCTAGCTAGAGGCACAGACAGGTGTTTCTGTAGCCGCGATCGAGACTCCAGGATGGTGTGTTGCCTCCCTGGTGCCAGGGTCAAGGACGTCTCTGAGCGATTGCAGGACATTTTTAAGGGGGAGGGTGAGCACCCAGAGATCGTTGTACATATTGGTACCAACGACATAGGGAGGAAAAGGGATGAGGTCCTGAAGTGTGAATACAGAGAGTTAGGCAGAAGGCTAAAGTGCAGGACCTCGAAGGTAGTAATTTCAGGACTACTACCGGTGCCACGTGCTACTGAGAGTAGGAATAGGAGGCTTAGGCAGAGAAATGCGTGGCTTGAGAGCTGGTGCAGGGGGGAGGGATTTAGATTTTTGGATCATTGGGATCTTTTCTGGGGAAGGGCTGACCTGTTCAAGAGGGACGGGTTACACCCGAACTGGAGGGGGACTAACATCCTGGTGGGGAGATTTGCGAGAGCCACTCGGGAGGGTTTAAACTAGTTTGGTAGGGGAGTGGCATCCAAAGCAGAAGGGAGACAGAAGAGAAGTTTGAGGATAGCACAGAAGTTAAAGAGAGCACATTAAGTAGTAAAGGCAGTGTTAGTAAACCTAGTACCAGACAGATCAGGCAAAAGCAAGACAGGGAGCAAGGGAAGTCCAGATTAAACTGCATTTATTTCAATGTAAGAGGTCTGACGGGCAAGGCAGATGAACTCAGGGCATGGATGGGTCCGTGGGACTGGGATATTAGAGCAATTATTGTAATATGGCTAAGGGAGGGACAGGACGGGAAGCTCAATGTTCCAGGGTACAGATGCTATAGGAACAAAGAACAATACAGCACAGGAACAGGCCCTTCGGCCCTCCAAGCCTGCGCTGCTCATGTGCCCAACAAGACCATTTGTTTGTATCCCTCTATTCCCAGTCTGTTCATGTGGCTATCTAGATAAGTCTTAAACGATCCCAGCGTGTCCGCTTCAATCACCATGCTTGGCAGTGCATTCCAGGCCCCCACCACCCTCTGTGTAAAGTACGTCCCCCTGACATCTGTGTTGAATCTTGCCCCCCTCACCTTGAACCTGTGACCCCTTGTGTTCGTCACCTCCGACCTGGGAAAAAGCTTCCCGCTGTTCACCCTATCTATGCCCTTCATAATTTTATACACCTCTATTCGGTCGCCCCTCATCCTCCATCTTTCCAGGGAGAACATCCCCAGTTTACCCAATCTCTCCTCATAGCTAAGACCCTCCATACCAGGCAACATCTTGGTAAACCTTTTCTGTACTCTCTCCAAAGCCTCCATGTCCTTCTGGTAGTGTGGCGACCAAAACTGGACGCAGTATTCCAAATGTGGCCTAACCAACGTTCTATACAGCCGCAAAATCATATGCCAACTTTTATATTCTATGCCCTGTCCAATAAAGGCAAGCATGCCATATGCCTTCTTGACCTCCCTCTCCACCTGTGCTGCCACCTTTAAGGATCTGTGGACTTGTACACCCAGGTCCCTCTGTGTGTCTATACTCCTGATGGTTCTGCCATTTATTGTATAGCTCCCCGTTACATTAGATCTACCGAAATGCATCACTTCGCATTTGTCTGGATTAAATTCCATCTGCCATTTCTCCACCCAATGTTCCAGCCTATCTATATCCTGCTGTATTCTCTGACAATGTTCATCACTATCCGCAACTCCAGCAATCTTTGGTGTCGTCCGCAAACTTACTGATCACACCAGCTACATCTTCCTCCAAATCATTTATATATATCACAAACAGCAGAGGTCCCAGTACAGAGCCCTGCGGAACACCAGTAGTCACAGACCTCCAACCGGAAAAGGACCCCTCCACTGTTACCCTCTGTCTTCTATGGCTCAGCCAGTTCTCCACCCATCTAGCTAGCTCACCTTTTATCCCGTGAGATTTAACCTTTTGCACCAGCCTGCCATGAGGGACCTTGTCAAACGCTTTACTAAAATCCATATAGACGACATCCATGGCCCTTCCCTCGTCAATTGTTTTTGTCACCTCCTCAAAAAACTCAACCAAATTTGTGAGGCATGACCTCCCTCGTACAAAACCATGCTGTCTATCGCTAATGAGATTATTCAGTTCTAAATGCGCATATATCCTATCTCTAAGAATCTTCTCCAACAATTTCCCTACCACGGACATCAAGCTCACCGGCCTATAATTACCCGGGTTATCCTTGCTACCCTTCTTAAATAATGGGATCACATTTGCTATCCTCCAATCCTCTGGGACCTCACCTGAGTCCAGTGAAGAGACAAAGATTTCTGTTAGAGGCCCAGCAATTTCATCTCTTGCCTCCCTGAGGAGTCTAGGATAGATGCCATCTGGCCCTGGGGATTTGTCTGTCTTAATGTTTCCTAAAAAGCCTAATACTTCCTCCCTTGTAATTGAGATTTTTTCTAACGGGTCAACACATCTCTCTGAGACACTACCAGTCAGCATGTCCCTCTCCTTTGTGAATACTGATGCAAAGTATTTGTTTAGGATCTCTCCTACTTCCTTTGGTTCTAAGCATAATTCCCCTCCTTTGTCCCTGAGAGGACCTATTCTTTCCCTAACAACCCTCTTGTTCCGAACTTATGTATAAAATGCCTTAGGATTCTCCTTAATCCTGTCTGCCAAGGACATTTCGTGACCCCTTTTTGCCCTTCTAACTCCCTGTTTGAGTTCTTTTCTACTTTCTCTGTATTCCTCCAGTGCTCCATCTGTTTTTAGCTGCCTGGACCTCATGTATGACTCTTTTTTCTTTTTGATTAGACCCACAATTTCGCTGGTGATCCACAGCTCCCGAATCCTACCTTTCCTATCCTACCTCTTTACAGGCATATGCCTGTCCTGCAGTCCTATCAACTGCTCCTTAAAAAACTTCCACATGCCAGATGTGGATTTACCCTCAAAGAGCCTCTCCCAATCAACAGCCACCAAATCCTGCCTAATCCGGCTGTAGTTAGCCTTCCCCCAATTCAGCACCTTACCCATAGGGCAACATTCATCTTTTTCCATTACTACCCTAAAGTTTACATAATTGTGGTCACTATTTGCCACATGTTCCCCTACTGAAACTTTGATGACCTGACCGGGCTCATTCCCCAGTACTCGGTCCAGTATAGCTCCCTCGGGTGGACTGTCAACATATTGTTCCAAAGAACCTTCCTGTACGCATTTTATAAATTCTTCCCCATCCAGGCCCCCAGCCCTAAGCGATTTCCTGTCTATGTGAGGGAAATTAAAGTCTCCCACTACAACAACCCTATTTTTTCTGCACCTGTCCAGAATCTCCTTACATATCCGTTCCTCAACTTCCCATGGGCTGTTGGGAGGCCTGTAGTTTCCCCCCAACATAGTGACTGCGGCCTTCCTGTTTCTGAGCTCCATCCATAGTGACTCGTTACTTGACCCTTCCAAATTGTCCGCCCTCTGTACCGCTGTAATATGCTCCCTAACCAGCATTGCTACTCCCCCACCTCTCCTTGCCCCTCCTCTGTCTCGCCTAAAACACTTATACCCCGGAATATTCAGCTGCCAGTCCTGTCCTTCTTTTAACCAAGGAAACTGGTTAACCAAGGAAAGATAGAACAGGAGGTAAGAGGGGAGGGGGAATTGCACTTTAGATTAGGGGAAACATCACGGCTGTACTGAGAGGGTATATATCCGCGGGTTCGGCCATATATGGGTAGAACTGAGAAATAAGAAGGAGGAAATCACTTTGACAGGGTTATACTATAGGCCCCCAAATAGTCGGCGGGAAATTGAGGAGCAAATATGTAAGGAGATTACAGATAGCTCCAAGAAAAATAGGATGGTAATGGTCGGAGATTTTAACTTTCCCAACATTGTCTGGGACAGCCATAGTATTAGAGGGTTGGATGGAGAGAAATTTGTTGAGTGTATTCAGGAGGAATTTCTCATGCAGTATGTGAATGGCCTGACTAGAGAGGGGATAAAACTTAACCTCCTCTTGGGAAATAAGGAAGGGCAGGTGACAGAAATGTTAATGAGGGATCACTTTGGGACCAGTGACCATAATTCTATTAGTTTTAAGATAGCTATGCAGACTGATAGGTCAGGCCCAAAAGTTAAAATTCTAAATTGGGGCAAGGCCAATTTTGATGGTATCAGGCAGGAACTTTCAAAAGTTAATTGGGGGAGTCTGTGGGAAGGCAAAGGGATGTCTGGTAAGTGGGAGGCTTTCAAAAGTGTGTTAACCAGGGTTCAGGGTAAGCACATTCCTCTTCGAGTGAAGGGCAAGGCTGGTAGAAGTAGGGAACCCTGGATGACTCGGGATATTGAGGCCCTGGTCAAGAAGAAGAAAGAGGCACTTGACATGCAGAGGCAGCTGGGATCATGTGAATCCTTGAAGAGTATAGCGGGTGTAGGAGTAGAGTTAAGAGAGAAATCAGGAGGGCAAAAAGGGGAAACAAGATTGTTTTGGCAGATAAGGGAAAGGAGAATCCAAAGAGCTTCTACAAATACATAAAGGGCAAAAGAGTAACAAGGGAGAGAGTAGGGCCTCTTCAGGATTAACAAGATCATCTGTGTGCGGATCCACAAGAGATGGGTGAGATCCTAAATGAATATTTCTCATCAGTATTTACTATTGAGAAAAGCATGGATGTTAGAGAACTTGGGGAAATAAATAGTGATGTCTTGAGGAGTGTTCATATTACAGAGAAGGAGGTGCTGGAAGTCTTGAAGCGCATCAAGGTAGATAAATCCCTGGGACCTGATGAAGTGTATCCCAGGACATTGTGGGAGGCTAGGGAGGAAATTGCGGGTCCCCTAGCCGAGATATTTGAATAATCGATAGTCACGGGTGAGATGCCTGAAGATTGGACAGTGGCAAATGTTGAGCCTTTGTTTAAAAAGGGCTGCAGGGAAAAGCCTGTGAACTACAGGCCAGTGAGCCTCACATCTATGGTGGGTAAGTTGTTGGAAGGTATTTTGAGAGACAGGATCTACAGGCATTTAGAGATGCAAGGACTGATTAGGGATAGTCAGCATGGCTTTGTGAGTGGAAAATCATGTCTCACAAATTTGATTGCGTTTTTTGAAGGGGTAACCAAGAAGGTAGATGAGAGCAGTGCAGTTGATGTTGTCTACATGGACTTTAGCAAGGTCTTTGACAAGGTACCGCATGGTAGATTCTTGCATAAAGTTAAATTTCACAGGATCCAGGATGAGGTATCTAAATGGATACAAAATTGGCTTTTTGACAGAAGCCAGAGGGTGGTTGTAGAGGGTTGTTTTTCAAACTGGAGGCCTGTGACCAGCAATGTGCCTCAGGGATCAGTGCTGGGTCCACTGTTATTTGTCATTTATATTAATGATTTGGTTGAGAAGATAGGAGGCATGGTTAGTAAGTTTGCAGATGACACCAAGTTTGGTGGCATTGTGGACAGTGAAGAAAGTTATCTCCGATTGCAACGGGATCTTGATCAATTGGGCCAGTGGGTTGACGAATGGCAGATGGAGTTCAATTTAGACAAATGTGAGGTGATGCATTTTGATAGATTGAACCAGGGCAGGACTTACTCAGTTAATGGTAGGGCGTTGGGGAGAGTTACAGAACAAAGAGATCTAGGGGTACATGTTCATAGCTCCTTGAAAGTGGAGTCAGAGGTGGACAGAGTGATGAAGAAGGCATTCGGCATGCTCGGTTTCATCGGTCAGAACATTGAATACAGGAGTTGGAATGTCTTGTTGAAGTTGTACAAGACATTGGTAAAGCCACACTTGGAATACTGTGTGCAATTCTGGTCACCCTATTATAGAAAGGATATTATTAAACTAGAAAGAGTGCAGAAAAGATTTACAAGGATGCTACCGGGACTTGATGGTTTGGGTTATAAGGAGAGGCTGGATAGACTGGGACTTTTTTCTTTGGAATATAGGAGGCTGAGGGGTGATCTTATAGAGGTCTATAAAATAATGAGGGGCAGAGATCAGCTAGATAGTCAACATCTTTTCCCAAAGGTAGGGGGGTCTAAAACTGGAGGGCATAGGTTTAAGATGAAACGGGAGAGGTACAAAAGGTCCAGAGGGGCACTTTTTTCACACAGAGGGTGGTGAGTGTCTGGAACAAGCTGCCAGAGGTAGTAGTAGAGGCGGGTACAATTTTGTCTTTTAAAAAGCATTTAGATAGTTGCATGGGTACGATGGGTATAGAGGGATATGGGCCAAATGCGGGCAATTGGGATTAGCTTAGGGGTTTTAAAAAAAAGGGAGGCATGGACAAGTTGGGCCGAAGGGCCTGTTTCCATGCTGTAAACCTCTATGACTCTATGACTCAATGACTCACCGCCCCCCACCTCCCCCCCCCACTCTCAAACTAAGCACCCCAGCCCCTCATGGTATTCTCCACCAGCACAGGAATTCCCAAACTCCCAACCCCGCTAACCAAACCAGCCCCCAACTGAACCCAAACACCTGAACCCCCAACTCGATTGACAACCCTGACCTGGCACCAGTCCCTGCCTGCACCCCACCTCCCGATGTCTGAATCCTCCCCTCCCAACGTCCAGATCCTGCCATGTCCGGATCTTCCCCCTATGTCAGGATTCAGTTCCCAATGTCCGGATCCCCCCCCCATGTTCGGATCTCCCCGCTATGTCCTGATTCCTCCCGTCAAGGTTGAAACCTTGGGGCGGCACAGTAGCACAGTGGTTCACAGCACCAGGGACCCGGGTTCGATTCCTGTCTTGGGTCACTGTCTGTGCGGAGTCTGCACGTTCTCCCCGTGTCTGCGTGGGTTTCCTCCGAGTGCTCCGATTTCCTCCCACATTCTAAAAGAACTGCTGGTTAGGTGTGTTGACACAAAACAGATGCCAGACTGTGGCGACTAGGGGAATTTCACAGTAACTTCATTGCAGTGTTAACGTAAGCCTTACTTGTGACTAATAAATAAACTTTAAAAACTTTAAAACCCACCCCCACACCCCATTCACTTACCTTATAAACTGACCTTCTCCCTTTCAATGGGCCCTTTAAACACACCTGCTTTATGGCAGCCAGTGCCTTCGCGCCGCTGGTTTTACACTTCACCACTGGAATCCTGGACATGTTTCACTTCCTCAGTCTCACTCGGCCTGAGTCAGGAAGGTTGGTCTCGATCGCCACTTTCCCTTTCAAGCGTATAGCGCAGCAATCCACAACTGCATTATACTCTGAGGAAGTTACGGGCTAATAATTTAATAACTAATTTCAGTCAGAATCAGTTATCTGTGCAGTGATCAAAAAGTCATCTTAGCACTGTACGAGCCACTTTTATTTGGAAATAATATTCTGGTTTTCCTCACAGGTAGGGACCGTTTATCTGAGTGTCTCGGAGTGTCTGCAAGTCAAGCCAGCCAGTTTATTGAAAGCTTTCTACAGAAATATAAAGAGGTCCGCACGTTCACTCAGAGAACCATACAGCAGTGTCACCAGCAAGGTACAATGTAATAGTTATCATGTTCTCATGCGTTTAAATCCACTACAGGGGTTTATCTTGTCCCCTCTACAAATATACAGCTTTTAAAGTTCCATTCCTTGGGATGTGGGCGTTGCTGGTAAGCCTGGTATTAATGGCACATGTCCTGTTGAGGGTGGTGGCAGATCTGCCTCTAATCGTTTGATATAACTGAAGCAATCGAGGATCAACCACACTAGTGTGGGCCTGTAGTCACGTATGGACCAGATTGGATGGAACTTCCCTCCTCGGTTGGACAGTCCTGAGTCAGTTAGACTTTTACAATCATCCAATAGCTTCAAGTACCTTTCCCCATGTTAGCTGTGGCTCAGGGGCAGCAGTCTTGCCTCTGAGGTTAGAAGGCTGTGTGTTCAAGTTCCACTCTGGGCTTTGAATATAAAAATCAAAGCTGATGTTCCAGTGCATTACTGAGGGAGCATTTTTCTATCAGGGGAGCTATCTTGTGGATGCCCCATTAAACTGAGGGGTGATCTTATAGAGGCCTATAAAAATAATGAGGGGCATAGATCAGCTAGCTAGTCAATATCTTTTCCCAAGGTTGGGGAGTCTGAAACTAGGTTTAAGGTGAGAGGGGAGAGATACAAAAGGGTCCAGAGTGGCAATTTTTTCACTCAGAGGGTGGTGAGTGTCTGGAACGAGCTGCCAGAGGTGGTAGTAGAGGTGGGTACAATTTTATCTTTTAAAAAGCATTTAGACAGTTACATGGGTACGATGGGTATCAAGGGATATGGGCCAAACACGGGCAATTGGGACTAGCTTCGGAGTTTTAAAAAAAAGGGGTGGCATAGACAAGTTGGGCTGAAGGGCCTGTTTCCATCCTGTAAACCTCTCTGACTATATCACTGAGATTCAGTCTGCCCTTTCAGATAGTGTAAAATATCACATGGCACTAGTTTGCTGAAGACCAGGAGAGTTCTCCCTGGTGTTCTGACCAATATTTACCCCTCAATCAACATCACCAAAGCAGAACATTTGGGACAGAACTCTCCGACTGTTCACTCTGGGAGCTTCCGATCCCGCTGCTGATTTCCTGGTGGTGTGGGGCGGAATCAATGGGAAACCCCATTGATAGCATCGGGACAAGGAGACCAGGAACAGTGCACCACCTCCCACTGCTGAGAAACACCTGGCTGGGAGGCCAGAGAATCCCACCCCTAGTCATTATCACATAGCTGCTTGCGGGAGCTTGCTGTGTGTAAATTGGCTGCCACATGTACTACATGACAACAGTGACTCCAGGCTTCTTTCCTTCACAACCTCCAATTGTCTTAAATCCCTCTTCCCCAAACCACAAACTCATGGATTTAACATCTTCAACATCAAGACCATCAACGCATCATTCCTCCCCTAACAGCTGCTCGAGGTCCAAACTTGATGCAGCACCACTTACTGTTACCCAGGCCACCTGTCTCTTGCACTTGTTTGCCCATTGTCCTCTCTGAACTACCTTAACTATTCAAATTCATCTCTCGCCCCCTCAGTTTCACCACCAGTCAATTCTTTGCAATTCAACTCTTCTTCCAAACCAAGGATTGCTGATATTATAAATGACTTTCTTTCATCATGTACTGTCGGTCTACTTTTCAAAACCCCATTCAAAACCTCAGACTTGATTCAGAAATCCTGCCCAGTTTACAGCCTTCTGCATTTAACATTAAACTCAACGACTTCAGACCATGAACTCTGACCTCCATTTTGACCATGTTCTTTTCTTTTTTTCTTTCTTTTTTCTCCCCCAACCCCCTCTTCCCACAGGGCTAGTCTGTAACTTGATTTGGTTTGATTTATTATTGTCACATGTATTAACATACAGTGAAAAGTGTTGTTTCTTGTGCTCTATACAGACAAAACAGACCATTCATAGAGAAGGAAAGGAGAGAGTGCAGAATGTAGTGTTACAGTCATAGCTAGGGTGTAGAGAAAGATCAACTTAATGCAAGGTAAGTCTATTCAAAAGTCTGACAGCATCAGGGAAGAAGCTGTTCTTGAGTCGGTTGGTACATGACCTCAGACTTTTGTATTTATTTTCCTGAAGGAAGAAAGTGGAAGAGAGAATGTCCGGGGTGCATGGGGTCCTTAATTATGCTGGCTGCTTTGCCGAGGCAGAGGGAAGTGTAGACAGAGTTAATGAATGGGAGGCTGGTTTGCGTGATGGATTGGACTACATTCACGACCTTGCTTCCTTGGGCAGAGCAGGAGCCATACCAAGTTGTGATACAACCAGAAAGAATGCTTTCTATGGTGCATCTGTAAAAGTTGATGAGAGTCGTAGCTGACATGCCAAATTTCCTTAGTCTTCTGAGAAATTAGAGGCGTTGATGGGCTTTCTTAACTATAGAGTCGGCATGGGGGGGACCAGGACAGGTTGTTGGTGATCTGGACACCTACAAACTTGAAGCTCTCGACTCTTTCTACTTCGTCCCCGTTGATGTAGACAGGGGCATGTTCCCCTTTACGCTTCCTGTAGTCGATGACAATCTCCTTCGTTTTGTTGACATTGAGGGAGAGATTATTGTTGCTCCACCAGTTCACCAGATTCTCTATCTCATTCCTGTACTCTGTCGTGTCATTGTTTGAGATCCGACCCACTACGGTCGTGTCGTCAGCAAACTTGAAAATCGAATTGGAGGGGAATTTGGCCGTATGTTCATAGGTGTATAAGGAGTAGTTGTTCTTATGTTTTGCTCTTAGCAAGTGTATACCCTTGTTCTGCTATTAGCACCTTCCTTAGTCTTGAACACTATCATTAACACTCCCTTTGTCAATTACAGCTTTGTTAAATCTCCTTGACTTTCTATATTTCTCCACCTCTTCAGCAGTATAAAACCCATCACGTTCCTCCCTCTGTCTGTGAAGAAGCGTCAAATGGACTCAGAAGTTCACTTTGTTTCTCTCTCCACAGATGCTGCCAGATCTGCAGAGTTTTTCCAGTGTTTTTTGTGTTTATTGTATCTTGTCCTCTATTTCTGCCTTCCGTTTCCTCACTAGGATCCTTGAACTTGACATTGCCTCCGAAGTCCACACTCGTCTTTCCTGAAATTCCCTGTTAAATTTTCTCCAGTCCCACCTCCCACCCTTCTAACAGCGCTGAAGCAGTCTTAGTTAAAGTTCTCAACTGGAATCACTGGCTTCTGCAGCTTTATCTGTCCTTGTCCTTTCAGTTTCTTGTCACCAATGAAGGTTAGAATAATGCCTTTCCCCTCAGTTACTGCCAGTTATCAAGCAGAGTGCTTGATATTGGTAACACTGGTGACCAAATAACACAGTGCCCACAGCCTTAAAGTAGAAATACTTTACATCTAGCATCCAGATTGTAATCACCTTCAGAAGTCCAAACTCTTGGTAAAGAGCATCATTACTAAACAATAATGTCTCTTCTTTCCCCCAGTGGCTGCTTGAAACATAAGCACAAGAACATTGGCTGTTTCCAAGCACTCCACTTTCCCTAATGTCACACTGATCGCTGAACACCAAGTCCATGTGAACCGCAGGTATGTTCCACTATTGATGTGGAGTGATAGTATCACACCCAATGCTGTCATTGTCACCTGTGGAAAATCTCTCACCAATACTGCCTGCAATACAATAAATGGCAGAGTCATCAGGAGTATAGAAACACAGAGGGACCTAGGTGTGCAAGTCCACAAATCCTTGAAGGTGGCAACACAGGTGGAGAAGGTGGTGAAGAAGGCATATGGTACGCTTGCCTTTATAGGACGGGGTATAGAGTATAAAAGCTGGAGTCTGATGATGCAGCTGTATAGAACACTGGTTAGGCCACATTTGGAGTACTGCGTCCAGTTCTGGTCGCCGCACTACCAGAAGGACATGGAGGCGTTAGAGAGAGTGCAGAGAAGGTTTACCGGGATGTTGCCTGGTATGGAGGGTCTGAGCTTTGAGGAGAGATTGGGTAAACTGGGGTTGTTCTCCCTGGAAAGACGGAGAATGAGGGGAGATCTAATAGAGATGTACAAGATTATGAAGGGGATAGATAGGGTGAACGGTGGGAAGCTTTTTCCCAGATCAGAAGTGACGTTCACGAGGGGTCACAGGCTCAAGGTGAGAGGGGCGAAGTATAACTCAGATATTAGAGGGATGTTTTTTACACAGAGGGTGGTGGGGGCCTGGAATGCGCTGCCAAGTAGGGTGGTGGAGGCAGGCACGCTGACATCGTTTAAGACTTACCTGGATAGTCACATGAGCAGCCTGGGAATGGAGGGATACAAACGATTGGTCTAGTTGGACCGAGGAGCGGCGCGGGCTTGGAGGGCCGAAGGGCCTGTTTCCTGTGCTGTACTGTTCTTTGTTCTTTGTAATACAAAGCCTGACTTCTAACATCCATATTTACTTGGACAATGCCATTATCTCTAAATATCTGATTTTCTCCTCACTTTAATGTTTTAAGAAAGTTTATTTATTAGTGTCACATGTTAACACCACAATGAAGTTACTGTGAAAATCCCCGAGTCGCCACACTCCGGCATCTGTTCGGGTAGACTAAGGGAGAATTTAGTGTGGCCAATGCACCTCTTTCAGACTGTGGGAGGAAACCGGAGCACCCGGATTAAAATCCGCGCAGACACGGGGAGAACGTGCGAACACCACACAGACAGTGACCCAGCCGGGAATCGAACCCGGGTCCCTGGCGCTGTGAGGCAGCAATGCAAACCATTGTGCCACTGTGCCACCCCCGTGTAGTGTTAGGCAGCTGCTGTGTCAAGCATGGTTTGTTTCTTGTCCTGTGGGGCCTAGTTAAACTGCTTGGGATAGACCTCAATCAATTTTGTTTAAAGAGGTGGCCGTTGTTCTCAATGTCTGAAACTTTCTTTGCAATCAGAATCTATTAATCAAACGCCACTACTCTGATTATGAAGCCATCTCCTCCCACCCAGTGTCATATGGTGTGAGAGAGGTGTTTAAATCAAAATATTCTACCCCAGCTCTGACCTGTTCTTTTCCTGGCTGTTAAAATCCTTACCATCCCAAATCAGGCATTCCCCTCCTTTATTCCTTTCTTTCCCTTCACTTTTTTTCCCACTCAGTTGTTGTCGTTCTTCCTATCACTTTTTCCCTTTCCTTCTTCCTTCTTTTCCTCTTCATCCCTTTCTATCAGTTGTTCTTTCTTTGAGGTACAAACATACGTACGTGCGTTTGTACAAATTCGGAACATGTTAAGAAGCCCCTTAGTATCGGGATTAGTAGGGTAAATACGTGGGGTTATGGGGATAGGGTCTGGGTGGGACTGTTGTCGGCGCAGATTCAATGCTGGAAAAACTCAGCAGGATTGGCAGCATCTGTGGAGAGAGAAACAGAGTTAACAAGGTGAGTCTGCATGACTCTTCGTTTGAGCTCGAGAGAGAGGGAGATATGTGACAGATTTTATATCTTTAAGAGGGCATGGACCAACTGGAATAAAATAGAAGGTCAGTGATAGGCGTGAACTAGTTGCACAAAGATGTTTAGGGCACTTAGTCCTTTTCCTGTTTGCCTTGATTTCTTTTCTTCTTCATGTTCTTTATGGATGAACAAATCACCTCTGTTAGGGTTCTTCATTGCAGTTACAAGGTTCATGTAAATCGTAGAATCATAGAATTCCTACCGTGCAGAAGGAGGCTATTTGGCCCATCAAGTCTGCCCCAACTCTCCAACAGAGTATCTTACCCAGGCCCTATCCCCATAACCCCACCTCGTTACCCTGCTAATCCCCCGAACCTATACATCTTGGGACACTAAGTTTGGCCAATCCACCTAATCTGCACATCCTTGTATGTGGGAGGATACTAGAGCACCCAGAGGAAACCCACGCAGACACGAGGAGAACGTACAGACTCCACACAGTCTCCCAATGCCAGGGTTGAACCCGGGTCCCTGGCACTGTGAGGCAGCAGCGCTAATCACTGTGCTACTGTGCCAATGTAGTCTTGGAAGCAGAGCAGGAACTGATGAACAGACACTTCCATCCAGCAGGAGGTCTCAGTACCAGCATGCATTGCACCATGTGATACACAAAGAATTTGGAAACTTGGCAACAAGAATATTCTGGCAGGAAAAACATTAACCTCAGCTGTAAACTTGGACAATCGATGCAGTGTTTTGGGAGGAACATTATTCAAAACACATTCTAATTAAAGGACAAATTAAGCTGCTTCACAGGGAGTGCAGATCCCAATGTTCTCAAATACCTGTATGCATGAGAACGAAGTAATATTAAGCATCAAGCTGAAGGCAATCATTGTGGATGATGAGATAAAGGCCAATGGCTGGTACTCAGGAGCCGTGTAACTTGAGATCTGGTTTTGAGTGCATTTCTGTGAATGAGGATGAAAAGGCTTTTGTCTGATGAGGAGGTCTGTCTGGAGAAGCTGCGTATGATATAACAAGGTCACATCATTCACATGGTGATCAAAAGGCTTAAATCTCAAGATTTCTGTTTTCTGCCCAAAGCCAAATATACGAAGGCTTCCAGTCTTTTCAAAACAAAACGTTTTTTCTGAAAGTCCCGTTAATTGGTAGTTCCCTTAATAATTAAAAAAAAGGATGCTGTCTGATGTTTGCCAAGCCTTCGCTAATAAAATGTTTTCACACATCAGGCGCCCAGTGTTAGTGTCAATCACTGTTGGTCACGATTAAAAAAAGCTTGGTGCAGATTGTCAACTTGCAACGTGGTTCAGTAATGTCCCCTCACTCCAACCTTGGAAGGGTGGCACGGTGGCACAGTGGCTAGCAATGTTGCCTCACAGCGCCAGGGACCCAGGTTCGATTCCAGCCACGGGTGATTGTCTGTGTGAAATTTGCACATTCCCCCCGTGTCTGCGTGGGTTTCCTACAGGGGCTCCGGTTTCCTCCCACTCTCTAAAGATGTGTGGGTTAGGTGCATTGGCCATGCCCCTTAGTGTCAAGGGGATTGGTGTCTGTGCAGACTCGATGGGCTGAATGGCCTCCTTCTGCACTGTAGGGATTCTATGAAACTATGAATCTCCTCTACTAACATAGAAACATAGGGTGGGACTTAGGGCGGCACAATAGCACAGTGGTTAGCACTGCTGCTTCACAGTGCCAGGGACCCAGGTTCGATTCCCAGCTTGGGTCACTGTCTGTGTGGAGTTTGCACATTCTCCCCGTGTCTGCGTGGGTTTCCTCCGGATGCTCCAGTTTCGTCCCACATTCTGAAAGACATGCTGGTTAGGTGCATTGACCCAAACAGGCGCCGGCTTGTGGCGACTAGGGGAATTTCACAATAACTTCATTGCAGTGTTAATGTAAGCCTTAACTTGTGACGAATAAATAAACTTTAACTTTAACTTTCTGTTCCCGCCGCCTCACTCCAACCATGGCGGCAGAGGCAATCTGCTATTGGCCGGCAGTGGGATCTTCCAGTCCCGTCATTGTCAACGGGTTTTGCTGTTGTTTGCGCCCACCGCCTGCTGGGGAACCTGCGACTGTGGGGGGGGGGGGGTCACCATCAGCAGGACTGGAAGATCCCAATGGCAGGAACAGCTGGAAAATCCCACCCATAGAAGTTTACAGTACTGAAGGAGGCCATTTGGCCCATTGTGTCTATCTTAGACAATAAAGAGCTAACCAACCATTTTCCCGCTCTTGGTCCAAAGCTCTGTGGGTTATGGCACTTCCAGTGCATATCCAAGTGTTTTTAAAAATACGATGAGGGTTTCTACCTCTACCACCCTGTCAGACAGTGAATCCCAGACCACCACCAGCCTCTGAGTGAAAAAAAATTCCCTTCAACTTCTCTCTAATCCATCTACAATCACTGTAACTGTACATAGAACATAGAACAGTACAGCACAGAACAGGCCCTTCGGCCCACGATGTTGTGCCGGGCTGTAGATAATTTCAGATTCCCACCCCAGCCATATTTTGCTGTACAAAAACCTTGGCAATTTTCATTACACTGTGGAAGCAGCACTTGCAGCTTGAAGGGCATTCACCCCATCAGTTAGCTTTTCTTTCTGTGTTTTTGGTGCTTTGGCAATATTTCATTATCATTTAAATGCTTTCTTACTGTCCTTTAGTTTAGTTGAGTAGCAAACTTACCTCTGAGTTAGGAGATTGTGGGTCCAAGTCCAACTTCAGAAATTTGAGCACATAACCTATGCTGAGACTCCCCAGTGCGGTACTGAGGGGATGCCTCACTTTTGGCGGTCCCATCTTTCGGATGAGATGTTAAATCGAAGCCCCATTTTCCCTTGATAGATGTAAAAGACTCAACACCCATTATTCAAAGAGGAGAGGATAGTTTCATAGAAACATCAAAATTAGAAGCAGGAATAGGCCATTCGGCCCTTCGAGTCTGCTCTGCCATTCATTATGATCAGGGCTGATCATCGAATTGATCCCACCTTCCCCCCATATCCCTTGATCCCTTTAACCCCAAGAGCTTTATCTAATTTCTTTTGGCCTCAACTATTTTCTGTGGTAGTGAATTCCACAGATTCCCCACTCTCTGGGTGAAGAAATGTCTCCTCGTCTCAGTCCTAAAATATTTACCCCCTTATACTTAAACTATGACCCCGAGTTCTGGACTTCATCATTGAGAACATTCTTTCTGAATCTTCCTATCTAATCCTGTTAGAATTTTATAAGTTTCTATCAGATCCCCACTCATTCTTCTGAACTCCAGTGAATAGACTTAGTCTCTCCTCCTATGACAGACCTGCCATCCCAGGAATCAGCCTGGTAAACCTTCTCTTTACTCCTTCTACAGCAAGGACATCCTTCCTCAGATAAGGACACTAAAACTGCACACAATACCCCAGGTGTGGTCTCACCAACGCCCTATACAATTGCAGTAAAACATCCCTATTCCTATACTCAAATCCTCTCGCTATAAAGCCTAACATACCATTTGCCTTCTTTACTGCCTGCTGCACCTGCAGGCTTACTTTGAGTGAATGATACACTGGCAATATTCATCCCTCAACTGAACTGTATACACTGGTTATTATTGTTATTTATCATTAATTTAGGATGTGAGCATAGGAACCGAAGGACTTAGGAGCAGAAGCTGTAAATCAGAAATTGGAAGGGAGGGAGGAACTCAGAAAAATTACAGTCACCAGGAAAATGTATAGAGCAAATTATTGGGACTGTGAACAAAGAACAAAGAACAATACAGCACAGGAACAGGCCCTTCGGCCCTCCAAGCCTGCGCCACTCATGTGCCCAACTAGACCATTCGTTTGTATCCCTCTATTCCCAGTCTGTTCATGTGGCTATCAAGATAATTCTTGAACGATCCCAGTGTGTCCGCCTCAATCACCTTGCTTGGTAGTGCATTCCAGGCTCCCATCACCCTCTGTGTAAAATACGTCCCCCTGACATCTGTGTTGAACCTTGCCCCCCTCACCTTGAACCTGTGACCCCTTGTGTTCGTCACCTCCGACCTGGGAAAAAGCTTCCCACTGTTCACCCTATCTATGCCCTTCATAATTTTATACACCTCTATTAGGTCGCCCCTCATCCTCCGTCTTTCCAGGGAGAACATCCCCAGTTTACCCAATCTCTCCTCATAGCTAAGACCCTCCATACCAGGCAACATCCTGGTAAACCTCTTCTGTACTCTCTCCAAAGCCTCCACATCCTTCTGGTAGAGTGGCGACCAGAACTGGACGCAGTACTCCAAATGTGGCCTAACCATCGTTCTATACAGCCCCAACATCATATGCCAACTTTTATATTCTGTGCCCCGTCCAATAAAGGCAAGCATGCCATATGCCTTCTTCACCACCCTCTCCACCTGTGCTGCCACCTTTAAGGATCTGTGGACTTGTACACCCAGGTCCCTCTGTGTGTCTATACTCCTGATGGTTCTGCCATTTATTGTATAGCTCCCCCTTACATTAGATCTACCGAAATGCATCACTTCGCATTTATCTGGATTAAATTCCATCTGCCATTTCTCCGCCCAATGTTCCAGCCTATCTATATCCTGCTGTATTCTCTGACAATGTTCATCACTATCCGCAACTCCAGCAATCTTTGGTGTCGTCCGCAAACTTACTGATCACACCAGCTACATCTTCCTCCAAATCATTTCTATATATCACAAACAGCAGAGGTCCCAGTACAGAGCCCTGCGGAACACCACTAGTCACAGACCTCCAACCGGAAAAAGACCCCTCCACTGTTACCCTCTGTCTTCTATGGCTAAGCCAGTTCTCCACCCATCTAGCTAGCTCACCTTTTATCCCGTGAGATTTAACCTTTTGCACCAGCCTGCCATGAGGGACCTTGTCAAACGCTTCACTAAAATCCATATAGACGACGTCCATGGCCCTTCCCTCGTCAATTGTTTTTGTCACCTCCTCAAAAAACTCAACCAAATTTGTGAGGCATGACCTCCCTCGTACAAAACCATGCTGTCTATCGCCATTGAGATTATTCAGTTCTAAATGCGCATATATCCTATCTCTAAGAATCTTCTCCAACAATTTCCCTACCACGGACGTCAAGCTCACCGGCCTATAATTATCCAGGTTATCCTTGCTACCCTTCTTAAATAATGGGACCACATTTGCTATCCTCCAATCCTCTGGGACCTCACCTGTGTCCAGTGAAGAGACAAAGATTTCTGTTAGAGGCCCAGCAATTTCATCTCTTGCCTCCCTGAGGAGTCTAGGATAGATGCCATCTGGCCCTGGGGATTTGTCTGTCTTAATATTTCCTAAAAAACCTAACACTTCCTCCCTGGAAAAAATTGAGATTTTTTCTAATGGGTCAACACATCTCTCTGAGACACTACCAGTCAACATGTCCCTCTCCTTTGTGAATACTGATGCAAAGTATTTGTTTAGGATGGTTCCTACCTCCTTTGGTTCTAAGCATAATTCCCCTCCTTTGTCCCTGAGAGGTCCTATTCTTTCCCTAACAACCCTCTTGTTCCTAATGGATGTATAAAATGCCTTACGATTCTCCTTAATCCTGTCTGCCAAGGACATTTCGTGACCCCTTTTTGCCCTTCT
Organism: Mustelus asterias; assembly: GCF_964213995.1. NCBI lineage: Eukaryota > Metazoa > Chordata > Chondrichthyes > Carcharhiniformes > Triakidae > Mustelus > Mustelus asterias. The sequence continues at coordinate 139,190,134 of NC_135806.1, forward strand.
AACTCCCTGTTTGAGTTCTTTTCTACGTTCTCTGTATTCCTCCAGTGCTCCATCTGTTTTTAGCTGCCTGGACCTCATGTATGCCTCTTTTTTCTTTTTGATTAGACCCACAATTTCTCTGGTTATCCACGGCTCCTCTTCCTCTTTACAGGCACATGCCTGTCCTGCAGTCCTATCAACTGCTCCTTTAAAGATGTGGATTTGCCCTCGAACAGCCTCTCCCAATCAACAGCCACCAAATCCTGCCTAATCCGGCTGTAGTTAGCCTTCCCCCAATTCAGCACCTTACTCATAGGACAACACTCATCTTTTTCCATTACTATCCTAAAGTTTACATAATTGTGGTCACTATTTGCCACATGTTCCCCTACTGAAACTTTGATGACCTGACCGGGCTCATTCCCCAGTACTCGGTCAAGTATAGCCCCCTCTCTAGTTGGACTGTCAACATATTGTTCCAAAGAACCTTCCTGTACGCATTTTATAAATTCTTCCCCATCCAGGCCCCCAGCTCTAAGCGATTTCCAGTCTATGTGAGGGAAATTAAAGTCTCCCACTACAACAACCCTATTTTTTCTGCACCTAGAACCATAGAACCATAGAAAATTACAGCTCAGAAACAGGCCTTTTGGCCCTTCTTGTCTGTGCCGAACCATTTTTTGCCTAGTCCCACTGACCTGCACTTGGACCATATCCCTCCACACCCCTCTCATCCATGAACCCGTCCAAGTTTTTCTTAAATGTTAAAAGTGACCCCGCATTTACCACTTTATCCGGCAGCTCATTCCACACTCCCACCACTCTCTGCATGAAGAAGCCCCCCCTAATATTCCCTTTAAACTTTTCTCCTTTCACCCTTAACCCATGCCCTCTGGTTTTTTTCTCCCCTAGCCTCAGCGGAAAAAGCCTGCTTGCATTCACTCTATCTATACCCATCAAAATCTTATACACCTCTATCAAATCTCCCCTCAATCTTCTACGCTCCAGGGAATAAAGTCCCAACCTATTCAACCTCTCTCTGTAACTCAGGACCTGTCCAGAATCTCCTTACATATCCGTTCCTCAACTTCCCGTGGGCTGTTGGGAGACCTGTAGTATACCCCCAGCATAGTGACTGCGCCCTTCCTGTTTCTGAGCTCCACCCACAGTGACTCGTTACCTGACCCTTCCAAATTGTCCACCCTCTGTACCGCTGTAATATGCTCCCTAACCAGCATTGCTACTCCCCCACCTCTCCTAGCCCCTCCTCTGTCTCGCCTAAAACACTTATACCCCAGAATATTCACCTGCCAGTCCTGTCCTTTTAACCAAGTCTCCGTCATTGCAACCACATTGTGGTTGACAAATCCCCAGGATTCGGGAAGGTTCCATGAGATTGGAAGATAACAAAAAGGGAAGGAGACAGAAAGCAGAAAACTACAGGCCAGTTCACCTAACATCTGTCATGGGGAAAATGTTAGGAGCCGAAATTAAAGATGTTACAGCAGGGCACTGAGAAAAATTCAAGGCAATCAGGCAGAGTCAACATGGTTTTGTGAAAAGGAAATCATGTTTATCCAATTTATTGGAGTTCTTTTGAAGGAGTCACATGTGCTGTAGATAACGGGAAATTAGTGGATGTAATGTACTTAGATTTCCAGAAGGCTTTGATAAGGTGCTACACCAAAGGTTATTGTGGAAAAATTAAAGCTCATGGTGTAAGGGATAACAGATTCACAGGGATAGAAAATTGCCTAGTTAATAGGAAACAGAAATTTGGCATAAATGAGTCTTTGCCTGGTTGGCAGGATGTGATGAGTGGTATGGCACAGGGATCAGTGCTGGGATCTCAACTTTTTTATAATTTATATAAGTGACATGGATGAATGGACTGGAGGGGTGGTTGCTAAATTTGCAGATGACACAAAGAAAGGTAGGAAAGTAAATTGTGAAGAATCCAGAAGGGGGATACAAAAAGATATAGATAGGTTATGTGAGTGGGAAAAAATCTGACAAATGGAGTCTAATGTGGGCAGATGTAAAGTTGTCCATTTTGGTAGGAAGAATAAAAACAAGTCCAGTCTGTCCAACCTCTCTTCAAGACCACCCGCTCATTCCAGGTATCAACTTAGTAAACCTCTGAACTGCCTCCCCCGAATTACATCCTTCCTTGAATAAGGAGACCAAAATTGCGCACAGTATTCAAGATGTAGGGGCCGATTTTACCAAATCGGCTCTAAGTGGCGGGTGCGGTCGTAAATCAGACCCGCGCCCGGCAGCCGTGCTCCAGCGCCCCCATACGCCTTTTTTTGGCGCGGGACCAGTGGGCGGGGCCGAGCGCATTTGCATCTGTCGGAGCACCGACCTGTGCATGCGCAGTTCGAAGGCGCCAGCACTCAGCGCACCCGAGCGCGAAAGTCAAAGGCAGCGCTGACAGCACTGCTGTCTGCACCGCCTTTGACTTTCCCTGGTGGAGCGGGGGGGGGGGGGGGGGTGGGATGTGACGTCTCTTCCCTGTGGGGGAAGGGGGGGGGTGGGGGGGTGATCTGACATCTCTTCCCTGGGGGGGGGTAGGGGGGATCTGACGTCTCTTCCCTGAAGGGGGGGTGGGTAGGGGGGATGTGACATCTCTTCCTTGAGGGGGGGGGGGGGGGGTGGGGGGGGATGTGACGTCTCCGCCCCCCCCCCCAGGAAATTTTGGTAAAATCGGGCCCGTAGTCTCAACATTGTTCTGTATAACTGAAGCATAACATTCTTGATTTTATCTTCAATTCCTCTCATAATAAAGGATAACATTCCATTAACCTTCTTAATCACTCGCTGAATCCCCATACTAACCTTTTGTGACTCATGCACGAGAATGCCTAGAACATAAGAAATAGGAGCAGAAGTAGGCCATCTAGCCCCTCGAGCCTGCCCCGCCATTCAATAAGATCATGGCTGATCTGAAGTGGATTAGTTCCACTTACCCGCCTGATCCCCATAACCCCTAATTCCCTTACCGATCAGGAATCCATCTATCCGTGATTTAAACATATTCAACGAGGTAGCCTCCACCACTTCAGTGGGCAGAGAATTCCAGAGATTCACTACCCTCTGAGAGAAGAAGTTCCTCCTCAACTTTGTCCTAAACTGACCCCCCTTTATTTTGAGGCTGTGCCCTCTAGTTCTAGCTTCCTTTCTAAGTGGAAAGAATCTCCCCACCTCTACCCTATCCAGCCCCTTCATTATCTTATAGGTCTCTATAAGATCCCCCATCAGCCTTCTAAATTCCAACGAGTACAAACCCAATCTGCTCAGTCTCTCCTCATAATCAACACCCCTCATCTCTGGTATAATCCTGGTGAACCTTCTCTGCAATGCCTAGATCCCTCTGCTGTTGTTCTCTGATTAAATAATATTCTGCTTTTTTATTCTTTCAGTCAAAGTGAGCAACTTCACATTTTCGTATATCTTGCTAAATCTGCCAGATTTTTACCCACTCACTCAACCTCCTATGTCTGCAATCTCCGTATGTTCACTTCACAGCATACTTTCCTACTTATCTTTGTGTCATTTGCAAATTTATGCCATCGCTCCCCACATATAAGTCATTAATGTAAATTGTAAAACGTTGAGGCCCCAGCACAAACCCCTGAAGGACTTCGTTCAAGATATCTCGCCGATCAGAAGATCTATTTATGCATACCCTCTGTTTTCTGCCAGGCAGCCAATCTTTTATGCACACTATGAGCTTTAATTTTGTTTAGTAACCTTCGGTGTGGCACCTTATCAAATGCGTTCTGGAAATCCAAGTACAGAACGTCTACAGGCCCCCCTTATACACAATGCATGTGACTCCTTCGAAGAACTCCAATAATTTGGTTAAACATGATTTCCCTTTCACAAAACCATGTCGACTCTTCCCAATAAGCTTGAGTTATTCTAAGTGCCCGGCTATAACCTCTTTAATGATCAATTCTAACACTTTCCCCACGGCAGATGTCAAGCTAACTGGCCGATAATTTCCTGTTTTCTGCTTCCCTCCCTTTTTGAATAGAGGCGTTATATTTGCTACTTTCCAGTCTGATGGAACCTTTCCAGAATCTAGGGAATTTTGGAAAAAGTTTGAACTGTTGCAGTCCATCTGGTGTAGGTTTTATTTCCAAACCAGTTTGACAGAATTGAGTGCCTTGCCAGGCCATTTCAAAGAGCAGTTACTAGTCAACAACACTGCTGTGTGTCTGGAGTCACCCATTCATTTTGTCAATTGGTGTTCATTGCAACTATCCTAGATAATAATTTATTTTAAAAAAAGGACCATAGAGTCAAACTGGTGGGGATGGGTGTGACAGACTTTTATCCTTCTATTATATCATTAGGCTACTCTGTTTCGCTAATGGGACGCAAGAGACCATTGCCTCACATCAACTCGCAGGATTACAGCTCACGGAATCAGGCAGAAAGGCAGGCCGTCAACTTTGTGGTCCAAGGTAAGAGCGGGAAATTCAACCAGGGCCCAGTGGATGTTCTCGTCCCAGGTGCTTGGTTTCAATGTACCTCAACGTCATCAGGGGTATGTTTACCAAGGAGAAAAATCAGAGGGTTATTTATTATGTTTTTTTCATTTTCCGTGAACTTTATTGGTTATAAGTCCAAATTAAAAACGGTGTCACCCATGACTCGGTTGCGAGCAGTCTTGCCTCTGAATCATAATGTTCTGGTTCCAGGGCTTGAGTGCAAATTTCAAGACTGACTCTCCAGTGCAGTACTGAGGGAGTGCCTTCTTTTGGGTATAATATTTAAAGTTTTAACAGCACCCTTTTGAAGAAGAGCATATAATTATAGACTCATTACAGCGTAGAAGAAGACCATTTGGCCTATCATGTGCAATCTGACTGTCCTAAAGAGCAATTCACATATTGCCACACTCCCATCCTCTCCCCATACATCCTTCTTTTCTCAGATGTTTAAAATATGTAGAAAAATCTATGGCGCAGAAAGAGGCCACTCTGCCCATCATGCCTGCGCTGGCCTAGAAACGAGCTTAATCCCATTTTCTACCACCTACTCTGGCCCTGGAAGTTACAGAACTTCAGGTGCCTATCCAGACACCTTTCAAATGAGTTGAGGATTGCGGCCTAAATTTTCAGGTGAGTTCCAGACCCCCAACATTCTCTGGGTGAAAACACTCTTCCTCATCTCTGCATGAATCCTTCCACCAATCACTTTAAATCTACGTCACCTAGTCACTGACCTCTCTGCTAAGTTACATAGGGAGGGGAGGCCTACTGGCTAATCTTTATCTCCCAATCAGCATCACAAAGAAACTGATTATCTGATCACTATCACATTGCTATTTGTGTGATCTTGCTGTGTGACAATTGTCACAAACTCACAGAATAGTTGTGGTGCAGGAGAAGGCCATTTGGCCCATCATGTCTGCACCAGCTCTCCAAACGAACATTATGACTCAGTGACATTCCTCTGCCTTTTCCCCATGCCCTTGCTCATTGTTTCTATTCAAGTAATCCCCTAATGCTCCAATTGAATCAGCCTCCACCACACTTCCCGGCACTGTATTGGCTGCTGTGTTTCCTACGTTACAAAAGTGACTACACTTCAAAACTACTTCATTGACTATAAAGTACTTCGATGTGGAGATGCCGACATTGGAGAGGTTGAATAAACTAGGATTGTTTTCACTGGAAAGACAGAGGCTGAGGGGAGACCTGATAGAGGTCTACAAAATTATGAGTGGCATAGACAGGATGGATAGTCAGAGGCTTTTTACCAGGGTGGAATTGTCAATTACAAGGGGGCACAGGTTCAAGGTGAGAGAGGAAAAGTTCAAGGGAGATGTATAGAGGAAACTTTTCACGCAGAGAGTGATGGGTGCCTGCTGTGCGGGTTAGGTTGATTGGCCAGGTTAAAAAAAAAAATTGCCCCTTAGAGTCCTGGAATGTGTAGGTTAGAGGGATTAGTGGGTAAATATGTGGGGGTGGGGCCTGGGTGGGATTGTGGTCGGTGCAGACTCGATGGGCCGAATGGCCTCCTTCTGCACTGTATGGTTTCTATGATTGGACTGGGGTGGGCACAGAAAGAAGTCTCACAACACCAGGTTAAAGTCCAACAGGTTTATTTGGTATCACGAGCTTTCGGAGCACTGCTCCTCCATCAGGAGAATGACAAAGAGCTTTGATACATTAGTGGTAGGGATGTCTTGAGATGTGTACATATTATAGAGAAGGAGGTGCTGGAAGTCTTAAAGCGCATCAAGGTAGATAAATCCCTGGGACCTGATGAAGTGTATCCCAGTACATTGTGGGAGGCTAGGGAGGAAATTGCGGGTCCCCTAGCCGAGATATTTGAATCATCGATTGTCACGCAGTTGATGTTGTCTGCATGGACTTTAGCAAGGCCTTTGACAAGGTACCTGAGGATTGGAGAGGATTGGAGAGTGGCAAATGTTTTGCCTTTGTTTAAAAAGGGCTGCAGGGATAAGCCTGGGAACTATAGGCCGGTAAGCCTCACATCTGTCGTGGGTAAATTGTTGGAAGGTATTTTGAGAGACAGGATCTACAGGCACTTAGAGACGCAAGTGCTGATTAGGGACAGTCAGCATGGCTTTGTGAGTGGAAAATCATGTCTCACAAATTTGATTGAGTTTTTTGAAGGGGTAACCAAGAAGGTAGATGAGGGCAGTGCAGTTGATGTTGTCTACATGGACTTTAGCAAGGCCTTTGACAAGATATTGCATGGTAGGTTGTTGCATAAGGTTAAATGTCACGGGATCCAGGATGAGATATCTAAATGGATACAAAATTGGCTTCTTGACAGAAGCTAAAGGGTGGTTGTAGAGAATTGTTTTTCAAACTGGAGGCCTGTGACCAGCAGTGTGCCTCAGGGATCAGTGCTGGATCCACTGTTATTTGTCATTTATATTAATGATTTGGATGAGAATATAGGAGGCATGGTTAGTAAGTTTGCAGATGACACTAAGATTGGTGGCATAGTGGACAGTGAAGAAAGTTATCTCCAATTGCAACGGGATCTTGATCAATTGGGCCAGTGGGTTGACGAATGGCAGATGGAGTTCAACTTAGACAAATGCGAGGTGATGCATTTTGGTAGATTGAACCAGGGCAGGACTTACTCAGTTAATGGTAGGGTGTTGGGGAGAGTTACAGAACAAAGAGATCGAGGGGTACGTGTTCATAGCTCCTTGAAAGTGGAGTCAGAGGTGGACAGAGTGGTGAAGAAGGCATTCGGCATGCTTGGTTTCATCGGTCAGAACATTGAATACAGGAGTTGGAATGTCTTGTTGAAGTTGTACAAGACATTGGTAAGACCATACTTGGAATACTGAGTGCAATTCTGGTCACCCTATTATAGAAAGGATATTATTAAACTAGAAAGAGTGCAGAAAAGACTTATTAGGATGCTACCGGGACTTGATGGATTGAGTTATAAGGAGAGGCTGAACAGACTGGGACTTTTTTCTCTGGAGCGTAGGAGGCTGAGGGGTGATCTTATAGAGGTCTATAAAATAATGAGGGGCATAGACAAGGTAGATAGTCAATATCTTTTCCCAAAGGTAGGGAGTCTAAAACTAAAGGGCATAGATTTAAGGTGAGAGGGGAGAGATACAAAAGTGTCCAGAGGGGCAATTGTTTCACACAGAGGGTGGTGAGTGTCTGGAACAAGCTGCCAGAGGTAGTAGTAGAGGCGAGTACAATTTTGTCTTTTAAAAAGCATTTAGATAGTTACATGGGTACGATGGGTACAGAGGGATATGAGCCAAATGCAGGCAATTGGGATTAGTTTAGGGGTTTTAAAAAAGAAAGGGCGGCATGGACAAGTTGGGCCGAAGGGTCTGTTTCCATGCTGTAAACCTCTATGACTCTATGATCATGAAAAGTGTGATAAAAATGCACATTTTATTTCTTTAAATAGACAATGAGTGTCAAATGTTATTCGCTTGGGTAATTAAATAGTCTATTTGGCATGAGAGGGAGGAGCCTCCGAAGGATGGATGTGTCGATGACCAATAGTGAGAGCGTAGAACAATGAACAAAGAAAAGTACAGCAGAGGACCAAGCCGTTCAGCCCTCCAAGCCTGTGGCAATCATAATGTCCTAACTAAACTAAAAAGATATTCTGCCCTTACTCGGTCCGTATCGCTCTACTCCCTCCCTGTTCATGTACCCATCCAGATGCCTCTTAAATGTTGCTAATGTGCCTGCTTCCACCACCCCCTCTGGCAGCGCGTTCCAGGCAGCCACCACTCACTGCGTGAAAAGTTTCCTCTATACATCTCCCTTGAACTTTTCCTCTCTCACCTTGAACCTGTGCCCCCTTGTAATTGACAATTCCACCCTGGTAAAAAGCCTCTGACTATCCATCCTGTCTATGCCACTCATAATTTTGTAGACCTCTATCAGGTCTCCCCTCAGCCTCTGTCTTTCCAGTGAAAACAATCCTAGTTTATTCAACCTCTCCTCATGGCCAACACCCTTGAGACCAGGCAACATCCCGGTGAACCTTCATTGCTCTCTCCAAAGCTTCCACATCCTTCTGGTAGTGTGGTGACCAGAACTGCACGCAATACTCCAAATGTGGCCTAACCAAGGTTTTATATAGCTGCAACATGATTTGCCAAGTCTTGTACTCAGTGCCCCAGCTGGTGAAGGCAAGCATGCCGTATGCCTTCTTAATCACCTTGGCTACCTGTGTTGTCACTTTTAGGGAACTGTGGACCTGCACGCCCAGATCCCTCTAGATGTTAATGTTCCGAAGGAGTCTGCCATTTACAGTATAATTCATGCCTAAATTTGATCCTCCAAAATGCATTTGTCCAGATTAAACTCCATGTGCCATTTCTGTGCCCAAGTCTCCAATCCTGTTGTATGCTCTGACAATCCCCGGCACTATCAGCAACTCCGCCAATCTTTGTGTCATCCAGCAAACTTACTAATCAGACCCCGCCACATTTTCCTCCAGATCATTTATATATGCTATAAACAACAGAGGTCCCAGCACTGATCCCTCTGGAACACCACTAGCTACAGATTTCCGTTCTGAAAAACCCCCTTCCACTGCTACTCTTTGTCTTCTATAACCAAGCCAGGCCTGTATCCATCTATCCAGCTCACCCCGAATCCCAAATGAATTTAGTCTTTGTGCCAGTCTGCCATGCGGGGCCTTGTCAAATGCCTCACTGAAGTCCATGTACATTACATCCACAACCCTTCCCTCATCAATTATCTTTGTCGCCTCTTCAAAAAACTCAATCAAGTTAGTGAGACATGACCTTCCCCGTACAAAACCATGCTGCCTGTCACTAACCAGTCCATTTTCTTCCAAGTGTGTATATATCCTGTCCCTCAGCATCTTCTCCAAAAGCTTCCCTACCACTGATGTCAGGCTCAATGGCCTATAATTTCCCGGATTACCCCTGTTTCCTAAATGAATGTGGCAGGGGGATGAGGACCGATGCAGGAAGTTAGAGGGAAGTAAAGTGGGGACAGAAACAAAAGGCAGTAAGGGGAAAAATGAAAGGCAGAGAAACCAAAGACAAAAATAAAAAAGGGCCACAGTACAGAGTACAGAGACTGTGGAGAACTCAGTGAATGGGTCCAGTAAGGCTAAGAGAAATAAAACACGGAGAGTGTACAAAACATGACAGGACAGATGGTCTGAGGTATGTTTGCTTTAACGCAAGGGGTATGACAGGTCAGGTGGGTGAACTTAAAGCTTAAATTACTACATGGAACTGTGATGTTGTGGCAATTATGGAGACTCGGATGAAAGAAGGGCAGCATTGGCAGCCTAGCGTTCCAGGGTTTAGATGCTTCAGGCGAGATATAACAAAGAACAAAGAAAATTACAGCACAGGAACAAGCCCTCCAAGCCTGCACCGTCCATGCTGCCCGACTTAACTAAAACCCCCTACCCTTCCGGGGCCCATATCCCTCTATTCCCATCCTATTCATGTATTTGTCAAGACGCCCTTAAAAGTCACTACTGTATCCACTTCCTCTACCTCTCCCGGCAACGAGTTCCAGGCACCCACTACTCTCTGTGTAAAAAATCTGCCTCGTACATCTCCTTTAAACCTTGCCCCTCGCACCTGAAACCTGTGCCCCCTAGTAATTGACTCTTCCACCCTGGGAAAAAGCTTCTGACTATCCACCCTGTCCATGTCTCTCATCATCTTGTAGACTGCTATCAGGTCTCCCCTCAACCTCCGTCACTCCAGTGAGAACAAACCACGTTTCTCCAATCTCTCTTCATAGCTAATGCCCTCCATACCAGGCAACATCCTGGTCAATCTTTTCTCTACCCTCTCCAAAGCCTCCACATCCTTCTGATAGTGTGGCGACCAGAATTGAACACTATATTCCAAGTGCGGCCTGACTAAGGTTCTATAAAGCTGCAACATGACTTGCCAATTTTTAAACTCAATGCCCCGGCCAATGAAGGCAAGCATGCCGTATGCCTTCTTAATTACCTTCTCCACCTGCATTGCCACTTTCAGTGACTTGTGTACCTGTACACCCAGATCCCTTTGCCTATCAATACTCTTAAGGGTTCCGCCATTTACTGTATATTTCCTATCTGTATTAGACTTTCCAAAATGCATTACCTCACATTTGTCCAGATTAAACTCCATCTGCCATCTCTCCGACCAAGTCTCCAACTGATCTATATCCTGCAGTATCCTCAGATGGTCCTCATCGCTATCCGCAAATCCACCAACCTTTGTGTCGTCCGCAAACTTACTAATCAAACCAATTACATTTTCCTCCAAATCATTCATATATATTACAAACAGCAAAGGTCCCAGCACTGATCCCTGAGGAATGCCACTTGTCACAGCCCTCCATTCAGAAACGCACTCTCCCATTGCTACCCTCTGGCTTCTTTGACTGAGCCAGTTTTGTATCCACCTTGCCAGCTCACCTCTGATCCCATGCGACTTCACCTTCTGCACCAGTCTGCCATGAGGAATCTTGTCAAAGACCTTACTGAAGTCCATGTAGACAACATCCATTGCCCTACCCTCATCAATCATCTTCGTCACTTCCTTGAAAAATTTGATCAGGTTTGTGAGACACGAGCTCCTCTTCACAAAACCATGTTGCCTCTCACTAATACGTCCACTTATTTCCAAGTGGCAATAAATCCTGTCTCAAAGAATCCTCTCCAATAATTTCCCTACCACTGATGTAAGGCTCATTGGCCTGTAATTACCTAGAGAGGGTGACAAATGAGGTTGGGGTGTTGCTTTATTGATTGGGGAGAATATCACAGCGAAACAGAGGAAATCACCTTGTTGGGATCATGCAGTGAGGCCATATGGGTAGAACTCAGGAACAGGAGCGGTGCAATCACACTGTTGGGGTTATACTACAGACCTCCCAACAGCTAGCATGAAGTGGAGGAACTGATATGTCAGCAGATTATGGGAAGATGTAAAAACAACAGAGGTGTTGTGATGGGCGATTTTAACTTCCCCAACATAGGCTGGGATTCCTTTAGTACCAGGGGCCCGGATGGGGAAGAGTTTGTTCAGTGTGTCCAAGAGCGCTTCTTGAGGCAATATGTAGATAGTCCAACTCGGGCAGGTTCTGGGAAAGGAGCCCGGACAGGTGATTGCCGTCTCAGTGAGGACCATTTTGGGAAATGATCACAATTCTATAAGTTTCACATTACTCATAGAAAAGGATAGAAGTAGTCCCAGAGTGAAAGTACTAAACTGGGGAAGGCTAACTATGCCAGTGTTAGGCAAAAGCTAGGGAATGTAGACTGGGGGCGTCTGTTTGAGGGTAAATCCACATCCGATATGTGGGAGTCTTTTATAAGTCAGTTGTTCGATAGCTCAGCTGGTAGAGCGGAGGACTGTAGATGATTCAAGCTGCCATCTTTAGGTCGCTGGTTCATTTCCGGCTCGAAGGAAGCCCAAAGTTCATAAGTCAGTTGTTAACAATTCAGGACAAGTATGTCCCTGTAGAAATGAAGGATAGAGATGACAAGATTCGGGAACCCTGGATGACAAGGGATTGTGAGCTTAGTGAAAAAGAAGAAGGAGGCATACATAAATTTCAGGAAATTGAAAACGGATAAGGCTCTTGAGGAAATCAAAGATAGCAGGAAAGAGCTTAAACAGGGACTTAGGGAGGTCAAAAAGGGGCCATGAAATGTCCTTGGCAGGATTAAGGAGAATCCCAAGGCTTTTTATGCGTATATAAGGAGGAAGATGGTAGCTAAGGCAAGGGTAGGTTTACTCAAGGACAGATGGGGGGGAATTTGTGTGTGGAGCCAGATGAGGTGGGTGAGGTCCTTAACGAGTCCTTTGCATCAGTATTCACAAAAGAGAAGGATGTGGTGGATGGTGAGTGTAGAAAGGAGGATGTTGATATTCTAGGACATATTGAGATAAAAGGGGAGGAAGTATTGGAGGTTTTGAAAAACATTAAGGTGGACAAGTCCTCAGGGCCAGATAGGGTCTATCCCAGAATACTGAGAGAGGCGAGGGAAGAAATTGCTAAGGCCTTGGCCAAAATCTGTGTATCCTCTTTAGTCACGGGCGAGGTACCAGAGGATTGGAGAGTAGCTAACATTGTTCCTCTGTTTAAAAAGGGCAGAAGAGACAATCTGGGAAATTACAGGCTTGTGAGCCTTACGTCAGTGGTGGGGAAATTATTGGAGAAGATTCTTAGGGACAGGATGTTCTCACATCTGGAAGAGAATAGGTTTATTAGCGACAGGCAGTGTGGTTTGTGAAGGGATTTTATTCATATCTCACAAATTTGATTGAGTTCTTTGAGGAAGTGACAAGAAAACTTGACCAGGGCAGGGCCGTGGATGTTGTATACATGGACTTTAATAAAGCCTTTGATAAGATTCCTCATGGCAGGCTGATACAGAAGGTGCTATATGGGATCCAAGGTGAGCTGGTAAGATGGATATAAAACTGGCTTGGGCATAGAAAACAGAGAGTAGCAATGGAAGGGTATTTTTCTAACTGGAGGTCTGTGACAAGCCGTGTTCCACAAGGATCAGTGCTGGGGCCTCTGTTGTTTGTAATCTATATAAATGATTTGGAGGAAAATGTAGGTGGCCTGATTCGTAAATTTGCAGATGATACAAAAATTGGGGGAGTAGCAGATAGTGAGGAGGATTGTCAGAGGACACAGCAGGGTATAAATCAGCTGGAGACCTGGGCCGAAAGATGGCAGATGGAATTTAACCCGGACACATGTGAGGTGATGCACTTTGGAAGGTCTACTGCAGAAGGAAACTATACAGGAAATGGTAGAGCCCTTAGAAATATTAGCATACAGACGGATCTAGGCGTGCAGATCCACAGTTCCCTGAAGGTGGCAACTCAGTTGGACAAGGTGGGCAAGAAGGCGTATGGCATGCTGGCCTTCATTGGTTGGGGCATTGAGTATAGGAATTGGAAAATCATGTTGCAGCTGTAGAAGACTTTGGTAAGGCCGCATTTGGAATTTTGTGTACAATTCTGGTCGCCACACTACCTGAAGGACGTTGATGCATTGGAAAGGGCGCAGAAGAGATTTACCAGGATGTTGCCTGGTTTGAAGGTTATGGACTATGAAGAAAGGTTGAACAAACTTGGATTATTTTCATTGGAGCACAGAGAATGAGGGGTGACCTGATAGAGGTTTACAAGATTATGACAGGCTTGGATAGAGTGGATAGTAAGAGTCTTTATCCCAGGGTCGAAGGGTCAATTACTCAGGAGCATAGGTTGAAAGTGAGAGGGGGAAAGTTTAAAAGAAATGTAAGGGGCAAGTTTTTCACACAGAGGGTGGTGAATGCCTGGAACGCGCTGCCGGAGGAGGTGGTAGAAGCAGATTCTATAACAACGTTCAAGAGGCATCTGGATAGGTACACGAATAGGCAGGGAATAGAGGGATATGGATTATGTAGAGGCAAGAAAATATTAGATTAGTGTGGCATCTGTGTCGGCACAGACTTGGTGGGCCAAAGGGCCTGTTCCTATGCTGTACGTCCTTTGTTCTTTGTTCCTTTCTTAAACAAGGGGACAACATTGGCTATTCTTCAGTCCTCTGGAACCTCACCTGTGGTCAAAGTGGATGTGAAGATATCTGTTAAGGCCCCAGCTATTTCTCCCCTTGCCTCCCGCAGTAACCTGGGATAGATCCCATACGGCCCTGGGGACTTGTCCACCTTAATGCAATTTATGATAGTCAACACTTCCTCCTTCAATATATTAACATTCTCCGGGGTGGGATGGTTGGCAATTGGAGATCATGTGATGAAATCACCAGGAATGCATCAAACCAGAGCTAACAACACTGACCATTGGCCATTCTTCGCATCAAAGTTGTACAGGTCAGCCCAGAAATGATTGCTGGTGATTGCTGTGACATTTGCACTTGCATGTGACATTCCTCTGAGCATTGACTCAGTGGAAGCATTAAGCCATTCAAAATAAACCGTAGTCCAAACCCGTTCAGTGTCTGTTACTGATAAGCACAGGGATAATTTCCAGCTCTGTACCCTCAGTGTACCCGAACAGGGGCCAGAGTGTGGCGACTAGGGTGTTTTCACAGTAACTTTATTGCAGCTTTAATGTAAGCCTAGTTGTGACAATAATAAATAAACTTTAAACTGAATGAGTAGAGGTACAATGGGACTGAGGTTGGATCAGATTAAACTGGAAGATCACTCAGAGCTATGATGTGCTGATGTGATAATGCTGATATATACTCATACAGATTTTGTTATGCCACTATATTTTGTATAGGTTCTGCAGCTGATATATGTAAAATGGCAATGATTAAGATTTTCACATGTCTTGCCTCGTCCTCCTCTCTTACAGCCAGGTAGGGACCCAGCCTTATATTCTCCAATTATAATATCAATTTTACTTTCGCTATTGTATTGATCAAAGTTCTGTAATCCTGCCACATCCTGTTGTGTTGGCTAGGTCAACATTTTTTTCTGCCCATCCCTAATTGCTCTTGAGAAGGTTGTGCCTTCCCATACCACAGCAAGTCCATGTGATGTAAGTACACCCACAGTGCTGTTAGGGAGAGAGTGCTGAGATTTTGACCCATTGAAGGAACGGCAATATGTTTCCAAATCAGTGGTGACATTCATCCCATAGCTATGCTGCTGTGTGCTTTTTAAACATTCGTTCATGGGATGTGGGCATTGCTGGCTGGACCAACATTGGTTGCCCATCCTTAAATGCCCCTTAATTTTGGAGTCAACCTATAAGCAGCAGATTTCCTCCCCTGGCAGACGTTAGTGAACAGGGTGGGTTTTTACAAGAATTGACAATGAACTTTTAATTCCAGATTTAAAAATAAATTTCACCATCTGCCATGGTGGGATTCACTCGGGTCCCCAGAGCATTGGCCTGGGTCCCTGGATTATTAGTCCAGTGACAATACCACTGCACCATTTTCCTCCCCGCTAAGCGGTGGAGGCCATGGATTGGGAGGAGGTGCTGATGGAGTCTTGGTGAGTTGTTGCAGTGTGTCCTGTCGATGACACCCGGATACCAAGGTGCACCCATGGTGGAGGGGGGGTGTATAATTCAGATGTTGGATGGAGTGACAAATTATCCTGTTGTCTTCCTTTCATTCACAACACTTTTGTAGCCTCCTAACAACCTACTACAATATTCTTTAATAGTTAGCTTATCATGTACGCTTAACTATATGTAAAACATGTGCAGAGGACTGGATGCTAACACTCCCCAAAATTGTCTTGTTATTTCACTAAACAAGCTATAGAAATAAGTTCACATTTGCACTGGCCAGAAAGAAGCAGAGTCAGAGAAGCATTTTATCTTGCCTAAAGAAAAGCCAATCTCCACTACACTCCCTGGGGAACATCACTTGTAGTAACACCCCAGTCCAACGCCGGCATCTCCACATCATGAACATCACTTGTCACATCATGCCATTGAGAGTACAATTCCTTTATCCTGACTCGCTATCTCCCATCTCCCAACCAATTATCGCTCCATGCTATGAGGTTATCTCCAATTCAGTGTGGAATTTTTGCTTATATTATCATGTGCTTAACCTTATTTAATGCCTCCTTTAATGTACCAAATGTTACCCTTGATAGTGACGCTCACATTCCATGAAGAATATGAAAGAAAGTACAGGCACAAGACAGCAGCAGTCCTCACACCCCTGGGGACAAGGAAGGAGTGTGCTCCTCAACATTGTAACACACTTCCCTGATGCCCATTGGAATACATGTTTAAAGAACTCTTATCAGGTGTGACAAAGAGAATAACAGAATAACACAAATAGCCAAATTCTGCCTAGAGTTGGACTGGAGCCAACGAACCTTGGGGAGGAGCAGAGGGGAGAGCGCAGTGAAATTTAAGTAGAGGTAGAGTTCCACAGCCCCGGGCTGTGTTTTTACTTATTTTCTTTCATTTAGGGATGGCACAGTGGTTAGTGCCCCAGCCTCACAGTGCCAGGGACCCGGGTTCTATTCCGGTCTCGGGTCGCTGTCTGTGAGGAGTTTGCACATTCTCCCCGTGTCTGCGTGGGTTTCCTCCAGGTGCTCCGGTTTCCTCCCACAGTCCAAAGATGTGCAGTTTAGGTTGATTGGCCATGTTAGATTGCCCTTAGTGTCTGGGGATTAGCAGGGTAAATACGTGGGGGTAACAGGAATAGGGCCTGGTTGGGATTGCTATCAGTGCAGACTCGATGGGCCGAATGGACTCCTTCTGCACTGTGGGGATTCTATAAAAGATTTGCACATTTTCCATTTAATCAACAGCAACATCACATTGTCATCAAATTGAAGAACATTTGAACTTGCAAACCTGAACTGACACAGTTCACACTTAAAACTGGTAAAGTCACTTTGAGAAACACTGTTTTTATCTCTGAACATATTCATTTATTGCCAGTTTTTAGTCATTTTGATCAAGATTGCTCTGATGGTATGGTGACTCCTCCACCATTTAATCAAATATATGAATGGTACCCTTGCGTTTTAGACAAGGCCGCTGACACTGGGGACAGGAGTACTTTTCTCTTTATGCACTGACTGCCTTAGTTCAGTGAATTAGAACCTCACCTCTGAACTAGAAAGTCTTGGGTTTAAGTCCCACATCAGGCATGTAATACAGAGTCTCAGTACTGAGGGAGTGCTGCAGTGTCAGTAGTGCCATCCTTTGGATCAGACATGGGCTGTAAAGGGTTTTAAGGAGCTTGCTACCACCTTCTGAAGGGCAATTAGCAACGGACAACAACTGCTGGCCTTGCCAGTGATGTTCACATCCTGTGAAAGAATGAAACAAAAATCCTGAGGTCGTGAAAGTCACTATAAAAGTGCAAGTTCTTTCTACCTTTCTTCTTTTCCCTGACAACCTGAATGCAGCAGAACCAGCTGAACAATCAACATTCAGCTGAGAAAGGACCTTTTACCCAGACCAATATTCACTCTGTATTGAGCTACGTAATTGCTGGGCCTAATGTAACTTTTCTCTTGACACCTTCATGGGATGCAAATATCTTTGGCAAGGCCAGCATTTCTTGTCTATCCCTGGTTGGCCTTGAATGGAGTGGCTTGCTCGGCCATTTCAGAGGACAGTTTAATAGTCAACCACAAAACTATGGATCTGGAGTCACATATAGGCCAGACCAGGTAAGGATGGCAGATCATCATGGAGCCCCGATCCAATTCTGTGGCCATCAGGTAATTAAATGCCTGGTGTCAGGCCTCCCATCCCTTTAAAGGTGATGATCTCACCATTTAGAGGGCTGGTGGCTCTTCAGTCCCAGTAGTGCCACCAGGAGCAGTGGTCAATGCTGGAGCTGCACCCATCCAACAACAGCATCATAGACGCCACCATGAAATCAAGATGAATGGGATTGGAGTTGTTAAAGCCGGTCAGGCAGGTCTGACAGGCATGGGGGAGCTATTGGTGAGGGCATTTGTGCAGGGGCAGCCCTTATCATTGGTGGGAGTGAATGCCCTCCGTGAGCCACAGCATGTCCAATCAGGAGGACCCTCACCTCGTTCCCCCACCCCTGAGTCCACAAAGAGGCATGTTATGATACGGCGGATGGGAAGTGGCAGGCTGTCCAAATTCCAAAGGGAAACCTAAACAATCCACCATAATGATGTGCAATTTGTATGTTATGAGGAGTTATTTGAAGCCAGGAGAACTGAATTTCAGACCACTTGTGAAGATTTTAAATATTAAATTTAAACATTTATTAAACTAAAAAAAAGAAAATTACACTGAAAAACACGACACTTCACACAGTTAACAGTACTTCTATAACATTTCCTAAATGATTTTGGCTTAGGTAAAGATTTCCAGTAACATTACACCAAAGTGCATTGCTGCTATAGGGGGAGTTTTACACAGGTTTTTCTTCCTCTTGCATTCAATACTGGGAAGCCATAGCTTCTCTCAAAAGCCTGGCAAACGAAAACACATTTCCCTGAGGGTGGCGGCAGCTGGTTTTCGCAAGCCTGTTTCATTGCCACACGCAACAGTATTCAATTTCTCTTTAAATATGCCTTTTCTCTTTGATCCCCTGGCAGTGCCCGCTTGGCACCCTGGCACTGCCTGCCTGGCATCCTGGCACTGTCCGCCAGGCACTCTGGCCTGAGGGGGGTGGGGCCAGAGGTGGCAGGGCCTGAGGGGGAAGATCCTTAGGGGGGACGGGGCTATGACAGGGAGGCGGGGGAAGCTGTGGGGACAGTTGATTGGCTGGGGCGGCAATCAGGTGGGTAGGGGGTTGATCACCCAGGGTGACAATCGGGCAGGTTGATTGGTCAGGGTGGCAATCGGGGAAGTGGGGTGGCAATGTGCAGGGTGATGTCTGGGGCAGTGTTTGGCATGGGGGGAGGGGGTCGATGTCTGGGAAGTGGAGCCCAGCACACGGAACACAGGTGGTGAGTCCCGATGTCCGTGGGGGGAGGTTGGAGGGAGTGACAGGAGATTTCCCAGTACACTGTGTATACTGTGCAATGGCACTCCTAGAGCTCAGCGTCCGGCTTCACCGGCAAGATTAGGCTCCGCCCCACCTCCTACTGGCGAGAATCGCATCCTGGCACTTTTTTTGACTAAGTGCCAGAAGATTGCTTTTTTCAATTCGCTGAAAAATGGAGTCTGAAACTCCCGTTTTCTCGCTTGTTCAACATTTAGAATTTTTTGGTAAGTTTGCCCCCTACCAGTGCAACAAAGCCTTTTCCCATAGTGCTGCGCTGCTCCTCATGCGCTGTCCAGCACTTTGTCAGGACGGTCCATGACGAGTTGGTCTTCATGGACAGCACCATGCCCTCCTATGTCACTGAGTCAAGTCAGTATAGCTGTTGGGGCGTACATGGGTCTCCTTCCCCCGGTGCCACACACCAGGATAGTGTTGTGCTGCATGCAGCCCCACAACAAAGGTCCAAAGTTCGAGCGGGTGGTGGAGTGTGAGGCGAGGTGGAGGGTGGAGGTGGCCTGTCAAGAGGAAGTGGGGGTGCAATCTGGAAGGAGGGCTGTGCAAGGTGAGATGGAGAAGGGCACAGGCTCACGATGGCAGGCAGTGGGGCAGAGGAGTGGATTAGGAAGAGAAACAATGGAAAACAGAGGGAAGCTGGACCCTGACAAGGCTGCATGAAAAGCTTGTTTACTGGAAGGGGACGCACAAAGGCTCCAGATGCAGTGGGTAGGGGTGCAAGTGGGGCAGTGATGCCTCACCGGTGATTGGCTGGGGGGAGGTAGCTGAGTCTTGAGGCTGCTAGCCTTTTCCCTCTGGGTTACTGACATCCTGCACGGTCTGGGCTGGAGATAGTGATAATGGACTGGTGTTTAATTATGGCGCCTGGACCTTCAAACCTGCCAGCTGAAGGAGTGGGGAACAAATCAGCTACCAGCCCGCCAGGAGAGTCGAAGGGGAACTGGCTTGTGAATTATCCATGAGGTTCCAAGTGCAGAATCTGGTGCAGTATCCTGCCATTCTGGTCAGCCGCTGGAGACACTGCCACCGCACTTAGTCTCAAAGGCAGACAATTCCTCCGTGTGTGTTTAGATGTAGAAATTATGCAAAAACTTTCCATTTAAACCCCATCCATCCCTGGCGCTCAGTGTGAGGTTTGTGAGTTTAATTTGTGCCAAAGAGCAGACATATGTTCTTTCCAGGTGAGAAAAAGATGAATACCTAAGCCATATCTAAACTTAGCAGTGAGCTCTGTGGGTGTATGTTCTATAAAGGGAGGGTTTGAATGGAATCCATAGAATCTCCACAGTGCAGAAGGAGGCCATTTGGCCCATTGCATCTGTACCGACTCTCCGAAAGAGGATCGTACCCAGGCCCAACTCCTGCCCTATCCCCATAACCCCACACATTTACCTTAGCTAATCCACCTAACCTACACATCTTTGGCCACCTTTCAAACACCTTCTCCAGCCAGTGGCAACAGTGCAGGCAGGACGTGTAAGGTGACAAGTTGGGGTGGAGTGTTGGGGGTTGGAGGAGTAAAAGACACATTCCCACTAAACCAACCCCATACATTTATCCAATATTGTCAGAAAATGCTGGAAAAACTCGGCAGGTGTGGCAGCATCTGTGGAGAGAGGAACAGAGTTAACGGTTCATGCCCAATATTATTTTTCTTCAGAGCTTCTGCAATATGTGAGTTGTTGTGGAGGGAGTGTCTGGTGGTGCAATTAGTCTGGACCTGATAACATGACCTGTCACCTTTAGTGTGTGTGTGTGTCCCTGTTCAATTAAAACTGTCTTTATTTTCAGAAAGTTCAAAATGAGTCCCAGTGATGATGCCCTCGGTCAAAATTTTTCTTCCTTCATCCTAATGTGCTCTGCACTCCATGTTCCATGTGTGCAGAACCTGGCTATCATGACACACATGAAGACGGCCTCAACCGGGATCTTGGGTTCATGTCACACTATCTGTAACCCCCACGACTTGCCTGGGCTTGCAAAATCTCACTAACTGTCCTGGCTGGAGACAATACACATCTCTTTAACCTGTGCTTAACCCTCTCTCCACTCACATTGTCTGTACCTTTAAGACTTGATTACCTGTAAAGACTCGCATTCCAACCATTATTTTGTAAATTGAGTTTGTGTCTTTATATGCCCTGTTAGTGAACAGAACTCCCACTTACCTGATGAAGGAGCAGCGCTCCGAAAGCTGGTGGCTTTTGCTACCAAATAAACCTGTTGGACTTTAACCTGGTGTTGTGAGACTTCTTACTTGGTCATAGAAGGCAGAAAGTAGCAGTGGAAGGGTGTTTTTCAGAATGGAGATCTGTAGCTAGTGGTGTTCTGCAGGGATCAGTGCTGAGATCTCTGTTGTTAGTAGTATATATAAATGATCTGGAGGAAAATTGTGGGGGGGTCTGATTAGTAAGTTTGTGGATGACACAAAGATTGGCTGATAATGCCAGGGATTGTCAGAGGATGCAACTTGATAGTACAATAAGTTGCAATGAGAAAAGAAGAACCTTATAAATGGATATAGATAGGTTAGGAGAGTGGGCCAAAGTGTGGCAGATGGAGTTTAAAGTGGATAAGTGTGAGGTCATGCATTTTGGTTGGAAAAATGGGAAGGTGACTTATTATCTAAATGGGGAAGAGACTTGGGGGTGCTCCTTGCAGAGGGATCTGGGTGTCCTCGTTCATGAGTCACAGAAACCTAGCATGCAAGTACAGCAGACGATAAAGAAAGCGAATGGAATGTTGGCATTTATAGCTAAAGGAATGAAATATGAAGATAAGGAAATACTGTTGCAACTATACAAGGCATTGGTGAGGCCACACCTGGAGTATTGCGCACAGTTTTGGTCCCCGTATTTGAGGAAAGATGTAGTGGCATTGGAGGCAGTTCAGAGGAGGTTCACTAGATTGATTCCAGAGGTGAGGGGTTTATTGTATGAAGAGAGAAGGTACGGATAAAGTAGATGTGGAGCGGATGTTTCCGCTTATGGGGCATTTTGGGACAAGAGGTCATAGTCTTAGGATAAGGGATAGCAAACGGGCTTGAGGAGAAACTACTTCTTCCAAAGGGTTATGAATCTGTGGAATTCACTGCCCCTAAGTGCAATGGATGCTGGGACAGTGAGTAAATTTAAGGGGGAGTTAGACAGATTTTTAATTGGTAATGGGTTGAAGGGTTATGGGGAAAAGGCAGGAAAATGGGAATGAGGAGCACATCAGCCATGATCGAATGGCAGAGCAGTCTCGATGGGCCGAATGGCCTAATTCTGCTCCTATATCTTATGAACTTGTGATATAGATAGATTGGAGACTTGGGCACAGATATGGCAGATGGCATTTAATCTGGACAAATGTGAGGTGATGCATTTTGGAAGATCAAATTTATGTATGAATTACACTATAAATGTTAGAACCTTTCGAAACATTAACATACAGAGGGATCTGGGCGTGCAGGTCCACTGTTCCTTAAAGTGGCATCACGTTTGGCCAAGGTGATTAAGCAGGCATATGGCATGCTTGTCATCATCGGCGGGGGATTGAGTACAAGAGTTGGGAAATCATGTTGCAGCTATTTAAAACCTTGGTTCGGCTGCATTTGGAGTATTGCGTGCAGTTCTGGTCACCACACTACCAGAAGGACATGGAAGCTTTGGAGAGAGATCAAAGAGGGTTTGTCAAGATGTTGCCTGGTCTCGAGGGTGTTGACAATGAAGAAAGGTTGAATAAACTAGGATTGTTTTCACTGGAAAGATGGAGGCTGAGGTGTACAAATTATGAGAGGCATAGACAGGGTGAATAGTCAGAGGCTTTTTCCCAGGGTGGAAGTGTCAATTACAATGGGGCACAGGTTTAAGGGAGATGTGTGGGGAAAGTTTTTCATGCAGAGAGTGGTGCGTGCCTGGAACGCACTGCAGGAGAAGGTGATGGAAGCAGGCACATTTAAGAGGCATCTGGTCGGTACATGAATAGGGAGGGAATAGAGGGATATGGACCGCGTAAGGGTAGGTTTTTTTTTGTACTTTCGTTTGGGCATCATGATCGGCACAGGCTTGGAGGGCCGAAGGGCCTGTTCCTGTGCTGGATTGTTCTTTGTTCTATATCAGTGCTCGAGTCCCAGCCAATCACAACATATATCAATGATTTGAACCAAAAGTAATATTTCCAAGTTTGCTGAGAACGCAACATTTGAAGGGAATGTGAGTGGCGAGGAGGATGTTAAGAAGCTTTAGGATTTAGATAAATTAAGTAAATTTGAGGCAAATACTTGGTAGGTGCCGTGTAATGTGGATAAATGTGAAATTATCCACTTTGGATGGTGAAACAGAATGGCAGAGTACTATTTAAATGGTCATAGATTGGGAAATGTTGCTGTGCAAAAGGACCTGGGTGACCTAGTACACCAGTCTTGGTAATGTCTTGAGATGGATAGAAAGCTGGTTAGCAGATAGGAAGTAAAGAGGTAGCATAAATGGGTCTTTTTCTGATTGGCAGTCAGTGACTAGTGGGGTACCGCAGGGATCTGTGCTAGATCCCCAACTGTTCACATTATATATTAATGGTTTGGAAGAGGAAATTAAATGTATTATTTCCAAATTTGCAGATGATACAAAGTTGGGTGGGAGGGTGAGCTGTGAGGAGGATGCAAAGATGCTTCAGCGTGATTTTGATAGGATGTGTGTGTGGGCATATGCATGGCAAATGTAGTACAATGTGGATAAATGCGAGGTTATTCACTTTGGGAGCAATTTAAAGTTTATTTATTAGTGTCACAAGTAGGCTTACATTAACACTGCAATGAAGTTACTGTGAAAATCCCTTAGTCGCCACACTCTGGCATCTGTTTGGGTAAACTGAGGGAGAATTTAGCTTGGCCAATACACCTAACCCGCACATCTTTCGGACTGTGGGAGGAAACTGGAGCACCCAGAGTAAGCCCATGCAGACACGGCGAGAATGTGCAGACTCCACACAGGCAGTGATCCAAACCTGGTATCGAACTGGCGCCCCTGGCACTGAGGCAGCAGTGCTAACCACTGTGTCACTGTACTCCAATAATAAGCTTGTGGCTTGTGCTACCAAATAAACCTGTTGGACTTTAACCTAGTGTTGTGAGACTTCTTACTCCATGTTCCAGCCAACCGATATTGATTTCCACACACTGCTCCACACCACAACTGGTTACACTTCACTCACAACAGAAATACACCAACATATTCAACACAGCATAACAGCAATACACAAAATAGCAAAATGTCCTCCACCTTCATCTAAGTCATTGAAGTGGATTGTAAATAGCTGATCCCCAGCACTAGTTACAGCTTTACTGTCTCCCCCCACATTGAATCTGCCTGATTCCATTATGATTATCTAACTGTCCTGCTATAACCTCCTTAATAATATATTCTAGTAATTGCTGCCTTACAGATGTTAGGCTAGCAGGCCTAGTTTCCTGCTTTTTCTCTCCTTGAGTAGAGAAGTTACATTCACTTTCTTCAATCTGATGGGACCTTTCCAGAATCTACAGAATTTTGGACAACCACAACTACTATCTCAGCAGCCACTTCCTTTTGTTTAGGTGCAGTAATTACTAAGCAATAGAAACATAGAAACTAGGAGCAGGAATAGGCCATTTGGCCCTTCGAGCCTGCTCCGCCATTCATCTTGATCATGGCTAATCATTGGATTCAATATCCTGATTTCCCCCCTTCCTCCCATATCCCTTTAGCCCCAAGAGCTATATCTAATTTCTGCTTGAAATCAGACAATCAACTACATTCTGTGGTAGTGAATTCCACACATTCACCACCCTCTGGAAGAAATTTCTCCTCACCTCAGTTCTAAAAGATTTACCCCTTATCCTCAAACTATGACCCCCTAGTTCTGGACTCCCCCACCATTGGAAACATTCTTTCTGAATCTACCCTGTCATCCTGTGGTGAAGAAGGCATTCAGCATGCTTGGTTTCATTGGTCAGAACATTGAATATAGGAGTTGGGACGTCTTGTTGAAGTTGGACAAGACATTGGTAAGGCCACACTTGGAATACAGTGTACAGTCCTGTTCACCCTATTATAGAAAGGATATTATTAAACTAGAAAGAGTGCAGAAAAGATTTACTCGGATGCAACCAGGACTTGATGGTTTGAGTTATAAGGAGAGGCTGAATAGACTGGGACTTTTTCCTCTGGAGCGTAGAAGGCATGGGAGTGGTCTTATAAAGGTCTATAAAATAATGAGGGGCATACATCAGCTAGATATTGAATATCTTTTCCCAAATGTAGGGGAGTCTAAAACTAGAGGACATCGGTTTAAGGTGAGGGGGAGAGATACAAAAGGGTACAGAGGGGCAATTTTTTCACACAGAGGGTGGTGAGTGTCTGGAACAAGCTACTAAAGACAGTAGTAGAGGCGGGTACAATTGTCTTTTAAAAAGCGTTTAGACAATTACATGAGTAAGATGGCTATCAAGGGATATGGGCCAAGCATGGGCAATTGGGATTAGCTTAGTTGTTAAAAAAAACGGCGACATGGACAAGTTGGGCTGAAGGGCCTGTTTCCATGTTGTAAACCTCTATGACTCTCTGACTCTAACCCTCTTGGGATTTTATAAGTTTCTATGAGATCCCCCTCACTCTTCTAAACTCCAGTGAAAATAATCCTAACCGATTTAGTCTCTCCTCATATGACAGACCTGCCATCCCAGGAATCAGCCTGGTAAACCTTCACTGTACTCCCTCTATAGCAAGGACATCCTTCCTCAGATAAGGACGCCAAAACTGCACACAATACTCCAGGAGTGGCCTCACCAATGTCCTGTACAATTGCAAGAAAACATCCTTATCCCTATGTTGAAATCCTCTTGCTATTAAGGCCAACATATCATTTGCCTTCTTTACTGCCTGCTGTACCTGCAGACTTACTTTCAGCGACTGATGCACGAGAACTCCAAGGTCTCGTTGAGTATCCACCTCTCTCAATTTACACCGTTCAAGTAATAATCTGTCTTCCTATTATTGCTACCAAAGCAGATAACCTCACACTTATCCACATTATACTGCATCTACCATGCAGATGCCCACACACTCTTAGCTTCTGCAGTGGCTCTCTGAGCTCTCTGTCAGACTTTTGTCAATGATTTGAGTCATTGGTTGAGGTGCCCTAGTCTAGGTTCCCTGCAAGGCCCCACTTGTGCCGACAAAGGCCTTGGCTAGTGCAGAACCAGTTGACATGGCAAGTTGAAGCCAGGCCGCCGGGTTGTGGGATCTGTGATGAGGAAGTGGCTTTTAATGATGGCATGTTGGTTCCATTCCTGCTGCTACAGGGCTGCTGCGATTATTCCCTGGACCATTTCTTTAAAGACTCCAGGTCCTAAGGACTTGTCAGTCTTTAGGGTTTATTTCATTTGTTCATGTGGTGTGGGCATTACTGGCTAGGCCAGCATTTATTGCGCATTACTAATAGCCCTTGTTTAGAGAGCATTTAAGAGTCAACCACAATGCCATCAAGTCTGCACCAATTCACCAACAGAGCATCTTACCCAGGCCCTATCCCCATGTATTTACCTTGCTAATTCTCCTAACCTACACATCTAGCAACATTACGGGGGAATTTAGCATGGCCAACCCACCTAACCTGCACACCTTTGGACTGTGGAAGGAAACCGGAGCACCCGGAGGAAACCTATGCAGACACGTGGAGAACGTGCAAACACCGCACAATCACTCAAGGCTGGAATTGAACCTGGCGCTGTGAGGCAGCAGTGCTATCCACTGTGCCATCTAACAAGACCCTTAGTTCAAGGGCAATTAGGTCCAGCCAGCAACACTCATACCATGAATGAATTTTTAAAAATGGGTTTTGATCCATGGGGAAAGTGGGAGTTGTATCCCTGGGATGTGCTTCACCTGAACAGTGCTTGGACCAGTATGTTGTATATCTAGTGCTGTAGCAAGAGCTTTAAACTAAGTCATGGGGGGAATGGATCACGCAAGGGAAGGTGTGGTAAATTAAAGGGAAACAATGAGGCAATAGAGATTTAGTTTATGATTAACAAAGGAAGGGACAGAGAGTACAAACTTAATAGTGTGCCAGCAGATAGGCCAGTGATTACAAAAATGGGAGAAAGACAGTGTTAAAAGATCTGTACGTTCAGCATTCATAACAAAATGAATGAATTGTTCGCATAAATAGAAATAAAGATGTAGGAGCTGATAGCCATTACAGAGATATGGTTGCATGGTGACCAAGACTGAGACCTGAATACTAAAGCATGTTTGACATTTCAAACTGAGAAGAAGTTGGAGAAAGGTGATGGGGTATCTCGGATAATTAGTCCAGTAGTGAGAGATGAGTTTAGCTCGAAAGAGTAAGGGTATAATCAGTTTGTTTAGAGATAAGAAATAGGAACGGTAAGAGGTCACTGTGGGAGTAGTTTATAGACTCTCTAACAGTAGTTACACTGTAGGACAGAATACACAGGAATAAATAAATGGAGCACAAAGGAAAGATACGATAATAATCATGGTGACTATGTTATAATTCAAGTCAGAAAGTCCAAAATCTTTTATGAAGTCAGCCTAGACTGTAAGCTTTGCAATTTAAATTTGGCACGGGTAAGCATGAGATCTTTCACTTCAGGTCTGATTCAAATGACCCACTAGGGAGCCTTTATCAAACAAAGTTTACTTAAGAATACAGTTAACATATAGCAACAACTTTTACCAATTACCAACAAGCAAATAAAGAACCATGATATTGTATAACCCTTAACAACTATGTTCCAACCAAATAAACCTTCTTAAAACATACCCCTGCCACAAGTTTAAAACAGAAAATAAGAATGTCACGAGATGCTAGAACTTAGCCCTTTGGTTGGAGAACTGAAACTCTGACTTCCTAGCCTTATAATTTCCAGCAGACCTCGAGGTAGATATAATGCTACTGCGGGCCTCTAGCTTTTAGCCAACGAACAACCTCAAGAGATAGAATTCTCACTCCAGGAAGGCAAGAAGATCTGCTTCCAGCTATCCAGCAGAATTTACAATACCCGGGACAGAGAGAGAGAAAACCTGCCTGCAACTTGAAAACCAGGACAGCTTCTGACTTTGAACCAAAACTGAAAGTGAATCCTTGGATTCTTCTGTGGAGGAACCATCTGACTTTGACTTGTCAATCAATCATCCCCCTAACAATTCAAAAGGTTGTAAAATCCCGGACAACTGCATGAAGCCCAGAATAAAAACAAACAAACCCTCATTTAAGCCATTGAAGCAGCAATAAAAGGACTGCTAAGGAGACAGCTGGTGCCACAATGAAAAATCCTGCTTACAATCTGCAGAGAACATCATTTAAAAATAAAATTTCTTAAAGACACATTAGCGTCACAACTATAATCTAATATAAATTGGGCAAATCAGATTGGCAAAGATTGCTTGGTTTATAAACTCATAGAGTGTACTTTAGACAATTTCTTGAAGCATATACATTCTAGACTTGATAATGTGTAATGAGACAGGATTAATCAATAATCTCACAGTCAAGGAGCCTCTAGGAGACAGCGATCATAACATGATGGAATTTCACATTCAGTTTAAGAAGACTAAAGATAGTATCAAATTGAAAGAAACACAGGACAACTCTTAAATTAGTTGCAGATCAGAAGATTGGACAGGTTTTAAGAAACAGCAAAGGATGACTAAGAAGTGGGAGAAATTAGAGTATAAGGGAAAATTAGTTCAAAATAAAAAAAGCTGATAGCAAGAGTCTCTAGAGTAAAATAAAATTTATTTATTAGTCACAAGTAAGGCTTACATTAACTCTGCAATGAAGTTACTGTGAAATTCCCCTAGTCGCCTGTTCGGGTCAAAGCACCTAACCAGCACATCTTTCAGCCTGTGGGAGGAAACCGGAGCACCCGGAGGAAACCCACGTAGACACGGGGAGAACGTGTAAACTCCACACAGACAGTGACCCAAGCCGGGAATCGAACCCGGATCGCTGGCACTGTGAGGCAGCAGTGCTACCCACTGTGCCACCGTGCCGCCCGCAAGTACTCTCTACAAGTATTTGAAAAGGAAAAAAAAGTAACTGCAGCAAGCATGGAGCCTCCAGAGAGTGAGACTGGAGAATTAATAATGGAAAGCAAGGAAATGGGGGAAGTGGTGAATAGGTATTCTGGCTGAAATTTTCTGGACCTTCCCACTGGCAGGTTTCAATGGCTCGCCGCATCTACTGCAGATGAAGCTGCCACAACGGGGCCAGAAAATCCTGACCCATTTGTCTTATTTTTAGAAGTTAGAAAACTTCCCAATGCATTTTGAAAATCAAGAGGTAAAAGGGAATGAGGAACTTTAGACAATTACCATCAGCACAAAAACGATACTGGGAAAATTATTAGACCTAATGTCCCAGGACCTGATGGTTTGTCTCTTGGCAGGTCTTCTTGCTTTCTTTTACCCTGTGTCTCTGCTCTCATGTTGTTTTCTACATAAGAGAGAAACAAATAAAAAACTACGCTGCGTGAGATGGAGTGGGATGAGAGTAGGCTTGTGTGGAGCATAAACACCATGATACACCCGTTTGGCCGAATGGCCTGTTTTGTTGCTGTAAATTCTATTGAAGAGTTTTCCTAAGATGAAGAGAGAGGAGGGTACTGATGGTGTCAGGGAAGCATGTGTCTTTCTACGGTTTATTTGGACAGAGCTCATGATCCTGAATCTGCTCAAAGTAGCACTGCCAGGCATTGTACAAGGTTATTTATGGAATTTAGTCTATCCGTGTTGGACGAATCATTAACACTCTTCCATTCGCTGGTGATATTGATCTTAAAGTTGTGGATGCCCCAAAATTAAGAGAGTCAAAGCAGCTCATCGAACCTGCATAACGACCCTCTGGTGCTTTACACAGAGCGGCTGAAGATAGCAAAGAGAATTGATGTACATTCTGGTTGGAAAGCAAACAATAGCACAATGTGACAGAATTCAATTACTTGGGCAGTGCTTTCAATCAAACTAACAACTGCTCAGGGCAGATAAAGAGCAGAGTAAACTGGTACAGAACGATGGCTGTTTTTGCTGCATGTTCCGAAAGACAGTGGCCACACACAGTAACCCAGACGAGAGCAGTGCAGATCCGCATCTTCCCAGGCTTCATCTATTAAGGCTGGCAGCTGGCATTTGAAGAGCATTTCAGACTAACTTGTTATGTCAGATGCTACAAGTGAGCTGGCAAGGTCATATTGTTCAAAGCACCTTAAGGTCATCAGTACAAAAATAGGGCGTACATTTCTCTGCAACCCACTCTATAGACCCCTGTTCTGTCAGCTGTGACTCAGTGGTACCTCTCCCTTCTCAAACATGCTGCATATTCATGGCCCAACAGTGTTTCTCATTCCTAAAGGTTATTCTTGTTGTACACAGGTGGGCTAAGAGGCACTTGCAAATCTTGCTATTTGGAAAAAATAAGTCATTTATGACCTCCTGATGCTATCAGCTTCTCTAAGGGAATGCTGCTGACAGAGAGACAGTAGTTAGTTGAGATGTGTACAGACATCTGTCAGATACCAGTCTTATCCCCTCATCCAACCTCCCCCAAGCACAAGATTGAATCTGAGTCATTGTGGGGTACTGACCTTAACAAATACAGATTGAACAAGGATTCCAGCAGTTTTAGACTTAAAGTTTGCCTGGAGTTTATTGCAGTGTTTCTCTGTCTGCTTATTGGACCCAGACCTTTTGACCTTGATGTCTGTCTGTCTGAAACCAACATGACTGAAATAGCCCTGTCTGTCCTTTAAAGAGTCGTAGAATCACAAATTGGTTATAGAACAGAAAGAGGCCATTTAACCCATCGTGCCCATGCTAGCTTTCTGCAAGTGCAACTTGACTAGTCTCACTTGTCTGCCTTTTTCCTGTAATGTCACAATTTCTTTCTTCATCTAATTCTCTTTTGGAAGCCACGATTTAACCTGCCTCCACTGCATTCTCTCTCATACTTCTGTCAGAGAGCCAGTACAGACTCATAGGAACCCTACAGTAGAGAAGGAGGCCATTTGGCCCATCGAGTCTGCGCCAACAACGGTCTCACCCAGGCCCTATCTCCGAAACCCCACATATTTACCCAGCTAATCTCTCTAACATACACATCCCGGAACACTGAGGGGCAATTTAGCATGGCCGATCAACCTAACCCGCACATTTTTGGACTGTGAGAGGAAACCGGAGGAAACCTACGCAGACGCGAGGAGAATGTGCAAACTCCACACAGACAGTGACCCGAGCCGGGAATCGAACCCAGGTCCCTGGAGCTGTGAGGCAGCAGTGCTAACCACTGTGCCACCATGCTGCCCACGACTCGATGGGCCGAATGGCCTCCTTCTGCATTGTAGAGATTCTATGACTCTCAGGCTGTGTATTCCAGATCCTAACCGCTTGCAGCATAAAAAAAGATTTTTCTCATGTCGCTATTGCTTCTTTTTTCAATCACATTGAATTGGTGTTGTCTGATTCTGGATCCTTCCATCCCTTCTGCTCTGTGTGAAACAGAACCCATTACCCCACATCGATGACCACTTTGTGGGATTGACAGGAGGCCAGCATTTCAGCAACATTGACCTGAAGCTGGATTACTTACAGATGAATGTGGACAACAAGCCACAAGAACTTCTGACAATCGTGACGCATAAAGGCTCGGTTTGGCACCAAAGATTGTCATTTGGTATCACATCGGCTCCTGCATTGTTTCAAAGAACAATTAGATCCTGAGTGGACTGAGCAGAGTCCAGTGCTATCTGGTGACATCCTAGTCACTGGAAGAGACAAAGAGGAACATCTTTGGAATTTGGATGCCGCTCACCAGAGATTGGATGACTTTGGTCTGAGAGTTGGCAAGGACAAGTGTGAGTTTTTCCAGTCCTCTGTTGAGTATTTGGGATGTGTGATAGACGCCATGGGCCTTCACAGATCTTTTCAAGGTCAAAGCTATCACAGAGGCTCCTGCACCTCAGAATATTAACCAGTTGCGATCCTTCTTAGGATTGTTGAAGTAATATGGAAGATTTGTTCCGAACTTGGCAACCATTCTGAAACCACTGTATAACCTCTAGTGCCAGAACAAGAAATGAAAGTGGTCGGATCAATACAGTAATGTTTTCATGCAAGCCAAAAAAACGTTGCTCAAATCTGAAGCAACTGGATTTATGTCACATTATCAATAACCCCCACAGCTTGCCTCCTGGTCTTGCAGAATCTCACTAGCTGTTCTGTCTGGGGACAATACACATCTCTTTAACCTGTGTTTAATGCTCCCTCCACCCACATTGTCTGTATCTTTAAGACCTGGCTGGCTGTAGGGATTCACATTCTAATTAGTATTCTGTAACTTGATTTCTGTGTCTCTGTGCACTGTTTGAGAGCACATTTCCACTCCGAAAGCTTATGGTATTTGCTACCAAATAAACCTGTTGGACTTTAACCTGGTGTTGTGAGACTTCTTACTGTGTTTACCCCAGTCCAACGCCGGCATCTCCACATCATGACTACCATCGACACCGCAAACTGCCGGCTCCAAGTGGAGAGGATCTTCAAGAAGATCGCGCATATCGACACAGACATCAAGTTTCTACAAACATGCAAGAAAGCAGACAAGATACCGAAAGGACTACGGATCACAAACCCACTCAGGTCAACCTATAACACAGACTACGCTGAGAGACTTTGCTGTCGCACCTCTCTCACCCTCCTCAAACACCTCATACACCAACTCTACAGCAAACGCCGCAGCCTGGAAACCAAGATCGAATCCATATTCTCAACTTGCGCTCAGGACGCAGACCAGCTGCGAAACTCTGCCAAGCAGACGAGACAAAGGAACTACACCATCTACATGCACACCAAGAACAGGAAACTTGAGAAACTCGGCATCACCACCAGCAGCAACCAAGCCTCCCCCGGTACCACAGTAGAAAACAGCACCACTGCAGGAAAGTCCATTGTCAACTTATCGGACTACACACTTCAGCCAGATGAAATCGAAGTTCTCAGCCGAGGGCTCAACTTTTGCCCCACTACCAAAATAGACCCCATCAGTCTCGCAGCAGACACAGAGGAATTCATCAGGCGAATGAGGCTGCGGGAGTTCTTCCACAAACCCCAAGAGGCCAACAGCGAACACAATGAGACAGCCAATGAACCGGAACAGCCGACAGAGAGGTCCGCAGTGCAACCGAAGAGGAAAGAGTCGAATTGGACTCCTCCGGAAGGCCGCTGCCCTCGACTTGACATGTATGCCCAAGCCATCAGGAGGTGCGTCAACACCAAATTCATCAGCCGCACTCACAAGACAGCACCGAACATCACCCAAGCACAATGCAACGCCATCCATGCTCTCAAGACCAACCGCAACATTGTCATCAAACCAGCAGACAAAGGAGGAGCCATTGTCATACTGAACAGAACGGATTACTGCAAAGAAGTGTACCGACAACTGAGGAACGAGGAACACTACAGACAGTTACCCGTCAACTCAACACTCTGATCAAAACCTTTGATCCGGACCTTCAAAACACCCTCCGTGTTCTCATCCCACGTACTCCACGCGTTGGAGATCTCTACTGCCTCCCAAAGATACACAAGGCAAACACACCTGGCCGTCCCATCGTTTCAGGCAATGGAACCCTGTGCAAGAACCTCTCCGGCCATGTCGAGGGCATCTTGAAACCCATTGTACAAAGAACCCCCAGCTTTTGTCGCGACACTACGGACTTCCTACAGAAACTCAACACACATGGAGCAGTTGAACCAGGAGCACTCCTCGTCACAATGGATGTCTCGGCACTCTACACCACGATGATGGCATTGCTGCAATGGCCTCAGTACTCAATGCCGTCAACTGCCAGTTTCCAGATGCAATTTTACAACTCATCCGCTTCATCCTGGACCACAATGTCTTCACCTTCAACAAACAGTTCTTCATCCAGACACACCGAACAGCCATGGGGACCAAATTCACACCTCAATATGCCAACATCTTCATACACAGGTTCGAACAAGACTTCTTCACCGCACAGGACCTTCAACCGATGCTATACACTAGATACATCGATGATATTTTCTTCCTTTGGAGTCATGGTGAGCAATCACTGAAACAACTATATGATGCCATCAACAAGTTCCATCCCACCATCAGACTCACCATGGACTACTCTCCGGAATCGGTTGCATTCTTGGACACGCATCGCCATTAAGGACGGTCACCTCAGCACCTCACTGTACCGCAAGCCCACCGATAACCTCATGATGCTTCACTTCTCCAGCTTCCACCCTAAACACGCTAAAGAAGCCATCCCCAACGGACAAGCCCTCCGAATACACAGGATCTGCTCGGATGAGGAGGATCGCAACAGACACCTCCAGACGCTGAAAGATGCCCTCATAAGAACAGGATATGGCGCTCGACTCATCGATCAACAGTTCCGACGCGCCACAGCGAAAAACTGCACCGACCTCCTCAGAAGACAAACACGGGACACGGTGGACAGAGTACCCTTCGTCGTCCAGTACATCCCCGGAGCGGAGAAGCTACGGCATCTCCTCCGGAGCCTTCAACATGTAGAACATAGAACATAGAACAGTACAGCACAGAACAGGCCCTTCGGCCCACGATGTTGTGCTGAGCTTTATCTGAAACCAAGATCAAGCTATCCCACTCCCTATCATCCTGGTGTGCTCCATGTGCCTATCCAATAACCGCTTAAATGTTCCTAAAGTGTCTGACTCCACTATCACTGCAGGCAGTCCATTCCAACCCCAACCACTCTCTGCGTAAAGAACCTACCTCTGATATCCTTCCTGTATCTCCCACCACGAACCCTATAATTATGCCCCCTTGTAATAGCTCCATCCACCCGAGGAAATAGTCTTTGAACGTTCACTCTATCTATCCCCTTCATCATTTTATAAACCTCTATTACGTCTCCCCTCAGCCTCCTCCGCTCCAGAGAAAATAGCCCTAGCACCCTCAACCTTTCCTCATAAGACCTACCCTCCAAACCAGGCAGCATCCTGGTAAATCTCCTCTGCACTCTTTCCAGCGCTTCCACATCCTTCTTATAGTGAGGTGACCAGAACTGCACACAATATTCCAAATGTGTCTCACCAAGGTCCTGTACAGTTGCAGCATAACCCCACAGCTCTTAAACTCCAACCCCCTGTTAATAAAGGCTAACACACTATAGGCCTTCTTCACAGCGCTATCCACTTGAGTGGCAACCTTTAGAGATCTGTGGATATGAACCCCAAGATCTCTCTGTTCCTCCACAGTCTTCAGAACCCCACCTTTGACCCTGTAATCCACATTTAAATTAGTCCTACCAAAATGAATCACCTCACATTCATCAGGGTTAAACTCCATTTGCCATTTTTCAGCCCAGCTTTGCATCCTATCTATGTCTCTTTGCAGTCTACAACAGCCCTCCACCTCATCCACTACTCCACCAATCTTGGTGTCATCAGCAAATTTACTGATCCACCCTTCAGCCCCCTCCTCTAAGTCATTAATAAAAATCACAAAGAGCAGAGGACCAAGCACTGATCCCTGTGGCACTCCGCTAGCAACCTGCCTCCAATCCGAAAATTTTCCATCCACCACCACCCTCTGTCTTCGATCAGACAGCCAGTTACCTATCCAATCGGCCAACTTTCCCTCTATCCCACGCCTCCTCACATTCATCATAAGCCGACCATGGGGGACCTTATCAAACGCCTTACTAAAATCCATGTATATGACATCAACTGCCCTACCTTCATCAACACACTTAGTTACCTCCTCAAAAAATTCTA
This sequence comes from Mustelus asterias, assembly GCF_964213995.1. Lineage (NCBI taxonomy): Eukaryota > Metazoa > Chordata > Chondrichthyes > Carcharhiniformes > Triakidae > Mustelus > Mustelus asterias. The sequence continues at coordinate 139,225,925 of NC_135806.1, forward strand.
TCAAATTTGTGAGGCACGACTTGCCCTTCACGAATCCGTGCTGACTATCCCGGATTAATCCGCATCTTTCTAAATGGTCGTAAATCCCATCTCTAAGGACCTTTTCCATCAATTTACCAACCACCGAAGTAAGACTAACCGGTCTATAATTACCAGGGTCATTTCTATTCCCTTTCTTAAACAGAGGAACAACATTCGCCATTCTCCAGTCTTCTGGCACCATCCCCGTGGACAGCGAGGACCCAAAGATCAAAGCCAAAGGCTCTGCAATCTCTTCCCTTGCCTCCCAAAGAATCGGAGGATACATTACATCAGGCCCAGGGGACTTATCGACCTTCAGTTTATTCAAAACTGCCAGGACATCCTCCCTCCGAACATCTATTTCCTCCAGCCTATTAGCCTGTAACACCTTCTCTTCCTCAAAAACATGGCCCCTCTCCGTGGTGAACACTGAAGAAAAGTATTCATTCATCACCTCGCCTATCTCTACTGACTCCATACACAAGTTCCCACGACTGTCCTTGACCGGCCCTAACCTCACCCTGGTCATTCTTTTATTCCTCACATAAGAGTAAAAAGCCTTGGGGTTTTCCTTGATCCGACCCGCCAAGGACTTCTCGTGTCCCCTCCTAGCTCTCCTCAGCCCCTTTTTCAGCTCATTCCTTGCTAACTTGTAACCCTCAATCGATAACTTGTAACCCTTCATCAATGTCATTGATGAAGACGAACATCTCGCCAAGGCCATCCCCACACCCCCACTTCTTGCCTTCAAACAACCACGCAACCTCAAACAGACCATCGTCCGCAGCAAACTACCCAGCCTTCAGGAGAACAGTGACCACGACACCACACAACCCTGCCACAGCAACCTCTGCAAGACGTGCTGGATCCTCGACACGGATGCCATCATCTCACCTGAGAACACCATCTACCAGGTACACGGTACCTACCCTTGCAAATCGGCCAACGTTGTCTACCTGATATGCTGCAGGAAAGGATGTCCCGAGGCATGGTACATTGGGGAAACCATGCAGACGCTACGACAACAGATGAATGAACACCGCTCGACAATCACCAGGCAAGACTGTTCTCTTCCTGTTGGGGAGTACTTCAGCAGTCACGGGCATTCAGCCTTGGATCTTCGGGTAAGCGTTCTCCAAGGCGGCCTTCACGACACACGACAGCACAGAGTCGCTGAGCAGAAACTGATAGCCAAGTTCCGCACACATGAGGACGGCCTCAACCGGGATGTTGGATTTATGTCTCACTATCAGTAACCCCCACAGCTTGCCTCCTGGTCTTGCAGAATCTCACTAGCTGTTCTGTCTGGAGACAATACACATCTCTTTAACCTGTGTTTAATGCTCCCTCCACCCACATTGTCTGTGCCTTTAAGACCTGGCTGGCTGTAGGGATTCCCATTCTAATTAGTATTCTGTAACTTGATTTCTGTGTCTCTGTGCACTGTTTGAGAGCACATTTCCACTCCATCTGACGAAGGAGCAGCGCTCCGAAAGATAATGGTATTTGCTACCAAATAAACCTGTTGGACTTTAACCTGGTGTTGTGAGACTTCTTACTGTAAATCTGAAGCTCTCAGGCATTTTGATCCTACTCTACCCTTACAGTCAGCGTGTGACACATTCCCTTATGGTGTAAGCAGTGATGGGCTCCTACATCATGCCTTTGGGTGAAGAAAGACCCATTGCTTTTGTGTCTTGAACATTGAACAAGGCTGCAAGTAACTGTGCACAAATTGAAACGGAAGCATTAGAGATTATCTTTAGAGTAAAGAAACTCCATCAATTCCTGTACGGAAGAAAGTTTACACTGTTGACTGACCATCATCCATTAACTATCATCTTTGGACCACACACAGGAATTCCATCACTGGCAGCAAGTGGAATGCAGAGATGGGCATTGCTATTGCCTTCACATACTTATATAATCAACTATCGACAATCAAGACTCCATTGTAATGTGGATAGACTGTCAAGATTACTACTGTAAGAAGTCTAACAACACCAGGTTAAAGTCCAACAGGTTTATTTGGTAGCAAATGCCACTAGCTTTCGGAGTGTGCTGCTCCGTCATCAGGTGGAGTGGGAGATGTGCTCACAAACAGGGCATACAGAGACACAAACTCAATTTACAGAATAATGATTGGAATGCTAATCAAGATAATCAATGCTAATACAGCTGATCAAGTCTTAAAGGTACAGACAATGTGAGTGGAGAGAGCATTAAGCACAGGTTAAAGAGATGTGTATTGTCTCCAGACAGGACAGCCAGTGAGATTTTGCAAGTCCAGGCAAGTTGTGGGGGTTACAGATAGTGTGACATGAACCCAAGATCCCGGTTGAGGCCGTCCTCATGTGTGCGGAACTTGGCTATCAGTTTCTGCTCAGCGACTCTGCGCTGTCGTGTGTCGCGAAGGCCGCCTCGGAGAACGCTTACCCGAAGATCAGAGGATGAATGCCCGTGACCGCTGAAGTGCTCCCCAACAGGAAGAGAATAGTCTTGCCTGGTGATTGTCGAGCGGTGTTCATTCATCTGTTGTCGTAGCGTCTGCATGGTTTCCCCAATGTACCATGCCTCGGGACATCCTTTCCTGCAGCATATCAGGTAGACAACGTTGGCCGAGTTGCAAGTGTATGTACTGTGTACCTGGTGGATGGTGTTCTCACGTGAGATGATGGTATCTGTTTCGATGATCCGGCACGTCTTGCAGAGGTTGCTGTGGCAGGGTTGTGTGGTGTCGTGGTCACTGTTCTCCTGAAGGCTGGGTAGTTTGCAGCGGACAATGGCCTGTTTGAGGTTGTGCGGCTGTTTGAAGACAAGAAGTGGGGGTGTGGGGATGGCCTTGGCGAGATGTTCGTCTTCATCGGTGACTTGTTGAAGGCTCCGGAGGAGATGTCGTAGCTTCTCCGCTCCGGGGAAGTACTGGACGAGGAAGGGTACTCTGTCCACCGTGTCCCGTGTTTGTCTTCTGAGGAGGCTGGTGCGGTTTTTCGCTTTGGCGCGTTGGAACTGTCGATCGATGAGTCGAGCGCCATATCCTGTTCTTATGAGGGCTTCTTTCAGCGTCTGGAGGTATGTGTTGCGATCCTCCTCATCTGAGCAGATCCTGTGTATTCGGAGGGCTTCTCCATAGGGGATGGCTTCTTTAACATGTTTAGGGTGGAAGCTGGAGAAGTGGAGCATGTAAATTGAGTTTGTGTCTTTGTATGCCCTGTTTGTGACCAGAACTCCCACCCACCTGATGAAGGAACAGCCAGTTCCGAAAGCTAGTGGCGTTTGCTACAAATAAACCTGTTGGGCTTTAATCTGGTGTTGTGAGACTTCTTACTACACTTGAAGAATACAGGGAAAGTAGAAAAGAACTCAAACAGGGAGTTAGGAGGGCAAAAAGGTCACAAAATGTCCTTGGCAGGAAGGATTAAGGAGATTTCCAAGGCATTTTATACATATATTAGGAACAAGAGAGTAGCTAGAGAGAGAGTTGGTCCACTAAGGACAAAGAAGGGAAATTATGTGTAGAAACAAAGGAAGTGGGTGAGATCCTTAATGAGTACTTTGCATCAGTATTCACAAAAGGAGAGGGACACGTTGACTGATTGTGTCTCGGAGAGGTATATAAACCCTCTAGGGCAAGTCATCATTACTGTAGTGTATTAAAAAGCATTAAGGTTGACAAATCCTCAGGGCCATATGGTATCCATCCCAGATTCCTGAAGGAGATAAGAGAGGAAATTGTTGGGCCACTAGCAGAAATCTTTGTTTTCTCGTTGGTCCCAGAGGATAGCCAATGATGTCCCGTTATTTAAGAAGGGTAGCAAGGATAACCTGGGTAATTATAGGCCAGTGAACTTGACGTCAGTGATAGTGAAACTGTTGGAGAAGATTCTTAGGGATATGATCTATATACATTTGGAACTGAATGGTCTTATTAGCGATAGACAGCATGTATTTCTACGAGGTAGGTCATGTCTCACTTATTTTAGTGAGTTTTTTGAGGAGGTGACAAAATTGATTGACAAGGGAAGGGCCGTGGATGTTGTCTACATGGACTTTAGTAAAGCATTTGACAAGGTCCCTCATTGCAGGCTGGTGTAAAAAGTTAAATCACACGGGATCAAGGTGAACTAGCTAGATGGATTCAGAATTGGCTTGGCCATAGAAGACAGAGGGTAGTGGTGGAAGAGTGTTTTTCTGAATGGAGGTCTGTAACTAGTGGTGTTCCGCAGGGATCAGTGCTGGGATCTCTGTTTGTAATCTATATAAATGATTTGGAAGAAAACGTAGCTGGTCTGATTAGCAAGTTTGCGGGTGATACTAAGATTGCTGGAGTTGCGGATAGTGATGAAGATTGTCAGAGAATACAGCAGGATATAGATGGACTGGAAAATTGGGCAGAGAAATGGCAGATGGAATTTAATACGGACAAATGCGAGGTGATGCATTTTGGTAGATCCAATTCAGGTGGGAGCTATAAGATAAATGACATAACCATCAGGGACATATACACACAGAGAGATCTGGGCATGCAAGTCCACAGATCCTTAACAGTGGAAAAGGTAGTGAAGAAAGCATATGGCGTGCTTGCCTTCATCAGCCGGGGCATCGAGTATAAAAGTTGGCAAATTATGTTACAGTTATATAAAACGTTGGTTAGGCCACATTTGGAATACTGGGGGCGATACTCCCAAAGCTGCTGAATTGGTGAGAAAACTGGTCTAGATCACAACTGTTTTTTCAGTGCAGCTTCAGACCTCGATCTCCTCACTCTGCAATGCAGAGGTCACAATCCTGAATCTCATTAAAAACTCAGAGGGGCGGGGCCTGTTCGTGCCGGAGTTTGACAAATCCGGAACTCGGCGCATGCGCACTGGCTCCAATTTGTCAGTCTCCCCATTTGCTGGCCAGCTCGATTGCTGGCCAGCCCGGGACCCCCCCCCAGTACTGCCCCTCCAGCCCCCCCCATGGCCCAATCACAGCCCCCACAGCAATTCTTGGTTGAGCCCTGACGCCCCCCCCCCCCCCCCCCCGCCCCCCCGTCCCGGAGCGCCCCGATGTCCAACTCATCCCCCCTAGCAGTAATGATCCCCTCTCACCCCGGCAGACCCCCCCCCCGCTGACCACACCCCTCCCCACCCCCGAGAGGCAGACATCTCCCCCTCCCCCCCTGGCAGAGCACCGCCGCGCCACCGCCCCCCCCCGCCCCCCAACCCCCCCCCCAGCCCGCCTCGATCACTGTCCTCCCTCCGGCCCAGACTGATCCCCATGCAGAGTGGCAGTGGGATCCTCCACCTCCACCAATCACCCCTAGGCCCCACCCACAATATGCCCTGCTCCCTTCGCACTGCCCGATGTCCAGTGGGCAGTGCCGAGGTGCCCCCGGGCATGGGCACTTTGCCCCTTGGACAGTGCCAGGGAGCACAGGCTGGCACTGCCAGAGTGCCCATGCTCAGGGGGCACCACCCCCTCACCGCCTGACCTCCTGGTGGGCCCCGATGGCCCCCTATTCACTCCAGTGGGTCTCCCACTAGTTCCCCGAACGTGGGGAGCTACTCTAGACCCCGCTGGAATGAAGTACTCTTGGCGGGGTGGGAGAAGCTATCAGGCCCAGCAAGTTCGTGCCGGCCCAATAATCACATGCAAAATAGATTTGAAATACATTTTAAAAAGATTTAAATCACTTACCTTTTTTCCCATCGGTTTCCAGCGTGGTCCCGACTGCGCTTGTTCTCCGGCTCTGGGAGACGCGCATACGTCGCGCGAATCCCGCGAAATGGCCAACACGCGATTCGCCCGACTGGACCCACCAGAAAATTTGTGGGTCGCAATGGGACAATCGCCCGCACTGTGTCCAATTCTGGTAGCCACACTACCGGAAGGACGTGGAGGCTTTGGAGGGAGCACAGAAAAGGTTTACCAGGATGTTGCCTGGTATAGAGGGTATTAGCTATGAGGAAAGATTGAATAAATTGGGATTGTTCTCCCTGGGAAGATCCACTCTGAGGGGCAACCTGATAGCAGTTTATAAAATTATGAGGGGCACAGATAAGGTGAACAGTTGGATGTTACCCAGGGCAGAAATGACAATTACAAGGGGGCACAAGTTTTGTTGTTATTCCTACCAAAATGGATGACCTCACATTTACCAACATTGTACTCCATCTGTCAGACCCTCGCCCACTCACTTAGACTATCTATATCCCTTTGCAGACTTTCAGCATCCTCTGCACACTTTGCTCTGCCACTCATCTTAATGTCATCTGTGAACTTTGACACATTACGCTTTGATTTGATTTGATTTGATTTATTATTGTCACATGTATTAACATACAGTGAAATGTATTGTTTCTTGCGCGCTATACAGACAAAGCATATCGTTTATAGAGAAGGAAAGGAGAGAGTGCAGAATGTAGTGTTACAATCATAGCTAGGATGTAGGGAAAGATCAACTTAATGCAAGGTTAGTCCATTCAAAAGTCTGACAGCAGCAGGGAAGAAGCTGTTCTTGAGTCAGTTGGTACGTGACCTTCGACTTCTGTATTTTTTTCCCGAAGGAAGAAGGTGGAAGAGAGAATGTCTGGGGTGCGTGGGGTCCTTAGTTATGCTGGCTGCTTTGCCGAGGCAGCGGGAAGTGTAGACAGAGTCAATGGATGGGAGGCAGGTTTAAGTGATGGATTGGACTACATTCATGACCTTTTGTAGTTCCTTGCGGACTTGGGCAGAGCAGGAGCCATACCAAGTTGTGATACAACCCGAAATAATTCTTTCTATGGTGCATCTGTAAAAGTTGGTGTGAGTCGTAGCTGACATGCCAAATTTCCTTAGTCTTCTGAGGAAGTAGAGGCGTTGGTGGGCTTTCTTAACTATAGTGTCGGCATGGGGGGACCAGGACAGGTTGGTGATCTGGAGACCTAAAAACTTGAAGCTCTCGACCCTTTCTACTTCGTCCCCATTGATGTAGGCAGGGGCATGTTCTCCTTTACGTTGCCTGAAGTCGATGACAATCTCCTTCGTTATGTTGACATTGAGGGAGATTTTATTTTTGCCGCACCAGTTCACCAGATTCTCTATCTCATTCCTGTACTCTGTCTCGTCATTGTTTGAGATCTGACCCACTACGGTGGTGTCATCAGCAAACTTGAAAATTGAATTGGAGGGGAATTTGGCCACACAGTCATAGGTGTATAAGGAGTATAGCAGGGGGCTGAGAACACAGCCTTGTGGGGTACCAGTGTTGAGGATGATCGTGGAGGAGGTGTTGTTGCCTATCCGTACTGATTGTGGTCTGTGAGTTAGGGAGTTCAGGATCCAGTCATAGAGTCATAGAGGTTTACAGCATGGAAACAGGCCCTTCGGCCCAACTTGTTCATGCCGCCCTTATTATTTTTTTAAAACCCCTAAACTAATCCCAATTGCTCGTATTTGGCCCATATCCCTCTATACCCATCGTACCCATGTAACTATCTAAATGCTTTTTAAAAGATAAAATTGTACCCGCCTCTATTACTACCTCTGGCAGCTTGTTCCAGACACTCACCACCTTCTGTGTGAAAGAATTGCCTCTCTGGACACTTTTGTATCTCTCCCCTCTCACCTTAAAACCTATGCCCTCTAGTTTTAGACTCCCCTACCTTTGGGAAAAGATATTGACTATCTAGCTGATCTGTGCCCCTCATTATTTTATAGACCTCTATAAGGTCACCCCTCAGCCTCTTACGCTCCAGAGAAAAAAGTCCCAGTCTATTCAGCCTCTCCTTATAACTCAATCCATCAAGTCCCGGTAGCATCCTAATAAGTCTTTTCTGCACTCTTTCTAGTTTAATAATATCCTTTCTATAATAGGGTGACCAGAATTGCACACAGTATTCCAAGTGTGGCCTTACCAATGTCTTGTACAAGTTCAACAAGACGTCCCAACTCCTGTATTGAATGTTCTGATCGATGAAACCAAGCATGCCGAATGCCTTCTTCACCACTCCGTCCACTTGTGACTCCACTTTCAAGGAGCTATGAACATGTACCCCTAGATCTCTTTGTTCTGTAACTCTCCCCAATGCCCTACCATTAATTGAATAAGTCCTGCCCTGGTTCAATCTACCAAAATGCATTACCTCGCATTTGTCTAAATTAAACCCCATCTGCCATTCGTCAGCCCACTGGCCCAATTGATCAAGATCCCGCTGCAATTGGAGATAACCTTCCTCACTGTCCACCATGCCACCAATCTTCGTGTCATCTGCAAACTTACTAACCATGCCACCTATATTCTCATCCAAGTCATTAATATAAATGACAAATAGCAGTGGGCCCAGCATTGATCCCTGAGGCACACCGCTGGTCACAGGCCTCCAGTTTGAAAAACAACTCTCGACAACCACCCTCTGCGACCCAGAGGGTGGTGCCGAGGCCCAGGCCACGGAGTTTGGAGATGAGTTTTGTGGGAATAATAGTGTTGAAGGCTGAGCTGTAGTCAATAAATAGAAGTCTGACATAGGTGTCCTTGTCATCTAGGCGTTCCAGGGTTGAGTGCAGGGCTAGGGAAATGGCATCTGCTGTGGACCTGTTGCGGCGGTTGGCAAACTGTAGTGGATCCAGGCAGTCCGGTAGGCTGGAATTGATTCATGCCATCACCAGCCTTTCGAAGCACTTCATAATGATGGATGTCAGAGCCACCGGCCGATAGTCATTCAGGTATGCGATTTGGTTTTTCTTAGGTACCGGGATGATGGTCGTCTTCTTGAAGCAGATAGGGACCTCAGATTGTTGTAAAGAGAGGTTGAAGATACCTCCGCCAGCTGATCCGCGCAGAATCTGAGTGCACGTCCGGGTACCACATCCGGGCCAGTTGCTTTCCGTGGGTTGACCTTCAAGAAAGCTGCTCTGACAGCTGCAATGATGACCCCAGATACAGGTTCATCCAGGGTGGAGGGCATGCTCTCGCTGACCTCTTGCCCAAAACGGACGTAGAATGCATTGAGCTCATTAAGGATGGGTGTGTTGGAGCCAGCGATCTTACATGCCTTCATATTGTAGCCTGTTATGTCTTGCAGACCTTGCCATAGTCGACGGGGGTCGGTGTGGCTAGCCTGGGACTCTAGCTTGGTCTGGTACTGTCTTTTGGCATCTTTGATGGATCTCCTTAGATCATATCTGGCTTTCTTGTATAGGTCAGTGTCGCCTGATTTGAACGCCTCAGACCTGGACTTCAGCAAGCAGTGGATATCCCTATTCATCCATGGTTTCCGGTTGGGGAACACACGGATTTGCTTCTTTGGCACACATTCTTCTACACACTTACTAATGAAGTCAGTTACTGTAGTGGCGTACTTGTTCAGGCTGGTCACAGAATTTTTAAATATTGACCAGGCCACTGACTCTAAGCAGCCCCACAGGAGATCATTCGATTCCTCAGACCAACATTGCATGACTCTCTTTGATGGATTCTCCTGCTTCAGTTTTTGCTGGTAAGCTGGGAGCAGGATCACAGCCGAGTGGTCTGATCTGCCAAAGTGTGGGTGGGCGATAGAGCGGTAGGCATGTTTGACATTTGTGTAGCAGTGGTCTAGGATGTTTGGGCTTCTGGTGGAGCAGGAGATGTGTTGGTGGTAACTTGGTCGTACGCTCTTGAGCTTGGCCTGATTGAAGTCCTCCGCCACGATGAACAAGGCTTCGGGATGTTTTGTCTCAAGGCTATTCATAGTGGTGTATATTTTGTCAAGCGCGATCTTCACGTCTGCATGGGGTAAACTACCATCAGGATAACGGAGGTGAACTCCCATGGAAGATAGTAGGGGTGGCATTTTAGCGCCAGATATTTTAGGTCTGGGGAGCAGCAAGTTGCCAGCGTTGCTACGTCTAGGCACCATGAGGTGTTGATTAGGAAGCAGATCTTACCTCCCCTGGCCTTGCCTGAGGCCGCTGTACGGTCCATTCAATGAATTGAGAAGCCCTTTGGTTGTAGGGCACTGTCCAGTGAAGCATGGGTGAGCCACGTCTCCGTGAAACAGAGTACACAGCAGTCCCTCAGTTCTCTTTGGAAAGCGAGTCTGGATCTAAGTTCGTCCAGCTTGTTTTCCAGAGATTGGACATTTGCCAGCAGTAAGCTGGAGAGGAGGGCCTTGGGACCGCGGCGTTTCACTCTCACCTGCAGCCTGAACGTTTTCCACACTTCCTGGAGTGTCTGCTTCTTTTCGAGCCTGGGAGACGGTGAGAATGGTTTGCGGTGTTAAGGGTATGGTTGTGTCCAAAGGGATTGTTTGCTCTGGTCGGTGTGCAGATGGAGGATTTGTTGCCTTGCTAGCAGTTCCTGCGTCGGTAGATGGGTCTGCGCGGTTGGGTGTTCCGGGTCACTGTCGGGCTGCATTTTGGCTTCGTCGGTTGGTGAACATCCAGACCACGCTCCGGCGTGGACGGGTCGAAGGCTGGTAAGTGGATGATGTCCCTGGGGTCGCGGTTGCGGATGAGTCCGTGTATCAGGGTCCACTGGCTCACTGCCAGTTCGGGCTCTTCCTGCAGAGGTCGGATGATCTTTAGACCTGCAATTGCATTTAAAAGAGCAGTGTTAGTGATTGTTAGGCTGTGAGAGTTTATTTTTAGGAGTGTGAGGCGACTGTAGAAGGGGGGAGGGGATGGAGCGCTTGGAGCCTGCAAGCCCCAACTCCAAATCATCTGTGTAAATCGCAAACAATTGCGGTCCCAACACTGATCCCTGAGACACACCACTAGTCACTGATCGCCAACCAGAAAAACACCCATTTACCCCCACTTTTTGCTTTCTGTTAGTTAACCAATCCTCTATCCATGCTAATACATTACCCGTAACACCGTGCACCTTTATCTTATGTAGCAGTCTTTGGTGCGGCACCTTGTCAAATACCTTCTAGAAATCCAGATACACCACATCCACAGGTTCCCCATTGTCCACTGCACATGTAATGTTCTCAAAGAATTCCACCAAATTAGTCAAACATGACCTGCCCTTCATGAACCCATGCTGCGTCTTACCAATGGGACAATTTATACCCAGATGTCTCGCTATTTCTTTCTTGATGATAGATTCAAGCATTTTTCCTACTACAGAAGTTAAGCTAACCGGCCTATAGTTACCCGCCTTTTGTCGACCTCCTTTTTTAAACAGTGGCGTCACATTTGCTGTTTTCCAATCTGCGGGAACCACCCCAGAGTCCAGTGAATTTTGGTAACTTACCATGAGTGCATTTGCTTTTTCTCCCGCCATCTCTTTCAGTACCCTGGGATGCATTCCATCAGGACCAGGAGACTTGTCTACCTTTAGCCCCATTAACTTGCCCAACACTACCTTATTAGTGATAATGATTGTTTCTCGATCCTCACCTGCCATAGCCTTCCTGTCATCAATTTTTGGCATGTTATTTGTGTCTTCCACTGTGAAGACCAACACAAAATACCTGTTCAATGCCTTGACCCATTGCCTCATTTCTCATTATTAAATCCCCCTTCTCATCCTCTAAAGGACCAATGTTTACCTTATCCACTCTTCTTCGTTTTATATACTTGTAGAAACTTTTGCTTTGTTTTTAATATCCTGAGCTAGTTTAGGCTAATGATTGATTTTAGCTAGGGATGTGTTAGTTTTAATCTGAGTGAATGCATTTTTGTTTATTTGGTTTTTCCCCTGGGGTTTCAGAGTAGGATTTTGATTAGGTTGTTTGACAGAGACAGTCATGTGCTTAAGGGGAGGAGCTACGTTTACAGGGAAAACGCAGGCAGTTACTGCCAGGTTCTGAAAGAAGTGAGTCTTCTCTCTGTCTGTCTAGTGGCTCAACTTAATGCGCGTTATATAGACAAAGCATACCGTTCATGGAGAAGGAAAGGAGAGAGTGCAGAATATAGTGTTACAGTTATAGCTAGGGTGCAGAGAAAGATCAACTTAATGCGAGGTAGGTCCATTCAAAAGTCTGATGGCAGCAGGGAAGAAGCTGTTCTTGTGTCGGTTGGTACGTGACCTCAGACTTTTGTATCTTTTTTCCGACGGGGTGCATGGGATCCTTAATTCTGTTGGCTGCTTTGCCAAGGCAGCAGGAAGTGTAGACAGAGTCAATGGATGGGTGGCTGGTTTGCGTGATGGATTGGTGAAATTCATGACCTTTTGTAGTTTCTTGCGGTCTTGGGCAGAGCAGGAGCCATACAAAGAACAAAGAACAAAGAACAGTACAGCACAGGAAACAGGCCCTTCGGCCCTCCAAGCCTGTGCCGCTCCTTGGTCCAACTAGACCAATCGTTTGTATCCCTCCATTCCCAGGCTGCTCATGTGACTATCCAGGTAAGTCTTAAACGATGTCAGCGTGCCTGCCTCCACCACCCTACTTGGCAGCGCATTCCAGGTCCCCACCACCCTCTGTGTAAAAAACGTCCCTCTGATGTCTGAGTTATACTTCGCCCCTCTCAGCTTGAGCCCGTGACCCCTCGTGATCGTCACCTCCGACCTGGGAAAAAGCTTCCCACTGTTCACCCTATCTATACCCTTCATAATCTTGTATACCTCTATTAGATCTCCCCTCATTCTCCGTCTTTCCAAGGAGAACAACCCCAGTCTACCCAATCTCTCCTCATAGCTAAGACCCTCCATACCAGGCAACATCCTGGTAAACCTTCTCTGCACTCTCTCCAATGCCTCCACGTCCTTCTGGTAGTGCGGCGACCAGAACTGGACGCAGTACTCCAAATGCGGCCTAACCAGCGTTCTATACAGCTGCATCATCAGACTCCAGCTTTTATACTCTATACCCCGTCCTATAAAGGCAAGCATACCATATGCCTTCTTCACCACCTTCTCCACCTGTGTTGCCACCTTCAAGGATTTGTGGACTTGCACACCTAGGTCCCTCTGTGTTTCTATACTCCTGATGACTCTGCCATTTATTGCATAACTCCTCCCTACATTATTTCTTCCAAAATGCATCACTTCGCATTTATCCGGATTAAACTCCATCTGCCACCTCTCCGCCCAATTTTCCAGCCTATCTATATCCTGCTGTATTGCCCGACAATGCTCTTCGCTATCCGCAATTCCAGCCATCTTCGTGTCATCCGCAAACTTGCTGATTACACCAGTTACACCTTCTTCCAAATCATTTATATATATCACAAATAGCAGAGGTCCCAGTACAGAGCCTTGCGGAACACCACTGGTCACAGACCTCTAGCCGGAAAAAGACCCTTCGACCACTACCCTCTGTCTCCTATGGCCAAGCCAGTTCTCCACCCATCTAGCCACTTCTCCTTGTATCCCATGAGCCTTAACCTTCTTAACCAACCTGCCATGTGGGACTTTGTCAAATGCCTTACTGAAATCCATATAGACGACATCCACGGCCCTTCCTTCATCAACCGTTTTTGTCACTTCCTCAAAAAACTCCACCAAATTTGTAAGGCACGATCTCCCTCTTACAAAACCATGCTGTCTGTCACTAATGAGATTGTTCCGTTCTAAATGCACATACATCCTGTCTCTAAGAATCCTCTCCAACAACTTCCCTACCACGGACGTCAAGCTCACCGGCCTATAATTTCCTGGGTTATCCCTGCTACCCTTCTTAAACAACGGGACCACATTCGCTATCCTCCAATCCTCAGGGACCTCACCCGTGTCCAAAGAAGCGACAAAGATTTCCGTCAGAGGCCCAGCAATTTCACCTCTCGTCTCCCTGAGCAGTCGAGGATAGATGCCATCAGGCCCTGGGGCTTTGTCAGTTTTAATGTTCCCTAAAAAACCTAACACTTCCTCTCTTGTAATGGAGATTTTCTCTAACGGGTCAACACCTCCCTCCGAGACACTCCCGGTTAACACGCCCCTCTCCTTCGTGAATACCGATGCAAAGTATTCATTTAGGATCTCCCCTATTCATAGAACATAGAACATAGAACATTACAGCGCAGAACAGGCCCTTCGGCCCACGATGTTGCACCGACCAGTTAAAAAAAAAACTGTGACCCTCCAACCTAAACCAATTTCTTTTCGTCCATGAACCTATCTACGGATCTCTTAAACGCCCCCAAACTAGGCGCATTTACTACTGATGCTGGCAGGGCATTCCAATCCCTCACCACCCTCTGGGTAAAGAACCTACCCCTGACATCGGTTCTATAACTACCCCCCCTCAATTTAAAGCCATGCCCCCTCGTGCTGGATTTCTCCATCAGAGGAAAAAGGCTATCACTATCCACCCTATCTAAACCTCTAATCATCTTATATGTTTCAATAAGATCCCCTCTTAGCCGCCGCCTTTCCAGCGAAAACAATCCCAAATCCCTCAGCCTCTCCTCATAGGATCTCCCCTCCATACCAGGCAACATCCTGGTAAACCTCCTCTGCACCCTCTCCAAAGCCTCCACATCCTTCCTGTAATGTGGGGACCAGAACTGCACACAGTACTCCAAGTGCGGCCGCACCAGAGTTGTGTACAGTTGCAACATAACGCTACGACTCCTAAATTCAATCCCCCTACCAATAAACGCCAAGACACCATATGCCTTCTTAACAACCTTATCTACTTGATTCCCAACTTTCAGGGATCTATGCACACATACACCTAGATCCCTCTGCTCCTCCACACTATTCAAAGTCCTCCCGTTAGCCCTATACTCAACACATCTGTTATTCCTACCAAAGTGAATTACCTCACACTTCTCCGCATTAAACTCCATCCTCCACCTCTCGGCCCAACTTTGCAACCTGTCTAAGTCTTCCTGCAAACTACGACACCCTTCCTCACTGTCTACCACACCACCGACTTTGGTGTCATCAGCAAATTTGCTAATCCACCCAACTATACCCTCATCCAGATCATTAATAAATATTACAAACAGCAGTGGCCCCAAAACAGATCCCTGAGGTACACCACTTGTAACCGCACTCCATGATGAATATTTACTATCAACCACCACCCTCTGTTTCCTATCCGCTAGCCAATTCCTGATCCAATTTCCTAGATCACCCCCAATCCCATACATCTGCATTTTCTGCAGAAGCCTACCATGGTGAACCTTATCAAACGCCTTACTAAAATCCATATATACCACGTCCACTGCCTTGCCCCCATCCACCTCCTTGGTCACTTTCTGAAAAAACTCAATAAGGTTAGTAAGGCACGACCTACCTGCCACAAAACCATGCTGACTATCACCTATCAATTCATTACTCTCCAAATAACTATAAATCCTATCCCTTATAATTTTTTCCAACATCTTGCCGACAACAGAAGTGAGACTCACCGGTCTATAATTCCCGGGGAAGTCTCTGTTCCCCTTCTTAAACAATGGGACAACATTCGCTAACCTCCAATCTTCTGGTACTATACCAGAGGCCAACGACGACCTGAAGATCAGAGCCAGAGGCTCTGCAATCACTTCTCTTGCCTCCCAGAGAATCCTTGGATAAATCCCATCCGGACCAGGGGATTTATCTATTTTCAGACCCTCCAGAATATCCTGCACATCCTCCTTATCAACTGTAATACTGTCTATTCTACTCCCTTGCAACCCAGTGTCCTCCTCAGCTATATTCATGTCCCCTTGCGTGAACACCGGAGAGAAATATTGGTTCAATGCTTCACCAATCTCCTCCGGTTCCACACATAACTTCCCTCTGCCATCTATAACTGGCCCTAAACTTGCCCTAACCAACCTTCTGTTCTTGACATACCTATAGAACGCCTTAGGATTCTCTTTAACCCTATCCGCCAAAGTCTTCTCATGTCCCCTTTTAGCCCTTCTAAGCTCGCTCTTCAACTCCCTCTTAGCCAATCTAAAGCTTTCTAGTGCACTACCCGAGTGCTCACGTCTCATCCGAACATAAGCCTCCTTTTTCTTTTTAACCAACAAAGAAACTTTTTTGGTGCACCACGGTTCCCTAGCCCTACCAATTCCTCCTTGCCTGACAGGGACATACCTATCACAGACTCGCAGTAGCTGCTCCTTGAAAAAACTCCACATGTCGGACGTTCCCAGTCCCTGTAATCTCCTAGTCCAACCTATGTTTCCTAATTCTCTCCTAATAGCCTCATAATTACCCTTCCCCCAGCTAAAACCACTGGCCCGAGGTTCATGCCTATCCCTTTCCATCACTAAGGTGAACGTAACCGAATTGTGGTCACTATCACCAAAATGCACACCAACTTCCAAGTCTAGCACCTGGTCTGGCTCATTTCCCAGCACCAGATCCAATATAGCCTCACCTCTAGTTGGCCTGTCTACATACTGAGTCAAAAAACCTTCCTGCACGCTTTGAACAAAAACTGACCCCTCTAACGAGCTAGAGCTATAACAATTCCAGTCAATATTAGTCAAGTTAAAATCCCCCATAACAATTGCCCTATTACTTTCACTCCTAAGCAGGATTGACTCCGCAATCCTTTCCTCAACCTCTCTAGAACTTTTAGGAGGTCTATAAAAGACTCCCAACAGGGTGACCTCTCCTCTCCTATTTCTAATCTCCGCCCATACTACCTCAACAGATAAGTCCTCATCAAACCTCCTCTCTGACACTGTGATACAATTCCCAATTCCCTTGGGTTCTAAGCATAATTCCCCTCCTTTGTCCCGGAGAGGTCCGATTTTCTCCCTGACAACTCTTTTGTTCCTAACGTATGAATAGAATGCCTTAGGATTCTCCTTAATCCTGCCTGCCAAGAACATCTCGTGCCCTCTTTTTGCCCTTCTAACTCCCCGTTTGAGATCTTTCCTACTCTCTCTGTATTCCTCCAGAGCTCCATCTGTTTTCAGTTGCCTGGACTTAACGTACGCCTCCCTTTTCATTTTAATCAGATCCTCAATTTCCCTGGTTATCCACGGCTCTCGAATCCTACCTTTCCTATCTATCCTTTTTACAGGCACATGCCTATCCTGCAGCCTTATCAATAGTTCCTTAAAAGACTCCCACATGCCAGACGCGGACTTACCCTCGAACATCCTCTCCCAATCAACATCCACCAATTCCTGCCTAATCCGGCTATAGTCAGCCTTCCCCCAATTTAGCACCCTGCCCGTAGGACAGCACTCATCCTTGTCCATTACTGTCCTAAAGTTAACAGAGTTGTGGTCACTATTTGCCACATGTTCCCCAACCGAAACTTTGACGACCTGACCGGGCTCATTTCCCAGAACTAGGTCCAGTATAGCCCCCTCTCTAGTCGGGCTATCTACATACTGTTCCAAAGAACCTTCCAGTACGCATTTTACAAATTCCTCCCCGTCCGGTCCCCCAGCTCTAAGCACTTTCCAGTCTGTGCCAGGGAAATTAAAGTCCCCCACTACAACAACCCTATGTTTTCTGCACCTATCCAGAATCTCATGACATATCCTTTCCTCCACATCCCGTGGGCTGTTGGGTGGTCTGTAGTACACCCCCAGCATAGTGACTGCACCCTTCCTGTTTCTGAGTTCCACCCACAGCGACTCAGTACATGACCCCTCTAAGTTGTCTACCCTCTGCACCGCGGTAATATGCTCCTTAACTAATATCGCTACTCCCCCACCTTTTTTAGCCCCTCCTCTGTCTCGCCTAAAACACTTATACCCCGGAATATTCAGCTGCCAGTCCTGTCCTTCTTTTAACCAAGTTTCCGTCACCGCAACCACATGCAAATTCCGCACAAGCATTAAGGCCCTAAGTTCGTCTGTTTTACCCGTTACGCTCCTCGCATTGAAGCAGATGCACTCCAGACCTCCAGGCCCAGTCAGGTCCTCCTCGTCCAGAGTGCTCCTCTTCTTAGCTAGCCTTGCCCTGGCCCCCAGCTCGACCCCAGCCTCAGTATTTACTGACCTCCTGTTTTGTTCCCCACCCCCCTGCCACACTAGTTTAAATCCTGCCGAAACACTCTAGCAAAACTCCCAGCCAGGATATTTGCTCCCTTCCAGTTAAGGTGTAACCCATCCTTTCTGTACAGTTGCCATCCTGACTTGAAGATTTCCCAGTTATCTATGAATTTAAAACCCTCCTTCTTGCACCAGTCCTTTAGCCACGCGTTCAACTGTAGAATCTCCCTGTTCCGAGCCTCACTTGCACTAGGCACCGGGAGCAGTCCAGATATTGCTACCCTGGAGGTCTTACTTTTTAGCCTAGCACCCAACTCCCTGAATTTCTCTCGTATGACCCCCCTGCTCTTCCTACCTACATCATTTCCCCCAATGTGTACAATCACATCCGTTTGACTACCTTCCTTTTTAAATATGTTCCCTACCCTCTCGGAGACATCCAGTACCCCGGCACCAGGGAGGCAGACTACCATCCTGGATTCTCGTTCAGTTCCACAGAACCGCCTGTCCGTGCCTCTAACCATTGCGTCCCCCACAACTATCGCTCTCCTAAACCCCTTCTTTCCCTTCCGGACCCCTGAGCCTGTCTCTGTGGAGGCGATCTGGTCCTCGTGGCTTACCCCTAGAGGGTCATCCCCCTCCACAGAATCCAAAACAAGCTACCTATTTTGGAGGGGGACAACCACAGGGGATCTCTCCACAGACTGCTCACTCCCTTCCCTTCTCCCATCCGTTGCCCATTCCTTTCTTTTATGGGAGACTGCCACTGGGGTACTTTCTGGCACATCACCCTTCTGACTATTACCCCTCCTAACTGTGACCCACGTGTCTTCCTTCCGAGACCCTGGTGTCACTACCTGACTATAACTTTTATCTATTACTCTCTCATTTTCCCTAACTAAACTGAGTTCATCGAGCCTCAGCTCCAGCTCCCTTACACGATCCTTCAGGAGATGCAGTTCCACACATCTGGCACAGATATGGACTTCCGGGAGGCAAGTTGTCTCCAGGAACTCCCACATCCCACACCGAATGCAGTATACTGGCCTCCCACTCATACCAGCCATGTCCTTTTTAGTTTTGGGGATAAAACAAAAAGGGGGTGTAACTGAAGAAAAACAAACAAACAACCTTCCTCGCCTTCGCCGAAGCCCTGTGAGCCAAAGCCCTTTTAGCTCTCACTCTGTCCCCTGCTCACTCTGCTGCCCGCTAACGACGCTGCCCGCTCAAAGGTGCGGCCTACTTTTAAACCCTCCAAAACCTTCCCAGGCTGCTGCTGGGCCTATTTCCTGTTTAGAAAAAAAAACCTCCGATTTTTTTCACTAATTTAACTGAAAAAATAATTAAATAAATTAGTGCACACACAAGCTCCCTTACCCTCAGCCTGCTCCTGTGGAACAATACAACCGGAAAGCTGTGATACAACCAGAAAGAATGCTTTCTATGGTGCATCTGTAAAAGTTGGTGAGAGTCATAGCTGAACATGCCAAATTTCCTTCGTCTTCTGAAAAGGTAGAGGCGTTTGTGGGCTTTCTTAACTATAGAGTCGGCATGGGGGGACCAGGACAGGTTGTTGGTGATCTGGACAGCTAAAAACTTGAAGCTCTCGACCCTTTCTACTTCAACCCCATTGATGTAGACAGGGGCATGTTCTTCTTTACATTTCCTGAAGTTTCCTGAGAACACAGCCTTGTGGGGCACCGGTGTTGTGGATGATCGTGGAGGAGGTGTTGTTGCCTATCCTTACTGATTGTGGTCTGTGGGTTAGGAAGTTCAGGATCCAATCGCAGAGGGAGGAGCCGAGGCCCAGACAACAGAGTTTGGAGATGAATTTTGTGGGAATAATGGTGTTAAAGGCTGAGCTATAGTTAATAAGTAGGAGTCTGACATAGGTGTCTTTGTCATCTAAGTGTTCCAGGGTTGAGTGCAGGGCCAGGGAGATGGCGTCTGCTGTGGACCTGTTACGGTGATAGGCAAACTGGAGTGGATCCAGGTAGTACGGGAGGCTGGAATTAATTCGTGCCATGACTTGCCTTTCGAAGCACTTCATAATGATGGATGTCAGAGCCACCAGACAATAGCCATTAAGGCACGCTGCTTGGCTTTTCTTTGGTACTAGGATGATGGTCATCTTCTTGAAGCAGATAGTTATAAAGAGGAGTTGAAGATGTCTGCAAATATCCCCACCAACTGATCCGCGCAGGATTTGAGTGCTTGTCCGGGTACCCCATCTGGGCCAGTCACTTTCTGTGGGTTGACCTTTGCGAAAGCTGCTCTGATATCTGCAATGGTGACCCCAGATACAGGTTCATCTAGGGCTTCCAGGATGGAGGACATGCTCTCGCTGACCTCATTCTCAAAACGGCGTAGAATGCATTGAGCTCACCAGGGAGGGGGGCATTGGAGCTGGCAATTTTACATGCCGTCATCTTGTAGCCTGTTATGTCTTGCAGATCTTGCCATTGTTGGCGGGGGCCTGTGTGGCTAGCCTGGGACTCTAGCTTGGTACTGTCTTTTGGCATCTTTTGGCATCTTTGATGGAACTCCTTAGATCATATCTGGCTTTCTTGTATAGGTTAGGGTCATCTGACTTGAACGCCTCAGACCTAGACTTCAGCAAGCAGCGGATATCCCTGTTCTGAAAGAAATGTCAGAGGTAATAGTAGATGCGTTAGTGGTTATTTATCAAAATTCGTTGGATTCTGGGGTAGTGCCGGCGGATTGGAAAACGGCTAATGTTACGCCGCTGTTTAAAAAAGGAAATAGACAAAAGGCGGGTAACTACAGGCCGGTTAGCTTAACGTCTGTAGTTGGGAAAATGCTGGAATCCATCATTAAAGAAGAAATAGCGGGCCATCTGGATAAGAATGGTTCGATTAAGCAGACGCAGCATGGATTCATGAGGGGAAAGTCGTGCTTGACGAACTTGTTGGATTTTTATGAAGATGTGACTAGTGCGGTTGACGGAGGGGAACCGGTGGATGCGGTGTTTTTGGATTTCCAAAGGCGTTTGATAAGGTGCCTCACAAAAGGTTGCTGAAGAAGATTGGGTCACACGGAGTTGGGGGTAGGGTGTTAGCGTGGATTGGGGATTGGCTATCCGACAGGAAGCAGAAAGTCGGAATAAATGGGTGCTTTTCTGGTTGGCAGATGGTAACTAGTGGTGTGCCGCAGGGATCGGTACTGGGGCCTCAACTATTTACCATTTATATAGACGATCTGGAGGAGGGGACTGAGTGTAGGGTAACAAAGTTTGCAGACGACACAAAGATAAGTGGAAAAGTGAAACGTGTGGAGGGCGTAGAAGGTCTGCAGAGAGATTTGGACAGGCTGAGTGAGTGGGCGAGGATCTGGCAGATGGAGTATAACGTTAACAAATGCGAGGTTATTCACTTTGGAAGAAATAATAGCAAATTGGATTATTATCTAAATGGAAAGAAATTACAACATGCTACTGTGCAGAGGGGCCTGGGGGTCCTTGTGCATGAGACGCAAAAGCCCAGTCTGCAGGTGCAACAGGTGATCAAGAAGGCAAATGGGATGTTGGCCTATATCGCAAGGGGGATAGAATATAAAAGCAGAGATGTCTTGCTGCATCTGTACAGGGCATTGGTGAGGCCGCAGCTGGAATACTGTGTGCAGTATTGGTCCCCTTATTTGCGGAAGGATATATTGGCCTTGGAAGGAGTGCAGAGAAGGTTCACCAGGATTATACCAGAGATGAGGGGTGTTGATTATGAGGAGAGACTGAGCAGATTGGGTTTGTACTCGTTGGAATTTAGAAGGCTGAGGGGGGATCTTATAGAGACCTATAAGATAATGAAGGGGCTGGATAGGATAGAGGTGGAGAGATTCTTTCCACTTAGAAAGGAAACTAGAACTAGAGGGCACAGCCTCAAAATAAAGGGGGGTCAGTTTAGGACAGAGTTGAGGAGGAATCTCTTCTCTCAGAGGGTGGTGAATCTCTGGAATTCTCTGCCCACTGAAGTGGCGGAGGCTACCTCGTTGAATATGTTTAAATCACGGATAGATGGATTCCTGATCGGTAAGGGAATTAGGGGTTATAGGGATCAGGCGGGTAAGTGGAACTGATCCACTTCAGATCAGCCATGATCTTATTGAATGGCGGGGCAGGCTCGAGGGGCTAGATGGCCTACTCCTGCTCCTATTTCTTATGTTCTTATGTTCATCCATGGTTTCCGGTTGGGAAACACGTGGATTTGCTTCTTTGGGACACAGTCTTCTACACACTTACTAATGAAGTCAGTTACTGTTGTGGCGTACTCGCTCAGGCTGGTCGCAGCGATTTTAAATACTGACCAGTCCACTGACTCCAAGCAGCCCCGTAGGAAATCATCTGATTCCTCCGACCAACATTGCATGACTTTCTTTGATGGATTCTCCCGCTTCAGTTTTTGCTTGTAAGCTGAGAGCAGGAGCACAACTTTGTGGTCTGATTTGCCAAAGTGTGGACAGGCGATAGAGAGGTAGGCATGTTTGATAGATCTCTCTCTCTCTGTCTCTCTCTCTCTCCAGAGGTGTTCCGGAGGCTGAAGGACTGGCAGCCCACATACAAGCACGATAGCCTCTGTTACTAAATGATTTTGAAGAGGAATTTCAGTATATAAGAGGAATATTGCTTGAATTGGAACGAATAGAGATAAGTTAGCAGTTAAGAATCATATCTTGCCAAATTAAATATTTCAATTGGTAAAAATTAAGATAATTCATTCATTATAGTTATAGCTACTCGTTAAGTCTTGCACCTCTTTGTAACTTTGTGCAACTTTTCTCCTCTCTTTCACAGAAAGTAGGAACAGGAACATGGCGGCACGGTGGTTAGCACTGCTGCCTCACAGCACCAGGGACCCGGGTTCGATTCTCGGCTTGGGTCACTGTCTGTGTGGAGTTTGCACGATCTCCCCGTTTCTGCGTGGG
The DNA here is from genome assembly GCF_964213995.1 of Mustelus asterias. Taxonomy (NCBI): domain Eukaryota; kingdom Metazoa; phylum Chordata; class Chondrichthyes; order Carcharhiniformes; family Triakidae; genus Mustelus; species Mustelus asterias. The sequence goes on from NC_135806.1 coordinate 139,248,674, forward strand.
TTTCCTCCGGGTGCTCTGGTTTCCTCCCACAGTCTGAAAGCCATGCTGGTTCGGTGCATTGACCTGAACAGATGCCGAAGTGTGGCGACTAGGGGAATTTCACAGTACTTTCATTGCAGTGTTAATATAAGCCTTACCTGTGACTAATAAATCAACTTTACTTTTCTTTTTACTTTGGGAATAGGCCACTTGGCCCTTTGAGCCTGCTCTGCCATTCAACGTGAACACGGCTGATCCCCTATATCAAAGCCATATTCTCGCAGAGAATTCCACAAATTCACCACCCTCCGAGTGAAGAGATCCTAAATAGCCTACTGCATATCCTGAGATAGTGATGCCTTGTTCTTGACCTGCATCCAGTCTGTCCAACCCTGTCAGAATTTTGTACATTTCAATTAGATCCCTACTCATTCTTCTTAACTCCGGTAAATCAGGCCCAGTTGACCCAATCTCTCCTCATGCGACAATCCTGCCGTCCCAGGAATCAATCTAGTGAATCTTTGCTGCACTCCCTCTATGGCAAGTATCTCTTTTTTTAGCTGAGGAGATCAAAATGACACACAGTACGACAGGTGTGGTCTCACCAAAGCCCTGCAGCAAGACATCCTTGTTCCTGTACTCAAACCCTCTTGCAATGAAGGCTATTTGCCTTCCTAACTGCTTGCTATACCTGTATGCTTGCTGTCAGTGACTGATTGATATCCTATTGATAATGCTCATAGAGTCATAGCGTCATAGAGGTTTACAATTGTCCATGCTGTGCAGTTCTTACCATTAAGCTAGTCTCAATTGCTCGCGTTTGGCCCATATCCCTCTATACCCATCTTACCCATGTAACTGTCTATACGCTTTTTAAAAGACAAAATTGTACCCGCCTCTACTACTACCTCTGGCAGCTTGTTCCAGACACTCACCACCCTCTGTGTGAAAAAATTGTCCCTCTGGACCCTTTTGTATCTCTCCCCTCTCACCTTAAACCTCTGCCCTCTAGTTTTAGACTCCCCTACCTTTGGGACCATTTGCTTTTGCATGCTGTGCAATTTTGTGCTGCCTCTGTTGTTTCTTACCTCTCACCAAATAGATTCTTGACTCCTCTCGACATCCTCTCTCTCTCCAGCACTATCGCATTCTTAATCGATACTGCTACCCCATCTCATTTATTTCATTCCTTATCTTTCCTGAACATACAGTATCCAGGAATAGTCAGTACCCAGTCCGGTTCTTTGCTGAGCCACATATCTGTTATCACCATAACATCGTGTTTCCACATGGCTATCTGTACTTGCAACCAACCAGCTTTATTTGCCACACTCTGCGCGCTGACATACCTGCACAGTGAATGTAATTTAAATATTGGTACATTCTCTCTTACTCTGACCCCCTCCTAACCAGTTTTATCAGTGCTTTGGTAGGCATTGAATAAACAGAGTTCAGATGGTCATAACTGGAACGTTCAGGGCTTTAGAGGTTCCAGGACTGAGAACTGTAATACAAACATACGAATGAGGAGTAGGAGTAGGCTACTTGGCCGCTCGGGCTAATCTGATTGTAACCTCAACTCCACATTCTACATCTCGCCCTTGTTAATCAAGAATCTATCGAGCTTTGCCTTGAAATTATTCAAAGATTCTGCTTCCACTGCCTTTTGAGGAAGAAAGTTCCAGAGACTTTGAGAGAAAAAATTCTCATCTCAATCTTAAATGAGCGATCCCTTATTTTTATGCAGCGATCCCTGGTTCTAATTTTATCGGACTTTATGATACAAAATTGCACATATTCTGATTTATTTTGTCCTTTCGCCGTTTAAGCCTTTAGGTATGATAAAAGGATTAGTACTGTGGCACAGCGATTAGCACTGCTGCCTCAGAGTGCCAGGACCCTGGGTTCGATTCCTGGCATGGGTCACTGTCTGTGCGGAGTCTGTACGTTCTCCCCATGTCTGCGTGGGTCTCTCTGAGTGCTCCGGTTTCCTCCCACAGTCCAAAGATGTACAGATCAGGTGGATTAGCCATGGTAAATGCGCGGGGTTATGGGGATAGGGCAGGAGAGTTGGGCCTGGATAAGAAGTTCTTTCAGAGAGTCAGTGCAGATCAATGGGTTGAATGGCCTCCTTCTAGGGATTCTATCATTTTAAGGATCTAAAGTGACTTGTAGGCACACCAGTGCTGAAAAAGGGGGATGCCAATCTTGCCGGATTCAATATGGGTTCAGATTCAGCCAGGCTGGATGAGATGGTGCCACAGCAGTAATGTCACTAAACTAGTAATCCAGGCAGCTGCCATATGCCAGGCCTGCCTTCTCAGCTTTGCCCCTCACATGAGGTGTGGTGACCTTCAGGTTAAATCACCATCAGTCAGCTCTCCCACTCAAAGGGGAGAGCAGCCTACAGTCATCTGGGACGATGGTGACTTTACCTACCCTTCCCTTCCCAGACGCCTAGGTTAATGCTCTGGCAACATGGGTTCAAATCCTACCACAGAGGCTTGTGGAGTTTGAATTCAGTTGATAAATACTGGAATTATAAACTACTCTCAGTAATGGCGAGCGTCATCAATTTGTTGTGGGAAAATCACCACTCGGAGTCAGAGCTAAAGATTCAACACGCAGTTTATCGGACAAAGCTTTGGGAGAAGCGCTGGGCTCTCCACAGTGCACGCAGTCACCTTCTCAACTTTAAAATGGCAGTTGAGCATCTTTTATACATTTTCAAATAATGGACAAGTACGGACATTAGCCGTTAGCACATCGTTATACATAGAGTAGATACATTTATGCATTTATTTCCCCCATCAGAGAGGAGGTTTGATGAGGACTTATCTGTTGAGGTAGTATGGGCGGAGATTAGAAATAGGAGAGGAGAGGTCACCCTGTTGGGAGTCTTTTATAGACCTCCTAAAAGTTCTAGAGAGGTTGAGGAAAGGATTGCGGAGTCAATCCTGCTTAGGAGTGAAAGTAATAGGGCAATTGTTATGGGGGATTTTAACTTGACTAATATTGACTGGAATTGTTATAGCTCTAGCTCGTTAGAGGGGTCAGTTTTTGTTCAAAGCGTGCAGGAAGGTTTTTTGACTCAGTATGTAGACAGGCCAACTAGAGGTGAGGCTATATTGGATCTGGTGCTGGGAAATGAGCCAGACCAGGTGCTAGACTTGGAAGTTGGTGTGCATTTTGGTGATAGTGACCACAATTCGGTTACGTTCACCTTAGTGATGGAAAGGGATAGGCATGAACCTCGGGCCAGTGGTTTTAGCTGGGGGAAGGGTAATTATGAGGCTATTAGGAGAGAATTAGGAAACATAGGTTGGACTAGGAGATTACAGGGACTGGGAACGTCCGACATGTGGAGTTTTTTCAAGGAGCAGCTACTGCGAGTCTGTGATAGGTATGTCCCTGTCAGGCAAGGAGGAATTGGTAGGGCTAGGGAACCGTGGTGCACCAAAAAAGTTTCTTTGTTGGTTAAAAAGAAAAAGGAGGCTTATGTTCGGATGAGACGTGAGCACTCGGGTAGTGCACTAGAAAGCTTTAGATTGGCTAAGAGGGAGTTGAAGAGCGAGCTTAGAAGGGCTAAAAGGGGACATGAGAAGACTTTGGCGGATAGGGTTAAAGAGAATCCTAAGGCGTTCTATAGGTATGTCAAGAACAGAAGGTTGGTTAGGGCAAGTTTAGGGCCAGTTATAGATGGCAGAGGGAAGTTATGTGTGGAACCGGAGGAGATTGGTGAAGCATTGAACCAATATTTCTCTTCGGTGTTCACGCAAGGGGACAGGAATACAGCTGAGGAGGACACTGGGTTGCAGGGGAGTAGAATAGACAGTATTACAGTTGATAAGGAGGATGTGCAGGATATTCTGGAGGGTCTGAAAATAGATAAATCCCCTGGTCCGGATGGGATTTATCCAAGGATTCTCTGGGAGGCAAGAGAAGTGATTGCAGAGCCTCTGGCTCTGATCTTCAGGTCGTCGTTGGCCTCTGGTATAGTACCAGAAGATTGGAGGTTAGCGAATGTTGTCCCATTGTTTAAGAAGGGGAACAGAGACTTCCCCGGGAATTATAGACCGGTGAGTCTCACTTCTGTTGTCGGCAAGATGTTGGAAAAAATTATAAGGGATAGGATTTATAGTTATTTGGAGAGTAATGAATTGATAGGTGATAGTCAGCATGGTTTTGTGGCAGGTAGGTCGTGCCTTACTAACCTTATTGAGTTTTTTGAGAAAGTGACCAAGGAGGTGGATGGGGGCAAGGCAGTGGACGTGGTATATATGGATTTTAGTAAGGCGTTTGATAAGGTTCACCATGGTAGGCTTCTACAGAAAATGCAGATGTATGGGATTGGGGGTGATCTAGGAAATTGGATCAGGAATTGGCTAGCGGATAGGAAACAGAGGGTGGTGGTTGATAGTAAATATTCATCATGGAGTGCGGTTACAAGTGGTGTACCTCAGGGATCTGTTTTGGGGCCACTGCTGTTTGTAATATTTATTAATGATCTGGATGAGGGTATAGTTGGGTGGATTAGCAAATTTGCTGATGACACCAAAGTCGGTGGTGTGGTAGACAGTGAGGAAGGGTGTCGTAGTTTGCAGGAAGACTTAGACAGGTTGCAAAGTTGGGCCGAGAGGTGGCGGATGGAGTTTAATGCGGAGAAGTGTGAGGTAATTCACTTTGGTAGGAATAACAGATGTGTTGAGTATAGGGCTAACGGGAGGACTTTGAATAGTGTGGAGGAGCAGAGGGATCTAGGTGTATGTGTGCATAGATCCCTGAAAGTTGGGAATCAAGTAGATAAGGTTGTTAAGAAGGCATATGGTGTCTTGGCGTTTATTGGTAGGGGGATTGAATTTAGGAGTCGTAGCGTTATGTTGCAACTGTACACAACTCTGGTGCGGCCGCACTTGGAGTACTGTGTGCAGTTCTGGTCCCCACATTACAGGAAGGATGTGGAGGCTTTGGAGAGGGTGCAGAGGAGGTTTACCAGGATGTTGCCTGGTATGGAGGGGAGATCCTATGAGGAGAGGCTGAGGGATTTGGGATTGTTTTCGCTGGAAAGGCGGCGGCTAAGAGGGGATCTTATTGAAACATATAAGATGATTAGAGGTTTAGATAGGGTGGATAGTGATAGCCTTTTTCCTCTGATGGAGAAATCCAGCACGAGGGGGCATGGCTTTAAATTGAGGGGGGGTAGTTATAGAACCGATGTCAGGGGTAGGTTCTTTACCCAGAGGGTGGTGAGGGATTGGAATGCCCTGCCAGCATCAGTTGTAAATGCGCCTAGTTTGGGGGCGTTTAAGAGATCCGTAGATAGGTTCATGGACGAAAAGAAATTGGTTTAGGTTGGAGGGTCACAGTTTTTTTTTTTAACTGGTCGGTGCAACATCGTGGGCCGAAGGGCCTGTTCTGCGCTGTAATGTTCTATGTTCTATGTTCTATGTTCTATCAACGACTGATCTCGTTACAAAAACTCATTGTTTTGGTTCTGCTTTATCTCAAGCTAAGGTGCCTCAAGGTCTGATCTATTTCCTGCAGTAATTTAGACACTAACAGGATTTAACTCATTGTGCAATGTCTGTGCCCAAGTCAGCACACCTTAATGTCTTTTCCCAGAGTCCATTTTGTGCCAGGTAACCATCTTGTATCCTTTAACTTTGAGTTAAAAAATTCATAATGCTAAAGTGCAAAGGGACTTGGGACTTGGGAGTCCTAGTCCAGGATTCTCTAAAGGTAATCTTGCAGGTTGAGTCCGTAATTAAGAAAGCAAATGTAATGTTGTCATTTATCTCAAGAGGCTTGGAATACAAAAGCAGGGATGTACTTCTGAGGCTTTATAAAGCACTGGTTAGGCCCCATTTGGAGTACTGTGAGCAATTTTGGGCCCCACACCTCAGGAAGGACATACTGGCACTGGAGCGGGTCCAGCGGAGATTCACACGGATGATCCCAGGAATGGTAGGCCTGACATACGATGAACGTCTGAGGATCGTGGGATTATATTCATTGGAGTTTAGGAGGTTGAGGGGAGATCTGATAGAAACTTATAAGATAATGAACGGCTTAGATAGGATGGACGTAGGGAAGTTGTTTCCATTAACAGGGGAGACTAGGACGCGGGGGCACAGCCTTAGAATAAAAGGGAGTCACTTTAGAACAGAGATGAGGAGAAATTTCTTCAGCCAGAGAGTGGTGGGTCTGTGGAATTCATTGCCACAGAGGGCTGTGGAGGCCGAGACGTTGAGCGTCTTCAAGACAGAAATTGATAAATTCTTGATTTCTCGAGGAATTAAGGGCTATGGGGAGAGAGCGGGTAAATGGAGTTGAAATCAACCATGATTGAATGGTGGAGTGGACTCGATGGGCCGAATGGCCTTACTTCCGCTCCTATGTCTTATGGTCTTATGGTCTTTACTTCAACAAATTGTTGTAAAAATACATCTTCTTCACGAATGTCCTTTAGGGAAGGAAATCTGCTGTCCTTACCTGGTCTGACCTACATGTAACTTCAAACCCACAGAAATGTGGTTGACTCTTTACTGCCTTAGCAGTGCACTCAGTTCAAAGACAAATAGGAATGGGACAACAAATGCTGCTCTTGCATCTCATGAAAGAATGAAAAAACACTTAGAAAACTTTCTGTGTCTAAAGATGAACAAGGCAGACAAAGTGCATGGTTATATTTGTTCTTGGGAACAGGTTGCTATACTGAAGCCAGAGGCCTTGGCTCTCCAACATCCCCAACTAGGAGACTTTCCCACTCTTACTGCCTAACACAGGTGCGTTGGAAGGATTTATAGGTTGATAACACGCTGACCTTGGCCATCAAATGGAACTCTACCCCCTGCAACACAAGACCTCCCCCGAGTCAGCCAGAGGACCGCATTATGAGGAAAATGAAGCCTTGGAAGGAGGTGCATGAGCAGGCCGCTTATAGGAACATAGAAAGAGGAATAAGTCATTCAGCTTCTCAAGTCTGGTCTGCCATTTAATTAACCCTTGACACCAGGCTGAACAAGAAACTATCAATCTTAGTTTTGAAATTTTCCATTAAATTTCAGCCTCCATAGCTTTTTGGCGGAAGGGAGTTCCAGATTTCCACCACCCCGCGCTTCCTGTCACCACCCTGAATGGTCTATCTTAAATAAAATGGCCTCTTGTTCAGACTCTTCCCATAAGAGGAAATAATTCCTCGCTGTCTGCCTTATCAAATCTTTCAGCCATCTTAAATATTTCTTTATATCGCCTCTTAATCTTCTCTCCATGAGGGAACACAAGCCTCGTATATACAAACTGTCCTCATAATAAACCCTCTTAGTACCAGGTAGCATTCTGGTGAATCTATGCTGCAGCCCATCCAAGGTCAATATATACAACATAAAGGAATACAAGACACCATGTGGAATAGGAATTAATACTGAGCATCATTTTCATATTGAGTAAACACTACAGAATGTATGGAACCTGAGTGCAAATTGTCTAAAAGGGTAAGTTGAGGACTGATATCAGAAAGTACGTCTTCATGCATTGGCAATAGCTGGAATGCTCTCCAACAATCTTCCCTCAAGCACATACGCAGCCACTCACTGAATGAACAACAGGCTGCTTGCACCTCTGTCAGCTTGTTGACAGAAATTTCCAGCATGACGTAAAAGACAGAGTGCCGCCCGTCCTCAACCAGCTCCTGTTTGCGAAACTCAGAACATAGGGTGGGATTTTCCAGCCGCGCTCGCCCCAAAACTGAAAAGTCCTGCCCGACGTCAACAGATCTTTGCATGATGCCCCCCACCCCCTCCAGCCCCCCCCCCCAGCCCGCTACGATTCCTTTGGTGGGTGGGACGAGAAAATTCCCTTTATAATATTTAACATTAGATGTCTTTCCGCAGTTGGACAGGACTTGCTGAACAATCCTGAGTCTGCTAAAAATTACACTAACAATCTGTTTAATGTTGTCAGCTGGGCTTGCAATGTGGCTCATGTCCGCTTGCTAGAAGCAACATGTATTATTAATTATATATATTGTGTATTAGCAAGGATCTGTCTTTTGCAGTCAAAAGGAAATTTGGCATTCTTGTGTCCGTCCTGATGAATGCAAGATGAAAAGTTTTGACAGCATGTCCCCTTTTTTCACCTATACTCAAGTTAAATCATAAGTTTTTAAAAATGTAAGCTATCTACATAGGCAAAGAAAGCAGTGCTAAGGGGGTTTTATAGCCAGCCTAGTAGCAAGAAAATTCTGAGTGTAAGTTGGGTTCCAGGTAGAACGGTAGGGGCAAAAATGCTGGAATCTGTCAAGGGGTACATGATTCCTTAATGTGGCAATTCTAGGTTTTTACAGTAGACGTAATCTGCTTCTACTGCTCTTTAAGGTAGCACATTTCAGATTGTAATAACTCATGGTATAAAAACATTTCTCCTCAGGAGGTGATGGCCTAGTGTTTTATTGCTAGACTATTAATCCAGAAACTCAGCTAATGTTATGGCGACCCGGGTTCGAATCCCACCACAGCAGATGGTAGAAATTGAATTCAATTAAATAAAATCTGGAATTAAGAATTTACTGATGACCATGAAACCATTGTCGATTGTCGGAAAAATCCATCTGGCTCACTAATGTCCTTTAGGGAAGGAAATCTACTGTCCTTACCTGGTCTGGCCTACATGTGACTCCAGAGCCACAGCAATGTGGTTGACTCTTAACTGCCCTCTGAACAAGGGCAACTAGGGATGGGCAATAAATACTGGCCCAGCCAGCGATGCCCATGTCCCATGAAAGAATTTTTTAAAAATCTAATCTCGGGCTATTTAGCCAACTATTTAATAATCTATGTCCTCTGATTACTGAAAACCATTTCTCCTTATTCACTCGATTGTAATCCAACAAAATTTAAAGCTCTCTATTAAATCTCTCCTTATCGTTTGCTCTAAGGAGAACAATCCCAGCTTCTCCAGTCTCTCCACATAACGGAGTTCAGCTGATCAGCATTTGTCTACACCAAGAAATTGGGTATCTTCCTGAATGACCTATCGAATTGACTACTGGGCTCGCTGGGAACTTCTTCCCATCACCCATAATAATCACCATCTAACCACACCACTTGCAGAATGCTAAACAGACATGTACATCTGTATAGAACCTGTGATACATCCATGTTGATAAAACCTGGCAGTAACTGTGACAATCGAGTCTCACCTCAACTCTCTATTCTAGGTTAGTAGCTCAGATTCATGATGAACTACTGTTTGAGGTTGAAGATTCCCAGATCCAGGAACTAGCAGGTCAGTTTTTCCTCAAACCCTAGACACCATTCACGTTTGTGAGTTGAACTGTAAGCACCCTTCCACTGACTGGCACTTGTAATTGCGATAGCGTCACTGCTATCAGCACAAGAGGAGCTGGTCCTTGTGCTAGAATAAAATACTGAGTGAGTGAGAGTTAGATCAAAAGAGAAAAGGATGAGAAAATGTCATAACTTTGCTATCACCAGTACCACATGCTCTGTATCTGCAAATGATGTGTGTATTGTTCATAGGTGTCAGAGTTTGCAATATAATGCGACCCCTCCTCTCCTGCCAGCTGTGGCTCTGCGTACAGTGCTCTTGCCTTTTGAGTGAGAAGGTTGTGGGTTCAAGTCCCACTCCAGAGATTTGAGCACTAAATCTGGACTGACAATCCAATGTAGTACTCAGGGAATTTGTTCTTTCATTCTGTGCCAGATCCTGCTCCAAGGCCTGTAGGCTAGTGTGTGCACTGTGGAAGGGGTTTGAAGATGTCTGAGGGAAGTTAGTGTGTGCGCCAAGAAGGAAGACGATGCAGCACACCCACCGAGGGCATGGACCTGATTACCATCAATTTAAATAGATTACAATATGCATAAACAGCATAATGCTGCACCTTCCAGGAACGTTAGATGCTCAACTCCACCGGCATGACGTCGCATTAATGGGAATGGTTACTGCTGTACGGAGTGCCCCTGGGCACTGCCCCCTTGACACCCTGGCAGTACCATGTCAGCACAGTGCCAGGTTGGCATTGCTGGGGGGGACCAGGGAGCGCAGCAATGATTGAGGGTGGTAGATTGCCGGTGACAGTGAGTGGGTGGTGGGTTGGAGGGTGGGATGATTGCAGATAGCAATGGGGATGGTGTCCTGATGTCCTTTGGGGGAGTGAGAGGAGGCTAGGGCACCCTCTAAAATTGGTGCCTGATCTCTGTGGCACCAGCTTTGCCAGCACCTTTCGGCCCCATCCCTCAAGAATGACAGCGCAAATCACACCCCCCTGCTATTGTTTTAACAAAGTGTCAGAAGATCTGGAGTGAATGTTGGCTCCATTCTCTCTCCACAAATGCTGTCTGACCTGGTGAGTTTCTCCAGCATTTTCTGTTTTTGTTTCAGATTCCAGCATCTGAACTATTTTGCCTTCATCTGGAGTGAAAACCTGGTTGTGTTTCTGGGGAGGAATACGCTGGTTTTCAGTCAGGACCGGACACTTTGCCATTTTTAAAATATTCTACCCATTATATGTTCCTATGGAATTACCATGAACTGAAATCTGACATTTTTATTAGCAGGATACAATTGACTCATTGTTTAATTAGAACCATTGTTTAGCCAGCCTTCGCCACTCACCATTCTTCTTCAATTGTAGGACTTGTTAAAAGAACCATGGAATCCTTGCAGTCTGTGGAGGCTCTCAGGGTACATCTAAAGGTACAATCCACCCCTGCAATGCACCAGGACTGAAAAGATTTCAGCCCAATTTAATTACAATTTCTCATGAATTTGAAAGAAACCCATGACACTAATTATTAATTTGGTAACAGGTAATTTGTTATCTTCTCCACAGGTCCCTTTAAAAGTCTATCTCTCCTTTGGGAAGTCTTGGGGTTCAATGGAAGAGTTGCAAGGTGTGGAGACACCCAGTCACTAACTGCATCAATACTTGGTTCAGGGTATTTGCCAGTGTTTTAACAAGTATAATCATCTTTGTGTTTTCATTGCTCCTAAAGGCGTTATAACTTTCACTTTCTTTCTGCAGCTTGGGATGAAATTAGGAACGCTGCACAGTTTTTTTAACCAGATTATATGGATTCTGTTCAATTGATGTTAATCAGCAGAAATGTTTCTAATATCCAGCACTGTGAGTTGAAGCAGATTGTTTCCTCATAGTGTGTTTGGAAACACTGAGGTTGATGGCTTTTGCTGGGTAATAATTAATATCTCCCCACCTGTGCTTGCTCCTGATATGTTGCAGTGATTGTGTTTGTGTTTGAAAGGACCGCTGCTGATGACTCAAGCAGAATGTACCATAATGCAACAAAAACAGAAAACACTGGAAAATCTCACCAAGTCTGACAGCATCTGTGGAGAAAACAGAGTTAGCATTTCGAATCTGGATGTCCCTTCTTCAGAGCTGTTGGCCGGAATTTTACCGCCTCGCCCGTCCTGGAATCGGGGCGGGCAAGGCTCACAGAACAGAATTCTCCGTTGGCCTCAGGCAGGGTTCTACGAGCCTCATCCGAGCGAGGTCGTAAAATCCCGCCCGACCGCTCCGTTCTTTCTCCACAGATGCTGTGAGACCTGCTGAGATTTTCCAGCAATTTCTGTTTTGGTTTCAGATTCCAGCACCCGCAGTATTGCTTTTATGTGCCATAATGCAGCCAGTCAGCCAAAACCACCTCACCAACTTGGGGCTCCAGGGAAGAGTTTTTAATTGAAATACAAAACCAGAGGAAATGTAAAAGCTTGCAAAATTGACCATTCCTGTTGCAGCCTTGAGATCAACAAGGGAGTTGGTGTTTGTAATTCATCGATAATGTCTTATTGTCTTTACCATGCTCCTCCAACTCCTGTTTAAATTTTCACCTATACACTGATATTTCATTGAAATGTAGAAATAGTCTTACCTGGTCAGTGACGTGGTTACCTTGGTCACGCCAGGCTCTGCTGGTCCACCATCTGATGAGGCTTTGGACCAGTGGAAAATAAATCCACATGAACTCTCCAAGGCCACTCACTGGGTATGATATTCAACATTGGGGGGAAGAACCTGACAGTCTTCCCATCTCACACCAATTCATATTGACTCAGCGTGTGTAATATTGGTGTCAGAGTGAGGCACAAATATGAGGTGAATGGTATAGGGATGTTCCAGCATTGTCCAGACAGCCCTTCCAGACAGTGCAAAATTCTGTCTAAGGGTTCAGAAGCCATAATGGGGCAGGAAAGTTTGAGAGAAAAGAGAAGGAAATTTCTGTTATGTTTCAAAAAGCAAGGATATATGAACGCAGGGTGCAGCATTGATGATCCCAGGTAGCATCTCATTACGTAAGGCAGCCCTTAAACAGAAAGCTTTCCAAGAAAACTTAGTGTAGGAGTCCAGCCCTCAGTATTCGAGTTGATTAGAAATGTTCTCAAATTGCTTGACAACTCCTGCATGTGTGTTTAGCGATTTGTTCATGGTGTATGTATTTCAGACAGTTCCCTTCATTAAATCTGCTGAGTCAGTTCATTTGTATTCTGGTTGTGTTTTGCTCCAGTTCCCGCTGTTCGAGTCTGCCCTCCTTGGAGTTCAGACAAAGTAGAGTAATGAGCAGTACATTCACAGGCATGTAAGGCACATGGAAACATCCTCAATATACAAACTGCACAAATTCCAAGCACTCTGAAGCTTTTACCAACTAAAGCCCATTGATAATGAGGATATAATAGCAAACAATTAATTAAATACAGTACACAGTATCTACAGCACAGGAAAGGTTATTTGTTCCAGCGGTTTCAAGCTAGTATTTATTCTCAGCACAAGTCTCTTTCCATCTCACTTCATCTAACTCCATCACTATATCCTTCTCCCTCATATACTCATCTAAACAAAATACTTCAATAGATGAATACTGTAAAACTATTTCTGCAGAAATATTTTTGCATGTATAAACAATGAGTAATTCAGTAATAATGACGGTTTCTGTGCATCCAATCATGCTATAGCTCATGAGAAACTTCATCCAATATCTCTCTGAAATAGAATTGACAATTATATTTTACAGATAATCAGCACTGTCTCTTTTTATTAACAGTGTTGTGACCACAGTAGATGTTACTTGCTGAGCAAGTCAGATCCTAAATGGAAACCTGTCTTCCTGATAGATCATAACTCTTTGCTTTTGGAAACAAGGAGGAAGAGCTACTGACCCCAAAAGCCAAGGATTCCAGTAACACCTTTAGGCTTTTTAAAATGTTAAGATATATTAACAAGAAAAAGAATCTTGAACACGGAAGATTAAAGTTACACTGTTAAAACAGTCTTACAGAACAACTCCCAAAAAAAACACACTTGGCCAAAAACACAAGTGAACAACTTGGCAACAAGTCCCTTACAGATTTGTAACTTTAAAAATCCAGTAATATTACCCAAAGTAAAGAATTGTTGTCATGCTAATAAAAGTAGACCACTTGACTCCTCAAAAACTTCCACTCAGATGTGGAAATCCAAAAAGATGCTTCAGAAAACCTTTCTGACTTGAAACTGGGTGACTATTTCAAATTCTAATCTTTCACACTTCCTCAGCATCCAGATCTGGTCTCTATGACATCTCTCCCACACAGCCATACAACTCAGTTAAATATCCTGCCTTAAACATCTTTTTCCCCTTCATCTCAAATTCCATCATCCTCAACCACCTCTTTGAACTCAACTTTTCCAAATATAAAATCTTTCACATTTTCATATTTTGTCTCCACTTTTTGTCAATAACATTTAATATACCTTCCCCTGTTTATCTGTACAACCTTTTAAGCTGTAAAGGTTCCTTGTCACTTCTAACTCCTCTTTGAAATTCACCAGCTGAATAAGTACGTTCCTACTTACCGTAAGCAAATTTTAGATCCAACCTCACTAAAACCTCTCATTACAAATGCATGAACCTAACACCTTTACCCTTTTATCTGTCGGTTCTCACAAACAAGCTGTCTCTATTAACCTTCCCTCCAGTTTAATTAATCATTGACATACACACGTACATACACAGTCTTCTTTACAGAATGTCACCATAATCCAAAAATATTTTTAAAACGCCCAGCATCACACCAGTGTTAGCATTTGATTATTCTCCAAAGTTGATAAGCTCCAATGACGATACGTTAAGAATGTTCAGGCAACTCCTAACTCTCAAGCTTTTGTGTAAAATTCACTGATGAGTGTGTGGTACATTCTCCAATATGTTGCTAAGCATCACAGTTTCGCAGCACCACTGTTGCATCAGTTCTGGCTTATTGGTAGGATTCATTACTTTGAATCTAGAAGGTCAGCGATTTCAATCCTCCTTGTGGATTTGTGCCCATAATCGAGGCTGACACCTCAGTGTCGTGGAGTCTGCCAACTGAAATACACTTCCCCATAATTATTATGAGAAATTTTCCTCCATTCTGACCCTTGATACATTCAACAAGATAGAGGGAAGGAAACACCAAATACTAGGGAGGGAGAAGGGAAAAAGGATGTCCTTGGGCCTATTGTCATCTGGGTCTCCATTACAGGGCAGATACTATGAGGCAGAATCCTCTCCCCCATTTCCCATTATTTTTTTCTTCATTTCTCTGTCTCCTTGTCCTTCTATGTATGAACATTTTGTTATCTGGTCTACCAGCAAGATGAGAAACTTCAGTTAAGTAGATAGATTGGAGAAGTTAGAGCTGTTTCATTAGTGAAGAGAAAATTGAGAGGAGATTTGATAGCGGTGTTCAAAATCATGAAGAGTCTGGATACAGTAGAGAGAAACCCTTTCCAGTCGTGAAAGGACAGAGCTGAGGGTGCAGATTTAAGACAATTGACAAAAGAAGCTTTATCATGCAGCAAGTGGTTAAGGTGTGGAATGCACTGCCAGACAGTGTGGTGGAAGCAGATTCAATCCAGGCAATCAAGGGGGAATTAGATAGTAATCTGAAAAGGAAGAAGGTGCAGGATTGCCTGGGAATGGCACTAGATGAATCACTAATTCGGAGAGTCGGAGCAGACATGATGCTCTATAACAATTCTGTGATTCAACTTTTCACCCCATATTTCTAATATTGTTAGCATCCTCCAATTATTAGCAACCACACTTTATGTGATTTTCTCACCATAATGATTACATGGCTGTACATGATTGATTGAGGAGGCAATTGGTTCTTTCCATTAGCACCAGACTCATTTCTATTGCTTTTGTTTGCCGCTATTATATGCAGACTGGATTGGCTGGTTACCTTGGACTTCTGTTTGTTAGCCAAGTTGCCTGGTGATAAACAGTCCGTTGGCTCTCGGCTCATTAAAGTGCAATCAATTCTTCTGTTCCTGTCCTCAATCGATGCAGCTATTCAGAAGATGGTTTGCAAATCCAAGTTTTCACTCCCCCGGTTATGAACACAGATCTGTCTAGATGCACAGACTGTGAGAGTTTGGACCAGTTTGCCAGATGTTATGCTCACCCTACAGCAATGAAGAAAGATGAGGACATAATGTTAGAATAGGGTTGCTAACCCAGTGAGGATTGGATTAATCTCCAGAATGCTGGTGCAGGCAAACCCAGGGAGGAAAGGCATAGGGGCTCTAAAACAAAATGTGTTCTTTTTAATTTTCCGGGAACATTTTAATTTGCCTGTTAGAATAATATTGAAGTTTTCCTCTATTCTGGCTCTTGATGTGTTGACCAAGAGAGGGAAGAGGGGTCTCCCAAACACCAGGGAAAGGAGAAGTGATATGTCCTTGGGCCTTTTGTTGTCCATGACTCCATTACAGGGAAGATATCAGGAGGTGGAATCTGCTTACCTCCATTTCTCCTCAGTTCCTTCCTCCAATTTTCTGTCTCCTTGCCTTTCCTTTCCATTTTGGGGAAAGAGGCTGTTTGACTGACAGTTAAGAATGATCCAAGCAAGTATCAACAAGTCACTTTCCAATTAATCAAGAAAAGGGCCATGATGTGTCGATGCCGGCGTTGGGCACAGTAAGAATTCTCACAACACCAGGTTAAAGTCCAATGGGGTTTATTTGGTAGCACGAGCGTTCGGAGTGCTGCCCCTTCATCAGGTGAAAGGCGCGGGGGGTGGGGGCACTGCTAAGATTGACAAGCTAGCTGGCCAGTGGCAGGAACATAGAGTGGGGGGCGGCGGGGGGGAAGGGGGACAGTTGGAGGTGGAAGGTCATGTGGTGACATCTTTGATTTGCATGTATTAGTATACAGTGAAAAGTATTGTTTCTTGCGCGCTATACATACAAAGCACACCGTTCATAGAGAAGGAAAGGAGAGGGTGCAGAATGTAGTGTTACAGTCATAGCTAGGGTGTAGAGAAAGATCAACTTAATGTGAGGTAGGTTCATTCAAAAGTCTGATGGTAGCAGGGAAGAAGCTATTCTTGTGTCGGTTCGTATGTGACCTCAGACTTTTGTATCTTTTTCCCAACAGAAGAAGGTGGAAGGAGCACATCCAATCGGAATTGGCAGTTGTACTTCAGACATAGAAACTAGAAGCAGGAGTAGGCCATTCAGCCCTTCGAGCCTGCTCAGGTTGGATACTTTCTGCCCTTAGGGTCCATCGCCGGCTGTGTCTCGATTTGAGGATGAAGTCTATTCACGGTTGCGTGTTTCTACCCTGTGTCTTCATGTAACTGAACAGGTCAATTCTTGACCAACAGATCTTTGAGCCCATGGGTCAGACCATCCTAGCAATGGTCAAATCCGAAGTGCAGGATTTACTTATTTTTCTTTGCTTCTCTGCCACCACTCTGCCTCATCATGAAGACATTCTGACACAAAGCGTGATGCAGCTTGATGGACAAGTTGTCACCATTTTGGAATGATTGGCAGCAAGCTCCTCCCAGTCTTAATGCTGCCACAATTCAATGGGAGCTTCAGAGTGCCTTCAAAACATTTCCTTTATTCTCCCCTGGAACACTGGCAATGTGTGAGTTGAGAAACAGGTGGGGGAGACAGCTCTCTGCTATCTGACTAGTGACCTATCAACGGAAGCTGATTTTTCAGGGGTTTTGCCTGAATGCTTGTGGAACTGGCTTCCAGACGGACACAGGCATTTATTTGATGATCCTCCCTCCCATTGAATCTGGGGGATGTGGTGGACACATTGCTGATGAAATTTCTCGAGCGTGTCACTGATACACAGTCCAGGTCTCACTCTCATAGAGACACATGGTGATAATAAATGATCTGTACACTCGGACGCTTTTAACTTGCAGGAGTCCAGTGTCGGATCTCCTTGTCAATGGTGGCCTTTTGAACAAGGTAACTGCCAAGATATGGGAAGTAAGCCACAAATTCCAGAATCTCTCCTTCAACAGATATTGGAGGTAGAATATTTGGCTGACCAGGTCTGGGTTGCTTTTTGAGTTTTGTTTTGGCAACATTCAAGAACAGACTGAGTTTCTTGTCTGCAAAATTGAAGAATTTGATAGTGGCTTGCAAATCTGGTGCAGAGTGGGGAATAGCACTGCAGTCATCTCCCACCGGAAACTCTCTCCCACCGGAACCACTTTCCCACCGGAACCATTTCCCACCGGAACCACTCTCCCACCGGAACCATTCTCCCATTGGAACCATTCTCCCTCCGGAACCATTCTCCCTCCGGAACCATTCTCCCATTGGAACCATTCTCCCACCGGAACCATTCTCCCACCGGAACCATTCTCCCTCCGGAACCATTCTCCCTCCGGAACCATTCTCCCATTGGAACCATTTTCCCATTGGAATCATTCTCCCACCGGAACCCTTCTCCCACCGGAACCATTTTCCCATTGGAATCATTCTCCCTCCGGAACCATTCTCCCTCCGGTACCACTCTCCCATTGGAACCATTCTCCCTCCGGTACCATTCTCCCTCCAGAACCATTCTCCCACCGGAACCATTTTCCCATTGGAATCATTCTCCCTCCGGAACCATTCTCCCTCCGGTACCACTCTCCCATTGGAATCATTCTCCCACCGGAACCATTCTCCCTCCAGAACCATTCTCCCACCGGAACCATTTTCCCATTGGAATCATTCTCCCACCGGAACCCTTCTCCCACCGGAACCATTCTCCCACCGGAACCATTCTCCCACCGGAAACATTCTCCCACTGGAACCATTCTCCCTCCGGAACCATTCTCCCTCCGGAACCAATCTCCCACTGGAACCAATCTCCCACCGGAAACATTCTCCCACTGGAACCATTCTCCCTCCAGAACCATTCTGAAGTTGGCCCCCTATTATTTGTCATTTATATAAATGACATAGATGACTATGTGGGGGATAGGATTAGTAAGTTTGTGGATGACACAATGATTGGACGAGTATTTAACAGTGAGGCGGAGTGTCTTAGGCTACAAGAAAATATATAGACGGAATGGTCAAATGGGCAGAAAGTGGCAGATGGAATTTAATCCTGAAAAGTGTGAGGTGATACACTTTGGAATGAGTAATTTGACAAAAAAGTATTATGGTTCAGACACTAGGAAGTTCTGTGGAACAAAGGGACCTTGATATGTTTGTCCATAGATCTCTGAAAGCGGAAGGGCATGTTAGTAGAATGGTGAAAAAGGCATATGGGACACTTGCCTTTATCAATCGAGGCATAGATTACAAAAGCAGAGAGGTCATGATGGAGTTGTATAGAACTTTGGTGATGCCACAGCTGGAGTACTGTGTGCACTTCTGGTCACCACTTTATCGGAAGTATGTGGTTGCACTGGTTGTTTTCTATGGAGCAGAGAAGATTCGAGGTGTACAAAATTATGAGGGACATGAACAGAGTGGATAAGGAGCAACTATTCCCCTTAGTTGAAGAGCCAGTCACGAGGGGACATAGGTTCAAGGTGAGGGGCAGGAGGTTTAAGGGGGGATGTGAGGAAAAACTTTTTTACCCAGAGGGTGGTGGCGGTCTGGAATGCGCTGCCTGGGAGGGTGGTAGAGGCGGGTTGCCCCACATCCTTTAAAAAGTATCTGGATGAGCACTTGGCACATCATAACATTCAGGGCTATAGACCAAGTGCTGGTAGATGGGATTAGGTGGGGGTTCAAGTGTTTCTAATGTGTCAATGTGGACTTGATGGGCCAAAGGGTCTCTTCTGCACTGTGTGATTCTGTGATTCTACGATTCAATGAATCATTCTCCCACCTGAACCATTTAAATGTATGCATGCGTGAATCATGTCAGCCAGCACAGCTTTACAGAGATTGGGGCACCCTTTTTAAAGACAGATAGGCCCTCCTCAATGGACATGGTGACCCCCACTGACAAGGTGAGTACCCCCCTCCCCACCACTGAAAGAATGGGTCATTCTTCCCCCTCCTGTCACATCATGCAAGCATGAGGATGGTCTGAACTCCCCCTCTCCAGCCAGAGTCCTCAACCTACTTCCACAAGAGAGACCCCAGATGGGGTCCCTTCAGGACCCTCCTCAGGATCCCCATCAGGCACCCCTCAGGACCCCTCTCAGCCCCTCCCCTCAGGATGCCCCTCAGACCTCTCCATCAGAATACCCCTCAGGCGCCCACCTCACTAACCCCCTCAGGCCACTCCCTCCTTCAGGATTCCCCTCAGGACCCCCAGTGTCAACCCTGCATTGCCCCTGGCATTCTGGCAGTGACAGCTTTACCTGATAGGTCATACAAGAACACTGTAAAGTGGGCTTTTAACATCTGGGTCAATCCCTACAATGATTCTGAAGGCTTCCAGATGTCCATGGGGCTTGGATGTCAAAGTGACTAGGACACTTCAAAGGTTTCAGAGGACAGAGATAATAGTGAATGTCTTAAGGGGTCAGAGTTCACCATCCTGAAACTGAACAGCTGATAGGGGTTATTTTCTGAGGAGAGGTTGGACAGGCTGGGCCTGTATCCATTGGAGTTTGGAAGTATATGAGGTGATCTTATTGAAACATAGAAGATTCGAGGTCCATTTGCTGCTAGCTTTTCCCAGCAAATTTGACAATGCGTGACTTACACCATCTGGGATTAAATTCAAATCGGGGTCGTGAAGAGGTCATTGGACAGCAGCTTTTGAAGTATTTATTCAATTGTTGGTGGTTCGCATTCCTCATCAAACTCAAGCTAAATTGGTGACAGGTGAGATTGTGCTTTGAGCAGGGAGTTAAGTACTCAGACCTGGTTTGGCTCCAGTTAACAGGTTAAAATAGGGACAGAGTATTTGTGCCGTTTGATGGTATTGTTGATGGGTCTCCATCAGTTTGTTGATGAATGGAAGAAGGCTGATAAGGCCAGGGTTACTGTGCTCATGGATAGAACATACCTGCACAATCATCCAGAGGTCTAGCCCAGTTCATAGTGTTCTCAACTCTTGAGTCAAAAGATTGTGGTTTCAAGTCCCCTTCCAGAGACTTGAGCAGCTAATCTAGGCTGAGGGAGTGCTGCACTGATGGAGGTGCTGTCTTTCAGATGAGACACTAAACCAACTCTGAGTCTGCGCTCTCAGGTTGGGGTAAATGATCCAACAGCACTGTTCAAAGAAGAGTGGGGGAGCTCGCAGTGTCCTGGTAAATATTCATCCTTCAACCAACACCACTAAAACAAAAATACCTGTTTATCTTTTTTGTCATTTATCTTGTTGAAGCTTGCTGTGCATAAATTGCCTCCTCTACAGAACAATAGTGACTTCAGACTTGCTTAATTGTCTGTGAAACACCTTGAGATGTCTTGAAGATATGGTAGGTGCTCTTTCAAGGCAAGATTTATTATTAAGTTGATCCAAGTCATTGGAGGCATTGGAACAGTTTGACTAAGGGAATGAATAGACCTTAGAGTCATTACAGCACAGAGATCGCTTGGCCCATTGGCTCCATATGCCAACCCTCTGGGGAGAATATCGTCAGGACCAATGATTGCTGAATATCGCAGAAATTTCTGGTAAGATTCTTGACTTTAATTTGCGCTTGCAGGGTATTTTTCTCTGAGTGTTCACACTTACTGCAATAAACACCCTGATTGTCACAAAATGTTTCATTCTCCAAATAACTGTGAGCAGTTTTACAAGAAATCTGCTGGTAATTAATTAAAAATGGACTGTCGACTATCGAGTTGTCACATTTCAGGAGTCACATTTCATTACGGTTATGGAAAGCTATCTAATAGCTGGGCGCCTCGACCTGATTTCTATCCATCTGCTTAACATTGACAGGCACATTCCAATCTACAAAAATGCCTCGATCAAGCAACAATTGAACTCCAAATGACCGGAACCTCAGTTTACTTAACAACAAATTAGAATTTGAGCCTGGTAGAAATATTTCTCTCATTGAATTATGTTGTGCAAATCTCTCTTGTTTGATTAAATGGCATGCAATTCAGCTTACAGCATACAATGCCATGGGAGATCTGCAAGTGTGCTAAATAATTAATGCTGCTACCTTGCAGTATCATTAAAATCAAAATGAATTAAAGAATAGATTTGAAATTATTAGTAAGGCATTGTGGATTAAAGGTTAGAGATTGAGCCATTGAAAATCACTTGGGAGCCTATTAGTAGGTGCTAGTTTTTCTCAAGATATCCTTCTTGTGTCCGCTCATTAAGCTGAATAGTGATAATTAGGGAGCTGGGGCGGGCGGAGAGGTGGAGGGTTGGACGACTGAAAATTGGCCTGCTGATTCAGCTCAGCTTGCGATGAATTCTGTTCTACACTCCTCATCTCACACAATATTTAGCTTTCACATCCCTGCCTCGCCCCAGTCTTATTCTTGTCAAGAATGAATGTGCAGGGCAGTGAAGCAACATGTTCGAGTGCCTGCCTCCCAACCAGCTGGCTGTGTGTTCAACTTGCCAAGGCTGCCCGTTACTCGACTCCATCTGTCACTATTGGCTTTGTAACACTCTCCATCTATGATTCCTTTACATATCTCTGACTATCCTGACCTTGGACTGAAAATTGAAAAGACTGTGTAGTACTGAATGAAGCTTTAGCTATAATAGTAGTGAAAATTGCATAAGTTAAAATTATAGGTTAGAGGAACAGTAAAATGTCTTTCAAATAAGTGTCGCCATAATGGAATGTTCGTCAGTGTATTTTTAAAATCCTTTCATAGGACGTGAGCGTCACTGGCTCGGCCAGCATTTGTTGCCCATCCCTAATTGCCCTTGAGAAGGTGGTGGTGAGCTGCCTTCTTCAACCCGCTGCAGTTCCTGTGGTGCAGGTACACCCACTGTGTTGTTAGGGATATATTTCTAAGTCAGGATGGTGTGTGGCATGGAGGGGAACTTGCAGGTTGTGGTGTTCCCATGTAGCCACTCTCCTTGTCCTTCTAGATGTAGATGTTGTGGTTTTGAAGGAGCCTTGGTGAGTTCCTGCAGTGCATCTTATATAAAATACACAGTGCTACCGCTATGCATCATTGGTGGAGGGAGTGAATGTTTAAGTTGGTGGGTGAGGTGCCGATCAAGTGGGCTGCTTTATCCTGGATGACATTGAACCTCTTAAGTGTTGGAGCTGCAGGCAAGTGGAGGGTATTCCATCACACTCCTGACTTGTTTGCCTTCTGGCTTGCGGTATGGCTAGTTCTGGAGAACAGGTCTTCAGTACTACTGCTGGGATGTTACAGTAGTCTGCTTTAGCTATTGCAGTATCTAGTGCTTTTAGCCATTTCTTGATAACATGTGGAGTGAACCAAACTGACTGAAGACTGACATCTGTGATGCTGGGGACCAGTTGGCACTTCCGGCTGAAAATGGTTGCAAATGCTTCAGCCTTATTTCTTTCACAGAGGAATGGGAATTTGTGGAACATCCCCCTCCTGTTAGTTGTTTAATTGTCCACTTCATTCATTTAACTGTATAGATCTAAAACAATCGTCATCTTATCAAAAAATAGTAGCACTAACACTTATTCAAAGTAAGTGCTTTCGTTATATGCCCATCTTATTCTTGCCATGCTGCAGACATACAACAATACAGCAAGAGAAAGATGCACTGTGTATAAGAAATTATTTCACTGAAATAGAACTAATTTTCCAGGAACTGGGAGTCATAGTAGACTAACACTAATTTAACATTAGGGCATGGTCTTAAATCCAGCCTGAGACAGATGGTGTGATAGTCCCTCCTCCATCTCTCTGCTGGCTGTAATAATTCTACATGAAATGAGATTGGGGATCTCAGCACAGTTCCTTAATGGGTCCACAGCGCAGGGTTTCAGTAGCTATTGAATTAACAGTGATTGATGCTACATTGACAAAGTCTCATCCAGAGGACCCTTATGGAAAGAGGTGTAAGAAACGGTACTGACTGTAAACCTTATTTAGGATATTATAATTGATTGGCATAATGCATTCTCATGATTGTGTCACAGGCGTTGAGGTTGGAGTATGGAGGAAGACAGTTTAAATGAAAACAGTAAAGCTATTTTAATGGGGAACTTAAATCAACCAAGTGTCATTTGGGAATTCATGTGGTTCAGACTCTAGTCAATCAGTGTTATGCATGACCGCTTTTTGACCCAGTGAATCAAGGAGGCACCAGAGGCGAAGCACATCTTGACTAAGTAATAACAAATGACCCAAATGAAATAAAGGAATTGGAGGTCACAGCTCTTTAAGGGAGTTACAACCACAAAATATTCCATTCAAAGTAATCTGAGATTCCTAAACGCTGAGCACATGGTACAATTTTAAAAGGGTTAAACCCACAAAGATGTTGGATGAGATGAAGCAATTTAATGAGTTGTGAGGGCTATTCAACAACACTTCACTAGAGGACATCTTGAACTCCTTTAAAGGCATAATGCTGAGTGACTAAATACATTCCTCGAAAGTAAAAACATTGCATGCTTGCATCTTGACACAGTGCATCAAGGAAGCATATGGACATATGAATTAGGTGCAGGAGTAGGCCACTCAGCCCCTCAAACCTGCTCCGCCATTCAGTAAGATAATGGCTGATCTGATTGTAACCTCAACCCCACATTTCTGCCTAACCATGATAACCTACCACCCCCTTGTTAATCAAGAGTCAATCTTTCTCTGCCTTAAAAATATTCAAAGACTCAGCTTCTACCACCTTTTGAGGAAGAGAGTTCCAGAGACTCATGATCCTCTGACAGGAAAAAAAATCTCCCCATCTCTGTCTTAAATGGAAGCAATGAGAGTCAATGCATAGCTTGACTTGGCAATGATGTTACTTAGATAAAATAAAGCAATCAGAACAGCAACTCTTTTGGAAAGTAGGGACTATTAAATATTATGTTCAACGTGATCTGGGACTTGTAAGTGCTCAACACCAGGAGAGGTGATTATTATATATTTTAACAGTTTAAGCAAATTAAACGAAATGGGGAGTTGTTCACCAACCAACACCTCAACACAGGATAAATGGGACATCTTTAATGGGATAGGGTGTGAATTTCTCCATTGTTTTCACTTTTCATGATTCTTCCACTGAAGTAATGGCAAACGTTCAGGAGAGTGGGATAAATACAAATCTGAATTGGCACTCATGGGATTAACAGATGGATTAACAAATTGATCTGAAGTGAAATGCGAAGGAAAAATGACATCTGCGAACCTGTAGGGGGGCATGCTGGGATGAATGTAGAAACATGTTAAACTTGTGATTGAGGGACAAAGGGTAACCTGGAAATAGCAGATACAAGGCACACCAGTAAGACATTCTACCAGTAACTAACAGTAAGGGCTAAGGTGAGAATCCTTAAAACCTACCAACTGGGCTGAAAGCAAAGAAGAACACTGGATAGTTAATTTACTAAAAGATTATTTCCCTAGGGAAGACATTAGTAGAATGCCCTCCCTAAAAAGTGACAATGCAAGCAGAATAAATCACTGGTTTAAGGGACTCAGTGGTTCTGGACAAGCAAAAGGGATTTGAAACAATCATGTTCCCAGGGAAGGGCAGTGTTTATTTTCAGAATGCTTCGAGAGACGAAGGATGAGATTCGTGAGGAATCGACTGGGTGTTGATAAACATTGAAGACAGGCTAACATGATATCGGTCTTTAAAAAGGGTGGTCAGTCAGACCCACGAATCTTACTGAAGTACTTTGGGAGTGAATATAAATTTGTTGTGTGTCAGTTGTGGCGAGGTTGTCTCGGAATTGTGAGGTTTTGGGCTCAAATTCCTCTCCAGGCTCATAAATCAAGGCTGACATTCCAGTGTTGTACTGAGGGGGTGCTGCGTTGTTAGAAGTGCCATTTTTTTGGGTGAGACATTATTCAAAGGCCTCACCTGTCTCTTCAAGTCGATGTGAAATATCCTATGACACTATATTGAAGGAGAGCAGGGGGTTTATCTCTGGGGTCCTGGACAATATTTACATTTTCGTCAACATCATTAAAATAGACTGCCTGGTCTTTATCACTTTGCTGTTTGCGAGAGTTTGATATGTGCAAAATTGGCTGCCATATTCGTTCCGCACACATGAGGACGGCCTAAACCGGGATGTTGGATTTATGTCACATTATCAGTAACCCCCACAGCTTGCCCCCTGGATTTGCAGAATCTCACTAGCTGTTCTGTCTGGAGACAATACACATCTCTTTAACCTGTGTTTAATGCTCCCTCCACCCACATTGTCTGTACCTTTAAGACCTGGCTGGTTGTAGGGATTCGCATTCTAATTAGTATTCTGTAACTTGATTTCTGTGTCTGTGCACTGTTTGAGAGCATATTTCCACTCCATCTGACGAAGGAGCAGCGCTCCGAAAGCTTATGGTATTTGCTACCAAATAAACCTGTTGGACTTTAACCTGGTGTTGTGAGACTTCTTACTATATTCACTGAATTCCAGCAGTAAAGCTACTTTATTGACTGTAAAGCTCTTTGAAACATCCAGTGGTCATGGAAAGTGCTATATAAGTGCAAGTTTTTTTTTAAAAAACTGATGACGATTGTACAATAATAGTCTGGTGAACAATGATAAAACATGAATCTAGGAGACAGAGACCCTGGCTGAACCATCTCCTATTTTCCTTTGGGAAGCCTTGCAGCACGGACATCCCAAAACATTTGGAAGCTGATAGGGATTTAGAATGAGATTGGCTCAGCAACTGGCTGCAGGGAAAGAGGGACTTGTTCAAGAAGTCATGTCACTGTTAGGAGGTGGGGAGTGCGATACTGAGCACCTCAGGAATCTGTGTTGAAAAAACAACTGTTTCTAATTCACATCAATAATTTCCTACAGGTTAGAACGGCAGACTGATGAGCATCCGATTCTGAGGAATTGTTGCAACCTTCATGTTATTTCCCCAACCTGGTGAACCAAGACAAGCCAGGCCTCTAGATTGAACCCAATGTCTGCCTAACTCCAGTCATTGGATTTGTGATGGAAGCAAAATCTGAGCCTAGGCTTTGGTCAAGGAAGGCTCTAATACAGTGATCATGATGCTGTCCCTATTGGTCATGCAATACTGAGGAGATATGGGTTGTTTGCCCTTTAATGTGGATATGTGTGGCACACTCTCAAGTGACCTTCATGAATTGCTGATGTTGAGACAACCCCAGTGGGCTGTGGATGCTCGGTTGATGAGTATATTCAAGACAGAGGTCGATAGATTTCTGGACATTACAGGAATCAGGAGAACTGGAGACTGGGTGGAAAGATGGAGTCAGTGTTGGGGTTAGCCATGATGGTACAGGATGGTGGTGCAGGTTTGAGGGGCTTAACTCCTTCTCCTATTTCTTATGTTCTAACATGTTGAATCTAAATGAGACAGCTTGCTGTAGATTAAACCGAGGCGAGTGGAAAGTCTTCCATCACACTCCTGACTTGTGCCTTGTGGACAGGCTTTGTGGAGTCAGGAAGTGAGTTACTCTCTGCAGAATTCCCAATCTCTGACCTGCTTTTGGAGTATTTATTTGGCTAATACAGTTCAGTTTCTGGTCAATGATAACTTTCAGGATGTTGATAGTGAGGATTCAGCGATGGTAATGCCATTGAATATAAAGGGGTGATGATTAGATTCTCTCTTGTTGGAGATGGTCCTAACCTTACTTCAAAGCATGCCCGATTCACCCAGCACCCCGTGCTTGCCGACCTAAGGGACACCTCGATTTTAAAATCCTCAACCATGTTTTCAAATCCCTCCATGGCCTCACCCCTCCCTATCATCCGTAGTCACCTCCAGCCCCGTGACCCTCCAAGATAATTTTCATTCTTCTCATTCTGGCTTCTGGAGCATCTTCG
Source organism: Mustelus asterias (assembly GCF_964213995.1). Classification (NCBI taxonomy): domain Eukaryota; kingdom Metazoa; phylum Chordata; class Chondrichthyes; order Carcharhiniformes; family Triakidae; genus Mustelus; species Mustelus asterias. Next base: position 139,275,824 of record NC_135806.1, read on the forward strand.
ATTATAGTTGCTCCAACTTTGACAGCTATGCCTTCAGCTGTCTGGGCCTGAGCTGCTGAAACCTTTCTATCTCTATCCTTTCTTCCTGTCTTTTAGATGTTCTCTAAACCCGACCTCATTGATTCAGCTTTTAGTCATCTGCCCTAATATCACCTCATGCTATTCAGTGTTAATTTTGTTTTATTCTATGTCTGTTCAAGGTGTGATAAGAATACCTATGTTGCTGGTTTGTTTTATAATCAATGATAGTTTCATGGTCATCATTACTGAGACTATTTTTATATTCCAGACTTTATTAATTGAATTTAAATTCCACCAGCCGCTGTGGTGGGATTTGAACCCATGACCCCTGAGCATTAGCCTGGCTTCTGGATTATTAGTCACGTGAAATATAATGTCTTGTGAAAAGGAAGAGGGAAGCTTATGTAGGGATGAGAAAACAAGGTTCAAATGGCTCGATTGAGGGTTACAAGTTAGCAAGGAATGAGCTGAAAAAGGGGCTTAGGAGAGCTAGGAGGGGACATGAGAAGTCCTTGGCGGGGTCGGATCAAGGAAAACCCCAAGGCTTTTTACTCTTATGTGAGGAATAAAAGAATGACCAGGGTGAGGTTAGGGCCGGTCAAGGACAGTAGTGGGAACTTGCGTATGGAGTCAGTAGAGATAGGCGAGGTGATGAATGAATACTTTTCTTCAGTGTTCACCAAGGAGAGGGGCCATGTTTTTGAGGAAGAGAAGGTGTTACAGGCTAATAGGCTGGAGGAAATAGATGTTCGGAGGGAGGATGTCCTGGCAGTTTTGAATAAACTGAAGGTCGATAAGTCCCCTGGGCCTGATGAAATATATCCTAGGATTCTTTGGGAGGCAAGGGATGAGATTGCAGAGCCTTTGGCTTGGATCTTTGGGTCCTCGCTGTCCACGGGGGTGGTGCCAGAGGACTGGAGAATGGCGAATGTTATTCCTCTGTTTAAGAAAGGGAATAGAAATGACCCTGGTAATTATAGACCGGTTAGTCTTACTTCGGTGGTTGGTAAATTGATGGAAAAGGTCCTTAGGGATGGGATTTACGACCATTTAGAAAGATGCGGATTAATCCGGGATAGTCAGCACGGATTCATGAAGGGCAAGTCGTGCCTCACAAATTTGATTGAATTTTTTGAGGAGGTAACTAAGTGTGTTGATGAAGGTAGGGCAGTTGATGTCATATACATGGATTTTAGTAAGGCGTTTGATAAGGTCCCCCATGGTCGGCTTATGATGAAAGTGAGGAGATGTGGGATAGAGGGAAAGTTGGCCGATTGGATAGGTAACTGGCTGTCTGATCGAAGACAGAGGGTGGTGGTGGATGGAAAATTTTCGGATTGGAGGCAGGTTGCTAGCGGAGTGCCGCAGGGATCAGTGCTTGGTCCTCTGCTCTTTGTGATTTTTATTAATGACTTAGAGGAGGGGGCTGAAGGGTGGATCAGTAAATTTGCTGATGACACCAAGATTGGTGGAGTAGTGGATGAGGTGGAGGGCTGTTGTAGGCTGCAAAGAGACATAGATAGGATGCAAAGCTGGGCTGAAAAATGGCAAACGGAGTTTAACCCTGATAAATGTGAGGTGATTCATTTTGGTAGGACTAATTTAAATGTGGATTACAGGGTCAAAGGTAGGGTTCTGAAGACTGTGGAGGAACAGAGAGATCTTGGGGTCCATATCCACAGATCTCTAAAGGTTGCCACTCAAGTGGATAGAGCTGTGAAGAAGGCCTATAGCGTGTTAGCTTTTATTAACAGAGGGTTGGAGTTTAAGAGCCGTGGGGTTATGCTGCAACTGTACAGGACCTTGGTGAGATCGCATTTGGAATATTGTGTGCAGTACTGGTCACCTCACTATAAGAAGGATGTGGAAGCGCTGGAAAGAGTGCAGAGGAGATTTACCAGGATGCTGCCTGGTTTGGAGGGTAGGTCTTATGAGGAAAGGTTGAGGGAGCTAGGGCTGTTCTCTCTGGAGCGGAGGAGGCTGAGGGGAGACTTGATAGAGGTTTATAAAATGATGAAGGGGATAGATAGAGTGAACGTTCAAAGACTATTTCCTCGGGTGGATGGAGCTATTACAAGGGGGCATAACTATAGGGTTCGTGGTGGGAGATACAGGAAGGATATCAGAGGTAGGTTCTTTACGCAGAGAGTGGTTGGGGTGTCGAATGGACTGCCTGCAGTGATAGTGGAGTCAGACACTTTAGGAACATTTAAGCGGTCATTGGATAGGCACATGGAGCACACCAGGATGATAGGGAATGGGATAGCTTGATCTTGGTTTCAGATAAAGCTCGGCACAACATCGTGGGCCGAAGGGCCTGTTCTGTGCTGTACTGTTCTATTCTATTTAGTCCAGAGTCATTACCACCAGACCACCATCTCCCCAACAATATGTCCTCTTCTGTCTGGCATTCTCTGGGTTTTAGGGAGAGTCTTAAACAGGGAGAGAGTGTGACCTACTAATGGTGTTGTCAACTGCTGAGTGTTGAATTCAGTGGATGCAGTCAATGTGAATACTTGGGTTTATTTCTAATCAGCAACATGATCTTGTCCTTCACCACTGTGACTCAGAATGCTAAATCAGTGGCCAGAGCTGTAAGTGTATTGGACACAGATCAACTGCACCTGGCGCACAAAACAGAGACGGGTTTTTAAATCAGCTTACGGGTTTTGAGTGATTGACCTAAGCAGCTCACTCTATCCAGGAGACCTCAATTAGGTCATCTTTCGGGCAGCCCTTTTCCAGAAAAAAGTGCTCCAGCCTATGCTGGAATGACCCACTCCACTGTCTCTGCATCCTTCTTATAATATGGAGGCTAGAACTAATGTTCCCTCTCAGCCATGTTGCTGTGCAGCAGCCTAAAAGTCTCTTTGCAGGCTGCACACAAGTCTGCCCCTGTAAGGTAACATGTGTGCAGAAAATGTAAAAGTGCCACACACTTAAACAACTCGCCTGCCCACTCCAAAAAACACAAGAGAGGAAGTTGACCAGAACTGTGCACAGTACTCCAAGTGTTGCCTAAACCAAGGGTTCTCAGTCGGTCATCTGAGGACCCCAGCGGTCTATGTGAGTTTTCAAAGGGCCCGCTGAGAATAACCTTGGAATTTATTCCTGTGCCTGGAATCCGTGATCTAGCTCCCATCTAATCTGAACAGTGATACACAGAAATACAAAGAGCAAAAGACAGGGGAAAAAAAGCACATTAAAGTAAAAAGAAACAAGCTTCGCACCAACTTTCAGTGGGCAATGGTGACATGAGCTGCCAGGTATTCCAGGCTCCCTGTTCCTGTCTTGTAAATATGGAAAAATGGCTGGTTACTGCAATCCACAGAGAGTCATAGAGTCATACAGTGCAGAAAAGGCCCTTCAGTCCATCGATCTTGCGCCTACAATAACTACCATTAAGTTGCGCTAATATGGGCAGCACGGTGGCACAGTGGTTAGCATTGCTGCCCCACAGCGCCAGGGACCTAGATTTGATTCCCAGCATGGGTCACTCTCTGTGCGGAGTCTGCTTTTTCTCCCCATGTCTGCGTGGGTTTCCTTCAGGTGCTCCGGTTTCCTCCCACAGTCCGAAAGATGTGCTGGTTAGGTGCTTTGACCATGCTAAATTCTCTCTCAGTGTACCTGAACAGGCGCTGGAGTGTGGCGACTAGGGGATTTTCACGATAATTTCATTGCAGTGTTAATGCAAGCCTACTTGTGACACGAATAAATAAATGAAAACCTTCCTGTAGCCTACGATCTTCTTCACTATTAATCACCCTACCAATCTTGGTGTCATCTGCAAATTTACTGATCACTCCCCCCATATTCTCATCTGTATTATTTATGTATATAACAAATAATAAGGGACCCAGCACTGAAACTTGTGCTACGCCACTGAACACTGGCCTCCAGTCACTCAAATAGCACCCTTTGTGTCCTATTACTAAGACAATTTTGGATCCATCTTGCCACGTTTCCCTGAATTCCATGCGCTTCAGCTTTCTCAATCAATCTCCCATGTGGGACCTTGTTAAAATCTATATATACTACATCAACTGCACTTCCCACATCCACACACTCGATCACATTTTTGAAAAAAATCGATCAAATTTGTGAGACATGACCTCCATCTTACAAAGCCATGCTGACTATCCCTAATTAACCCATGTCTTTCCAAATGGGTATTAAGGGGGCAATCTTACCAAGTGCCGAATGAGCGTGAAAATGGGAGAGTTTCAGATCGGTTTTTTGGCGAGAGAAAGATTCAAAATGAAGCTAAGTATGATTCTTGCTAGTAGGGGGAGTGGAAAGAGTCTATTCACGTCGGGAAGCCGGCTGCTGACTGTTAGAGGGGGCAATTGTGCCTGCAGTGTGATCTCCCACTGCACTATATACAAGAGTACCTGGTGCATTGGAAGACTGTCACTCCCCCAGACATCACCTCCTGCACTTCCCCCAATCACACCCCCAATCGTAGCCCCCCAATCGCCGCCCCAATTGCTGCCCACCCCAATCGTGCCTCCCCCAATCACAGCTCCCTGTTCACCACACCCCCCTGAGCAATCGCTGCCCTGGCGAATCCTGATTGCAATGTGTGCAGCCCCCACCCACTGCCTCCCCTTCAGGCATTGCCCTCCCCTTAAGCCCCACCCATTGCCTTAGGCCCCACCACTTGGCATTGCCCAGTGGACATTGCCAGTGTGCCAGGCTGGCACTTCCAGGGGGCCTGGTGGGCAGTGCCACAGTGCCAGGCAGCACCCCACGTTCCTCCCAGGGGGGCCTCAATGGCCTCCGGTCCCACTGGCGAGGCCATCACAACAGGTCCCCGTTGATGGGGCCCATACGTGATCATCACGGAGAGAACCTTCGCCGGTGAGGCTGCAGAGGCAAGTGAGCCTGGACGATAGTGCCCCGGGCTCACTTGTAATATTTAAATCGGTATTTAAATATATTCAAACATTGAAATCAGCCTCGTGACCTTTTCAGGCGCAAGGCTGATCTCACCGGATATCCGGTGCCGGTAACCGATTTCTCGGTTCTCTCGTGATCTTACCGGCTCAACCCGCTCATTGGCCGTGCGGGTCGCAGTCGTAAGATCACAGCCCCAATGTTTGTTTCATCCCTAAGGGTTGTGTAGTCACATTGTTTTGCAAAAACTATTAAAAATGCCAGTCTAATAGTTAATTAATCTTTGGGGATTAATGATTAATGATCTTTGGGGATTAATGACTATTTCCTCGGGTGGATGGAGCTATTACAAGGGGGCATAACTATAGGGTTCATGGTGGGAGATATAGGAAGGATATCAGAGGTAGGTTCTTTACGCAGAGAGTGGTTGGGGTGTGGAATGGACTGCCTGCAGTGATAGTGGAGTCAGACACTTTAGGAACATTTAAGCGGTTATTGGATAGGCACATGGAGCACACCAGGATGATAGGGAGTGGGATAGCTTGATCTTGGTTTCAGATAAAGCTCGGCACAACATCGAGGGCCGAAGGGCCTGTTCTGTGTTGTACTGTTCTATGTTCTAACTGTTAGAATCGCAGATTTACAGATTGGTAGTGGCAACCTGGTGACTTCAGCCTTCGACAGAAACAGTAGCCAGGTGAAATCCTCCATCTTTACTTCCTTTATTACCTTAGAATGATACAGCACAGGAGATCATTCAGCCCCTCTTGCTTGCTGAAAAACCTATCCAATTAGTCTCACCCCTCAGGCCTTTCCCAACAGCCCAGCAAATGTTTCACTTCAACTATTTATTCAGTTCTCTTTTCAAAGTTCCTATTGACTCTAGCTTTCCAGGCAGCTCATTCCCGATCACAAGTGGCCAGTGTGAGAAACCTTCTGCTTTCAGATTTGCCGTCTTGGACTTTCAATTCTCCCTTCATCTGTCAGGGGAAGGTCTTCACAGACTAGAAATGAACGCCACTTTTTATAACGTGATAACGCCTCTTGTCTGAAATTAAAAACAGCAAATGATGAAGGAGTGGGCGGCAGGGCAGTCAGCCTCAGAAAGAGAAGACCCTGTTCATATTTTGAATGGGATTTTTCTTTACAGTATCTGCCATTATGTTGCCCATTGTAGGTAAATCTGAAGTATTGACGGATGGCCCAGTGAATATAATACATTCATACAATAAAGCAGAGATTTCTGTATTGAAATATAACAGTGCTGGTAATATCATAATGAACTAGTGATTGTAATATTACAATGAACCAAGAATTGTAATATTTAAAAAATATAATAATGATTGTAATGTCACAGTGAATCAGATTATAATGTTACAATAAACCAGAGCCATCACAATGAACCAAAAATCCCTCCATCACCAACGCACAGTGGCAGCTGTGTGTACCATCTACAAGATGCATTGAAGGAACTCACCAAGGTTCCTTAGGCAGCACCTTCCAAACCCACAACCATTACCATTTGGGGCGGCACAGTGGCACAGTTGGCATTGCTGCCTCACAGCGCCAAGGACTCAGGTTCAATTTTGGCCTCAGGTCACTGTCTGTGTGAAGTCTGCATGTTCTCCCCATGTCTGCGTGGGTTTCCTCCGGGTGCTCCTGTTTCCTCCCACACTCCAAAGATGTGCGGGTTAGGTTGATTGGCTATGCTAAATTGTCCCTAGTGTCAGAGGATTAGCAGGGTAAAGGAGGGTTACGGGAATAGGGCCTGGGTGGGTTTGTAATCGGTGCAGACTCGATGGGTCAAATGGCCTTCTTCTGCACTGTAGGGATTCTATGATCTATAAGAAAAAGAGCAGCAGATACCTAGGAACACCACTACCTGGAGGTTTCCCTCCAACTCACTCACCATCCTGACTTGGAAGTACATTGCTGTTCTTTCACTGTCGCTGGGTCAAATGCCTGGAACTCCCTCCCTAACAGCACTGTTGGTATATCTAACCACAGGGACTAAAGTGGTTCATGAAGACAGCTCACCATCACCTTTTCAAGGGCAATTAGGGATGGACAATAAGTGCTGGCCCATCTCATAAATGAATTTTTAAAAATGTAAATATAACAGTGCTTGTAATATCACAATGAACTAGTGATTATAATATCCCAATAAACCAATGATTGTAATATTATAACACAGAAATAATATTAAAATATTACAATGATTGTAATATCATAATGAATCAGATTACATTACAATTAACCAGAGACTGTAATATCACAATGAACCACAGTGTGGTTCTGGAAGATGTTGGTACAATCCTTAATGAGTACTTTGCGTTGGTTTTCAAATGGAAAAAGACATTCGGGTGGAGGACTGTGAAATGTTGGAGTAAATTAACATAGAGAGAGAGAGGAGGTACCAGCTGTTTTAGCAGCCTTAAAAGTGGATAAATCCGCAGGCCCGGATATGATATATCCCAAGATATCCCTGATATCTCCTCCCCGTTGAGTGAGGCAAGGAAGGAGATATCAGGGGCACAGGCAGTAATTTTCAGATCCTCTCTGATCACAGCTGAGGTGCCAGAGGGCTGGCTGACTGCTAACATTGTCCCATCATTAAAAAAGGGAGGTAGAGTTAGATCAGGAAATTATAGATCAGTAAGTCTAACCTCGGTGGTGGGGAAGTTACTAGAAAGAATTCTGAGGGGCAGAATGTGTCCGCACTTGGATAGACAGATTGATCAGGTTAAAAGTAAATTACTGCGGAAGCTGGAATCTGAAACAAAAACAGAAAATGCTGGAAAATCTCAGCAGGTCTGACAGGATCTGTGGAGAGAGAATAGAGCCAATATTTCGAGTCTGGATGGCTCTTTGTCAGATTGACCAGGGATGGTCAGCAAGGATTTGTTAAGGGAAGGTTGTGTTTGACAAATTTAATTGAATTTTTTGAGGAGGCAACCATGAGTGTTGATGAGGGTAATGCATTTGATGTGGTCGATATGGATGTTAGCAAGACTTTTGATAAGGCCCCTCATGAAACGCTAATCAAGAAAGTAAGGGCCCATGGGACCTAAGGCAAAGTGGCACATTGGATCCATGATTCGCTGAGAGGCAGGAAGCAGAGGGTGATGGTAGAGGGATGTTTCTGTGACTGGAAGTCTGTTTCCAGTGGGGTTCCAGAGGGTTTAGTGCTAGAGCCCTTGCTATTTATGGTGTACATTAATGATTTGGACTTAAATGTAGGGGGTATGAGCAAGAAGTTTACAGAAAATTGGAGGGTGGTAAATAGTGAGGAGGATAGAGGTAAACGGCAGGACTGTTCAGGTGGACAGAGCAGTGGCAAATGGAATTCAACCTGGGAAAGTGTGAGGGAATGCACTTGGGAAGGGCTAACAAGGTAAAGGATGACATTATGAATGTTAGAACCCTGGAAAGTACTGAAGATCAAAGGGATATTGGAGTACATACCCACAGATCGCTGAAGGTGGCTGGGCAGGTAGATAAGGTGGTTAAGAAGGCCTATGGGGTACTTGCCCTTATTAGCCAAGGCATAGAGTTTTCCTTGGATGAGAGGGGACCCGATAGAGGTCTATAAAATTATGATCATAGAACATGTACAGAGTAAATATGTGGGATTACGGGAATAGGGCCTAGGTTGTCGGTGCAGACTTGATGGGCCAAATGGCCTCCATTGTAGGGTTTCTATGATTCATAGAAATCATATTTACCCTGTATATCCCACTAACCTATGCATCCCCTGATTCTAAGGGACAATTTAGCATGGCCAATACACCTAACCTGCACATTTTTGGACTGTGGGAGGAAACCAGAGCACCTGGAGGAAACTCACACAGACACGGGGAGAACGTGCAAACTCCACACAGACAGTGACTCAAGCTGAGAATCGAACCCGGGTCCCTGGAATTGTGAGGCAGCAGTGCTAACCACTGTGTCACCGTGCCACCCCTAAATGATTGGTTTACCTCAGGTGGCTGGACAGCTTGTTTGTGATGCAGAGCGACTCCAACAGCATGGGTTCGATTCCCGTCCCGGTTGAGGTTATTCATAAAGGTCCCGCCTTGCCCCTTGCCTGAGGTGTGGTGATCCTCAGGTTAAATCACCACCAGTCAGCTCTCCCCCTCAAAGGAGAGAGCAACCTATGGTCATCTGTGTCTATGGCAACTTTACCTCTAAGATTAGGGGGGTAGAGACAGGGTGGGTCGGAAGGTACGTTTCCCATTATTCGAGGGTCAATAACCAGGGGCAGAGATTTAAGGTAAAAGGTAGAAGACTAAGAGGGGAGATGAGGAGAAACCTTTTCACCCAGAGCGTGGTGGGAGTCTGGAACTCACTTTGTGAAAGGGTGGTTGAGTCAGAAACCATTGGAATTTTTAACAAGTACTTAGATACTCACTTGCGGTGCCATAACCTCCAGGGCTATGGGCCAAGCACTGGAAAATGGGATTGGTATAGTCAGATCTTTGCTAACCAATGTGGACATGATGGCCTCCTTCTGTGCTGTAAATGTCTATGAATCAGACTGTAAAATTACATGCCAAAACATTGAATGTATCCAAGAGGCGGCTGGATATAGCACTTGGGGCGAATGGGATCAAAGGTTATGGGGAAAAGCAGGATTGGGCTATTGAGTGGGACGATCAGCCATGATTGTAATGAATGGCGGAGCAGGCTTGAAGGGCCAAATGGCCTCCTCCTGCTCCTATCTTCTATGTTTCTCTAACAATATACCAGAGATTGTAATACCACAATGAACTCGTGGGGATAAAGTTCAATTTCTTGCTCAGAAGAGGTGCATTAATGACATTAATAATGAAAGAGTCAGGTGGAGTGTATAAGCAACAGTCTTTACAATATCTGGTTCTCTCAACATTACGTTGGAATCTCTCAGTACCACAACAGAAGATTCTCTTTTGGGAAAGCGTTTATAGTAGCAACTATTAGCCTGTCACCAGTGTGATATATCATATAAAATAACAACAGAAAACGCAGGGAACACTCAGCAGGTCCAGTGTCATCTGTAGAGAGAGAAACAGAGGCCTGGATTTTCCAGCCTTTCTCTCTGCGGGAAAGGAAATCCCAGCCTGAAATCAATGGACGTTTTGCTGATTTGTCAAATTTTTTGCCCCCCAATGATTCCCGCCAATGCGAGAATGGAAGAGTTAACATTTCAGCTGTGTGTCCTTGCATCAGTTCAAATGTTAACCCTGGGTTGAATTTTCACTCGGACAGTCAGAGGGTGATGCATCCCTTGCTGACTCTGACAGGCCTGTTGCCATTTCAGACTCTAATGAACGTTGATTAGCAGCAAGGACAGCTGTCAGCCAATCAGATTTCCCGACATCTGCAGTATTTGTGCTGAGATAATATTCTTGAGCCGTTCCCCAAATTGTTTGGTCCTTCAGGAGAGCAGGTGATTCAGTTAACTTTACAGCACCCAAAACATGAAATCATTTGCAGAACCTTTAATTTGCGTTTATTGATACAGTATTTACACAGCATTGCTTTCATAATACAAGCCATCGTCTTTACAGCTTCCCTTATAAATATGCATCGAAAGAACCACGCAGTACAGCACGCATACGCGAGTACGACAGCGATCATCTTACAGTTACAGCGGCAACCTGCTGTCCAGTTAAAGTGCCTGCAAACCATCAGCCTCAGAACTACACATCCTGCACACCTATTAAACCTTCTTACAACAGAATAGAAAACATTGAGTGCGCAAACACATGAATACCACACCGGTATAAGCAAAGGTAACGAGGCCAACTCTATTATACTCTCAGATCTTTCACTTTTGGAAATCTTAACGTGAGACAGCAATGGGTTGTCCTGTAAATCCCTCCAATCCCAACCCCCCCCCCCCTGCCCTCCCCACCATCACCCCAGTCCCCCATCCACCTCCCCCCACCCCCCAAAAAATTGAGTCCTGCTCAACACGTCAGACAGCGGTTTCATTGGTAACGACTAAAAACATTACACTCATTCTGAAGAAGCTGGTTGCAATTAGAATTTCAATATGAAAGGACAATCAGTGACTCCCTTACTCTAGTCAAGGCCTAATATCACCATGTGTTTTTTTTCTATCAGTGGTTATTTTTCACCTGCTCCTGATTGCAGGTTCTGGTCACTAACTGTGCACTGTTGGGATTTAATCTGTGAAATGAATGATGCAGCACCTCAAACAATAGTTTGGGATCATCCAGGCAGCTCCGATTGCAACACAAACAGTTGTACAGCACCATGACACAGAGCTTCCTTTGAGACTCTGACACTGGACTCCTGTCTAGACTCTGACACTGGGCTCCTGTCTAGACTCTGACACTGGGCTCCTGTCTAGACTCTGACACTGGGTTTCTGTCTAGACTCTGACATTGGGTTCCTGTCTAGACCCTGACACTGGGCTTCCTTTGACACTCTGATACTGGGTTTCTGTCTAGGCTACACTGGGCTTATGCCTAGACTCTGAAAGTGGGCTTCTATCTAGACTGTACACTAGGTTTCTGTCTAGACTACACTAGGCTTTAGTCTAAACTCTGATACTGGGCTTCTGTCTAGACTCTGACACTGGTCTTCCTTTGAGACTCTGACACTGGGTTTCTGTCTAGAATACACTGGGCTTCTGTCTAGACTACACAGGGCTTCAGTCTAGACTCTGATACTCGGCTTCTGAGTAGACTGACACCGGGCTTCTGTCTTGTCTTTACACTGGGTTTCTGTCTAGACTACATTGGGCTTCTGTCTAGACGCTGACACTGGGCTTCAGTCTAGTCTCTGACACTGGACTTCAGTCTACTCTAGACAATAACACTAAGGATGAGGATGGCATAATAGTGAGTCTTGTATGGTAGCTGCGCTTCTTGCACCTTTAACAGATTAGAATTGGTGGTACATATATTCCACTGATTCTCAACATGTACACTGAACATTCTTGTCCTCAGCATTACCTTGCAGTTACAGACTTTAAACAGTTACAACTGACCAGCAGCAGAAAAATAGCCTGTCGAACATCTGTCTTCTGGGTAATGAAAGGGACTGGATACACATCTCATGCCTAAAAAAACAGACACCTTCAATTTGTACAATTGTGCATTTTGATACATTCAGTAAAGAGACAGTATCCCAATGTGTTGGCATTAAACATTTTGACTTCTAAACAATTAAAGATAGTGCTTTGTTTTAATATTTCTAATATATATACATATAAAAGCAGCCTAATCACATATTTCATTGCAGCTAATCTGCTGAGTTGACCCCCTTTACTAATCTGTCACCTCCAGCACCAGAGGGAGGGCTGCATGGCTGTCCTGGTGCCATCAATAGTTCCAAGCATCCATTGATAGTGGGTATCAAACACAAAGGAGTGAGCTGAAATCCTGGCCCTCGGGTCCACAGGAGGAAGAAGAGAAGCTGCCGGGGGGTGTGTCCAGCCCGGGGAGGGTGCAGAAATTCCAGTCGGACATAAACTCTACAACCAGAAAAGTTCATACCAAGTGTTTCACTGTCCACTGCACAGCAAAGGAGGTGGTAGTTATTCTATAGCAAAGGTGGCAGCAATATCTCACCAAACAAATATCGCATATCATGAACAGAAAGGGTTGAAACAACATTGTTTATCTATCACCATGCTGGGGGATGTCGGAAGGCTGAATGTTTCCCAGTGTCTTTATTGGGACTAACATCAACATATCGACATAAGCATTGGATCTTTGACCTTGGTTTTGCTGCCACACATTCCATACCCTGATCAGTCGGCACTGGAGCAATGAGAAGCATATAGGCCTGATTGTACCGCAGGCATCTTGTCTAAATGGCTGCAAGAGAATCTACTGATGGGCATTCTGCACAAGCAATAGGCAGCTCAAAGCTAAGACTGGAGGGCCTGACATTGGCTTCAGTTTAGCAATACAGATTGACATTTCAAATCACTGTGCACCAAACCAAGAAACAATCACTGCTGTAACAGTAATAATGTTCTGATAGGAATAACATGTTAATCGTATCATGCAGAAAAGTTCATACAGCCACGATCCAGTGTTTCTGCAATGACAGTGAGATTAATAATAATATCTGTTCCTCCCCATCTATGGCGTCCATTCTCACTGCTGAGAAATTTCCAAATTAAAAATGTACACTTTGACAACAGCAGTAGTTTGGTTCATTGATCCGACATTTGTGTGAAACATTCTGAATTCTGTAAGAGCAAAGATTGAAAGCAAGAGATGCCCCTTGCTTCCAAAATCTCCTTTTAGATTAAAAAATACCCAATTCAAAGTTGATTGCCTTTCACGTTTCAAAACGAGTTAACACAGTTTGAATCTTCTTACTCTGAGTTACAAGCATCTTAAGCTTTTAATTGAACTTCCTTGTTCAAATAGTTTGAAGCAAAACTGTAAACACGTTGGGATTATCTTTCTTCCTTACGAGTGAGATAATAAACTCATCTCAATACAGGGCCATCTAGATTGCAGACTGTGGCCAGAATCTTACCGCCTCGCCCACCTGAGGCTCGTAACATTCCGCCCGAGGCCATTGGAGAATGCCGTTCTGCGAGCCTCGCTGGGGGGGGGCGAGGCGGCAAAATTCCTCTATGTATCTGTCTCGGCTCAGTCAGAATCCCAGTCCATGGTGTTAACATCAGCGAATACCTTAATGTGGATAGAGGATTGATTGATCAAAAGCTGGGAAGCAGAGAGGAGGATTGGCAGGTTATTATTCAGTAGGGTACCACATGAATCAGTACTTGGGTCTCAGCTTTTTACAACCAAAATGACTTAGATGAAGGGAGCAAGTGTAAAGTAAGTTGTGAGGGGGACACAAAGGGCCAAGTTCTCAAAGCAGGTTCGGGAACCTGACACCCCGGTGAATTTGCTCTCACACGCTATTTTTAAATGTAAATTCCTTAGTTGGCCAGGAGGTGAGCTCAGCACCCAATTGGTGGCACAGAGCACTGTCTGTCCGTGCCAATGGTAAAGGCAGGTGGCAGCCTTTGTCGAACAGAGGCAGCTTGTCAGAGAGCCATGGAGGATAGATGATTACTCATGCATCCAGGCGACCGGACCAAACCAAGATAATGTGCATATTCCAGCACAGATTACTGGGGGGCTCGATAACTTTCCATGTTACAAGATGAACATGGCTCTGTTGTAAACCTGACAGCTTTGCTGGGGTTCATGGACATAACCATTAAAAATTGTATTCTCAATGGCACAGGCCTCATTAACTAGACCCTGAACGACCTTAATGAAGCATTGATGAGTAGCAAGTGGGCTTCTGTTCCCTTGAATCCCCCCATCATTCGCTAACCAATTGAAAATTTCAAACTGTCCTGCACCGTCAGGACCCCGAGAAGAACCCAAGACCACCGTTTCGAGATTGTGGGTTCTGACCCCCTAAAAATCCAGTCCCAAAAGTTTACAAAGGGGTAGTGACAGGTAAAGCGGATGGGCAGAGAGGTGGTGTATGGTGTCTAATATGGAGAAATGTGAAGTTATTCACTTTGGTAGTAAGAATATTTTTCAAATGCTGAGAAATGGTTAAATGTTGGTGTTCAGAGGGATTTGGGTGTCCTGGTACACAAAAGCAGGGAAAGCTAACATGCAGGCACAGCATGTACAGAACAATGAGGGGCCTAGACAGGAAAGACTTGTTTCCCTGAGCTGAAGGGTCAATTACTAAGAGCATAGATTTAAGGTGATTAGCAGAAGGATTAGAGGGGACATGAGGAAAATCTTTTTCATCCAGAGAGTGGTGGGTGTCTGGAATTCACTGCCTAAGTTGGTGGCTAAAGCTGAAACATTCAACTCATTTGAAAGGTCCCTGGATTTATATTTGAAGTGCTGTAACCTGTATGGCTACAGACCAGATGCTGGAAAATAGGATTAAAATAAGCAGCTAGTTTCTTTTTTTCTCCCTTTATTGACCGGCATAGACATGATGGGCTGAATGGCCTCTCCATGCGCTGTAACTTTTCTATGGCTCTAACAATTAGGGAGAAAAATTGAATGTTTTGTTGCAAGGGAGTTGGGGTACAAGCGTATAAAAATCTTGCTGTAATTGTGCAGGGATTGGCTGAGAAGACACCTCAGGTTGCCAACTGGAATTAAATGTATTCCTGGAAGTTTCATCACTTGACTTGCCCCCCCCCCCATGCATATATCAGTCATAATTGAATGGCGGAGCAGACTCGATGGGCCAAATGGCCTACTTCTGCTCCTATGTCTTATGGTCTTATGTTCCAGCCATTAGTTGGCCAACACACCCATCCTTGTGACACACTGCCACCCTACACTAAGAGGAAAGTGAAAAGTCTCCTTCCCCAATTGGATGATGCTTGTCTGTCAGGCAAATAACTGAGTGGCACGGTGACACAGTGGTCAGCACTGCTGCCTCACAGCTCCAGGGGCCTGTGTTCAATTCCCGACTTGGGTCACTGTCTGTGTAGAGTTTGCACGTTCTCCCCGTGTCTACATGGGTTTCCTTCCAAACTCCAAAGACGTGCGAGTTAGGTTGATTGGCCATGCTAAATTGTTCCTTAGTGTCCCGGGATGTATAGGTTAGAGGGATTAGCAGGGTAAATATGTGGGGTGATGGGGATAGGGCCTGGGTGGGATTGTTGTCAGTGCAGACTCGATGGGCCGAATGGCCGCCTCCTGCAATGTAGGATGTCTATGAACCTTTGCCCCTATTTCCAAGACCTCTATATCTAGTAAAGAGAAATATTCAAAGAAAATGAACAAAGAAAATCTTTTCTTAATGTCCCAGTGATTTTTCTCCAGGGTTGCACACAGCAGCGACCTGGAGATCGATATTCAACTCCTGGAGATTCCAGGACAATCCTGGAGAGTTGGCAACTGTAAAGCACCGAGACCAGGATTTTCCACCCCGCCCCCCCCCCCCCCCCCCCGCACTTCACGTTTTTTGGCAGCTGAGGCAGCCTACCATTGGCCAGCAAGCCACCTCCAGCACCCGCCAATGGCAGACTGCCTCTGCTGCCGGGAAACCTTCTGTGGGGTCCGGGGGGGGGGGGGGGGGAGGGGGGTCAGAAAATTCCTGCCCTGGAGTACTGTTTATAGTTTTGGTCTCCATGTCGAAACAAGGATATACTTGCCATCCAGGGGGTGTCGAAGCAGTTCATTATATTGATTCCTGGGGAGAGAGTGTGAGGAGGGATTGAATGGAGAGGGACTTTACTCTCTGGAGTTTAGACAAATGTAAGGTGATCACATTGGACCCAAGGGGGCTTAATGGGGTCTCCGAGTTCGAGAATCTGGAACTCGAGGGGATTGTCTTAGGATAAGGGTCCAATTATTTCGGACTGAAATGAGAAGAAACTTCTTCAAAGAACAAAGAACAATACAGCACAGGAACAGACCCTTCGGCCCTCCAAGCCTGCGCCGCTCATGTGCCCAACTAGACCATTTGTTTGTATCCCTCTATTCCCAGTCTGTTCATGTGGCTATCTAGATAAGTCTTAAACGATCCCAGCGTGTCCGCCTCAATCACCTTGCTTGGGAGTGCATTCCAGGCTCCCACCACCCTCTGTGTAAAATATGTCCCCCTGACATCTGTGTTGAACCTTGCCCCCCTGACCTTGAACCTGTGACCCCTTGTGTTCGTCACCTCCGACCTGGGAAAAAGCTTCCCACTGTTCACCCTATCTATGCCCTTCATAATTTTATACACCTCTATTAATCACCCCTCATCCTCCGCCTTTCCAGGGAGAACATCCCCAGTTTACCCAATCTCTCCTCATAGCTAAGACCCTCCATACCAGGCAACATCCTGGTAAACCTTTTCTGTACTCTCTCCAAAACCTCCACGTCCTTCTGGTAGTGTGGCGACCAGAACTGGACGCAGTATTCCAAATGTGGCCTAACCAACGTTCTATACAGCTGCAACATCATATGCCAACTTTTATATTCTATGCCCCGTCCAATAAAGGCAAGCATGCCATATGCCTTCTTCACCACCCTCTCCATCTATGCTGCCACCTTTAAGGATCTGTGGACTTGTACACCCAGGTCCCTCTGTGTGTCTATACTCCTGATGGTTCTGCCATTTATTGTACAGCTCCCCCTTACATTAGATCTACCGAAATGCATCCCTTCGCATTTATCTGGATTAAATTCCATCTGCCATTTCTCCACCCAATGTTCCAGCCTATCTATATCCTGCTGTATTCTCTGACAATGTTCATCACTATCCGCAACTCCAGCAATCTTTGGTGTTGTCCGCAAACTTACTGATCACACCAGCTACATTTTCCTCCAAATCATTTATATATATCACAAACAGCAGAGGTCCCAGTACAGAGCCCTGCAGAACACCACTAGTCACAGACCTCCAACCGGAAAAAGACCCCTCCACTGTTACCCTCTGTCTTCTATGGCTAAGCCAGTTCTCCACCCATCTAGCTAGCTCACCTTTTATCCTGTGAGATTTAACCTTTTGCACCAGCCTGCCATGAGGGACCTTGTCAAACGCTTTACTAAAATCCATATAGACGACATCCACGACCCTTCCCTCATCCATCATTTTTGTCACCTCCTCAAAAAACTCAACCAAATTTGTGAGGCATGACCTTCCTCGTACAAAACCATGCTGTCTATCGCTAATGAGATTATTCAGTTCTAAATGCGCATATATCCTATCTCTAAGAATCTTCTCCAACAATTTCCCTACCACGGAGGTCAAGCTCACCAGCCTATAATTATCCGGGTTATCCTTGCTACCCTTCTTAAATAACAGCACCACATTTGCTATCCTCCAATCCTCTGGGATCTCACCTGTGTCCAGCAAAGAGACAAAGATTTCTGTTAGAGGCCCAGCAATTTCATCTCTTGCCTCCCTGAGGAGTCTAGGATAGATGCCATCTGGCCCTGGGGATTTGTCTGTCTTAATGTTTCCTAAAAAACCTAACACTTCCTCCCTTGTAATTGAGATTTTTTCTAACGGGTCAACACATCTCTCTGAGACACTACCAGTCAGCATGTCTGACAGAGTAAAAACTTCACAGAGAAGTTGATGAGTCTTTGAAATTCTCTACCCAAGAGGGCTGTGTGCTCCACTGTCGGGTATATTCAAGACAGATCCTGATAGATTTTTTAATGTGCAGGTTAGGTGGATCGGCATGCTAAATTGCCCCTTAATGTCAGGAAGACTAGCAGGGTAAATACGTGGCATTATGGGGATAGGGCCTGGGTGGGATTGTTGTCAGTGCAGGCTCAATGGGGTGAATGGCCTCTTTCTGCATTGTAGGGATTTTATGATTCTATGACTGAAAGGGAATTCAGGGATATAGGGATCAGGCTGAACAGTGGATTTGAAGCTGATGATCAAGTATAATCTTATTAAACAGGCTTGAGGGGCTGAGTGCCCTACTCCTGCTCCTATTTCTTATGTTCCTAGGGTATGGAAATGCCCTTTCTGTCACCCCCAAGCCAAGACAGCACTCAGAAACTCATGGTAACTGCTAATGCCCTGTGGAATTTCATTATGGGGAGCAGGAGCAATTTTAACCAAACTGGTCAGACAGGAAAGCCCCAGAGGCTGCGTGGATCACTCTCCACTAAATACAATGCAGAGTAAAACCAAGCAGGACATAAACCCAGCTTTGCACTCAATCGCGGGATGAATCATAGAATCATAGAAACTCTACAGTGCAGAAAGAGGCCAATCAGCCCATCGAGTCTGCACCGACCACAATCCCACCCAGGCCCTACCCCCACATCCCTACATATTTTACCCACTAATCCCTCTAACCTACGCATCTCAGGACACTAAGGGGCAAATTTTAGCATGACCAATCAACCTAACCCGCACATCTTTGGACTGTGGGAGGAAACCGGAGCACCCGGAGGAAACCCACGCAGACACGAGGAGAATGTGCAAACTCCACACAGACAGTGACCCAAGCCGGGAATCGAACCCAGGTCCCTGGAGCTGTGAAGCAGCAGTGCTAACCACTGTGCTACCGTGCCAATGGATTAGGTTAAAATTGCATCTGATGGTGTGGATGTTTTGGAAAGGGCTTAATCTCACTGAAATCAGAATGGCAACAGCTTGTGGTTATGCCAATTAATGTGAATGTGGTTTTAAAGTTAAATGTTCTGTCCGTCCTATAGTTTCTTGGTGAACACCCAGTCGGACAGGAAGCCAACCCCAATCTCCACACGCCACACACCCACTCCACCCCCTCCCTCGGGTAAGCGGGCAAGACAAATCTCCCCGTGGACCTTTCCACCGTTCCTCTGGCCATGAACCAGGGCAGCAGCCTAGGAGAGGGTGATTGTAGGGACGAGGATGCGATTTGAGCTCCAGCCCGGCTGAACGGAGCGAGGAAAGCTCCCCGTCGAAAGAGCAACTAGCCCACCTGAGGATTCTGAAATATATGTACAAGTTAAATTGGTCAGCACTTACACATTGCAATGTAGGGTTAGCCAACAAAAGTAATGTCCCTTTAAAGTTTGTATATTGATTCAATGTACAGATAACATGAAGAACATTTACATGCATCAGTCCAAGTCACAATACAAAATTAATCTTTTACTGCAGGGACACTGAAAGTTTCATCGATGAATTGCAACCAGCCTCTGAAAATGCTTAAAAATCAATTATCAAAGTACTTCTTATTACTGAAAACAGGTTCACCATTGGCTGTAGTATACTGTTCATTGTATTTCCCGATGTCAGTTTATTGCTGAATTGGACAGTTAAGGCTTAAAGGGACGATACAGTGAAACTTAAATTAAGAGCAACTGGGCGAACAAAAATAAGAAATTAAACTGTGAGAAGACAAAGGTTTGGCATCTGAATCTTATAAAACACTCAGCACATCGGTGTAAATTTCCTTCATTTGCTATTCCGGTCATTTATTTGTTTCAAATGTTTGAAAGCAAGTATTTAAAAAATGTAAGTGACGGGTATGTAACAAAGGTAGCTGAAAAAATACAGCAGATATTCATCTGAGTCCCCATTTTCTTCATTGAGCTGCTGGCTGACTTGCCAGATATTCTCCAGCATTTTCTTCATTTAAAGACAGGTATTCATATTTACCGTGGCTTAGTGCTACCCTGGAGTTAGCAAAGGAAGGAAGGATGTACCATGATGCTGAGAGAATGTGCTTCAAATATCATTTGATATGTTGTTAATTTTGTGACCGAACGTTCACTTGCCCAGTAATAAACTTAAAGTAACAATTTGAATGTAGACTTTTCTACAGCTCTTCCCAAAGAAGAGTAACTTGTCGCCTCCTCTTTTGGCTCGTCTCTCGTGGGTAATTAGTCACCAAGTATTCCAATCACATTGCTCACGTTTCAGTGGCCATAGCCAATTTGACTAGAGGTTCAGGTCTGTCCTTTACCTGTAATGCCTATAACTCCGAGCAGGGGTATGAAAGCTGGGGCCTTGGGTGATTGTCTTCTTTCCATACCCTGGTCTAATATGGAGATTTCCCTCTTCCTTCACTCATGAAATCTAGGCCAGAATTTATTGCTCATCCCCCTAATTGTCTTTGAACCGTTCTGGTCTGTCTGGTATTGGTACACTCACAATGTTGTTAGGAAGGATGTTCCAAGTCAAGATGGTGTATGGCCGGTGGGGGGAGGGTTGGGGGAACTTGCCGGTGGTGGTATTCCCATGTGTCTGTTGTCCTTGTCCTTCTAAATGGCGGAGGTCGTGTGTTTCAGTCAGAAAGATATTACGCATTCTTGAGGACAGGGATCTGACCCTCACAATCTACACAACTCAGTACAAGGTCATGTGGTGCACTTATAATTAATGAGCTTAAAGACTGCCTTTTGAGCAGGATACCCACCAGCAAAAGGCCATGCCCGTGCTACAAGCTCAGGAAGTTATAAACATCTCCGCACCATGTCCAGACTAATAGAAGTAAAATTCCTGATTATAAAAATGCAGTGCAGAATCTTGCCACATTTAAAGCATTCTGGGTGCCTGCGTCAGAGTTGCTGGAGAAGAAACACAATCTATTTTAGGAGTTATTTATTCAAATATAAAAATTAGGAGCAGGAGTAGGCCACTCGGCCCCTCGAGCCTGCTCCACCATTCAATAAGATCATGGCTAATCTGCTTGTAACCTCAACCCCGCATTCCTGCCTACCCTTGCTAAACTTTCACCCCCCCCCCACCTCCCCCGCCTTGTTAATCAAGAATCTATCTACTTTAAAAATATTCCAAGACTGTGCTTCCACTGCCTGCTGAAGAAGAGAGTTCCAAAGAAAGTCCTTGGAGAGAAAATGATTCTCATCTCTATCTTAAATGGATCATGATGTGGAGATGCCGGCGTTGGACTAGGGTGGGCACAGTAAGAAGCTTCACAACACCAGGTTAAAATCCAACAGGTTTATTTGGAATCACAAGCTCTCAGAGTGCTGCTCCTTCATCAGGTGAGTCTGGAACAGTGCTCCGAAAGTTTATGATTCCAAATAAATCTGTTGGACTTTAACCTGTTGTTGCAAGACTTCTTAAATGGGACAAATATACATTACAATAAATGCATTACTGGGCTTCTAAAGTCTTATCTTCAAAACTTGACAATTCAGGTTTTATTGCTTCTACATATAATTATGAGTTAGGAGAAATTGGTAATGGAACCACTTTGTATTCTCACGGATGTTAAAACCTTTCTTCATTCCAGGCTTTTCTGTTTCACTCAGTCCTTCACCTTTGTACATCTTGGTGGCCAGATCAAGGCTGGAGGCTGAGGGGAGGTTACCTGTCAACGCACCTGAGCAGGGAACCAACCCTGATTGGCCGAGGTGGGGAAGAGACTTTAAAAAGTCAGGATGGAGCAATTCAGGTGGAGAAACATATCCTTTACTTGAAAAAGAAAGATCTTCAGGTTGGATTTGCAGAGCTGAGGACAGTGGTGCAAATCTGAACAAACAAGGTCCTGGTCACTAAAACTCTTTAAACCCAAGCTATCGGTTTGAACAGCAGAGCCCACACCTTAAAACAAGCACTGAAACCAATTAAAGGTTCATCACTCTGAGCAAAAGGTAACAACAACAAAGGTGCAGATTCTGAAATAAGGACTTTCAGAATCGAGCGTCTTTTTCAGGTCTCTGCACCTGTTGTGTAAAAACTTCATAGCATATTGCAAGCTGTGACAATTGACCAGCTTGTGAGGAATGATCCCAGGTCAGGACTTTCCTCAAGATCCATTAACTTTCTCATATCAGGTCAAATTTTAACTCATCCATTGAATGAGGAAAAATGGCTGATGGAAAAAGAGTGTTCTAGGGACTCTTGAAAGCAATACACTATCCAATGCAACACCAAAAAATAATCTACTCCTACTTAAACTAGAGTAGATTTGTTTTAAATGGATCAATACTATATACATACATATTAACATATTTTATTTTGCAGCAAAAACTAATGATCCCACCGCCTATAGCAAACTGATATCATACTCAGAATTCAACACTAGTGCTATGATGGGGTTGAGACTCAGGTCTTATTGCCCCTAATGGGCCACTTGAGTTCCTGATCTCAGCCGGGTGTCACTGTGGGGAGGCGCCAAAGGTCATTTGACGATCATCCTCTTGCCCCTCCCAGTGGCCATCTTGGGTACAGCCAACCACCAGGCCACGATCCAGAGAGACTGAGGAGAGAAACAGAAGAGCCTATTGATACGAAAATTAACCTGAAAATGAAAAATAAAATCACCGAGGTTCCACCGGGAGCGACACACAATAAAACAGTCCTTTCACTCGTAGGGTTGGACCGTGCTCGGTCACAAGAGCTGCAGGACCAATGTAGACCAATATTGCACTGGTTTGAGAACTGCAACAAACTCACCATCGCCAGCGAGGTACAATCTATGTACAGAAAATGACTTAAAAATAATTCGGACTGATGTGAGAGATCTTCACTATTTCAGTAATGCCGAAGCTTGACTGTTCATTAAAAGCTAAGAGATATTCATCACCAGTAAGATATTACTCTCCAAAAAGAAAAATTGGCTTGTGCCAACTGAACTTCGGTATCTTTCAAGAAAACATCGGCGTAATAAAAATAAACAAAGCAACCAATCTTTGTCCTTTAACCAGGAATGACTTTGTGAAAAAAGTATCTCTCTTCCTTTTTTACGCGCACACACGCACACACACAGCATTTCTATTACAAAGTACTGATACTAAAATCCTTTACAAATCATCAAGGCTCGCGTCTCTGAGAAAGTAACTGAAGTGCATTTCCAGAAGATTTTTTTATATATATATATAGAACATTTCCATTGTTGAAACTAAAATTCAGCTACCAATTTTTTGTCGTTGTTTGGAATTCAAGACAGACATTCAGCATGCAAAAAAAAATGCTTTAAAGATATACACAGTTTTTATTTCATGATTAAGGAGCTATATCCTTTGTCTTATTGTTCAGGCAGGCACTGTACACACACACTTAGGGTACAGACACATGCCAATTGCATTGCTTCTGCATTCTACCAGTCACAAGGTTGATGTCATTAAAGCAACTACCATAGCAACACTAAGCAAGGCAGCAGAAGACCAATCACAACTATTATTTGTAATTAATAATAAGATTTTTTTTTTGCTTATGGATTTTGTGTCGTATTGTCATATGTAATTTTTCTTTTACTGTTTGCAGGAGTCGTTCTCCTGGTTCCCTACTTGCTATTTTTGGACTCTGCGTTTATCATTGATATGGTGGGGGAGGAGGGTTGAGGGGGTGGGGGAGGGCAGGGGAGGGGAGGGGAGGGGAGGGGGGGGGGCGATGCGCTTCCTTAGAAACCGCAGCCTCCATTCTGCTCAAATGACATCATTCAGCTCAAGCAGAAATAAAAATGAAAAGAGGAACAAAAAAAAAACCTAACAGCAGCATAGATACTTCAGTACGCATGCGGAGAGTTTACTCACTGCCACCCAGGAGAAGGAACAAAGTAAATGCTTATTTTACAATATGCAACATGGGATCAAGAACATCCAAATGACTAAATCTTGCTGGCTTGTGAAGACAATGGAAATAAGAGTCATGTTATTGGATGCACCTTTCTCTGATTCTTGCTTTTTCTCTCTCTCTCTCTCCCTAGTTTGGCAGGATGCAGCACATCCTCGATTTAATTTTTCTTTTTTTTTTAATATAAAGAAAGTGCTGTTGGAGTCTGGGTACGGGTGAATCAGGCCAGGCCTGGCCAGGCCCGGCCCAGCCAGGATTGATCTTCTCCACACTTCCTCGGCATGCAGCAGGACAAGCTGGGTGTGTTTCGTTCTCAAACACTGTCACATGATCGCGAAGGCTGTCACGGTAACGGCTGGCGATGAAGGGAGTTAAGAGTCACTAGCATGGGAGGGAGACGTTTGGCGGGCAATGGTGGGGTTGGGGGGGGGGGGGGGCGGGGTGGGAAAGAGTACCGATCATTGATCATCACCTGGCAGTACATTAAATGCAGGTGCAATGATCCACCCCGTATCAATCCACGCTCTCTCCCAAAAAGCTACGCCAGTACAGTAATTGTTACCGCATCCATACTGTGTGACTGATGTACTGATGGAGGTCTAGTTGAGGGTAAGTTGGGTCGTGTTGTATGTTGACCCCAGCCCAAGACATGCTGCATACTGTAAGAATATTAGCTGCAGGCAGGTTGCTTTGGTCACAGGCACCACCATCCTACAGCAAGTCCGGGGCAATTGTAATTCTCATCGGCCATGAGAGGCTCAGGGTGGTAAGGAGGGTGGAGAAAAAAAAATCAAAAATATTACGAAGCGTCGGGCATTCGATTCCGGTGTTTGTAAAGGGAAGAGGTGAGGGATGGGCAAGAGGTGAGCCGGGAAACATTTACTCTTCACGGAGAAGCAGCCGGTAGCGGTGGTAACGAAGCTGGAAAAACATTTTCTCCAAGATCGAGTGGTTCATCCCCGGGAGCACGTAGTGTTCAGTGACGCCCACATATCTGAATCCCAAAGACTCGTACAGCTTGTGGGCGGCCGGCTTGACGGCAGTGGTCCCCAGCACCACAGCCGAGTAGTTGTTGAGAACCGCAAACTCCAGGACCTTGCGGCCCAGGGCCTTGGCAATGCCCTTCCCCCGCTGGTCAAAGTCCACGGACATGCGGCGGAGTTCCACCGTGTTATCCTCCTCGTTGCCTCTGGCAGCCACGATGCCCACAACGTTCCCGTCCAGAACCGCAACCCAGAAGCAGGAACCTATGGCAAGAAGAAGAGCTGGCTGAATATTTTGGGTTACCTGGGTTTCTGTTGACAAGGGTAGATCTTGACTGTGTGATTGTGTCCACTGACTTTAATGGACATAAAGGTCGGACGAATGAGATTTAAAAGTTGCTGTAGACATTAAGGCACCAAGTCAAAATCTACCCTGATAACATCTCACTAACATCAACAATAACTATAAAGAAAAATCTTCAAGAGTTAGTCCAACATACTTGTCACTCAAAATTATTAATGTAAACACAACATGATTTGATTTTCAGAAAGCTTTTGATAAAGTCCCACATAAGCGGTTAGTGTGCAAAATATAAGGCACGTGGGATTGGGGGTTATATACTGGCATGGATGGAGAATTGGTTAGCAGACAGGAAACAGAGAGTAGGAATAAATGGGTCTTATTCGAAGTGGCAGGAAGTGACTAGTGGGGTACCACAGGGATCAGTGCTTGGGCCCCAGCTTCTTAACAATTTGGATTAGGGAACCAAATGTAATATTTCCAAGTTTGCTGATGACACAAAACTAGGTGGGAATGTGAGTGGTGAGGAGGTAGTTAAGAGGCTTCAAGGCAATTTAGACAAGTTGAGTGAGGGGCAAATACAAAGCAGATGCAGGATAAAGTGGATAAGTGTGAAGCTAATAGTTCAGTTAGAAAAACAGAGGGACAAAGTATTATTTAAATGGTGATGGATTTGGAAATGTTGATGTACAAAGACATCTGGGTGTCCTAGTACACTAATCACTATAAGCAACCATGTAGGTGCAGTAAGCAGTTATGAAGGCAAATGGTATGTTGGCCTCCATTGTAAGAGGACTTGAATAGAGGTGCAACAATATCTTACTACATCTGTACAGGGCCTTGGTGAGTCCACATCTGGAGTACTGTGTTCAGTTTTGGTCTCCTTACCTAAGAAAGGATATACATGCCATCAAGGGCGTACAACAAAGGTTCACCAGACTGACTCCTGGGACAGCAGGATTGTGTATGAGGAGAGATACTGGGCCTGTAGTCACTGGAGTTTAGAAGAATGTGAGGGGATCTGATTGAAATGTATAAAATTCTAGCAGACTAGACAGACTGGATGCAGGGATGTCATTTCCTCTGGTTGGAGGGTCTAGAATAGGGGGTCACAGTCCCAGGATACAGGGGTTAGGACTGGGATGAGGAGAAACTTCTTCACTCAGAAGTTGGTGAAACTGTGGAATTCTCTATCACAGAAAGCTGTGGAGGCCAAATCACTGAATATATTTAAGAAGGAAATAGATTTCTGGATGCTAAAGGCACTGGGAGAGAACAGGAGCATGGCTTTGGTATAGGGATCAGCCATGATCATACTAAATGGCAGAGCAAGCTTGAGGGGGGATGAATGGCCTGCTCTTGCTCCAATTTTGTATGTTTCTATGTGATCCAACATCCTGAATGTCACAAGGGATGGAAGCACATTGACATCAACACATATGCTCAATAAAACTGGGGTAAGTTATTTGGGGTATTTTGGTGAGCATCTCCCTCCTTAACTATCCACTCTCACTTCCTCCTCCCACAATGACAAGTCCCAAACACTGCTCCACCTACTCAAGGTCACATAGTGAGCGGGATTTTCCGGCCACGCTCGCCCCGCAACCGGAAAATCCCACCTGAGGTCAACGGACCTTTCCATGGTCTACCCCTCGCTTGCTACGATTCCCGTGGTGGGCAGAACAAGAAAATTCACCTCAGTGTGTGAGAAGAGTTGAGGTGTTGGAAATAAAGATTTTACCCCAATCCAAAAGGACTGAGTTTGTTTGACCTTGTGAACTGAAGAATTGAAGACACTCCACCATATTGATCCTCAAAACTGCCATTTGCAGTGATCACGCTCCCAGCTCACTCACATTTCTCAAACATTTCTGTTCTGTTTTCCTTTACTGTTTAGCAGTTTTGTACGTAACCAGTTATGTGTTTTCCCTTGCTCAGTGAGTTCTGTGGGAAAGTTTTGGGAAGGAACACTCTTTTTTAACACTTCAAATGAGAACAATGTTTGACTGTCTGGCTTTTAGCACAATTTGCAATCATTCTCTTAAGTAGCCATGAGGAATATATATCTAGAGCTGGAATGAACTGAGTGAATACACATCTTCTCAAACAAATGCACAGAGTACAGGTCTTTATCCTGAGCAAATTGATGAAGATTTGTACTCAATCTGAAGAAATGTCCAAGCCAAAGATGTTCACATCTTCCAACAAACTGAAGGAGGACAAGTTTTCATTTTGAACAAACTGAATGTCTAGACAGAGTCGATAGGGAAACACTGTTCCCATTGGTGGAAGGATCAAGAATGAGAAGGCATCTACGTAAGGTGAATGGCAAAAGAACCTGAGCTGATATGAGGAAAAGTTTTATTCCTGCAATGAGTGGTTAGGATCTGGAATGCACTGTCTGAGAGTGTGGTGGAGACAGGTTCACACAGTGAGAGGTTAGGATCTGGAATGCACTGTCTGAGAGTGTGGTGGAGACAGATTCACACAGCGAGAGGTTAGGATCTAGAATGCACTGTCTGAGTGTGTGGTGGAGACAGATTCACACAGCGAGTGGTTAGGATCTGGAATGCACTGTCTGAGAGTGTGGTGGAGACAGATTCACACAGCGAGTGGTTAGGATCTGGAATGGTCTGTCTGAGAGTGTGGTGGAGACAGATTCACACAGCAAGTGGTTAGGATCTGGAAAGCACTGTCTGAGAGTGTGGTGGAGACAGCTCCAATCAAGGCTTTCAAAAGGGAATTAATTGGAGAAGCTCCTAAAGAGAAAGATTTGCTGGGCAGCAGGGCTGTGGGACCGGCTGATGTACACTCGCAGAGAGCCAGCAGAGACATTTATTTTAAATTCATTCGTAGGACATGGGCATCGTGGCTGGCCAGCATTTATTGCCCATCCCTAGTTGCCTTTGAAAAGGTGATGGTGAGCTGCCTTCTTGAATCGCTGCAGTCCATGTTTTGTGGGTTAACCCATAATGCCGTTAGCAAGGGAATTCCAGGATTTTGACCCAGTGATTGCGAAGGCATGGCGATATATTTCCAAGTCAGGATGGTGAGTGGCTTGGAGGGGAACTTGCAGGTGGTGGTGTTCCCATGTATCTGCCGCCCTTGTCCTTCTAGGTGGAAGTGGTCGTAAGTTTGGAAAGTGCTGTCTAAGGATCTGCTGCAGTGCATCTTGTAGATAGCACACACTGCTGCTACTGAGCGTCGGTGGTGGAGGGAGTGGATGTTTGTGGATGTGGTGTCAATCAAGCGGGCTGCTTTGTCTTTCTTGGTGTCGAGCTTCTTGAGTGTTGTTGGAGCTGCATCCATCCAGGCAAGTGGGGATATTCCATCACACTCCTGACTTGTGCCTTGTAGATGGTGGATGGGCTTTGGGGAGTCAGGATGTGAGTTACTCGCCATAGTATTCCTAGCCTCTGACCTGCTCTAGTAGCCACTGTGTTTATGTGGTGAGTCCAGTTGAGTTTCTGGTCAATGGTAACCCCAAGGATGTTGACAGTGGGGAATTCAGTGATGTAACACCATTGAATGTCAAGGGACGGTGGTTAGAGTGTCTCTTATTGGTGATGGTCATTGCCTGGCATTTGTGTGGTGTGAATGTTATTTGCCATTTGTCAGCCCAAGCCTGGATATTGTCCAGATCTTGTTGCATTTGAACATGGACTGCTTCAGTATCTGAGGATTCGTGAATGGTGCTGAACATTGTGCAATCATCGGTGACCATCCCCAATTCTGACCTTATAATGGAGGGAAGGTCATTGATGAAGCAGCTGAAGATGGTTGGGTCCAGGACATGATGGGCTGAATGATCTCTTTCTGTGCTTTAACCATTCCATCGTTCCATCAGTTTAACAAGTCTTCAGTACTAATAATGTAAAGGAGTCCAGTGCAACACCTCATAGAATGATAGAAATTATAGGACTGAACATGGTAATGCGTCCCATTATATCTGTACTATACTAATCCCAGCACCACCATCCACCCCCCCCCCCCACCTTTTCTATGTAACCCTTTAAATTTCACATCCTTAAGTACTTGCCTAACTTTCTTTTAAAATTATGGAATCAGCTCCCACCGTGTTTGCAGTTGGAGTATTCCAGATCCTGGTCCTCCTCACCTCTCCTCTAAATCTTTCCCCAATTACCTTAAATCTCTGATCTCCAGTTATTGGCCAGCTTGCCAGAGGGAATAGTTTTTCCCTATTTACTAAATTAAAACCTCTGATCATCTTAAAAGCCTGTATCAAGGCACCTCTTAACTCTCTAAGAAAGAGGAGCAGGTCCCTCGAGCCTGCTCCACCATTCACCTATGGCTGATCCTCTAGCTCAATGCTGCTTCCCCCACAGTATCCTCATATCTTGATGTCTTTAATATCTAGAAATCTATCAATCTCTGTCTTGAACATACTCAATGACTTTCCACAGTCCTCAGTTTTCCAACTTCTCCTAATAACTGAAGTTCCTCTTCCCTGGTCAAACCCCTCTGTACCCTCGCCAAGACTTTACACATTTTTTTGAAGTGTGGTGCACACAATTGTCCACAATACTGCAGCTATGACCAAATCTGTGAAGGTCCAGAATATGATTTCTTTGCTTTATCCCTCCATTTGTAAACCAACAAACCATTTGCTTTGTTGAACGCCATATCAATTTGCCGTGCCACCTTTAAGTATTTACATGAATGGACACCAAGGTTCCTCCAATCGTTTACACATTTCAAAAACATGCTATTTATAGTATGCTTCTTTCCATATTAATCCTTCCAAAGTGCATCACTTCACACTTCTCCACATCGAACGTCATATATCATGCTTCAGACCATCTCAGCATCACCACAAGAATTTTGTACCACTTTCAAACTTCATAATGCTGCTCCGTACACCTGAGTCTGAACCCAAAGCCCCTCATTTTCCACCTTCCATTTCCAGCTTTAAAAAAAAATTCTTTCATGAGATGTGGACATCGCTGGCTGGCCAGTTTTTGTTGCCCATCCCTCATTGCCCTTGAACTAAGTGTCTCGCTAGCCCATTTCAGAGGGCAAGTAAGAGTCAACCACATTGCTGTGGGTCTGGAGTCACATGTAGGCCAGATTGGGTAAGGACGGCAGATTTCCTTCTCTGAAGGATAGTAGTGAACCAGATGGGTTATTACAACAATCGGTGATAAGTTTCATGGTCACCGTTACTGAAACTTGCTTTCAATTGCAGATTTTATTTTCATTAATTGAATAATTAAATTGATTTGAATCCACGTCCCCAGGGCATTACCTGGCTTCTGCTAATCCAGTGGCATTTTCGCTACGCCACTGCCTCTGCTTCCCTGATCTAAAGGAGCTTTCCTTCTCTCCATTCTGAATCGACACTCTGGTTCCCATCCCCCTAACAGAGCTAGCAAACCTCCCCGTAATGATAGTGGTCCTTGGTCCAATGAGATGCACCCTCTCCAATTGCACAGGTCCTGTCTCTGCCAGGATGATCTCAGGAATTTACTGTCTCTCCAGCCCTGCCTTTCGGCTGCTGCAGACTCCAATTTCTACACTCACTTGCTCGGAGAATCATAGAATCCTGACAGTGCAGAAGAGGCGATTCAGCCCATCGAGTCTGACCGACTCTTTTACAGAGTATCTTTCCCAACCCTCTCCCCTGCCCTATCCACACATTTCCCATGGCTAATCCATCTAACCTATACACCTTGGAAAACTGAGGGACAATTTAACATGGTCAATCCACCTAACCTACACATATTTGGACTGTGGAAGGAAACCGGAGCACCTGGAGGAAACCCAAGCAGACATGGGGAGAATGTGCAAACTCCACACAGACAGTGACCCAAGGTTGGAATTGAACCTGAGTCCCTGGTGCTGTGAGGCAGCAGTGTTAACCACTGTGCCACCGTTCCGTCCTGTGACAGCTATTCAGAGATTACTATCTTTGTTTATTAATCCTGCTTATCAATCATTTCCCTAGCTCCCTAAAACTATCTTTCAAGGACAGCCTCCCTCAATCTACCTATGTGGTCGATACCTATGTAAACTGCAACCTCTTGGCTGTTCCCTCTTCCCTCAGGTTGCTCTGCAGCTGTTCAGTGACATTCTTGACCCTGGCACCAGGGAGGCGACACACTATCCTGGAATTACACCCATGGTACAGAAACCCCTGCTGGTTTCCCTAATTATTGAAACCTCTATTGCTTTCCTGATCTTCCTCCATTTCACACTGTACAGCTGTGTCTTCCACAGTGGACCAAGTTCTTAAGAACATAAGAAATAGGAGCAGGAGTAGGCCATCTAGCCCCTCGAGCCTGCCCCGCCATTCAATAAGATCATGGCTGATCTGAAGTGGATCAGTTCCACTTACCCGCCTGATCCCTATAAGCCCTAATTCCCTTACCGATCAGGAATCCATCTACCTGTGTTTTAAACATATTCAACGAGGTAGCCTCCACCACTTCAGTGGGCAGAGGATTCCAGAGATTCACCACCCTCTGAGAGAAGAAGTTCCTCCTCAACTCTGTCCTAAACTGACCCCTCTTTATTTTGAGGCTGTGCCCTCTAGTTCTAGCTTCTTTTCTAAGTGGAAAGAATCTCTCCACCTCTACCCTATCCAGCCCCTTCATTATCTTATAGGTCTTTATAAGATCCCCCCCTCGGCCTTCTAAATTCCAACGAGTACAAACCCAATCTGCTCAGTCTCTCCTCATAATCAACACCCCCTCTCTGGTATCAACCTGGTGAACCTTCTCTGCACTCCCTCCAAGGCCAATATATCCTTCCGCAAATAAGGGGACCAATACTGCACACAGTATTCCAGCTGCGGCCTCACCAATGCCCTGTATAGATGCAGCAAGACATCTCTGCTTTTATATTCTATCCCCCTTGCGATATAGGCCAACATCCCATTTGCCTTCTTGATCACCTGTTGTACCTGCAGACTGGATTTTTGCGTCTCATGCACAAGGACCCCCAGGTCCCTCTGCACAGCAGCATGTTGTAATTTCTTTCCATTTAGATAATAATCCAATTTGCTATTATTTCTTCCAAAGTGAATAACCTCACATTTGTTAACGTTATACTCCATCTGCCATATCCTCGCCCACTCACTCAGCCTGTCCAAATCTCTCTGCAGACCTTCTACGCCCTCCACACGATTCACTTTTCCACTTATCTTTGTGTCGTCTGCAAACTTTGTTTCCCTACACTCAGTCCCCTCCTCCCCTTCTTGTTCTGTTCCCCCCCAACCAGAGGAACCATCACCTCACCAGTGAATAACAGTTTGAGAGTAAGATGCAGTCCTGCATTACCTTGTTGGTTTCACTCTTAAACCAACTGATTAGTCCCAGCAGACAGAATGAGTACAGAGCTTCACTATCGGCCATGACTCAGTTGCTAGTCCTATTACAAGGTTCATGGTTCAAAGCCCCACTCCTGAGACTTATAGACAAATAATTAAGGTTGACACTCCCGATGTAGTACTGAGGGATCACCGCACTGTCAAAGATTCTAGCTGAGATTTTGCACCCACGGTTGGGGACATGGTCGCAAAACCCATGAGAGGCTAAAAATGAAGTCTTGCCGGCACTGTCTGGTGACGCTATCATCACCAACCTGCCCGCCATTGACATAATGATGTTCCCACCCAGGAAGGTCGGGAAGCTAATACATTACTTTCATGTTTGTTGGAGCTTCCCTGCTGTGCTGTTACGCCCCGCCCCCCCCAACATCAGGTTCCCTCCCCTCCCCCTGACCCCCAACTGACATGATGAGGTTTATAACAGGTCTAGAGCAATGTGAACCAGATGAAGAGACCACGCTGGGGGCGCACAGAGAAGTATAACCTCTGGGGGGAGGGGCACATGGCCAGGCAGTACCAGGGGGTAGTGCAGTCAGCACCAAGGTGAAGTGCCTAGGGGTAGTATAGGCAGCCCAACGGGCAGTTCCAAGGGGCAATGCTAAGCCTCCACCTGTCCGTCCGGGTGGATGTAAAAGACTCCTCAGTGTGGTTTGGAGTGTTATCCCCGGTCTCCGAGACAATATTTCATCACGAAAACAGATTGTTCAATCATTAACGACTTGTGGTTTGTGGGAGCGTATTGTGTGCAAGTTGACTCCTGTATTTCATATTTCACACAGTATGTACACTTCAAAAGTACTTCGTTGGCTGTAAAGTATTTTGGGACATCCAGAGGTCCCTGTATAAATGCAAGTCTTTCCTTCCTTTCACTGCAAACTAATTGAGTGTGTGAGTACATGTCCTCAGTTCAAAGCAACTGAATGTGTATATCGGTCTCCAGTTAGTGAAGATTCACAGTCAATAGCAGATCCACTGACTATCGTTTGAATCCTATTATTTTTAGGAGCGAAAATAAACCTTGAAGGACACAGATTTAACTTTCTGAGCAAGAGATACAGAACTCGCTGCCTATGACAGTATTGGAAGCAGAGATGATGAATGATTTCAAAAGGAAATTGGATGGGCGTTTGACAGAAGTTAATCTGCGGGGCTATGGATATTAAAGGGGATTGACTGGATTGCTCTTCAGAGAGCTAGCATGGAATCAATAGGCCGAATGGCCTCCTTCTATGTTGTAATGACTCTATGACACTGTTGGCAAAGAGCATGCAGACTTTCTACTCAAAGTGAGTAAAGGGCTGGCCACGAAGATAAAAAAAAACAGCATTTATCTGGACTTACTGCCCAACAGGAAAGCAGGAAAATTGGACATCCGCTCAGCTGTGCCACTGCCCTTTGAATGTGACCATCAACCAGTGAAGAGCAGCGAGCTGGGAATGGCCCAGATTTTGCTGCCAGTATTAAGTGAATAATAACTGCACAAAATACCTGTAAAACCGATGACAAAAGACAAGAATCAGGCTGCAGAACTTGTTCCATTGGAGACACCAGTTCTGTCACGGGAAGAATCCTTTTAGGTGGGGAGATGTTCATGGTTTTCCGCTCCTGTGCTCGCCAACCTCTCATTTTCCACCCATCTGTTTTAAAGCATAGGGATCAGGGGCTGCAAGCACAGAATCAGAAAACCTTTGTCAGCTTGTTCTGAGTCACACATGAAATTGGTTTAATTTTCACCAACTTCACTTCTTAGCCCATGCGTATATGCAAACCATTTATTTAATTGTGGGATCTTACTGTGCACAAACTGGCTGCCGCGTTTCCCTATGTCATAACAGTGACTACATTTCGGAAAGTTCTTTACCTGCTGTAAAGCACTTTGGAATATCCTGCATTTAACAGCAATCATAAATCTGTCTTTCTTTATGAGTGGAAACACAATCCTTTTTGCTTTTATTTTGCTTCAATTGCATTTGCCCCCTTCTCCAACTCCGCCAGCCCTGGAAACCCCCTGCTACCTGAACTAAGAGGTCAACATGAGACATGGGCCAAGGATTATAGTGAGGCTTTGGCCCAGCCTCTATCAGTGGGACATTGAAAATTCCTGCCAATGTTCTCAGGCTTCCTTCCTTCTAGCAGGCCCATTCCCAGATGATGGAATCTTTGCTCATAATCCCCTGGCTATTCTCCAGTACCATCAGCACAAAGCGTACTGTTATCTTTCAATTTTAGTCGGGTCACCCTTCTTCTAGTCAAATGGACAACTGCACCGTTCTGGGGCAATGACCCTCTTGGACCACCTGACAAGAAGATACTACGTGGAACATACTAGGCAAGACAGCCTACTCTGCTTTTAATTCCCTGCACGTGAGACAAAGAATGATATTGAATTTACAACACAGAAACAGACCATTCAACCCCACTGGTCTGTGCTAGTATTTATGCTCCATGTGAACACCACCCACAGCCCCTCACCCCGTTTATCCAGGTTCCGATTAAATGCACCTATACTATTTGTTTCAGCTATTCCTTGTGGAACTACCGTCTCGATTGGCTCTCAAGTCTGCTCTGCTCCTGAAGTAGATCTTTACCTCAACCCCATTCAGTTTGGCTCCCCATCCAGCAAAATAAAGTGGGAGAGAGTATTTGATTTAGAGTCCATTCCATTCAGGGTCTATAGCTATTCCATCTGAGATTTCACACACCATCACTTTTAACAAACAATACAGGGAAGTTTGCACTCGAAAGTATTTATTTATTTGGATGAAGGGACTGACTGTATGGTGGGTACATTTGCTGATAACACAAAGATAGATGGAAAACCAAGTTAGGAGGAGGAGGATAGAAAGATTTTGTAAAGGGATTTAGGATAGGGTCAGTGGCCAAAAATTGGCAGATGGAATAGATTCCGGGAAAATGCAAGGTTTGCACTTTGGCAGTAAGAATCGAAAAGTAGAATGTTTTTAAATGGATAAACACTGCAGAATGCTTCAGTACAGAGGGATCTGGATATCCCTGAATGCTTCACTACAGAGGGATCTGGATGTCCTTTTATATGAATCACTAAAAGTGCAGGTACAGCAAGTAATTAGGAAGGTATTTGGAATGTTGGCCTTTATTGCAAGGGGAATGGAATATAAAAATAGGAAAGCTTTGTTATAACTGCACAGGGTGTTGGTGAGATTGCATTTGGAGTACTGGCTGAAGTTTTGATCACATTACTTAAGGAGGGATATACCTGCATCAGAGAAGGCTGATTCCTGGGATGAAGGAGTCTGTCTTTTGAGGAAAGGTTGAGCAAGTTGGACTTGTACCAAGTGAAGCTTAGAAAAATGAGAGATGAATCATAAAACTCTGAGGGGGCTTGACAGGGTGGATGCTGAGAGGATGTTTCCTGTTGTAAGGGAATCTGGAACCTGGGACACAGTTTCAGAATAAGGAGCTGAGGTGAGAAAGATGTCATTGGATATGGTCAGGGCTGAGCGAGAGAGAAATTTGATTGACAAGTGAGTCAAGGGTTATGGGAGGAGGGAAGGATGTTGAATGAAGGAAACAATCGGATCAGCCACAATGTTATAGAATAATGGAGCGCACTCAATGGTCAGAATAGTCTACTCCGGCTCCAATTTCCTATGACCTCAGAAATCTATCCCATTATAGAAGAGTAAATGGGGACCAGGAAGTACAGAAGAGCATAATAAAGGTGGCATGCAACCTGTCAGCCTCATTTGCACCTCAGCAAATTCTCCCTACAAATGACATGAATCAAAATGAATATTCAGACAGGGTGTATATCGGGGTTTATATTGAACCAAGTATGTATTGGGAATTATAATGAACCAGGTGTAAATCGGGGTTTATAACGAACCGGGTGTAAATCGGGGTTTATAATGAACTGGGTGTAAATCGGGGTTTATAATGAACCGGGTGTAAATCGGGGTTTATAATGAACCGGGTGTATATCGGGGTGTAGAATGAACCGGGTGTATATCGGGGTGTAGAATGAACCGGGTGTATATCGTGGTGTAGAATGAACCGGGTGTATATCGTGGTGTAGAATGAACCGGGTGTATATCGGGGTGTAGAATGAACCGGGTGTATATCGTGGTGTAGAATGAACCGGGTGTATATCGTGGTGTAGAATGAACCGGGTGTATATCGGGGTTTATAATGAACCGAGTGTATATTGGGGTTTATAATGAACCGGGTGTATATCGTGGTGTAGAATGAACCGGGTGTATATCGTGGTGTAGAATGAACCGGGTGTATATCGGGGTTTATAATGAACCGAGTGTATATCGCGGTTTATAATGAACCGGGTGTATATCGTGGTGTAGAATGAACCGGGTGTATATCGTGGTGTAGAATGAACCGGGTGTATATCTGGGTTTATAATGAACCGGGTGTATATCTGGGTTTATAATGAACCGAGTGTATATCGCGGTTTATAATGAACCGGGTGTATATCGTGGTGTAGAATGAACCGGGTGTATATCGTGGTGTAGAATGAACCGGGTGTATATCTGGGTTTATAATGAACCGGGTGTATATCGGGGTTTATAATGAACCGAGTGTATATCGCGGTTTATAATGAACCGGGTGTATATCGTGGTGTAGAATGAACCGGGTGTATATCGTGGTGTAGAATGAACCGGGTGTATATCTGGGTTTATAATGAACCGGGTGTATATCGGGGTTTATAATGAACCGGGTGTATATCGGGGTTTATAATGAACCGGGTGTATATCGGGGTTTATAATGAACCGGGTGTATATCGGGGTTTATAATGAACCGGGTGTATATCGGGGTTTATAATGAACCGGGTGTAACTCAGGGCAATGTTCCGGTGCGACGGGGGATTTACGGTAGGTTACAGGAACCGTGGTGCACGAAAGCTGTAACGGATTTAGTCAGGAAGAAAATGTGACGGTGGGAAAGTCTGTATTGAACCGGTTGAAATAGCTGAGGTATTCAATGAATACTTTGCTTCAGTATTCACAGTGGAAAAGGATCTTGGTAGTTGCAGTGCAGACTTGCAGTGTACTGAGAAGATTGTGCATGTGGGCATTAGGAAAGAGGATGTGTTGGAGCTGTTGAAAAGCATCAAGTTAGATAAATCACCAGGACCGGATGGGATGTACCCCAGGTTACTGTGGGAGGCGAGGGAAGAGATTGCTGATCCTCTGGCGATGATCTTTGCGTCGTCAATGGAGATGGGAGAGGTTCCGGAGGATTGCAGGATGGCGGATGTGGTTCCATTATTCAAGAAAGGGAGAAGAGATAGCCCAGGAAATTATAGACCGCTGAGTTTAACCTCAGTGGTAGGTAAGTTGATGGAGAAGATCCTGAGAGGCAGGATTTATGAACATTTGGAAAGGAATAGTATGATCAGAAGTAGCCAGCACGGCTTTGTCCGAGGCAGATCATGCCTTACGAGTCTGATTGAGTTTTTTGAAGATGTGACTAGACACTTAGACGGGGGAAGGGCGGTAGATGTGGTTTGTATGGATTTCAGTAAGGCGTTTGATAAGGTGCCCCATGCAAGGCTTATGGAGAAAGTGAAGGGGCATGGGATACAAAGGGACGTTG
Organism: Mustelus asterias; assembly: GCF_964213995.1. Classification (NCBI taxonomy): domain Eukaryota; kingdom Metazoa; phylum Chordata; class Chondrichthyes; order Carcharhiniformes; family Triakidae; genus Mustelus; species Mustelus asterias. The sequence continues at coordinate 139,313,919 of NC_135806.1, forward strand.
CTTTGTGGATTCAGAACTGGCTTGCCCACAGAAGGCAAAGAGTGGTTGTAGATGGGTCTTTTTCAGAGTGGAGGTCGGTCACCAGTGGGGTGCCCAGGGATCTGTTCTGGGACCCTTGCCCTTTGTGATTTTTATAAATGACCTGGATGAGGAAGTGGAAGGATGGGTTGGCAAGTTTGCTGATGACACAAAGATTGGAGGTGTTGTGGATAGTGTAGAGGGATGTCAGCAGTTGCAACGAGACAGAGATAAGATGCAAGACTGGGCGGAGAAGTGGCAGATGGACTTCAACCCAGATAAGTGTGTGGTGGTTCATTTTGGCAGGTCGAATAGGATGGAAGAATATAATATTAAGGGTAAGACGCTTGGCAGTGTGGAAGAACAGAGGGATCTTGGGGTCCGGGTTCATAGGACGCTCAAAGCGGTGTCGCAGGTTGAGGCTGTGGTTAAGAAGGCGTATCGTATACTGGCCTTCATCAATAGAGGAATTGAGTTTAGAAATCGGGAGATAATGCTGCAGCTGTATAGGACCCTGGTCAGACCCCACCTGGAGTACTGTGCCCAGTTCTGGTCGCCTCATTACAGAAAGGATGTGGAAGCCATAGAACGGGTGCAGAGGAGATTTACAAGGATGTTACCGGGATTAAGTGGTAGGCCTTATGAGGATAGGTTGAGAGAGCTAGGTCTATTCTCCTTGGAGAGGCGAAGGATGAGAGGTGACCTGATAGAGGTGTATAAGATGTTGAGAGGAATTGATAGAGTGGATTCTCAGAGGCTTTTACCCAGGGCTGAAATGGTTGTCACGAGAGGCCACAGGTTTAGGGTGCTGGGGAGTAGGTACAGAGGAGATGTTAGGGGTACACTTTTCACTCAAAGGGTGGTGGGTGCATGGAATCGGCTGCCGGTAGTGGTGGTGGAAGCGGATTCGATTGAGTCTTTTAAGAGACTTTTGGATAGGTTCATGGAGGTTAGTAAGATAGATGAGCCTAGAAGGTAAGGAAATTGTTCGGTGCAACTTGTGGGCCGAAGGGCCTGCTTGTGCAGTAGCTTTTCTATGTTCTATATTGAACCGAGTGCATATCAGGGTTTATACTGAATCAGGTGTATATCGGGGTGTCTCATGAACCAGGTGTATATTGTGTGTAGAATGAACCGGGTGTATATCGGGTTTATAATGAACCAGGTGTAAATCAGGGTTTATAATGAACTGGGTGGATATCGGAAATTCTAATGAACCGGGTGTATATCGGCGTTTATAATTAACCGAGTGTACATCGGGGTCATAATGAACCGAATTTATATCAGGGTTTATACTGAACCAGGTGTATATCGGGTTTATAATGAACCGGGTGTATATCCGGGATAATAATGAATCGGGTATATATCGGGTTTTATTATGAACCGGGTATATTTTGGGTGTATAACGAAACGGTTGTACATTCGTGTGTATAATGAACCGGGTGTATATCAGTTTTACAATGAATCAGGTGTATATCGGGTTTATTATGAACCGGGTGTATATCGGAGTTCGTAATGAATCAGGTGTATATCGGGTTTATAATGAACAGGGTGTATATCGGGTTTATGATGAACAGGTTGTATATTGGGTTTTACAATGAACAGGGTGTATATCGGGGATTATAATGAACAGGATGTATATTGGGGTTTTTAATGAACCGGGTGTATATCGATTTTACAATTAACTTGGTATATATCGGGGTTGACAACGACCCAGGTATATATCAGGTTTATAATGAACCGGGTGTATATCGGGGTTCATAATGAACAGGGTGTAAATTGGGGTTTATATTGAACCAAGTTTATATTGGGGTTTATACTGAACCAGGGGTATATCGGGGTGTATAATGAACCGTGTGTATATCAGGTTCCTAATGAATCGGCTGTATATCAGGGTTTATAATGAATAGGAGCATATCGGGTGTATGATAAACTGGGAGTATATCGGGTTTATTTTGGACCGGGTGTATATAGTGGTTTATACTGAACCAGGTGTATATCGGGATTTATACTGAACCAGGTGTATATCAGGGTGTATAATGAACCGGGTGTATATCAGGGTGTATAATGAACCGGGTGTATATCGGGGTGTATAATGAACCGGGTGTATATCGGGGTTTATAATGAACCGGGTGTATATCGGGGTGTATAATGAACCGGGTGTATATCGGGGTGTATAATGAACCAGGTGAATATCGGGGTGTATAATGAACCGGGTGTATATCGGGGTGTATAATGAACCGGGTGTATATCGGGGTTTATAATGAACCGGGTGTATATCGGGGTGTATAATGAACCGGGTGTATATCGGGGTGTATAATGAACTGGGTGTATATCGGGGTTTATATTGAACCGGGTGTATATCGGGGTGTATAATGAACTGGGTGTATATCGGGGGTTTATAATGAACCGGGTGAATATCGGGGTTTATACTGAACCAGGTGCATATCGGGGTGTATAATGAGCCACATGCATATTGGGGTTTGTAATGAACCAGGTGTATATTGTGTGTAGAATGAACTGGGTGTATATCGGGGTTTATAATGAACCGGGTGTATCTCAGGGTTTATATTGAACCGGATGTATATTGTGATGTAGGATGAACCGGGTGTATATCAGTGTTTATAATGAACCGGGTGTAAATCGGGGTTTATACTGAACCAGGTGTATATCGGGATTTATAATGAACCGGGTGTATTTTGGGGTTTATAATAGATCGGTTGTATATCGGAGTGTATAATGAACCGGGTGTATATCGGGGTTTATAATGAACCGGGTGTATTTTGGGGTTTATAATAGATCGGTTGTATATCGGAGTGTATAATGAACCGGGTGTATATCGGGGTTTATAATGAACCAAGTCTACATCATGGTTTATAATGAGCCGTGTGTATATTGGGCTTATAATGAAACAGGTGGATATCGGGGTTCATAATGAACCGGGTGTATATCAGGGTTTATATTTAACCGGGTATATATCGGTGTGTAAAATGAACCGGGTGTACATCGGGGTTTATAATGAACTGGGTGTATATCGCGGTTTATAATGAACTGGGTGTTTATTGGGGTTTATAATTAACCGGGTGTATATTGGGGTTTATAACAAACTAGGTGTATAATCAGGATTTATACTAACTGGGTGTATATCGGGTTTATAATAAGCCAGTTGTAAATTAGGTTCATATTGAACCGGGTGTATATCGGGGTGTATAATGAACCAGATGTATATCGGGGTGTATAATGAACCAGATGTATATCGGGGATAATAGTGAACTGGGTGTATATTGGGGTTTATAATGAACCGGGTGTATGTCGGGGTTAATATTGAACCGGGTATATATCAGGGTTTACATGATATCGGGTTCATCATGAACTGGGTGTATATCGGGGTTTATAATGAACCGGGTGTATATCGGGGTTTATAATGAAGCGGGTGTATATCAGGGTTTATAATGAACCGGGTGTATATTGGGTTGATAAAGCACAGGGTGTATCTCGGGGTTCACAATGAACTGGGTGTATATCGGGTCGATAGTGAACGGGGTGTATATTGGGGTTATAATGAACCGGGTGTATATCGGAATTTATATTGAAACAGGTGTATATTAGTTTTATAACGAACCTGGTGTACATCAGGGTTGATAATGAACCGGGTTTATATCAGGGTGCATATCGGCTTTATAATATACTGGGTGTTTATCGGGTTTATCATGAACCGGGTGTATATCGGGGAATCTAGGGAGGAAATTGCTGGTCCCCTAGCAGAGATCTTTGAATCATCGATAATTACAGACGAGGTGCCTGAAGATTGGAGGGTGGCAAATGTGCCTTTGTTTAAAAAGGGCTGCAGGGAAAAGCCTGAGAACTACAGGCCGGTGAGCCTCACATCTGTGGTGGGTAAGTTGTTGGAAGGTATTTTGAGAGACAGGATCTATAGGCATTTAGAGACGCAAGGACTGATTAGGGACAGTCAGCATGGCTTTGTGAGTGGAAAATCATGTCTCACAAATTTGAATGAGTTTTTTGAAGGGGTAGCCAAGAAGGTAGATGAGGGCAGTGCAGTTGATGTTGTCTACATGGACTTAGCAAGGCTTTTGACAAGATACCGCATGGTAGGTTATTGCATAAGGTTAAATCTCACGGGATTCAGGGTGAGGTAGCCAAATGGATACAAAATTGGCTTGATGACAGAAGCCAGAGGGTGATTGTAGAGGGTTGTTTTTCAAACTGGAGGCCTGTGACCAGAGGTGTGCCTCAGGGATCAGTGCTGGGTCCACTGTTATTTGTCATTTATCTTAAATGATTTGGATGAGAATTTAGTCGACATGGTTAGTAAGTTTGCAGATGACACCAAGATTGGTGACATAGTGAACAGTGAAGAAGGTTATCTGGGATTGCAACGGGATCTTGATCAATTGGGCCAGCGGGCTGACGAATGGCAGATGAAGTTTAATTTAGATAAATGCGAGGTGATGCATTTTGGTAGATTGAACCAGGGCAGGACTTACTCAGTTAATGGCAGGGCGTTGGGGAGAGTTACAGAACAAAGTGATCGAGGGGTACAAGTTCATAGCTCCTTGAAAGTGGAGTCACAAGTGGACAGACTGGTGAAGAAGGCATTCAGCATGCTTGGTTTCATTGGTCAGATCATTGAATACAGGAGTTGGGACATCTTGCTAAAGTTGTAGAAGTGGTAAGGCCACACTTGGAGTATTGTGTACAGTTCTGGTCACGCTATCATAGAATGGATATTACTACACTGGAAAGAGTGCAGAAAAGATTTACTAGGATGCTATTGGTTTGATGGTTTGAGTTATAAGGAGAGGCTGAATAGACTGGGACTTTTCTCTCGAATGTAGGAGTGCTCTTATAGAAGTCTATAAAATAATGATCAGCTAGATAGTCAATATCTTTTCCCAAAGGTAGGGGAGTCTAAAACTAGAGGGCATAGGTTTAAGGTGAGAGGGGAGAGATAAAAAAGGGTCCAGGGCGGCAATGTTTTCACACAGAGGGTGGTGAGAGTTTGGAACAAGCTGCCAGAGGTAGTAGTAGAGGCGGGTACAGGGGGCAATTTTACCATTTTGAGTCTAAGTGCCGGATCTGGGCGTCAAATAGATCCATGCCTGGAATCCTCTTTCCAGCGCGCCCATACGCGTTTTGCCGGCTCGGGCCCGATCCGTGCTGTGGACGGGGCTTAGCGCTGGCGGACTGATCGGAGCTCTGAACTGCGCATGCGCAGGTCGAAAATAATCTGACAGAGCGCCCGGGCGCTAAAGAAAAAGCAGAAAGCGGAGAGAGGGGCTCTCTGACGGTCATCCTCTGGTCGGAGGGGAGGGGCGGGGAGGGGGCATGACCGATCATCCCCTGGGGGGCGGGGAGGAGAGGAGAGGGGGTGTGACGTATCATCCTCTGAGGGGGGGAGGAGAAGGGGTGTGATGTATCATCCCCTTGGGGTGGGGGGGGGGGGGGGGGAGGAGAGGGGGTGTGACGTATCATCCTCTGGTCAGGGGGGTTCCACTGCCTGTCTGTGGCCGATCTCTCCTGGCACCATCACTGGTACTCTACCAGCCACAGCCATCTCTCCCGCTCTCTCGCACCTGCAGGGAAGAGTAATCTGTGGCTGGTAGTGTACCAGTGATGGTGCCAGGAGGGATCGGCCGCAGACAGGCAGCGGAACCCTCCCCCCGACCAGAGGATAAGACGTCACACCCCCTCTCCTCCCCCCCCCAAGGGGATGATCGGTCACACCCCTCCCCTCCCACCCCCCCCCCCCCCCCCCGAAGCCCCCCAGGGGATGAGACATCACACCCCCTCTCCTCCTCCCACCCCTCTCCCGCCCCGACCAGAGGATGACCTGGGTCAGAGAGCCGTTGCAGTCTCTGACCCCGCTCTTGGGAGGCTGCAGAGGCGACTTCAGACTTTTATTCTGCAGGTCGGTAACAGCGCGGACGCGGATCGGGCCAGAAGACGGTAAAGTGGGATTTGGCGGTAGAGTTGGGCGCGCAGTTCATTAAGTCGATTTAACTGCATGCAAATGAGTTTATACTGCACCGGGTGAACATCAGGAGCGTAGAATGATCTGGATGTATATCGGGGTTTATATGGATTGGGTATATATTGGGATTTATAATGAACCGGGTATATAATGAACCGGGTGCATATCGAGGATTATAATGAACCGGGTGTATATCGGGGTTGATAATGCACCGGGTGTATATCGGTAATAATAGTGAACCTGCGTGTATATCGGGGTGTATATGGAACCGGATGTATATTGGGGTTTATAATGAACCGGGTGTGTATCAGAGTTTATACTGCACCGGGTGAACATCAGGAGTGTAGAATGATCTGGATGTACATCAGGGTTTATATGGATTGGGTATATATTGGGGTTTATAATAGAACATAGAACATAGAACAGTACAGCACAGAACAGGCCCTTCGGCCCACGATGATGTGCCGAGCTTTGCCTGAAACCCAGATCAAGCTATTTCCTCCCTATCATCCCGAAGTACTCCATGTGCCTATCCAATAGCTTCCTAAATGTTCCTAAAGTTTCTGACTCCACTGTCCCTGCAGGCAGTCCATTCCACACCCCAACCACTCTCTGAGTAAAAAACCTACCTCGGACATCCTTCCTATATCTCCCACCATGAACCCTATAGTTATGCCCCCTAGTTACCGCTCCATTCACCCGAGGAAATAGTCTTTGAACGTTCACTCTATCTATCCCCCTCATCATCTTATAAACCTCTATCAAGTTTCCTCTCAACCTCCTCCGCTCCAAAGAGAAAAGCCCAAGTTCCCTCAACCTTTCCTCATAAGACCTACCCTCCAAACCAGGCAGCATCCTGGTAAATCTCCTTTGCACTCTTTTCAGTGTCTCCACATCCTTCTTGTAGTGAGGTGACCAGAACTGCACACAATATTCCAAATGTGGTCTCACCAAGGTCCTGTACAGTTGCAGCATAACCCCATGGCTCTTAAACTCAAACCCCCTGTTAATGAACGCCAACACGCTATAGGCCTTCTTCACGGCTCTATCCACTTGAGTGGCAACCTTCAGAGATCTATGGATATGAACCCCAAGATCTCTCTGTTCCTCCACATTCTTCAGAACCCTACCTTTGACCCTGTAATCCACATTTAAATTAGTCCTACCAAAATGAATCACCTCGCATTTGTCAGGGTTAAACTCCATTTGCCATTTTTTAGCCCAGCTCTGCATCCTATCTATATCTCTTTGCAGCCTACAACAGCCCTCCACCTCATCCACTACTCCACCAATCTTGGTCTCATCAGCAAATTTACTGATCCACCCTTCAGCCTCCTCCTCCAAGTCATTTATAAAAATTACAAATAGCAGAGGACCAAGCACTGATCCCTGTGGCACACCGCTGGTAACCGGTTTCCAGTCCGAAAATTTTCCATCCACCACCACCCTCTGTCTTCTGTTAGATAGCCAGTTACCTATCCAATCGGCCAAACTTCCCTCTATCCCACACATCCTTACTTTCTTCATAAGACCGTGGGGTCTTTATCAAACGCCTTACTAAAATCCATGTATATGACATCAACTGCACTATCTTCATCTACACACTTAGTTACCTCCTCAAAAAATTCTATCAAATTTGTGAGGCAAGACTTGCTCTTCACAAATCCGGGCTGACTATCCCGGATTAAGCTGCATCCTTCTAAATGGTTGTAAATCCTATCCCTAAGGACCTTTTCCATCAACTTACCGACCACCGAAGTAAGACTAACCGGCCTATAATTACCAGGGTCATTTCTATTCCCTTTCTTAAACAGAGGAACCACATTCGCCACTCTCCAGTCCTCTGGCACCACCCCCGTGGACAGTGAAGACCCAAAGATCAAAGCCAAAGGCTCTGCTATCTCATCCCTTGCCTCCCAAAGAATTCTAGGATATATCTCATCAGGCCCAGGGGACTTATCAACTTTCAGTTTATTCAAAATTGCTAGTACATCTTCCCTCCGAACATCAACTTCCTCCAGCCTATCAGCCTGTGACACCCTCTCTTCCTCAAAAACATGGCCCCTCTCCTTGGTGAACACCGAAGAAAAGTATTCATTCATCACCTCTCCTATCTCTTCTGACTCCATGCACAAATTCCCACTACCGTCCTTGACCGGCCCCAACCTCACCCTGGTCATTCTTTTATTCCTCACATAAGAGTAAAAAGCCTTGGGGTTTTCCTTGATCCGACCCGCCAAGGACTTCTCATGCCCCCTCCTAGCTCTCCTAAGCCCCTTTTTCAGCTAATTTCTTGCTAACTTGTAACCCTCCATCGAGCCAACTGAATCTTGTTTTCTCAACCTAACATACGCTTCCTTCTTCCTCTTGACAAGACATTCCACCTCTTTTGTGAACCATGGTTCCCTCACTCGGCCATTTCCTCTCTGCCTGGCAGGGACATACCTATCAAGGACACGCAGTATTTGTTCCTTGAAAAAGTTCCACTTATCATTAGTGCCTTTGCCTGACAATTTTTGTTCCCATCCTATGCTTCCTAATTCCCGCCTGATTGCATCATAATTACCTCTCCCCCAATCGTAAACTATGCCCTGCCGTATGGCCCTCTCCCTCTCCATTGCAATAACAAAAGACACCGAATTGTGGTCACTATCTCCAAAGTGCTCTCCCACAACTAAATCCAACACTTGGCCCGGTTCATTTCCCATTACCAAATCCAATGTGGCCCCACCTCTTGTCGGTTTATCCACATATTGTGTCAGGAAACTCTCCTGCACACACTGCACAAAAACTGCCCCATCCGAACTATTCGACCTATAAAGGTTCCAATCAATATTTGGAAGGTTAAAGTCCCCCATGACAACTACCCTGTGACCTCCACACCTATCCATAATCTGCTTAGCAATTTCTTGCTCCACATCTCCATTACTATTTGGGGGCCTATAGTAAACTCCTAACAACGTGACCACTCCTTTCCTATTCCTAACCTCAGCCCATAATACCTCTGTCGGCAGATCCCCTTCGAAATGCCTTTCTGCAGCCGTTACACTCTCCTTGATTAACAGTGCCACTCCTCCACCTCTTTTACCAGCTACCCTACACTTACTGAAACATCTATACCCCGGAACTTCCAACAACCATTCCTGTCCTTGTTCTACCCATGTCTCCGTAATGGCCACAACATCGTAGTCCCAAGTGCCAATCCACGCCCCAAGTTCACCTACCTTATTTCGGATGCTCCTTACATAATGAACGGGGTTGATAATGAACCGGGTGTATATCGGGGTTGATAATGAACCGGGTGTATATCGGGGTTAATAATGAACCGGGTGTATATCGGGGTTGATAATGAACCGGGTGTATATCGGGGTTGATAATGAACCGGGTGTATATCGGGGTTGATAATGAACCGGGTGTATATCGGGGTTGATAATGAACCGGGTGTATATCGGGGTTGATAATGAACCGGGGTTGATAATGAATCGGGTGCATATCGGGGTTTATATTGAACCGTGTGTATATCAGGGTGTAGAATGAACTGGGTGTATATTGGGATTATAATGAACCGGGTATATATCGGGGTTGATAATGCACCGGTTGTATATCGGTAATAATTGTGAACCTGCGTGTACATCGGGGTGTATATGGAACTGGATGTATATTGGGGTTTATAATGAACCGGGTGTATATCGGAGTTTATACTGCACCGGGTGAACATCAGGAGTGTAGAATGATCTGGATGTATATCAGGGTTTATATGGATTGGTTATATATTGGGGTTTATAATGAACCGGGTATATAATGAACCGGGTGCATATCAGGTGTATAATAAACAGGGTGTATATCGGTTTTCTAATGAACCGGGTGTAAATTGGGGTTGATAATGAACCGGGTGTATATCAGTTTTATATTGAACTGGGCATAAATCGGGGTTGATAATGAACCTGGGTATATATCGGGCTTTATAATGAACCAGGGGTGTATCGGGGTTTACAATGAACCAGGGGTGTATCGGGGTTTACAATGAACCGGGTGAATACCGGGGTTTATCATGAACCGGGTGTATATCGGGGTGCAAAATGAACCGGGAGTTTTTCGGGTGTATAATAAACCGGGCATATACTGGGGCTTATAATGAACCGGGTGTATATCGGGGTTTATAATGAACCGGGTGTATATCGGGGTTTATAATGAACCGGGTGTATATCGGGGATTATAATGAACCAGGTGTATATCGGGGATTATAGTCAAATGGGTGTATTTGGAGTTTATATTAAACTGGGTGCATATTGGGCTTATACTGAACTGGATGTATATCGGTTTTATAATGAACCCGGTCTATATCAGGGTATACAATGAACCGAGTGTATATCGGGGTTTATAATGAACCGGGTGTATATCGGGGTTTATAATGAACCGGGTGTATATCGGGGTTTATATGAAACCGGGTGTATATCGGGGATTATAATGAACCGGGAGTATATCGGGGTTTTTCATGAACCGGGTGTATATCGGGGTTTATAATGAACCGGGTGTATATCGGGGTATATAATGAACCAGGTGTATATCGGGGTTCATAATGAACTGGGTGTATATCGGGGTTTATAATGAACCGGGTGTATATCGGGGTATATAATGAACCAGGTGTATATCGGGGTTCATAATGAACTGGGTGTATATCGGGGTTTATAATGAACCGGGTGTATATCGGGGTTTATAATGAACCGGGTGTATATCGGGGTTTATAATGAACCGGGTGTATATCGGGGTTTATAATGAACCGGGTGTATATCGGGGTTCATAATCAACCGGGTGTATATTGGGGTTTATAATGAACCAGGTGCATATCGGGGTTTATAATGAACCGGATGTACATCGGAGTGTATAATGCACCGGGCGTGTTTCGGGGTTTATAATAAACTGTGTGTATATTGGGATTATAATGAACCGGGTATATATCGGGGTTGATAATGCACCGGGTGTATATCGGTAATAATTGTGAACCTGCGTGTCCATCGGGGTGTATATGGAACTGGATGTATATTGGGGTTTATAATGAACCGGGTGTATATCGGAGTTTATGCTGCACCGGGTGAACATCAGGAGTGTAGAATGATCTGGATGTATATCAGGGTTTATATGGATTGGTTATATATTGGGGTTTATAATGAACCGGGTATATAATGAACCGGGTGCATATCGGGGATGTATAATGAGCCAGGTGTATATCAGGTGTATAATAAACAGGGTGTATCTCAGGGAGTATAATGAACAGGGTGTATACCGGGTTTTATAATGAACCGGGTGTATATTGGGGTTTATAATTAACCAGGTGTATATCGGGGTTTATAATGAACCGTGTGTATATCGGGGTTTATAATGAACCGGATGTATATCGGTGTTTTATAATGAACCGGGTGTATATCGGGGTTTATAATGAACCGGGTGTATATCGGGATTATATTGAACCGGGTGTATATCGGGGTTCATATTGAACCGGGGTATATCAGGGTGTAGAATGAACCGGGTGTATATCGGGGTTGATAATGATCCGGGTGTATATCGGGGTTGATAATGAACCGGGTGTATATCGGGGTTGATAATGAACCGGGTGTATATCGGGGTTGATAATGAACCGGGTGTATATCGGGGATGATAATGAACCGGGTGTATATCGGGGTTCATAATGAACTGGTGTATATCAGGGTATATAATGAACCGGGTGTATATCGGGGTTTATATGAAACGGGGTGTATATCGGGGATTATAATGAACCGGGTGTATATCGGGGTTTATAATGAACCGGGTGTATGTCGGGGTTTATAATGAACCGGGTCTATATCGGGGTTGATAATGAACTGGGTGTATATTGGGTTTATAATGAACCGGATGTTTATTGGGGTTTATAATGAAGCGGGTGTATATCGGGGTTTATAATGAACCGGGTGTCTATCGGGTTTATAATGAACTGAGTGTATATCGGGGTTCATAATAAACTGGGTCTATATTGGGTTTATAATGAACCGGTTGCATATCGGGATTATAATGAACCGGGTGTATCATGAACTAGGTGTATATCGGGGTGTATCATGAACCGGGTATACATCAGGGTTAAGAATATACCGGGTTTATAATGAACTGAGTGTATATCAGCGTTTATCATGAACCGGGTGTTTATCAGGGTTTATCACGAACCGGGTGTATATCGGGGCGTAAAATATCCTGGGTGTATATCAGGATTATAATTAACTGCGTGTATTTCAGGGTTTATCATGAACCGGGTGTATATCAGGGTTCGTAGTGAACCGGGTGTATATCGGGCTTTATAATGAACTGGGAGTATATCGGGGCTTATAAACAATCGGATGTATATTGGGGTTTATAATGAACCGGGTGTCTATCGGAGTTTATACTGCACCGGGTGTACATCAGGGTGTAGAATGATCCGGATGTATATCGGGGTTTATATGGATTGGGTATACATTGGGGTTTATAATGAACCGGGTGTATATTGGGTGTATAATGAACCGGGTGTATATCGGGGATTATAATGAACCGGGTGTATATCGGGGTTGATAATGAACCGGGTGTATATCGGTGTTTTAGAATGAACCGGGTGTATATCGGGGTTTATATGGAACCGGGTGTATATTGGGGATTATAATGAATGGGGTGTATAATGAACCGGGTGTATATCAGGGATTATTATGAACCAGGTGTATATCGGAGTTTATATTGAACCGGGTGTATATCGGGGTTTATATTGAACTGGGGGTATATCAGGGTTCAGAATGAACTGGGTGTATATCGGTTTTATAATGAACCAGGTATAAATTGGGGTTGATAGTGAACCGGGTGTATATCAGGGTTTATAGTGAACCGGGTGTATATCGGGGATTCTAATGAAATGGGTGTATCTTGGAGTTTATATTGAACTGGGTGTATATTGGGTTTATACTGAACCGGATGTATATCGGTTTTATAATGAACCCAGTGTATATCAGGGTATATAATGAACCCGTGTGTATATCGGGGTTTATAATGAACCGGGTGTATATCGGGGCTTATAATGAACCGGGTGTATATCGGGGCTTATAACGAACTGAGTGTATATCAGAGTTTATAATGAACCGGGTGTATATCAGAGTTTATAATGAACCGGGTGTATATCGGGGCTTATAATGAACCAGGTGTATATCGGGGCTTATAATGAACTGGGTGTATATCGGAGTTTATAATGAACCGGGTGTATATCGGAGTTTATAATGAACCGGGTGTAAATTGGGGTTTATAATGAACCGGGTGTATATCGGGGTTTATAATGAACTGGGTGTATATTGGGGTTTATAATGAACCGAGTGTATATCGGGGTTTATAATGAACTGGGTGTATATTGGGTTTACAATGAACCGAGTGTGTATTAGGGTTCATAATGAACCGGGTGTGTATCAGGGTGTAAAATGAACCGGGTGTATATCAGAGTTTATAATGAACCGGGTGTATATCGGAGTTTATAATGAACTGGGTGTATATCGGGGTTTATAATGAACTGGGTGTATATCGGGGTTTATAATGAACCGGGTGTATATCAGGGTTTATAGTGAACCGGGTGTATATCGGGGATTATAATGAAATGGGTGTATCTTGGAGTTTATATTGAACTGGGTGTATATTGGGTTTATACTGAACCGGATGTATATCGGTTTTATAATGAACCCAGTGTATATCAGGGTATATAATGAACCCGTGTGTATATCGGGGCTTATAATGAACCGGGTGTATATCGGGGCTTATAATGAACTGGGTGTATATCGAAGTTTATAATGAACCGGGTGTATATCGGAGTTTATAATGAACTGGGTGTAAATTGGGGTTTATAAGGAACCGGGTGTATATCGGGGTTTATAATGAACTGGGTGTATATTGGGGTTTATAATGAACCGAGTGTATATCGGGGTTTATAATGAACTGGGTGTATATTGGGTTTACAATGAACCGAGTGTGTATTAGGGTTCATAATGAACCGGGTGTGTATCAGGGTGTAAAATGAACCGGGTGTATATCAGAGTTTATAATGAACCGGGGGTATATCGGAGTTTATAATGAACTGGGTGTATATCGGGGTTTATAATGAACCGGGTGTATATAGGGGTTTATAATGAACCGGGTGTATATCGGGGATTATAATGAACCGGGTGTCTATCGGGTTTATAATGAACTGAGTGTATATCGGGGTTCATAATAAACTGGGTCTATATCGGGTTTATAATGAACCGGTTGCATATCGGGATTATAATGAACCGGGTGTATATCGGGGTGTATCATGAACTAGGTGTATATCGGGGTGTATCATGAACCGGGTATACATCAGGTTTAAGAATATACCGGGTTTATAATGAACTGAGTGTATATCAGCGTTTATCATGAACCGGGTGTATATCAGGGTTTATCACGAACCGGGTGTATATCGGGGCATAAAATATCCTGGGTGTATATCAGGATTATAATTAACTGCGTGTATTTCAGGGTTTATCATGAACCGGGTGTATATCAGGGTTCGTAGTGAACCGGGTGTATATCGGGCTTTATAATGAACTGGGAGTATATCGGGGCTTATAAACAACCGGATGTATATTGGGGTTTATAATGAACCGGGTGTCTATCGGAGTTTATATTGCACCGGGTGTACTTCAGGGTGTAGAATGATCCGGATGTATATCGGGGTTTATATGGATTGGGTATACATTGGGGTTTATAATGAACCGGGTGTATATCGGGTGTATAATGAACCGGGTGTATATCGGGAATTATAATGAACCGGGTGTATATCGGGGTTGATAATGAACCGGGTGTATATCGGTGTTTTAGAATGAACCGGGTGTATATCGGGGTTTATATGGAACCGGGTGTATATCGGGGTTTATAATGAACCGGGTGTATATCGGGGTTTATATGGAACCGGGTGTACATCGGGGATTATAATGAACCGGGTGTATATCGGGGTTGATAATGAACCGGGTGTATATCGGTGTTTTAGAATGAACCGGCTGTATATCGGGGTTTATATGGAACCGGGTGTATATCGGGGTTTATATGGAACCGGGTGTATATCGGGGTTTATAATGAACTGGGTGTATATCGGGTGTATAATGAACCGGGTGTACATCGGGGTTTATATGGAACCGGGTGTATATCGGGGTTTATAATGAACCGGGTGTATATCGGGGTTGATAATGAACCGGGTGTATATCGGTGTTTTAGAATGAACCGGCTGTATATCGGGGTTTATATGGAACCGGGTGTATATCGGGGTTTATAATGAACCGGGTGTATATCGGGGTTTATAATGAACCGGGTGTATATCGGGGATTATAATGAACGGGGTGTAGATCGGGTGTATAATGAACCGGGTGTATATCGGGATTATATTGAACCCGGGTGTATATCGGGGTTCATATTGAACCGGGGTATATCAAGGTGTAGAATGAACCGGGTGTATATCGGGGTTGATAATGATCCGGGTGTATATCGGGGTTGATAATGAACCGGGTGTATATCGGGGATGATAATGAACCGGGTGTATATCGGGGTTTATAATGAACTGGTGTATATCAGGGTATATAATGAACCGGGTGTATATCGGGGTTTATATGAAACGGGGTGTATATCGGGGATTATAATGAACCGGGTGTATATCGGGGTTTATAATGAACCGGGTGTATATCGGGGTTTATAATGAACCGGGTGTATATCGGGGTTTATAATGAACCGGATGTATGTTGGGGTTTATAATGAACCGGGTGTATATCGGGGTTTATAATGAACCGGGTGTATATCGGGGTTTATAATGAACCGGATGTATATTGGGGTTTATAATGAACCGGGTGTATATCGGGGTTTATAATGAACCGGGTGTATATCGGGGTTTATAATGAACCGGTTGTATATCGGGATTATAATGAACCGGGTGTATATCGGGGTGTATCATGAACCGGGTGTACATCAGGGTTAAGAATATACCGGGTTTATAATGAACTGAGTGTATATCAGGGTTTATCACGAACCGGGTGTATATCGGGGCGTGAAATATCCTGGTTGTATATCAGGATTATAATTAACTGCGTGTATTTCAGGGTTTAGAATGAACCGGGTGTATATGAGGGTTCGTAGTGAACCGGGTGTATATCGGGGTTTATAATGAACCGGGTGTATATCGGAGTTTATAATGAACCGGGTGTATATCGGGGTTTATAATGAACCGGATGTATATTGGGGTTTATAATGAACCGGGTGTATATCGGGGTTTATAATGAACCGGGTGTATATCGGGGGTTTATAATGAACCGGATGTATATTGGGGTTTATAATGAACCGGGTGTATATCGGGGTTTATAATGAACCGGGTGTATATCGGGGTTTATAATGAACCGGTTGTATATCGGGATTATAATGAACCAGGTGTATATCAGGGTGTATCATGAACCGGGTGTACATCAGGGTTAAGAATATACCGGGTTTATAATGAACTGAGTGTATATCAGCGTTTATCATGAACCGGGTGTATATCGGGGCGTGAAATATCCTGGGAGTATATCAGGATTATAATTAATTGCGTGTATTTCTGGGTTTAGAATGAACTGGGAGTATATCGGGGCTTATAAACAACCGGATGTATATCGGGGTTTATAATGAACCGGGTGTATACCGGGTGTATAATGAACCGGGTGTATTTCGGGCTTAGAATGAACCGGGTGTATATCGGGGTTTGTAATGAACTGGGTGTATATCGGGGTGTATAATGAACCAGGTGTACATAGGGATTATAGTTAACCACATGTATATCAGGCTTTATAATGAACTGGGAGTATACCAGGGTTTATAAAGAACCGGGTGTATATCTGTGTGTATCATGAACCGGGTGTATATCAGGGTCTATAATGAACCGGGTGTATATCGGGGTGCATCATGTACCGGGTGTATATTGAGATTATAATTAACTGCGTGTATTCCAGGATTTATAATGAACCAGGTGCATATCGGGATTATGGTTAACCACGTGTATCTCAGGCTTTATAATGAACCGGGTGTATACCGGGGTTTATAAAGAACCGGGTGTATATCGGGGTTTATAATGAACCGGGTGTATATCAGGGTTTATTTTGAACTGGGGGCATATTGGGGTTTAAAATGAACTGGTAGTACATTGGGTTTATAATTAAACGGGTGTATATCGGGTTTATAATTAACCAGATGTATATCGGGGTTTATAATGAACTGGGTGTATATCGGGTTTGGTAATGAATCGAGTGTATTTTGGGTTTAGAATGAACCAGGTGTGTATCAGGGTTTATTATGAACTGGGTGTATATCAGCGTTTATGTTGATCCGGGTGTATATTGTGGTTTATAATGAACCGGGTGTATATCGGGGTTTATAATGAACCAGGTGCATATCAGGGTTTATAATGAACCAGGTGTATATCGGAGTTTAGAATGAACCGGGTGTATGTCGGGGTTTATAGTGAACCGGGTGTATATCAGGGTTTATAGTGAACCGGGTGTATGTCGGGGTTTATAGTGAACCGGGTGTATATCGGGGTTTAGAATGAACCGGGTGTACATCAGGCTTTATATTGAACCTAGTGTATATTGGGGTGTATATAGAACTGGGTGTATATCGGAGTTTAGAATGAACCGGGTGTATGTCGGGGTTTATAGTGAACCGGGTGTATATCAGGGTTTATAGTGAACCGGGTGTATGTCGGGGTTTATAGTGAACCGGGTGTATATCAGGGTTTAGAATGAACCGGGTGTATGTCGGGTTTATAGTGAACCGGGTGTATATCGGGGTTTAGAATGAACCGGGTGTACATCAGGCTTTATATTGAACCTAGTGTATATTGGGGTGTATATAGAACTGGGTGTATATCGGTGTTTATAATGAACCAGGTGTATATCGGGGTTTATAATGAAGTGGGTGTATGTCGGGGTTTATAATGAACCAGGTATATATCGGGGTTTATAATGAACCGGGTGTATATCGGGGTTTATAATGAACCGGGTGTATATTGGGGGTTTATAATGAACCGGGTGTATATCGGGGTTTATAATGAACCGGGTGTATATCGGGGTTTATAATGAACCGGGTGCATATCGGGGTTTATAATGAACCGGGTGTATATCGGGGTTTGTCGTGAACTGGGTGTATATCGGGGTTTAGAATGAACCAGGTGTGTATCAGGGTTTATTATGAACTGGGTGTATATCAGCGTTTATGTTGATCCGGGTGTATATTGTGGTTTATAATGAACCGGGTGTATATCGGGGTTTATAATGAACCAGGTGCATATCAGGGTTTATAATGAACCAGGTGTATATCGGAGTTTAGAATGAACCGGGTGTATGTCGGGGTTTATAGTGAACCGGGTGTATATCAGGGTTTATAGTGAACCGGGTGTATATCGGGGTTTATAATGAACCAGGTGTATATCGGGGTTTATAATGAACCAGGTGTATATCGGGGTTTATAATGAACCAGGTGTATATCAGGGTTTATAATGAACCAGGTGTATGTCGGGGTTTATAGTGAACCGGGTGTATGTCGGGGTTTATAGTGAACCGGGTGTATATCAGGGTTTATAGTGAACCAGGTGTATATCGGGGTTTATAATGAACCGGGTGTATGTCGGGGTTTATAGTGAACCGGGTGTATATCAGGGTTTATAGTGAACCGGGTGTATATCGGGCTTTATAATGAACTGGGAGTATATCGGGGCTTATAAACAACCGGATGTATATTGGGGTTTATAATGAACCGGGTGTCTATCGGAGTTTATATTGCACCGGGTGTACTTCAGGGTGTAGAATGATCCGGATGTATATCGGGGTTTATATGGATTGGGTATACATTGGGGTTTATAATGAACCGGGTGTATATCGGGTGTATAATGAACCGGGTGTATATCGGGAATTATAATGAACCGGGTGTATATCGGGGTTGATAATGAACCGGGTGTATATCGGTGTTTTAGAATGAACCGGGTGTATATCGGGGTTTATATGGAACCGGGTGTATATCGGGGTTTATAATGAACCGGGTGTATATCGGGGTTTATATGGAACCGGGTGTACATCGGGGATTATAATGAACCGGGTGTATATCGGGGTTGATAATGAACCGGGTGTATATCGGTGTTTTAGAATGAACCGGCTGTATATCGGGGTTTATATGGAACCGGGTGTATATCGGGGTTTATATGGAACCGGGTGTATATCGGGGTTTATAATGAACTGGGTGTATATCGGGTGTATAATGAACCGGGTGTACATCGGGGTTTATATGGAACCGGGTGTATATCGGGGTTTATAATGAACCGGGTGTATATCGGGGTTGATAATGAACCGGGTGTATATCGGTGTTTTAGAATGAACCGGCTGTATATCGGGGTTTATATGGAACCGGGTGTATATCGGGGTTTATAATGAACCGGGTGTATATCGGGGTTTATAATGAACCGGGTGTATATCGGGGATTATAATGAACGGGGTGTAGATCGGGTGTATAATGAACCGGGTGTATATCGGGATTATATTGAACCCGGGTGTATATCGGGGTTCATATTGAACCGGGGTATATCAAGGTGTAGAATGAACCGGGTGTATATCGGGGTTGATAATGATCCGGGTGTATATCGGGGTTGATAATGAACCGGGTGTATATCGGGGATGATAATGAACCGGGTGTATATCGGGGTTTATAATGAACTGGTGTATATCAGGGTATATAATGAACCGGGTGTATATCGGGGTTTATATGAAACGGGGTGTAAATCGGGGATTATAATGAACCGGGTGTATATCGGGGTTTATAATGAACCGGGTGTATATCGGGGTTTATAATGAACCGGGTGTATATCGGGGTTTATAATGAACCGGATGTATGTTGGGGTTTATAATGAACCGGGTGTATATCGGGGTTTATAATGAACCGGGTGTATATCGGGGTTTATAATGAACCGGATGTATATTGGGGTTTATAATGAACCGGGTGTATATCGGGGTTTATAATGAACCGGGTGTATATCGGGGTTTATAATGAACCGGTTGTATATCGGGATTATAATGAACCGGGTGTATATCGGGGTGTATCATGAACCGGGTGTACATCAGGGTTAAGAATATACCGGGTTTATAATGAACTGAGTGTATATCAGGGTTTATCACGAACCGGGTGTATATCGGGGCGTGAAATATCCTGGTTGTATATCAGGATTATAATTAACTGCGTGTATTTCAGGGTTTAGAATGAACCGGGTGTATATGAGGGTTCGTAGTGAACCGGGTGTATATCGGGGTTTATAATGAACCGGGTGTATATCGGAGTTTATAATGAACCGGGTGTATATCGGGGTTTATAATGAACCGGATGTATATTGGGGTTTATAATGAACCGGGTGTATATCGGGGTTTATAATGAACCGGGTGTATATCGGGGGTTTATAATGAACCGGATGTATATTGGGGTTTATAATGAACCGGGTGTATATCGGGGTTTATAATGAACCGGGTGTATATCGGGGTTTATAATGAACCGGTTGTATATCGGGATTATAATGAACCAGGTGTATATCAGGGTGTATCATGAACCGGGTGTACATCAGGGTTAAGAATATACCGGGTTTATAATGAACTGAGTGTATATCAGCGTTTATCATGAACCGGGTGTATATCGGGGCGTGAAATATCCTGGGAGTATATCAGGATTATAATTAATTGCGTGTATTTCTGGGTTTAGAATGAACTGGGAGTATATCGGGGCTTATAAACAACCGGATGTATATCGGGGTTTATAATGAACCGGGTGTATACCGGGTGTATAATGAACCGGGTGTATTTCGGGCTTAGAATGAACCGGGTGTATATCGGGGTTTGTAATGAACTGGGTGTATATCGGGGTGTATAATGAACCAGGTGTACATAGGGATTATAGTTAACCACATGTATATCAGGCTTTATAATGAACTGGGAGTATACCAGGGTTTATAAAGAACCGGGTGTATATCTGTGTGTATCATGAACCGGGTGTATATCAGGGTCTATAATGAACCGGGTGTATATCGGGGTGCATCATGTACCGGGTGTATATTGAGATTATAATTAACTGCGTGTATTCCAGGATTTATAATGAACCAGGTGCATATCGGGATTATGGTTAACCACGTGTATCTCAGGCTTTATAATGAACCGGGTGTATACCGGGGTTTATAAAGAACCGGGTGTATATCGGGGTTTATAATGAACCGGGTGTATATCGGGGTTTATAATGAACCGGGTGTATATCAGGGTTTATTTTGAACTGGGGGCATATTGGGGTTTAAAATGAACTGGTAGTACATTGGGTTTATAATTAAACGGGTGTATATCGGGTTTATAATTAACCAGATGTATATCGGGGTTTATAATGAACTGGGTGTATATCGGGTTTGGTAATGAATCGAGTGTATTTTGGGTTTAGAATGAACCAGGTGTGTATCAGGGTTTATTATGAACTGGGTGTATATCAGCGTTTATGTTGATCCGGGTGTATATTGTGGTTTATAATGAACCGGGTGTATATCGGGGTTTATAATGAACCAGGTGCATATCAGGGTTTATAATGAACCAGGTGTATATCGGAGTTTAGAATGAACCGGGTGTATGTCGGGGTTTATAGTGAACCGGGTGTATATCAGGGTTTATAGTGAACCGGGTGTATGTCGGGGTTTATAGTGAACCGGGTGTATATCGGGGTTTAGAATGAACCGGGTGTACATCAGGCTTTATATTGAACCTAGTGTATATTGGGGTGTATATAGAACTGGGTGTATATCGGAGTTTAGAATGAACCGGGTGTATGTCGGGGTTTATAGTGAACCGGGTGTATATCAGGGTTTATAGTGAACCGGGTGTATGTCGGGGTTTATAGTGAACCGGGTGTATATCAGGGTTTAGAATGAACCGGGTGTATGTCGGGTTTATAGTGAACCGGGTGTATATCGGGGTTTAGAATGAACCGGGTGTACATCAGGCTTTATATTGAACCTAGTGTATATTGGGGTGTATATAGAACTGGGTGTATATCGGTGTTTATAATGAACCAGGTGTATATCGGGGTTTATAATGAAGTGGGTGTATGTCGGGGTTTATAATGAACCAGGTATATATCGGGGTTTATAATGAACCGGGTGTATATCGGGGTTTATAATGAACCGGGTGTATATTGGGGGTTTATAATGAACCGGGTGTATATCGGGGTTTATAATGAACCGGGTGTATATCGGGGTTTATAATGAACCGGGTGCATATCGGGGTTTATAATGAACCGGGTGTATATCGGGGTTTGTCGTGAACTGGGTGTATATCGGGGTTTAGAATGAACCAGGTGTGTATCAGGGTTTATTATGAACTGGGTGTATATCAGCGTTTATGTTGATCCGGGTGTATATTGTGGTTTATAATGAACCGGGTGTATATCGGGGTTTATAATGAACCAGGTGCATATCAGGGTTTATAATGAACCAGGTGTATATCGGAGTTTAGAATGAACCGGGTGTATGTCGGGGTTTATAGTGAACCGGGTGTATATCAGGGTTTATAGTGAACCGGGTGTATGTCGGGGTTTATAGTGAACCGGGTGTATATCGGGGTTTATAATGAACCAGGTGTATATCGGGGTTTATAATGAACCAGGTGTATATCAGGGTTTATAATGAACCAGGTGTATATCGGGGTTTATAATGAACCGGGTGTATGTCGGGGTTTATAGTGAACCGGGTGTATATCAGGGTTTATAGTGAACCGGGTGTATGTCGGGGTTTATAGTGAACCGGGTGTATATCGGGGTTTAGAATGAACCGGGTGTACATCAGGCTTTATATTGAACCTAGTGTATATTGGGGTGTATATAGAACTGGGTGTATATCGGAGTTTAGAATGAACCGGGTGTATGTCGGGGTTTATAGTGAACCGGGTGTATATCAGGGTTTAGAATGAACCGGGTGTATGTCGGGGTTTATAGTGAACCGGGTGTATATCAGGGTTTAGAATGAACCGGGTGTATGTCGGGTTTATAGTGAACCGGGTGTATATCGGGGTTTAGAATGAACCGGGTGTACATCAGGCTTTATATTGAACCTAGTGTATATTGGGGTGTATATAGAACTGGGTGTATATCGGTGTTTATAATGAACCAGGTGTATATCGGGGTTTATAATGAAGTGGGTGTATGTCGGGGTTTATAATGAACCAGGTATATATCGGGGTTTATAATGAACCGGGTGTATATCGGGGTTTATAATGAACCGGGTGTATATTGGGGGTTTATAATGAACCGGGTGTATATCGGGGTTTATAATGAACCGGGTGTATATCGGGGTTTATAATGAACCGGGTGCATATCGGGGTTTATAATGAACCGGGTGTATATCGGGGTTTGTCGTGAACTGGGTGTATATCGGGGTTTAGAATGAACCAGGTGTGTATCAGGGTTTATTATGAACTGGGTGTATATCAGCGTTTATGTTGATCCGGGTGTATATTGTGGTTTATAATGAACCGGGTGTATATCGGGGTTTATAATGAACCAGGTGCATATCAGGGTTTATAATGAACCAGGTGTATATCGGAGTTTAGAATGAACCGGGTGTATGTCGGGGTTTATAGTGAACCGGGTGTATATCAGGGTTTATAGTGAACCGGGTGTATGTCGGGGTTTATAGTGAACCGGGTGTATATCAGGGTTTATAGTGAACCGGGTGTATGTCGGGGTTTATAGTGAACCGGGTGTATATCAGGGTTTATAGTGAACCGGGTGTATGTCGGGGTTTATAGTGAACCGGGTGTATATCGGGGTTTAGAATGAACCGGGTGTACATCAGGCTTTATCTTGAACCTAGTGTATATTGGGGTGTATATAGAACTGGGTGTATATCGGAGTTTAGAATGAACCGGGTGTATGTCGGGGTTTATAGTGAACCGGGTGTATATCAGGGTTTAGAATGAACCGGGTGTATGTCGGGTTTATAGTGAACCGGGTGTATATCGGGGTTTAGAATGAACTGGGTGTACATCAGGCTTTATATTGAACCTAGTGTATATTGGGGTGTATATAGAACTGGGTGTATATCGGTGTTTATAATGAACCAGGTGTATATCGGGGTTTATAATGAAGTGGGTGTATGTCGGGGTTTATAATGAACCAGGTATATATCGGGGTTTATAATGAACCGGGTGTATATCGGGGTTTATAATGAACCGGGTGTATATCGGGGTTTATAATGAACCGGGTGTATATCGGGGTTTATAATGAACTGGGTGTATATCGGGGTTTATAATGAACCGGGTGTATATCGGGGTTTATAATGAGCCGGGTGTATATCGGGGTTTATATGGAACCGGGTGTATATCGGGGATTATAATGAATGGGGTGTATATCGGGTGTATAATGAACCGGGTGTATATCAGGGATTATAATTAACCAGGTGTATATCGGAGTTTATATTGAACCGGGTGTATATCGGGGTTTATATTGAACTGGGGGTATATCAGGGTTCAGAATGAACTGGGTGTATATCGGTTTTATAATGAACCAGGTATAAATTGGGGTTTATAATGAACCGGGTGTATATCAGAGTTTATAATTAACTGGGTGTATATCGGGGTTTATAATGAACCGGGTGCAAATTGGAGTTTATAATGAACTGGGTGTATATCAGTTTTATATTGAACTGGGCATAAATTGGGCTTTATAATGAAGCCGGTGTATATCAGGGTATATAATGAACCCGTGTGTATATCGGGGTTTATAATGAACCGGATGTATATTGGGGTTTATAATGAACCGGGTGTATATCGGGGTTTATAATGAACCGGGTGTATATCGGGGTTTATAATGAACCGGATGTATATTGGGGTTTATAATGAACCGGGTGTATATCGGGGTTTATAATGAACCGGGTGTATATCGGGGTTTATAATGAACCGGGTGTATATCGGGGTTTATAATGAACCGGTTGTATATCGGGATTATAATGAACCGGGTGTATATCGGGGTGTATCATGAACCGGGTGTACATCAGGGTTAAGAATATACCGGGTTTATAATGAACTGAGTGTATATCAGGGTTTATCACGAACCGGGTGTATATCGGGGCGTGAAATATCCTGGTTGTATATCAGGATTATAATTAACTGCATGTATTTCAGGGTTTAGAATGAACCGGGTGTATATCAGGGTTCGTAGTGAACCGGGTGTATATCAGGATTATAATTAACTGCGTGTATTTCAGGGTTTAGAATGAACCGGGTGTATATCAGGGTTCGTAGTGAACCGGGTGTATATCGGGGTTTATAATGAACCGGGTGTATATCGGAGTTTATAATGAACCGGGTGTATATCGGGGTTTATAATGAACCGGGTGTATATCGGGGTTTATAATGAACCGGATGTATATTGGGGTTTATAATGAACCGGGTGTATATCGGGGTTTATAATGAACCGGATGTATATCGGGGTTTATAATGAACCGGGTGTATATCGGGGTTTATAATGAGCCGGGTGTATATCGGGTTTTATAATGAACCGGGTGTGTATCGGGGTTTATAATGAACCGGGTGTATATCGGGGATTATAATGAACCGGGTGTATATCGGGGTTTATAATGAACCGGATGTACATTGGGGGTTATATTGAACCGGGTGTATATCGGGGTTTATAATGAACCGGGTGTACATTGGGGTTTATAATGAACCGTGTGTATATCGGGGTTCATAATGAACCGGGTGTATATCGGGGTTTATTATGAACAGAGTGCATATTGGGTTTTAAAGAACAAAGAACAGTACAGCACAGGAAACAGGCCCTTCGGCTCTCCCAAGCCTGTGCCGCTCATTGGTCCAACTAGACCATTCGTTTGTATCCCTCCATTCCCAGACTGCTCATGTGACTATCCAGGTAAGTCTTAAACGATGTCAGCGTGCCTGCCTCCACCACCCTACTTGGCAGCGCATTCCAGGCCCCCACCACTCTCTGTGTAAAAATGTCCCTCTGATATCTGAGTTATACCTCGCTCCTCTCACCTTGAGCCTGTGACCCCTCGTGATCGTCACCTCCGACCTGGGAAAAAGCTTCCCACTGTTCATCCTATCTATACCCTTCATAATTTTGTACACCTCTATTAGGTCTCCCCTCATTCTCCGTCTTTCCAAGGAGAACAAGCCCAGTTTACCCAATCTATCCTCATAGCTAAGACCCTCCATACCAGGCAACATCCTGGTAAACCTTCTCTGCACTCTCTCTAAAGCCTCCACGTCCTTCTGGTAGTGCGGCGACCAGAACTGGATGCAGTACTCCAAATGTGGCCTAACCAGCGTTCTATACAGCTGCAACATCAGACTCCAGCTTTTATACTCTATACCCCGTCCTATAAAGGCAAGCATACCATATGCCTTCTTCACCACCTTCTCCACCTGTGCTGCCGCCTTCAAGGATTTGTGGACTTGCACACCTAGGTCCCTTGTGTTTCTATACTCTTGATGGCTCTGCCATTTATTGTATAACTCCCCCCTACATTAGTTCTTCCAAAATGCATCACTTCGCATTTATCTGGATTAAATTCCATCTGCCATTTCTCCGCCCAATTTTCCAGCCTATCTATATCCTGCTGTATTGTCCGACAATGTTCATCGCTATCCGCAAGTCCAGCCATCTTCGTGTCATCCGCAAACTTGCTGATAACACCAGTTACACCTTCTTCCAAATCATTTATATATATCACAAATAGCAGAGGTCCCAGTACAGAGCCCTGCGGAACACCACTGGTCACAGACCTCCAGCCGGAAAAAGACCCTTCGACTGTTACCCTCTGTCTCCTGTGGCCAAGCCAGTTCTCTACCCATCTAGCCACCTCTCCTTGTAACCCATGAGCCTTAACCTTCTTAACCAACCTGCCATGAGGGACTTTGTCAAATGCCTTACTGAAATCCATATGGACGACATCCACGGCCCTTCTTTCGTCAACCGTTTTTGTCACTTCCTCAAAAAACTCCACCAAATTTGTAAGGCACGACCTCCCTCTTACAAAACCATGCTGTCTGTCACTAATGAGACTGTTCCGTTCTAAATGCGCATACATCCTGTCTCTAAGAATCCTCTCCAACAACTTCCCTACCATGGACGTCAAGCTCACTGGCCTATAATTACTCGGGTTATCCCTGGACCCTTCTTAAATAACGGCACCACATTCGCTACCCTCCAATCCTCAGGGACCTCACCTGTGTCCAATGAAGAGACAAAGATTTCCATCGGAGGCCCAGCAGTTACATCTCTTGACTCCCTGAGCAGTCTAGGATAGATGCCATCAGGCCCTGGGGATTTGTCAGTTTTAATGTTACCTAAAAAACCTAACACTTCCTCCCTTGTAATGGAGATTCTCTCTAACGGGTCAAGACCTCCCTCTGAGACACTCCCAGTCAACAAGTCCCTCTCCTTTGTGAATACCGATGCAAAGTATTCATTTAGGATCACCCCTATTCCCTTGGGTTCTAAGCATAATTCCCCTCCTTTGTCCCTGAGAGGTCCGACTTTTTCCCTGACAGCTCTTTTGTTCCTAACATATGAATAAAATGCCTTAGGATTCTTCTTAATCCTGTCTGCCAAGAACATTTCGTGACCTCTTTTTGCCCTTCTAACTCCCCGTTTGAGTTCTTTCCTACTCTCTCTGTATTCCTCCAGAGCTCCATCTGTTTTCAGTTGCCTGGACCTAAAGTGAATGAAAATGAACTAGGAGTATATCGGGGTTTATAATAAACCGGATGTATATCGGGGATTATAATGAACCGGGTGTATATCGGGGTTTATGATGTACTGGGCATATATCGGGGTTTAAAATGAACCGGGTGTATATCGGGGTTTATAATCAACCGGGTGTATGTCGAGTTTATAATGAACCGGATGTATATCGCGGTTTATAATGAACCGGGTGTATATCGGGGTTTATAATGAACCAGGTGTATATCGGGTTTATAATGAACCAGGTGTATATCGGGTTTATAATGAACCGGGTGTATATCGGAGTTTATAATGAACCAGTTGTATATCAGGGTTCGTAATGAACCGGGTGTATATCGGGGTTTATAATGAACCGGGTGTATATCGGGGTTTATAATGAACCGGGTGTATATCGGGGTTTATAATGAACCGGGTGTATATCGGGGTTTATAATGAACCGGGTGTATATCGGGGTTTATAATGAACCGGGTGTATATCGGGGTTTATAATGAACCGGGTGTATACGGGGTTTATAATGAACCGGGTGTATATCGGGGTTTATAATGAACCGGGTGTATACGGGGTTTATAATGAACCGGGTGTATATCGGGGTTTATAATGAACCGGGTGTATATCTGGGTTTATAATCAACCAGGTGTATATCGGGGTTCATAATGTACCAGTTGCATATCGGGTTTCTAATGAACCGGGTGTATATCAGGGTTTATAATGTACCAGTTGTATATCGGGTTTCTAATGAACCGGGTGTATATCGGGGTTTATAATGATGCAGATGTATGTCGGGATTTAGAATGAACTGCTGTATATCTGGGTTTATGATAACCCGTGTGTATATAGGGGTTTATAATGAACCGGGTGTATATCAGCTTCATAATTAACTGGGTGTATATCGGACTTTTTAATGAACCGTGCGTATATCGGGGTGTATAATGATCCGGGCGTATATCAGGTTTATAATGAACTATGTGTATATCGGGGTGTATAATGATCTGGGGGTATATTGGGGTTTATAATGGACTGGGTGTATATCAGAGTTAAGAATGTACCGGGCGTATTACCAGCTTTATAATGAACCAGGTGTCTATCACGGTTTATCATGAACTGGGTATATCCTGGGTTTCTAATGAGCCGGGTGTATATCGGGGTTTATAATGAACCAGGTGTATACCGGGGTATATAACGAACTGGGTGTATACTGGGGTTTATAATGAACCGGGGCTATATCGGGGTTTTTAATGAACTGGGAGTATATCGGGGTTCATTATGAAATGGGTGTATATCAGGGCTTATAATGAACTGGGTGTATATCGGGGTTTATAATGAACTGGGTGTATATCGGGGTTTATAATGAACTGGGTGTATATCGGGGTTTATAATGAACTGGGTGTATATCGGGGTTTAAAATGAACTGGGTGTATATCGGGGTTTATAATTAACCCGGTGTATAATCGCGTTTATAATGAACTGGGTGTATATCAGTTTTAGAATGAACCGGGTGTAAATTGGGGTTTATATGGAATCGGGTGTATATCGAGGTTTATGATGAACCGGGTGTATATCGTGCTATATAATGAACCGGGTGTATAATCGGGATCATAATTAACCACGTGTATGTCGGGGTTTATAATGAACTGGGAGTATATCGGGGTTGATAATGAACCAGGTGTATATCGGGGATTATAATGAACCGGGTGTATATCGGAGATTATAATGAACCAGGTGTATATCGGGGATTATAATGAACCGGGTGTATATCGGGGATTATAATGAACCGGGTGTATATCGGGGATTATAATGAACCGGGTGTATATCGGGGATTATAATGAACCGGGTGTATGTTGAGTTTATAACGAACCAGATGTATATCGGGGTTTATACTGAAACGGGTGGATATCGGGGTTTATGATGAACCAGTTGTATATCGGGTGTGTAATGAACTGGGTGTATATCGGGTTTATAATGAACATAAGAACATAAGAACTAGGAGCAGGAGTCGGCCATCTGGCCCCTCGAGCCTGCTCCGCCATTCAATAAGATCATGGCTGATCTTTTTGTGGACTCACCTCCATTTACCCGCCCGCTCACCATAACCCTTAATTCCTTTACTGTTCAAAAAATTATCTATCGTTGCCTTAAAAACATTCAATGAGGTAGCCTCAACTGCTTCACTGGGCAGGGAATTCCACAGATTCACAACCCTTTGTGTGAAGAAGTTCCTCCTCAACTCAGTCCTAAATCTGCTTCCCCTTATTTTGAGGCTATGCCCCCTAGTTCTAGTTTCACCCGCCAGTGGAAATAATTTCCCTGCTTCTATCTTATCTGTTCCCTTCATAACCTTATATGTTTCTGTAAGATCTCCCCTCATTCTTCTGAATTCCAATGAGTATGGCCTCAGTCTACTCAGTCACTCCTCATAAGCCAATCCTCTCAACTCCGGAATCAACCTAGTGAATCTCCTCTGCACCCCCTCCAGTGCCAGTATATCCTTTCTCAAGTAAGGAGACCAAAACTGTACACAGTACTCCAGGTGTGGCCTCACCAGCACCTTATACAGCTGCAACATAACCTCGCTGTTTTTAAAATCCACCCTCTAGCAATGAAGGACAAAATTCCATTTGCCTTCTTAATTACCTGCTGCACCTGCAAACCAACTCCTTGAGATTCCTGCACAAGGACACCCAGCTCCCTTTGCACAGCAGCATGCTGCAATTTTTTACCATTTAAATAATAGTCCATTTTGCTGTTATTCCGACGAAAATGGATGACCTCACATTTACCAACATTGTACTCCATCTGCCAGACCCTCACCCGCTCACTTAGACTATCTATATCCCTTTGCAGACTTTCAGCATCCTCTGCACACTTTGCTCTGCCACCCATCTTAGAACATAGAACAATACAGCACAGAACAGGCCCTTCGGCCCACGATGTTGTGCCGAGCTTTATCTGAAACCAAGATCAAGCTATTCCACTCCCGATCATCCTGGTGTGCTCCATGTGCCTATCCAATAACCGCTTAAATGTTCCTAAAGTGTCTGACTCCACTATCACTGCAGGCAGTCCATTCCACACCCCAACCACTCTCTGCGTAAAGAACCTACCTCGGACATCCTTCCTATATCTCCCACCATGAACCCTATAGTTATGCCCCCTTGTAATAGCTCCTTCCACCCGAGGAAATAGTCTTTGAACGTTCACTCTATCTATCCCCTTCATCATTTTATAAACCTCTATCAAGTCTCCCCTCAACCTCCTCTGCTCCAGAGAGAACAGCCCTAGCTCCCTCAACCTTTCCTCATAAGACCTACCCTCCGAATCAGGCAGCATCCTGGTAAATCTCCTTTGCACTCTTTCCAGCGCTTCCACATCTTTCTTATAGTGAGGTGACCAGAACCGCACACAATATTCCAAATGTGGTCTCACCAAGGTCCTGTACAGTTGCAGCATAACCCCACGGCTCTTAAACTCCAACCCTCTGTTAGTAAAAGCTAACACACTATAGGCCTTCTTCACAGCTCTATCCACTTGAGTGGCAACCTTCAGAGATCTGTGGATATGGACCCCAAGATCTCTCTGTTCCTCCACAGTCTTCAGAACCCTACCTTTGACCCTGTAATCCACATTTAAATTAGTCCTACCAAAATGAATCACCTCACATTTATCAGGGTTAAACTCCATCTGCCATTTTTCAGCCCACCTTTGCATCCTATCTATGTCTCTTTGCAGCCGACAACAGCCCTCCACCTCATCCACTACTCCACCAATCTTGATGTCATCAGCAAATTTACTGATCCACCCTTCAGCTCCCTCCTCTAAGTCATTAATAGAAATCACAAATAGCAGAGGACCAAGCACTGATCCCTGTGGCACTCCGCTAGCAACCTGCCTCCAATCCGAAAATTTTCCATCCACCACCACCCTCTGTCTTTGATCAGATAGCCAGTTACCTATCCAATCGGCCAACTTTCCCTCTATCCCACACCTCCTTACTTTCATCATAAGCCGACCATGGGGGACCTTATCAAACGCCTTACTAAAATCCATGTATATGACATCAACTGCCCTACCTTCATCAACACACTTAGTTACCTCCTCAAAAAATTATATCAAATTTGTGAGCTACGACTTGCCCTTCACGAATCTGTGCTGACCATCCCGGATTAATCCGCATCTTTCTAAATGGTCGTAAATCCCATCCCTAAGGACCTTTTCCATCAACTTACCAACCACCGACGTAAGACTAACCGGCCTATAATTACCAGGGTCTTTTCTGTTCCCTTTCTTAAACAGAGGAACAACATTCGCCACTCTCCAGTCCTCTGGCACAATCCCCCTGGACAGTGAGGAGCCAAAGATCAAAGCCAAAGGCTCTGCAATCTCATCCCTCGCCTCCCAAAGAATCCTAGGATATATTTCATCAGGCCCAGGGGACTTATCGACCTTCAGTTTATTCAAAACTGCTAGTACATCCTCCCTCCTAACATCTGCTTCCTCCAGCCTATTAGCCTGTAACACCTTCTCTTCCTCAAAAACATGGCCCCTCTCCTTGGTGAACACTGAAGAAAAGTATTCATTCATCACCTCGCCTATCTCTACTGACTCCATACACAAGTTCCCACTACTGTCCTTGACCGGCCCTAACCTCACCCTGGTCATTCTTTTATTCCTCACATAAGAGTAAAAAGCCCTGGGGTTTTCCTTGATCCGACCCGCCAAGGACCTCTCATGCCCCCTCCGAGCTCTCCTCAGCCCCTTTTTCAGCTCATTCCTTGCTAACTTGTAACCCTCAATCGAGCCATCTGAACCTTGTTTCCTCATCCCTACATAAGCTTCCCTCTTCCTTTTTACAAGACATTCCACCTCTTTTGTGAACATGGTTCCCTCACTCGGCCATTTCCTCCCTGCCTGACAGGGACATACCTACCAAGGACACACAGTATTTGTTCCTTGAAAAAGTTCCACTTTTCATTAGTGCCTTTCCCCGACAGTTTCTGTTCCAATCTTATGCCCCCTAACTCTTGCCTAATCGCATCATAATTACCTCTCCCCCAATTATAAACCTTGCCCTGGCGTACGGCCCTATCCCTCTCCAATGCAATAACAAAAGACACCGAATTGTGGTCACTATAAGACCATAAGACCATAAGACATAGGAGCGGAAGTAAGGCCATTCGGCCCATCGAGTCCACTCCACCATTCAATCATGGTTGATTTCAACTCCATTTACCCGCTCTCTCCCCATAGCCCTTAATTCCTCGAGAAATCAAGAATTTATCAATTTCTGTCTTGAAGACGCTCAACGTCTCGGCCTCCACAGCCCTCTGTGGCAATGAATTCCACAGACCCACCACTCTCTGGCTGAAGAAATTTCTCCTCATCTCTGTTCTAAAGTGACTCCCTTTTATTCTAAGGCTGTGCCCCCGCGTCCTAGTCTCCCCTGTTAATGGAAACAACTTCCCTACGTCCATCCTATCTAAGCCGTTCATTATCTTGTAAGTTTCTATCAGATCTCCCCTCAACCTCCTAAACTCCAATGAATATAATCCCACGATCCTCAGACGTTCATCGTATGTCAGGCCTACCATTCCTGGGATCATCCGTGTGAATCTCCGCTGGACCCGCTCCAGTGCCAGTATGTCCTTCCTGAGGTGTGGGGCCCAAAATTGCTCACAGTACTCCAAATGGGGCCTAACCAGTGCTTTATAAAGCCTCAGAAGTACATCCCTGCTTTTGTATTCCAAGCCTCTTGAGATAAATGACAACATTACATTTGCTTTCTTAATTACGGACTCAACCTGCAAGTTTACCTTTAGAGAATCCTGGACTAGGACTCCCAAGTCCCTTTGCACTTTAGCATTATGAATTTTGTCACCGTTTAGAAAATAGTCCATGCCTCTATTCTTTTTTCCAAAGTGTACGACCTCGCACTTGCCCACGTTGAATTTCATCAGCCACTTCTTGGACCACTCTCCTAAACTGTCTAAATCTTTCTGCAGCCTCCCCACCTCCTCAATACTACCTGCCCCTCCACCTATCTTTGTATCATCGGCAAACTTGGCCAGAATGCTCCCAGTCCCGTCATCTAGATCGTTAATATATAAAGAGAACAGCTGTGGCCCCAACACTGAACCCTGCGGGACACCACTTGTCACCGGTTGCCATTCTGAGAAAGAACCTTTTATCCCAACTCTCTGCCTTCTGTCTGACAGCCAATCGTCAATCCATGTTAGTACCAATCGTCAATCCATGTTAGTACCAATCGTCAATCCATGTTAGCACTATCTCCAAAGTGCTCTCCCACAACCAAATCTAACACTTGGCCCGGTTCATTTCCCAGTACCAAATCCAATGTAGCCCCACCTCTTGTTGGCCTATCCACATATTGTGTCAGGAAACCCTCCTGCACACACTGCACAAAAACTGCCCCATCCGAACTATTCGACCTACAAAGGTTCCAATCAATAGTTGGAAAGTTAAAGTCCCCCATGACAACTACCCTGTGAACCCCACACCTATCCATAATCTGCTTAGCAATTTCTTCCTCCACATCTCTATTACTATTTGGGGGCCTATAGTAAACTCCTAACAACGTGACCGCTCCTTTCCTATTTCTAACTTCAGCCCATATTACCTCAATATGCAGATCTCCCTCGAAGTGCCTTTCCGCAGCCGTTAAACTATCCTTGATTAACAATGCTACTCCTCCACCTCTTTTACCAGCTTTCCTACACTTACTGAAACATCTATACCCCGTAACGTCCAACAATCATTCCTGTCCTTGTTCTACCCATGTCTCCGTAATGGCCACAACATCATAGTCCCAAGTACCAATCCACGCCCCAAGTGCTGGAGATCCGCTCACTGCGGCTCACCACTGGTATGTCGTCCCCCTCAACTGCATCCAAAGCGGAATACTTGTTGCTAAGGGGAACGACCACAGGAGATCCCTGCACTGACTGCTTCCTCCCAGCCCCTCTCACTGTCACCCATCTATTTTCCTTACTGGAGTAACTATATCCATGAAGCTTCTGTCTATGGCCACCTCTGCCTCCCTAATGATCCTAAGTTCATCCAACTCCAGCTCCAGTTCCCTAACACGGTTTTGGAGGAGCTGCAGATGGGTGCACTTCACACAGGTGTAATCAGCAGGGACACTGACGGCATCCCCCACCTCAAACATACTGCAAGAGGAACATTGCACTGCTTTCACACCCATCCCCTCTAGATACCTTGCCAGTATCACTAGCAGATAGAGTTGCAATGAGCAATTTTCCCCCCCTTTTCCTCGGAATCCACACGGACTGAACTTAAGATTTGCAATTGAAGAGACAACAAAACGAATTAAACTTACCCCGCCTCACCCTTTCTGCCTAAGCCCTTAGAGCCAAAGCCCTTACAGCTCTCGCTCTGTTCCCTGCTTACTCCGCTGCTCACTCAAAAGTGCGGCCTCCTTTTAAACCCACCAAAAACCTTCCCAGGCCTCTCCTGGGCCTACTTCCGGTTTTGAAAAAAACCCCCTCCGATTTTAAACACAAAAATCAATGAAAAATAAATAAATAAATCAAGTGTAGAAACAAACTCTCTTACCCTCAGCCTGCTCCTGTGGAACAATGAGGCTGAAACCTCCAAGGTAAGCTCTTTTTAAGCCTTAGTGTCATCTGCGAATTTTGACACACTACACTTGGTCCCCAATTCCAAATCATCTGTGTAAATCATAAACAATTGCGATCCCAAAACTGATCCCTGAGGCACACCACTCTTCACTGATCGCCAACCAGAAAACACCCATTTACCCCCACTCTTTGCTTTCTGTTAGTTAACCAATCCTCTATCCAAGCCAATACATTACCTGTAACACCGTGCACCTTTATCTTATGTTGCAGTCTTTGGTGCGGCACCTTGTCAAATGCCTTCTGGAAATCCAGATACTCCACATCCACAGGTTCCCCATTGTCCATTGCACATGTAATGTTCTCAAAGAATTCCACCAAATTAGTCAAACATGACCTTCCCTTCATGAACCCATGCTGTGTCTTACCAATGGGACAATTTATATCCAGATGTCTCGCTATTTCTTCCTTGATGATAGATTCAAGCATTTTCCCTACTACAGAAGTTAAGCTAACCAGCCTATAGTTACCTGCCTTTTGTCTCCCTCCTTTTTTAAACAGTGGCGTCACATTTGCTATTTTCCAATCTGCGGGAACTACCCCAGAGTCCAGCGAATTTTGGTAAATTACCACCAGTGCATTTGCTATTTCTCCCGCCATCTCTTTTAGTACCCTGGGATGCATTCCATCAGGACCAGGAGACTTGTCTACCTTTAGCCCCATTAGCTTGTCCAACACTACCTCTTTCGTGATAATGATAGTTTCTAGGTTCTCACCTGCCATAGCCTTCCTGTCAGCAATGTTTGGCATGTTATTCGTGTCTTCCACTGTGAAGACCAACACAAAATACCTGCTCAATGCCTCAGCCATTTTCTCATTTCCAGTTATTACATCCCCCTTCTCACCCTCGAAAGGAACAATGTTTACTTTAGCCACTCTTTTTTTATATATTTGTAGAAACGTTTGCTGTCTGTTTTTATATTCTGAGCTAGTTTACTCTCACAATCCATCTTATTTTTCTTTATAGCTTTTTTCGTGGCTTTCTGCTGACCTTTAAAGATTTCCCAATCCTCCAGGTTCCCACTAATCTTTGTCACTTTGTATGCATTTTCTTTCAATTTGATACCCTTCTTTATTTCCTTAGATATCCACGGCTAATTATCTCTTTTTCTACAGTCCTTCCTTATCACTGGTATATACTTTTGCTGAGCACTGTGAAAGATCGCTTTAAAAGACCTCCACTGTTCCACCATAAAGTTTTTGCTCCCAGTCTACCTTAGCCAACTCCTCCCTCATCCCTTTGTAGTCTCTTTTGTTTAAGCACAAGACACTGGTATTGGATTTTACCTTCTCACGCTCCATCTGTATTTTAAATTCAACCATACTGTGATTGCTTCTTCCAAGAGGATCCCTAACTGCAAGATCATTAATTATTCCTGTCTCATTACACAGGACCAGATCTAGGATAGCTTGCTCCCTTGTCGGTTCCATTGCATACTGTTCAAGGAAGCTATCGTGGATACATTCTATGAACTCTTCCTCAAGGCTGGTTTGACCAATTGATATGTCGATTAAAATCCCCCATGATAATTGCTGTACCATTTTTACATGCATCAGTTATTTCTTTGTTTATTTCTCGCCCCACCATGATGTTATTATTTGGTGGCCTATAGACTACGTCTATCAGTGACTTTTTCTCCTTACTATTTCTAATTTCCACCCAAAGGGATTCAACCTTTTTTTCCATAGAACCTATATCATCTCTCACTACCGCCCTGATGTCATCCTTAAATATCAGAGCTACACCACCTCCCTTTCCTTCCTGTCGGTCCCTCCGAACAGTTTGATACCCCTGGATATTCAACTCCCAGTCATAAGAACATAAGAACATAAGAAATAGGAGCAGGAGTAGGCCATCTAGCCCCTCGAGCCTGCCCCGCCATTCAATAAGATCATGGCTGATCTGAAGTGGATCAGTTCCACTTACCCGCCTGATCCCCATAACCCCTAATTCCCTTACCGATCAGGAATCCATCTATCCGTGATTTAAACATATTCAACGAGGTAGCCTCCACCACTTCAGTGGGCAGAGAATTCCAGAGATTCACCACCCTCTGAGAGAAGAAGTTCCTCCTCAACTCTGTCCTAAACTGACCCCCCTTTATTTTGAGGCTGTGCCCTCTAGTTCTAGCTTCCTTTCTAAGTGGAAAGAATCTCTCCACCTCTACCCTACCCAGCCCCTTCATTATCTTATAGGTCTCTATAAGATCCCCCCATAGCCTTCTAAATTCCAACGAGTACAAACCCAATCTGCTCAGTCTCTCCTCATAATCAACACCCCTCATAGAACATAGAAAAACTACAGCACAAACAGCCCTTCGGCCCACAAGCTGTGCCGAACACATCCCTACCTTCTAGACCTACCTATAACCCTCCATCCTATTAAGCTCCATGTACTCATCCAGGAGTCTCTTAAAAGACCCTATTGAGTTTGCCTCCACCACCACTGACGGCAGCCGATTCCACTCGCCCACCACCCTCTGTGTGAAAAACTTACCCCTAACATCTCCCCTGTACCTACCCCCCAGCACCTTAAACCTGTGTCCTCTCATAGCAGACATTTCCACCCTGGGAAAAAGCCTCTGAGAGTCCACCCGATCTATGCCTCTCAACATCTTATACACCTCTATTAGGTCTTCTCTCATCCTTCGTCTCTCCAAGGAGAAAAGACCGAGCTCCCTCAGCCTATCGTCATAAGGCATGCCACTCAATCCAGGCAACATCCTTGTAAATCTCCTCTGCACCCTTTCAATCTTTTCCACATCCTTCCTATAGTGAGGCGACCAGAACTGAGCACAGTACTCCAAGTGGGGTCTGACGAGGGTCTTATATAGCTGCATCATTATCCCCGGACTCCTAAACTCAATCCCTCAATTGATAAAGGCCAGCACACCATACGCCTTCTTAACCACCTCCTCCACCTGCGGGGCCGATTTCAGAGTCCTATGGACCCGGACCCCAAGGTCCTTCTGATCCACTACAGTACTAAGAGTCTTTCCCTTTATATTGTACTCCTTCATCCCATTTGACCTACGAAAATGGACCACGACGCATTTATCTGGGTTGAAGTCCATCTGCCACTTGTCCGCCCAGTCTTGCATCCTATCTATGTCGATAAGTCCCCTGGGCCTGATGAAATGTATCCTAGGATTCTTTGGGAGGCGAGGGATGAGATTGCAGAGCCTTTGGCTTTGATCTTTGGGTCCTCGCTGTCCACGGGGATGGTGCCAGAGGACTGGAGAGTGGCGAATGTTGTTCCTCTGTTTAAGAAAGGGAATAGAAATGACCCTGGTAATTATAGACCGGTTAGTCTGACTTCGGTGGTTGGTAAATTGATGGAAAAGGTCCTTAGGGATGGGATTTACGACCATTTAGAAAGATGCGGATTAATCCGGGATAGTCAGCACGGATTTGTGAAGGGCAAATCGTGCCTCACAAATTTGATAGAATTTTTTGAGGAGGTAATTAGGTGTGTTGATGAAGGTAGGGAGGTTGATGTCATATACATGGATTTTAGTAAGGCGTTTGATAAGGTCCCCCATGGTCGGCTTATGATGAAAGTAAGGAGGTGTGGGATAGAGGGAAAGTTGGCCGATTGGATAGGTAACTGGCTATCTGATCAAAGACAGAGGGTGGTGGTGGATGGAAAATTTTCGGACTGGAGGCAGGTTGCTAGCGGAGTGCCGCAGGGATCGGTGCTTGGTCCTCTGCTCTTTGTGATTTTTATTAATGACTTAGAGGAGGGGGCTGAAGGGTGGATCAGTAAATTTGCTGATGACACCAAGATTGGTGGAGTAGTGGATGAGGTGGAGGGCTGTTGTAGGCTGCAAAGAGACATAGATAGGATGCAAAGCTGGGCTGAAAAATGGCAAATGGAGTTTAACCCTGATAAATGTGAGGTGATTCATTTTGGTAGGACAAATTTAAATGTGGATTACAGGGTCAAAGGTAGGGTTCTGAAGACTGTGGAGGAACAGAGAGATCTTGGGGTCCATATCCACAGATCTCTAAAGGTTGCCACTCAAGTGGATAGAGCTGTGAAGAAGGCATATAGTGTGTTAGCTTTTATTAACAGGGGGTTGGAGTTTAAGAGCCGTGGGGTTATGCTGCAACTGTACAGGACCTTGGTGAGACCGCATTTGGAATATTGCGT
The DNA here is from genome assembly GCF_964213995.1 of Mustelus asterias. NCBI lineage: Eukaryota > Metazoa > Chordata > Chondrichthyes > Carcharhiniformes > Triakidae > Mustelus > Mustelus asterias. The sequence continues at coordinate 139,353,580 of NC_135806.1, forward strand.
GCAGTTCTGGTCACCTCACTATAAGAAGGATGTGGAAGCGCTGGAAAGAGTGCAGAGGAGATTTACCAGGATGCTGCCTGGTTTGGAGTGTCGGTCTTATGAGGAAAGGTTGAGGGAGCTGGGGCTGTTCTCTCTGGAGCGGAGGAGATTGAGGGGAGACTTAATAGAGGTTTATAAAATGATGAAGGGGATAGATCGAGTGAACGTTCAAAGACTATTTCCTCGGGTGGATGGAGCTATTACAAGGGGGCATAACTATAGGGTTCATGGTGGGAGATATAGGAAGGATATCAGAGGTAGGTTCTTCACGCAGAGAGTGGTTGGGGTGTGGAATGGACTGCCTGCAGTGATAGTGGAGTCAGACACTTTAGGAACATTTAAGCGGTTATTGGATAGGCACATGGAGCACACCAGGATGGTAGGGAGTGGGATAGCTTGATCTTGGTTTCAGATGAAGGTCGGCACAACATCGTGGGCCGAAGGGCCTGTTCTGTGCTGTAATGTTCTATGTTCTATGTTATGTCCCTCTGTAACTTCTGACATCCCTAAATCTCTGGTATCAACCTGGTGAACCTTCTCTGCACTCCCTCCAAGGCCAATATATCCTTCCGCAAATAAGGGGACCAATACTGCGCACAGTATTCCAGCTGCGGCCTCACCAATGCCCTGTAGAGATGCAGCAAGACATCTCTGCTTTTATATTCTATCTCTCTTGCGATATAGGCCAACATCCCATTTGCCTTCTTGATTACCTGTTGCACGTGCAGACTGGGTTTTTGCGTCTCATGCACAAGGATCCCCAGGTCCCTCTGCACAGCAGCATGTTGTAATTTTTTTCCATTTAGATAATAATCCAATTTGCTATTATTTCCTCCAAAGTGAATAACCTCACATTTGTTAACATTATACTCCATCTGCCAGATCCTCGCCCACTCACTCAGCCTGTCCAAATCTCTCTGCAGACCTTCTACGCCCTCCACACGATTCGCTTTTCCACTTATCTTTGTGTCGTCTGCAAACTTTGTTACCCTACACTCAGTCCCCTCCTCCAGATCATCTATATAAATGGTAAATAGTTGAGGCCCCAGTACCGATCCCTGCGGCACGCCACTAGTTACCATCCGCCAACCAGAAAAGCACCCATTTATTCCGACTCTCTGCTTCCTGTCAGATATGATGTGGAGATGCCGGCGTTGGACTGGTGTGAACACAGTAAGAAGTCTCACAACACCAGGTTAAAGTCCAACAGGTTTATTTGGTAGCAAATACCATAAGCTTTCGGAGCGCTGCTCCTTCGTCAGATGGAGTGGAAATGTGCTCTCAAACAGTGCACAGACACAGAAATCAAGTTACAGAATATGAATTAGAATGCGAATCCCTACAACCAGCCAGGTCTTAAAGGTACAGACAATGTGGGTGGAGGGAGCATTCAACACAGGTTAAAGAGATGTGTATTGTCTCCAGACAGAACAGCGAGTGAGATTCTGCAAGTCCAGGGGGCAAGCTATGGGGGTTACTGATAATGTGACATAAATCCAACATCCCGGTTTAGGCCGTCCTCATGTGTGTGGAACTTGGCTATCAGTTTCTCCTCAGCGACTCTGCGCTGTCGTGTGTCGTGAAGGCCGCCTTGGAGAACGCTTACCTGAAGATCCAAGGCTGAATGCCCGTGACTGCTGAAGTGCTCCCCCACAGGAAGAGAACAGTCTTGCCTGGTGATTGGCGAGCGGTGTTCATTCATCCGTTGTCGTAGCGTCTGCATGGTTTCCCCAATCTACCATGCCTCGGGACATCCTTTCCTGCAGCGTATCAGGTAGACAACGTTGGCCGAGCTGCAAGAGAAGGTACCGTGTACCTGGTAGATGGTGTTCTCACGTGAGATGATGGCATCCGTGTCATTGCAGAGGTTGCTGTGGCAGGGTTGTGTGGTGTCGTGGTCACTGTTCTCCTGAAGGCTGGGTAGTTTGCTGCGGACAATGGTCTGTTTGAGGTTGCGTGGTTGTTTGAAGGCAAGAAGTGGGGGTGTGGGGATGGCCTTGGCAAGATGTTCATCTTCATCAATGACATGTTGAAGGCTCCGGAGGAGATGCCGTAGCTTCTCCGCTCCGGGGAAGTACTGGACGACGAAGGGTACTCTGTCCACCGTGTCCCGTGTTTGTCTTCTGAGGAGGTCGGTGCGGTTTTTCGCTGTGGCGCATCGGAACTGTTGATCGATAAGTCGAGCGCCATATCCTGTTCTTATGAGGGCATCTTTCAGCGTCTGGAGGTGTCTGTTGCGATCCTCCTCATCCGAGCAGATCCTGTGTATTCGGAGGGCTTGTCCGTAGGGGATGGCTTCTTTAACGTGTTTAGGGTGGAAGCTGGAGAAGTGGAGCATCATGAGGTTATCCGTGGGCTTGCGGTACAGTGAGGTGCTGAGGTGACCGTCCTTAATGGAGATTATTAAGGACCGTCCATTAAGGACGGTCACCTCAGCACCTAACTGTACCGCAAGCCCACGGATAACCTCATGATGCTCCACTTCTCCAGCTTCCACCCTAAACACGTTAAAGAAGCCATCCCCTACGGACAAGCTCTCTGAATACACAGGATCTGCTCGGATGAGGAGGATCGCAACAGACACCTCCAGACGCTGAAAGATGCCCTCATAAGAACAGGATATGGCGCTAGACTCATTGATCAACAGTTCCGACGCGCCACAGCGAAAAACCGCACCGACCTCCTCAGAAGACAAACACGGGACACGGTGGACAGAGTACCCTTCGTCGTCCAGTACTTCCCCGGAGCGGAGAAGCTACGGCATCTCCTCCGGAGCCTTCAACATGTCATTGATGAAGATGAACATCTTGCCAAGGCCACCCTCACACCCCCACTTCTGTCCTTCAAACAACCACGCAACCTCAAACAGACCATTGTCCGCAGCCAACTACCCAGCCTTCAGGAGAACAGTGACCACGACACCACACAACCCTGCCACAGCAACCTCTGCAATGACACGGATGCCATCATCTCACGTGAGAACACCATCTACCAGGTACACGGTACCTTCTCTTGCAGCTCGGCCAACGTTGTCTACCTGATACGCTGCAGGAAAGGATGTCCCGAGGCATGGTAGATTGGGGAAACCATGCAGACGCTACGACAACGGATGAATGAACACCGCTCGCCAATCACCAGGCAAGACTGTTCTCTTCCTGTGGGGGAGCACTTCAGCAGTCACGGGCATTCAGCCTTGGATCTTCAGGTAAGCGTTCTCCAAGGCGGCCTTCACGACACACGACAGCGCAGAGTCGCTGAGGAGAAACTGATAGCCAAGTTCCGCACACATGAGGACGGCCTAAACCGGGATGTTGGATTTATGTCACATTATCAGTAACCCCCACAGCTTGCCCCCTGGACTTGCAGAATTTCACTAGCTGTTCTGTCTGGAGACAATACACATCTCTTTAACCTGTGTTGAATGCTCCCTCCACCCACATTGTCTGTACATTTAAGACCTGGCTGGCTGTAGGGATTCGCATTCTAATTAGTATTCTGTAACTTGATTTCTGTGTCTGTGCACTGTTGGAGAACACATTTCCACTCCATCTGACGAAGGAGCAGCGCTCCGAAAGCTTATGGTATTTGCTACCAAATAAACCTGTTGGACTTTAACCTGGTGTTGTGAGACTTCTTCCTGTTAGATAGCCAATCCCCAATCCACGCTAACCCCCTACCCCCAACTCCGTGTGACCCAATCTTCTTCAGCAACCTTTTGTGAGGCACCTCATCAAACGCCTTTTGGAAATCCAAAAACACCGCATCCACCGGTTCGCCTCCGTCAACCGCACTAGTCACATCTTCATAAAAATCCAACAAGTTCGTCAAGCACGACTTTCCCCTCATGAATCCATGCTGCGTCTGCTTAATCGAACCATTCTTATCCAGATCGCCTGCTATTTCTTCTTTAATGATGGATTCCAGCATTTTCCCAACTACAGACGTTAAGCTAACCGGCCTGTAGTTACCCGCCTTTTGTCTATTTCCTTTTTTAAACAGCGGCGTAACATTAGCCGTTTTCCAATCCGCCTGCACTACCCCGGAATCCAACAAATCAGTCGTGACCATCCTGCAACCATGTCTCTGTAATGGCCACCAAATCATACTCATCCGCAATGATTTGTGCTGCCAACTCATTTACCTTGTTTTGAATGCTACGAGCATTCAGATAAAGTTCCCTTATGCTAGTTTTTGTACCTTCTTTTTGAAGTCTAACACTTACATTAATAACATCTCCTGAGTTCTCCTTCCTTTTAACTTTTTTCCTGATTTTTGATGTAGTTGGAATCTTCTCCCCACATTTTGTCCTTGTTTCTCCTTCTCAGACACCTTACATAGGTTCCCATCCCCCTGGCAGATTAGTTTAAACCCTCCCCAACCGCTCTAGCAAACACTCCCCCAAGGACATCAGTCCCAGTCCTGCCCAGGTGTAAGCCGTCCAATCAGGTCCCACCTCCCCCAGAACCGGTCCCAATGACCCAGGAATCTGAAACCCTCCCCCTGACACCATCTCTTCAGCCACATATTTATCCGATATATCCTCTCATTTCTACTCTGACTAGCACGTGGCACTGGTAGTAATCCCGAGATCACTACCTTTGATGTTGGATTTCTTAACTTTCTTCCTAGCTCCCTGTATTCTGCTTTTAGACCTCATCCCTTTTTTTACCTATGTTGTTTGTACCAACGTGTACTACGACCACTGGCTATTCGCCCTCCCCCTTCAGAATGTCCTGCAGCCGCTCCGAGACATCCTTGACTCGAGCACCAGGGAGGCAACATACCATCCTGGAGTCTCGTTTGCGGCCACAGAAATGCCTGTCTATTCCCCTTACAATTGAATCCCCTGTAACTATTGCACTGGCACACTTTTTACCCCTCCCCTCTGCAGCAGAACCAACCGTGGTGCAACACGTTTGGCTGCTGCTGCTTTCCCCAGAGAGGTCATTCCCCTCAACAGTATCCAAAGCGGTATATCTGTTTTGCCAGGGGAATGGTCACAGGAGATTCCTGCACTACCTGCCCATCTCTCTTGCTCTGTCTGGTGGTCACGCATTCCCTTCCTGCCTGCGGAGTCTGAGCCTGCGGTGTGACCAACTCTCTATCCGTGCTATCCACAATACTCTCTGACTCGCGGATGCTCCACAGTGTCTCCAGCCACCGCTCCAGCTCTGAAACTCGAGCTTCCAGGAGCTGTAGCTGGAGACACTTCCTGCACACATGCTGACCCAGGGGACTGGAACTGTCCCCAGCCTGCCACATGGAGCAAGAGGAGCAAACCACGGCTTGGAGCTCTCCTGTCATGTCTTACCCCTTTAAATTCAACTTTTGAAAGATGAAGTGGGTGTATATCGGATTTATAATGAACCGGGTGTATATCAGGGTTTATAATGAACAGGGTGTATATTGGGTTTATAATGAACTGGGTGTATATCGGGGTTTATAATGAACTGGGTGTATATCGGGGTTTATAATGAACTGGGTGTATATCGAATTAATAATGAACCGGGTGTATATCGAATTAATAATGAACCGGGTGTATATCAGGGTTTATAATGAACCGGGTGTATATCAGGGTTTATAATGAACAGGGTGTATATTGGGTTTATAATGAACTGGGTGTATATCGGGGTTTATAATGAACTGGGTGTATATGAATTAATAATGAACCGGGTGTATATCGAATTAATAATGAACCGGGTGTATATCGGGGTTTATAATTAACCGGGTGTATATCGGGGTTTATAATGAACCGGGTGTATATCGGGGTTTATAATGAACCGGGTGTATATCGGGGTTTATAATGAACCGGGTGTATATCGGGGTTTATAATGAACCGGGTGTATATCGGGGTTTATAATGAACCGGGTGTATATCGGAGTTTGTATTGAACCAGATGAATCTCCAGGTTTATAATGAACCGGGTGTATATCGAATTAATAATGAACCGGGTGTATATCAGGGTTTATAATGAACCGGGTGCATATCAGGGTTTATAATGAACCGGGTGTATATCAGGTTTTATAATGAACCAGGTGAATATCTGGGTTTATAATGAACCGGGTGTATATTGGGGTTTATAATGAACAGGGTGTATATCGGGGTGTATGATGAACCGGGTGTATGTCGGGGTTTATAATGAACCGGGTGTATATCGGGGTTTATAATGAACCGGGTGTATATCGGGGTTTATAATGAACCGGGTTATCGGGGTTTATAATGAACCGGGTGTATATCGGGGTTTATAATGAACCGGGTGTATATCAGGGTTTATAATGATGCTGATGTATGTCGGGGTTTATACTGAACCAGGTGTATGTTGGGGTTTATAATGCGTGTATATAACGATGTTTAATGAACCGGGTATATATAGGGGTTTACAATGAACCGGGTGTATATCGGGTTTACAATGAACTGGGTGTATATCAGGGTTTGCATTAAACCGGGTGTATATCGGGGTTTATGATGAACCAGGTGTATATCGGGGTTTATGATGAACCGGGTGTATATCGGGGTTTATGATGAACCGGGTGTATATCGGGGTTTATGATGAACCGGGTGTATATCATGGTTTATAATGAACCGGGTGTATATCAGGGTTTATAATGAACCGGGTGTATATCAGGGTTTATAATGAACCGGGTGTATATCAGGGTTTATAATGAACCGAGTGTATATCGGGGTTATTAATGAACCGGGTGTATATCAGAGTTTGTAATGAACCGGGTGTATATCGGGGTTTATAATGAACCAGGTGAATATCCGGGTTTATAATGAACCGGGTGTATATCGGGGTTTATAATGAACCAGGTGAATATCCGGGTTTATAATGAACCGGGTGTATATCGGGGTTTATAATGAACCCGGTGTATATTGGGGTTTATAATGAACTGGGTGTATATCGGGGTTTATAATGAGCCGGGTGTATATCGGGGTTTATAATGAACCGGGTGTATATTGGGGTTTATAATTAACCAGGTGTATATCGATGTTTATCATGAACCGGGTGTATATCGGGGTTTATATTGAACCGGGAGTATATCGGGGTTTATAATGAACTGTGTGTATATCGGGGTTTATAATGAACCGGGTGTATATTGGGGGTTTATAATGAACCGGGTGTATATCATCGTTTATAATGAACCGGGTGTATATCGGGGTTTATAATGAACCGGGTGTATATTGGGGGTTTATAATGAACCGGGTGTATATCGGGGTTTATAATGAACCGGGTGTATATTGGGGGTTTATAATGAACCGGGTGTATATCATCGTTTATAATGAACCGGGTGTATATCGGGGTTTATAATGAACCGGGTGTATATTGGGGGTTTATAATGAACCGGGTGTATATCGGGGTTTATAATGAACCGGGTGTATATTGGGGTTTATAATGAACCGGGTGTATATCATCGTTTATAATGAACCGGGTGTATATCGGGTGTATAATGAACCGGGTGTATATCGTGGTTTATGATGAAACGGGTGTATATTTGGGTTTATGATGAGTCCGGTGTATATTGGGTGTATAATGAACTGGGTGCATATCGGGGTTTCCAAGAACTGGGTTTATATCGGGTTTATAATGAGCACGGTGTACATCAGGGCTCGTTATGAACCGGGTGTATATCGGGGTTTATATTGAACCAGATGTATATCGGGCTTTATAATGAACCGGGTGTATATCAGGGTTTATAATTAACCGGGTGTATATCGGGGTTATTAATGAACCGGGTGTATATCGGAGTTTATACTGAACAGGGTTAATATCGGGATTTATAATGAACCGGGTGTATATCGGGGTTCATAATGAACCGGGTGTATATCGGGGTTTATATTGAACCGGGTGTATATCGGGGTTTATATTGAACCGGGTGTATATCGGGGTTTATATTGAACCGGGTGTATGTCGAGGTTTATATTGAACCGGGTGTATATCGGGGGTTTATAATGAACCGGGTGTATATCGGGGGTTTATAATGAACTGGGTGTACACCGGGTTTATTATGAACCGGGTGTATATCATGGTTTATAATGAACCGGGTGTATATCAGGGTTTATAATGAACCGGGTGTATATCAGGGTTTATAATGAACCGGGTGTACATCGGGGTTATTAATGAACCGGGTGTATATCAGTTTATACTGAACAGGGTTAATATCGGGATTTATAATGAACCGGGTGTATATCGGGGTTCATAATGAACCGGGTGTATATCGGGGTTTATAATGAACCCGGTGTATATTGGGGTTTATAATGAACTGGGTGTATATCGGGGTTTATAATGAACCGGGTGTATATTGGGGTTTATAATGAACTGGGTGTATATCGATGTTTATCATGAACCGGGTGTTTTTCGGGGTTTATATTGAACCGGGAGTATATCGGGGTTTATAATGAACTGGGTGTATATCGGGGTTTATAATGAACCGGGTGTATATTGGGGTTTATAATGAACCGGGTGTATATTGGGGGTTTATAATGAACCGGGTGTATATCATCGTTTATAATGACCCGGGTGTATATCGGGGTTTATAATGAACCGGGTGTATATTGGGGGTTTATAATGAACCGGGTGTATATCGGGGTTTATAATGAACCGGGTGTATATTGGGGTTTATAATGAACCGGGTGTATATCATCGTTTATAATGAACCGGGTGTATATCGGGTGTATAATGAACCGGGTGTATATCGGGGTTTATAATGAACCGGGTGTACATCGGGGTTATTAATGAACCGGGTGTATATCAGTTTATACTGAACAGGGTTAATATCGGGATTTATAATGAACCGGGTGTATATCGGGGTTCATAATGAACCGGGTGTATATCGGGGTTTATAATGAACCCGGTGTATATTGGGGTTTATAATGAACTGGGTGTATATCGGGGTTTATAATGAACCGGGTGTATATTGGGGTTTATAATGAACTGGGTGTATATCGATGTTTATCATGAACCGGGTGTTTTTCGGGGTTTATATTGAACCGGGAGTATATCGGGGTTTATAATGAACTGGGTGTATATCGGGGTTTATAATGAACCGGGTGTATATTGGGGTTTATAATGAACCGGGTGTATATTGGGGGTTTATAATGAACCGGGTGTATATCATCGTTTATAATGACCCGGGTGTATATCGGGGTTTATAATGAACCGGGTGTATATTGGGGGTTTATAATGAACCGGGTGTATATCGGGGTTTATAATGAACCGGGTGTATATTGGGGTTTATAATGAACCGGGTGTATATCATCGTTTATAATGAACCGGGTGTATATCGGGTGTATAATGAACCGGGTGTATATCGGGGTTTATAATGAACCGGGTGTACATCGGGGTTATTAATGAACCGGGTGTATATCAGTTTATACTGAACAGGGTTAATATCGGGATTTATAATGAACCGGGTGTATATCGGGGTTCATAATGAACCGGGTGTATATCGGGGTTTATAATGAACCCGGTGTATATTGGGGTTTATAATGAACTGGGTGTATATCGGGGTTTATAATGAACCGGGTGTATATTGGGGTTTATAATGAACTGGGTGTATATCGATGTTTATCATGAACCGGGTGTTTTTCGGGGTTTATATTGAACCGGGTGTATATCGGGGTTTATAATGAACCGGGTGTATATCGGGGTTTATAATGAACCGGGTGTATATCGGGGTTTATAATGAACCGGGTGTTTTTCGGGGTTTATAATGAACCGGGTGTATATCGGGGTTTATAATGAACCGGGTGTATATCGGGGTTTATAATGAACTGGGTGTATATCGGGGTTTATAATGAACCGGGTGTATATTGGGGTTTATAATGAACCGGGTGTATATTGGGGGTTTATAATGAACCGGGTGTATATCATCGTTTATAATGACCCGGGTGTATATCGGGGTTTATAATGAACCGGGTGTATATTGGGGGTTTATAATGAACCGGGTGTATATCGGGGTTTATAATGAACCGGGTGTATATTGGGGTTTATAATGAACCGGGTGTATATCATCGTTTATAATGAACCGGGTGTATATCGGGTGTATAATGAACCGGGTGTATATCGGGGTTTATAATGAACCGGGTGTATATCGGGTGTATAATGAACCGGGTGTATATCGGGGTTTATAATGAACCGGGTGTATATCGGGTGTATAATGAACCGGGTGTATATCGGGGTTTATAATGAACCGGGTGTATATCGGGTGTATAATGAACCGGGTGTATATCGGGGTTTATAATGAACCGGGTGTATATCGGGGTTTATAATGAACCGGGTGTATATCGGGTGTATAATGAACCGGGTGTATATCGGGTGTATAATGAACCGGGTGTATATCGTGGTTTATGATGAAACGGGTGTATATTTGGGTTTATGATGAGTCCGGTGTATATTGGGTGTATAATGAACTGGGTGCATATCGGGGTTTCCAAGAACTGGGTTTATATCGGGTTTATAATGAGCACGGTGTACATCAGGGCTCGTTATGAACCGGGTGTATATCGGGGTTTATATTGAACCAGATGTATATCGGGGTTTATATTGAACCAGATGTATATCGGGCTTTATAATGAACCGGGTGTATATCAGGGTTTATAATTAACCGGATGTATATCGGAGTTTATATTGAACAGGGTTAATATCGGGGTTCATAATGAACCGGGTGTATATCGGGGTTTATATTGAACCGGGTGTATATCGGGGTTTATATTGAACCGGGTGTATATCGGGGTTCATAATGAACCGGGTGTATATCGGGGTTTATATTGAACCGGGTGTATGTCGGGGTTTATATTGAACCGGGTGTATGTCGAGGTTTATATTGAACCGGGTGTATATCGGGGGTTTATAATGAACCGGGTGTATATCGGGGGTTTATAATGAACCGGGTGTATATCGGGGTTTATAATGAACCGGGTGTATATCGGAGTTTATAATGAACCGGGTGTATATCGGGGGTTTATAATGAACCGGGTGTATATCGGGGTTTATAATGAACCGGGTGTATATCGGAGTTTATAATGAACCGGGTGTATATCGGGGGTTTATAATGAACCGGGTGTATATCGGGGTTTATAATGAACCGGGTGTATATCGGGGTTTATAATGAACCGGGTGTATATCGGGGGTTTATAATGAACCGGGTGTATATCGGGGTTTATAATGAACCGGGTGTATATCGGGGGTTTATAATGAACCGGGTGTATATCGGGGTTTATAATGAACCGGGTGTATATCGGGGTTTATAATGAACCGGGTGTATATCGGGGTTTATAATGAACCGGGTGTATATCGGAGTTTATAATGAACCGGGTGTATATCGGGGGTTTATAATGAACCGGGTGTATATCGGGGTTTATAATGAACCGGGTGTATATCGGGGGTTTATAATGAACCGGGTGTATATCGGGGGTTTATAATGAACCCGGTGTTTCCTGGGTCTATAATGGACTGGGTGTACATCAGTGTTTATGATGAACTGATTGTTTTTCGGGTGTGTAATGAACCGGGTGTATATCGGGGTTTATAATGAACCGGGTGTATATTGGGGTTTATAATGAACCGGGTGTATATTGGGGTTTATAATGAACCGGGTGTATATTGGGGTTTATAATGAACCGGGTGTATATCGGGGTGTATAATGAACCGGGTGTATATTGGGGTTTATAATGAACCGGGTGTATATCAGGGTTTATAATTAACAGGGTGTATATCGGGGTTTATAATGAACTGCTTGTACATTGGGGTTTATTTTGAAACGGGTGTATATCAGGGCTTATAATGAACCGGGTGTACATCAGTGTTTATGATGAACTGAGTGTTTTTCGGGTGTGTAATGAACCGGGTGTATATTGGGGTTCATAATGAACCGGGTGTATATTGGGGTTCATAATGAACCGGGTGTATATCGTGGTTATGATGAACCCAGGTGTATATCCGGGTGTAAATCGGGGTTTATAATTAACCGGGTGTATATCGGGGTATAAAACGAACTGGGTGTGTCTCGGGGTTTATAATGAATTGGTTGTATATCAGGTTTATTATGAAACAGGTGTATATCAGGGTTTATAATAAACCGGGTGTACATTGAGTTTATAATGGACTGGGTGTATATCGGTGTGTATAATGAACAGGATGTATACTGGTGTTTGTAATGAACTGGGTGTATATTGGGGTTTATAACGAACCGGGTGTATATCGGGGTTTATAGTGAACTGGGTGTATATTGGGGTTTATAATGAACCGGGTGTATATCGGGGTTTATAGTGAACCGGGTGTATATCGGGGTTTATAATGAACCGGGTGTATATCGGGGTTTATAATGAACCGGGTATATATCGGGGTTTATAATGAACCGGGTGTATATCGGGTGTGTAATGAACAATCTGACCTGTCAGTTTGATATCTTAGCATCATTCTGTGTGGGTGAATTTATCACCTGATTTTTCTAAATGATTTGATCTTTAGCATGCAGCTGTTCAGAGCAGCGCACAGCTTTCCATAAAACAACTTGCACTGATTTCGCAGCTTTAGTGTGTTAAATGTCCCACAGTGTTTCAGATGAAATGCAACAATGACACAGTCATATTTGAGCAAGTGGCAAAATTGATTGGAAATGGTGACTTTTAGGAGGAGTGAATGGTCGAGAATGGAGAGCCTTATGGAGGGAATTCAGCCTCAGAAGTTGAAGGCATGCCTGCCATCATGACAAAAATTGGCAGAGCTCTCGCTATTTAAATATAATTGATGTTGATGCAAGTTATTCTTTGAAAAAAAGATCTGGTGAATGATGCTGTCATGTGCATTAGAGTGAGGGGACCCTGGTATTGGGTTCATAGAATCATACAGCGCAGTAGAGGCCCTTTGGCCCATGGAGTCTACAATGGCACACGAGAAACATCTGAACTTCCACCTAATCCTATCTACCAGCACTTGGCCCATAGCCCTGAATATTATGATGTGCCATGTGCTCATCCAGGTACTTTTTAAAGGATGTGAGGCATCCCGCCTCCACCACCCTCCCAGGCAGCGCATTCCAGACTGTCACCACCTTCTGGGTAAAAATGTTTCTCCTCATATCCCCCTTAAACCTCCTGTCCCTCACCTTGAACTTGTGTCCCCTTGTGACTGACCCTTCAACTAAGGGGAACAGCTGCTCTATATCCACTCTGTCCATGTCCCTCATAATCTTCAACACCTCAATCAGGTCACTCCTCAGTCTTCTCTGCTCCAGAGAAAACCACCCAAGCCTATCCAACCTCTCTTTATAACTTAAATGTTCCATCCCAGGCAGCACCCTGGTGAATCTCCTCTGCACCGCCTCCTGGGCAACCACATCCTTTCTATAATGTGGTGACCAGAACTGCACACAGTGCTCCAGCTGTGGCCTCACCAGAGTTCTATACAACTCCAACATGACTTTAAAAAACATAGAAACATAGAAAATAGGTGCAGAAGGAGGCCATTCGGCCCTGGGAGGCTGCACCACCATTCAATATGATCTTGGCTGATCCTGCGCTTTTAGTATCCCACTCCCGCTTTCTCTTCATATCCCTTGATCCCTTTAGCTGCAAGGGCCACGTCCAGCTCCCTCTTGAACATATCTAATGGACTGGGCCCAACAGCTTTCTGTGGTAGAGAATTCCACAGGTTCACTACTCTCTGAGTGAAGAAGTTCTTCCTCATCTCCCAAATGGCTTATCCCTTATTCTTAGACTGTGACCCCTAGTTCTGCACTTCCCCAATATTGGGAACATTCTTCCTGCAACTAGCCTGTCCAGTCCCATCAGGATTTTATATGTTTCTATGAGATCCCCTCTCATTCTTCTAAATTCCAGTGAGTACAAGCCCAGCCAATCTAGTCTCTCTTTAAATGTCAGTCCTGCCATTCCAGGAATCAGTCTGGTGAACCTTCGCTGGACTCCCTCAATAGCAAGAATGTCCTTCCTCAGACTTGGCGACCAACTGCACACAGTACTCAAGGTGTGGCCTCACCAAGGCCCCATACAACTGCAGCAAGACATCCTTACTCCTATACTCAAATCCTCTTGCTATGAAGGCCAGCATGCCATTAGCTTTCCTCACCACCTGCTGTACTGCATGCCAACCTTCAGCGACTGTTCCACCATGACACCCAGATCAGGTTGCACTTCCCCTTTTCCTAAACTGCCACCATTCAAATAATAATCTTCCTTCCTGTTTTTGCCACCAAAGCGGATAACCTCACATTCATCCATGCTTCCCTGCTAAATAGTTTAACCTTCCAGACTAATTCTTATCTTCTTGTTTCTCAGTTATTCCGAAAATGTGAAATGATACTGCACATTCAACCTGTCAATTTGTCACACTGCTGTGTTCTTTCCCTGTGGTATTGAAAATCTTTCTTCATCAAGTATCTATCCCTTCTAGAAACATTATTTGGAATCTGCTTCTGCCACCTTTTCAGGCAGCGCATTCCTGATCACAAGTCAGGTAACATTTTATGCTTACCCTGTCACAGCTCCTGCCAATTAACTCGCCGCAGATGTTTAATATGCCTATGTGGTGGAATAAGCCTTTCTCTTGATCCCCCTGTGATTGCCTCTCTCTCTCTGTCTGCACTTTGTCATTTTAATTCTGGCACACATAGGAATTACGTCTGGTCACTGCGTTGCTGTCTGTGGCCCATGCAGCTTATCAGCACTTTGACCTTCCAAAGTTACTGCAGATGTCCAGAAATTCCAGCAAAGTAACATAACCTACTTTTCATCACCCAGCACTGTTAGGAGGCTGATCTCGATTGGGCTACAGTTGGGAACAGTTCCCGCACAATGCTGCGAAATGACTTCACCGATAAAACACCTCTATGTCATAATCCTGAAATACATATCTACTGAGAAGGCCATCGGGAAAGATGCCAACTCGATTATCTTCAAGTTACATTTTACATCGAGATTTGATAGAGCTATTCAAAATCATGAGGGGTCTGGACAGACTAGATAGGAAGAACTGTCCCCATTGGCGGAAGGGTTGAGAATGAGAGGGCACAGATAGATTTAAGGTAATTGGAAGTGTTTTCACGTAGTGAGTGGTTAAGGTCTGAAATTGTGTAGGGTGTTGGTGAGGCCACACCTGGAGTATTGTGTGCAGTTTTGGTGTCCTTATCTGAGGAAGGATGTCCTTGCTATTAGAACAAACAAAGAACAGTACAGCTCAGGAACAGGCCCTTCGACCCACCAAGTCTGCACCAATCACATTGTCCTATAATGGTGAGATGCCAGTGTTGGACTGGGGTGGGCACAGTAAGAAGTCTCACAACACCAGATTAAAGTCCAACAGTTTATTTGGAATCACGAGCTTTCAGAGCGTTGCTCCTTCCTTAGGTGAATGCTACGTTGTCCTATCTAGACCAACCGCCTGTATCCCTCTATTCCCCGCCTGTTCATGTGTCTATGCAGGTAAGCCTTAAATGTTGCTAACGTGTCTGACTCAACCACCTCACTTGACAGTGCATTCCAGGCCCGCACCACACCCTGTGTAAAAAACTTCCCCTGCACATCTCTACTGAACCTTCCCCCCTTACCTTGAACTTGTGCCCCCTTGTAATTGTCATTTCTGCCCTGGGAAAAAGCTTCCAACTGTTCACTCTATCTATACCCCCCTTCATTTTAGAAACTTCTATCAGGTCGCCCCTCAGCCTCCGTCTTCCCTGTTTATTCAATCTCTCCTCATAGCTGATACCCTCCATACCAGGCAACATCCTGGTAAACCTTTTCCGAACTCCCTCCAAAGCCTCCACATCCTTCTGGTCGTGTGGCGACCAGAATTGGACACAGTGGAGGTGAATTTACCATCACCCTGCGCCAACGCAGTCGTAAATTGGGGAGTAAAGAGATTAGCGTGATTGGTGTCGGTTTTCGTGAAAATCAGTGCCATTTTACCAGCGCTGGATTTCCAACGTGGTCAGCCTTTCGCCGGAAATGGACGACGGGAGGAGTAGTTTATTGAAATTTATTTAACGGAGCATTTACATGTCATTAGTGAGCCTGGCGCTCAATCGTCTGGGCTCCCCCCCACCACCCCCCAGGAAAGGTTCTCCCCATGAACGGTGAGCAGTCGACTTGGCCTCGCTGGAGGAACCGCAGGCCAATGAGGCCCCCGGGGAGGCCAAGGGCAAGGGGGGTGCCCCTTGGGCACAGCTAGACTGGCAGCGCCACCCTCGCACATGGGCAATGCCACCTCGGTAACTGGGAAATGCCCACTGGGCAGTGCCAGGGGGTGGGGCTAATGGGGGAGGGGCCAGTGGGGAGCATGGCCAGTGGGGCAGGGAACTAGTGGGGGCAAGGCCAAAGGGGTAGGGGGTCCACTGCCACTCTGTAGCGATCAGGGGGAGAGGGAGAGAGAGGGGGCCCGCTGCCACTCTGCAGCGACTGGTGAGGGGAGGGCAGTGGGGCCGCGATCGATGGGGAAGGGAGGAGGTCTGCGATCAGTCTGGGCATGGGGATGGTCGGCAGGGGCTATATCTACGGCTGCGGGTCCCTGCGATTGCGGGCGGGAGGGGGGAGCTGTTTCAGACTGCCTGCACTAGTAGGGGCCTGATAACTCTCTCTTTGTCTGTCAAACCCCTGCCACTGCCACTGTGCATGTGCAGAACAGAAGCCTGCACATGCGCACTACCTCCCTCTGTAGGCTTTCTGGTGCATTAGTCCCCACCCACAGGCTTCTGCAGCGAGCAACAGACTCGCTCAGAATTTTGTAGCAGAATGTTCCGGGGGAAGGGGGGGGGGGGGGGCAGGGGGTGGAGCGTAAAACCATGCCAAAAGAAGGATCTGAAACTCTCCCAGTTTCAAGTCCGTCCAGTACTTAGATAAAATATGGTAAAATATCGCCCAGTATTCCAAATGTGGCCTAACCAATGTTTTCTAACGTTATTATTTATTTGGCACAAGTAGTCTTACATCAACACAGCAGTGACGTTACTGTGAAAATCCCTAGTCGCCACAGTCCGGTGCCTATTTGAGTACACTGAGGGAGAATTTAGCATGTCCAATGCACCTGACCAGCACGTCTTTTGAACTGTAACATAATTTGCCAACTTTTATACTGGATGCCCCGGCCGATGGAGGCAAGCACGCCATATGTTTTCTTAACCACCTTTTCCACCTGTGCTGCCACTTTTAAGGATCTGTGGACCTGTACTCCCAGATCTCTCCGTGTGTCGATGCTCCTGATGGTTCTACCATTTATTTTATAACTCCCACCTGAATTGGATCTACCGAAATGCATCACCTCGCATTTGTCTGGATTAAATTCCATTTGCCATTTCTCCGTTCAATGTTCCAGCCTATCTATATCCTGCTGTATTCTCTGACAATCTTCATCATTATCCGCAACTCCAGCAATCTTAGTATCACCCGCAAACTTGCTAATCAGACCAGCTACGTTTTCTTCCAAGTCATTTAAATATATTACAAACAACTGAAGTCCCAGCGCTGATCCCTGCGGAACACCACCAGCTACAGACGTCCATTCAGAAAAACACTCTTCCACCGCTACCTTCTGGCCTCTATGGCCAAGCCAGTTCTGAATCCATCTAGCTAGTTCACCCTTGATCCCATGTGATTTAACCTTTTACACCAGCCTGCAATGAGGGACCTTGTCAAATGCTGTACTAAAGTCCATGTAGACAATATCCATGGCCCTTCCCTCGTCAATCATTTTTGTCACCTCCTCAAAAAACTCAATATTGAGTCAGAAATGACTCAGAGGGAATACAGCGAAGGTTTACCAGGCTGATTCCCGGGATGGCAGCTCTGTCATATGAGGAGAGACTAATCGGTTAGGATTATATTCATTGGAGTTTAGAAGAGTGAGAGGGGATCCCATAGAAATTTATAAAATTCGAACAGGGTTAGACAGGGTAAATTCAGAAAGAATGTTCCCAATGGGGGGAATCCAGAACTAGGGGTCAGTGTTTGAGGATAACATAGAAACATAGAAGATAGGAGCAGCAGGAGGCCATTTGGCCCTTGGAGCCTGCTCCACCATTCATTATGATCATGACTGATCATCCAACTCAATAGCCTAATCCTGCTTTATCCTCATAACCTTTGATCCCATTTGTCCCAAGTGCTATATCCAGCCGCCTCTTGAATACATTCAATGTTTTGACATCAACTACTTCCTGTGGTAATGAGTTCCACAGGTTCACCACTCTTTGGGTGAAGAAATGTCTCCTCACCTCCGTCCTAAATGGTCTACCCTGAATCCTCAGACTGTGACCCCTGGTTCTGGACACCCCCACCTTTGGGAATATCCTCCCTGCATCTACCCTGTCTAGTCCTGTTAGAATTTTATAAGTCTCTATGAGATCCCCCCTCATTCGTCTGAACTCCAGAGAAAACAATCCTAACCTAGTCAATCTCTCCTCATACATCAGTCCCGCAATCCCCGGAATCAGCCTGGTAAACCTCCGCTGCACTCCCTCGAGAGCAAGAACATCCTTCCTCAGAAAAGGAGACCAAAACTGCATACAGTATTCTAGGTGTGGCCTCACCAAGGCCCTGTATAATTGCAGCAACGCATCCCTGCTCCTGTACTCGAAACCTTTTGCAATGAAGGCCAACAAGCCATTTGCCTTCTTTACCGCCTGCTGCACCTGCATGCTTACCTTCAGTGACTGGTGCACAAGGACACCCAGGTCCCGCTGCACACTCCCCTCTCCCAATATACAGCCATTCAGGTAGTAATCTGCCTTCTTGTTTTTGCTTCCAAAGTGAATAACCTCACACTTATCCAAATTATACTGCATCTGCCCTTGATTTGACAACTCAGCCAACCTGTCCAGATCATGTTGAAGGATCTCTGCATCCTCGTCACAGTTCACCCTCCCACCCAACTTGATATCACGTGCAAACTTTGAGATGTTACATTTTGTTCCCTCATCCAAATCATTAATATATATTGTGAATAGCTGGGGTCCCAGCACCAATCCCTGTGGCACCCACTAGTTACTGCCTGCCAATTTGAAAAGCACCCACTAATTCCTACTCTTTGTTTCAGGTGCAGCAGGTAATTAAGAAGGCAAATGGAATTTTGTCCTTCAATGCTAGAGGGATGGAGTTTTAAAAACAGCGAGATTATGTTGCAGCTGTATAAGGTGCTGGTGCGGCCACACCTGGAGTACTGTGTACAGTTTTGGTCTCCTTACTTGAGAAAGGACACACTGGCATTGGAGGGGGTGCAGAGGAGATTCACTCGGTTGATTCCAGAGTTAAGAGGGTTGGCTTATGAGGAGAGACTGAGGCTATACTCATTGGAATTCAGAAGAATGAGGGGAGATCTTATAGAAACATAAGATTATGAAGGGAATAGATAAGGTAAGTTATTTCCACTGGCGGGTGAAACTAGAACTAGGGGGCATAGCCTCAAAATAAGGGGAAGCAGATTTAGAACTGAGTTGAGGAGGAACTTCTTCACACAAAGGGTTGTAAATCTGTGGAATTCCCTGTCCAGTGAAGCAGTTGAGGCGACCTCATTGAATGTTTTTAAGGCAAGGATAGATACATTTTTGAACAGTAAAGGAATTAAGGGTTATGGTGAGCGGGCGGGTAAGTGGAGCTGAGTCCACGAAAAGATCAGCCATGATCTTATTGAATGGCGGAGCAGGCTCGAGGGGCCAAGATGGCCTACTCCTGCTCCTAGTTTTTATGTTCTTATGTTTTGTCTCTGCCAACCAGTTTTCTATCCATCACAATACATTTCCCCAATCCCATGTGCTTTAATCTTGCATGTTAATCTCTTGTGCGAGACTTTGTCAAATGCTTTCTGACAGCCCAAATATACACATCTACTGGTTCCCCCTTGTCAACTCTCCTGGTTATATCTTCAAAGAATTCCAACAGATTTGTCAAGCATGATTTCCCCTTCATAAACCCATGCTGACTCTGCCTGATCCTGCCACTGCTTACTAAATGCTCCACTATAAAGTCCTTGATAATGGATTTGAGAATTTTCCCCACTATCAATGTTAAGCTTACTGGTCTATAATTCCCTGTTTTCTCTCTACCTCCCTTTTTGAATATTGGAGTGACATTAGCTATCCTCCAATCTGCAGGGACTGTTCCTGAGTCTATAGAATCCTGGAAGATGACCACTAATACATCCACTATTTCTAGAGCCACTTCCTTAAGTACTCTGGGATGTAGATTATCAGGTCCTGGGGATTTATCCGCCTTCAATCCCATCAATTTTTCCAGCACCATTTCTTTACTAATATTGATCTCCCTCAGTTCTTCCCTCCTCACTAAAATCTTGCATTCTCCAATGTTTCTGGCATCTGATTTGTGTCCTCTTTTGTGAGGACAGAACCAAAGTATGTATTCAATTGCTCGGCCATTTCTTTGTCCCCTATTTTACATTCCCCCGTTTCTACCTGGAGGGGACCTACATTTGTCTTCACCAACCCCTTTTTTTTTCACGTATCCGTAGAAACTTTTAGTGTCCGTCTTTATGTTCCCTGCAAGCTTACTTTCATACTGTCTTTTCCCCTTCTTAATCAATCCCTTGGTCCTTCCTTGCTGAATTCTAAACTGCCCCCAATCCTCAGACCTATTATTTTTCTTGGCCAATCTGTATGCTTCTTCCTAAGATTGGATACTGTCTCTATTTCCCTTTGTAAGCCATGGATTGGCCCTCTTACCCATTTTGCTTTTGTGCCAGCCAGGAATAAACAGTTGCTGCAGTTCCCCCATGCGTTCCTTGAATGTTTGCCATTGCCTATCCACTGTCATCCCTTTAAGTAACGCTCCCCAATCTATCAAGACCAACTCACGCCTCATATCCTCATAGTTTCCTTTATTAAGATTCCGAAACAACTACTTCACTCTCCATCTTGATAAAAAATTCTATCATGTTATGGTCGCTCATCCTCAAGGGGTCTCATACAGCTAGATTGGCAATGATTCCCTTTTCAGTACACAGTACCTAGTCTAAGATGGCCTGCTCTCTAGTTGGTTCCTCCACATATTGGTCAAGAAAACCATCCCGTATACACTCCAGGAATTCCTCCTCTACGGCATTATGGCTAATTTGATTTGCCCAATCTACGTGCAGATTAAAATCACCCATGATCACTGATATTCCCTTATCACATGCATCTCTAATTTTGTGTTTAAAGCAATTCCCAACATCACCACTGCAGTTAAGGGACCTTTTAGAACTGAGGTGAGGAGAAATTTCCTTACCCAGAAGGTGGTGAATGTTGTGGAATTCACTACCACAGAAAGTAATTGAGGCCAAAACAGTGTGTTTTCAAGAAGAAATTAGATACAGAAGGTGGACTGCAGCGATTCAAGAAGGCAGCTCACCATCACCTACTCAAGGGCAACTAGGGATGGGCAATAAATGCTGGCCAGCCAACAATGCCCACGTCCCACTCATGAACAGAAATAATATGGGTTGGGGGGGAAGAAGCGGGATCAGGATATTGAATTCAAGAGGCTGTCGGATTGTCATCAAAAACTCATACAGTTCACTACCTATTCTCTGGGGAAGGGAAGCTGCTCTGTTTGTCTGGGCTGATGTGTTTATGTGACTCCATTCCCACATCAACATGAAGCATCTGAGTTGTATCACATTGTAATGCTCAAGAAAGTTCGACCACCATCCCCTCAATCAATTTAGTTTTCATTTTTGAGTTCGCTACGTATTTCTCAGCTCTCTCAACTTCTACACAGTGGTTATATTTTCAGACCATTTACAGAAATTTCCTGCCATGAAACATTGGGGAAACTGAAGCCATTGTTTTCAGTCTGGAGTCCAGACTTTGTTTCCCGCCATACAGACTCTGTCCCTCGCCCTATCGACAGCCTGGTATTAAACAAGTTTGTTCACAACCTTGGTGTCACATATCACCCCGAGATGAGCTTCCAATGACACATAAGAACATAAGAAATAGGAGCAGGAGTAGGCCATCTAGCCCCTCGAGCCTGCCCCGCCATTCAATAAGATCATGGCTGATCTGAAGTGGATCAGTTCCACTTACCCGCCTGATCCCTATAACCCCTAATTCCCTTACCGATCAGGAATCCATCTATCCATGATTTAAACATATTCAACTTCAGTGGGCAGAGAATTCCAGAGATTCACCACCCTCTGAGAGAAGAAGTTCCTCCTCAACTCTGTCCTAAACTGACCCCCCTTTATTTTGAGGCTGTGCCCTCTAGTTCTAGTTTCCTTTCTAAGTGGAAAGAATCTCTCCACCTCTACCCTATCCAGCCCCTTCATTATCTTATAGGTCTCTATAAGATCCCCCCCTCAGCCTTCTAAATTCCAACGAGTACAAACCCAATCTGCTCAGTCTCTCCTCATAATCAACACCCCTCATCTCTGGTATCAACCTGGTGAACATTCTCTGCACTCCCTCCAAGGCCAATATATCCTTCCGCAAATAAGGGGACCAATACTGCACACAGTATTCCAGCTGCGGCCTCACCAATGCCCTGTACAGATGCAGCAAGACATCTCTGCTTTTATACTCTATCCCCCTTGCGATATAGGTCAACATCCCATTTGCCTTCTTGATCACCTGTTGCACCTGCAGACTGGGTTTTTGCGTCTCATTCACAAGGACCCCCAGGTCCCTCTGCACAGCAGCATGTTGACACATTTGTACCATTACCAAGACCGCCCGTTTCCACCTCCGTAACATCGCTTAACTTCACCCCCGTCACAGCGTCTCTGTTGCTGAAACCCTCATTCATTCACGTCTTTGTTACCTCCAGACTCGACGACTCCAATGCATTCCTGCTGCTCTCCCGTATTCCACCCTCTGGAAACTTGAGGTCACCCAAAACTCTAGTGCCTTAACTTGTCCCAAGTCGTGTTCCACCGTCACCCCCTGTGCTCACTGAGCCACACTGCCTCCTGCTCAAGCAATGTCTTCATTGTAAAATTCTCACCCTTGTTTTCAAATCCCTCCACTAACCCCCACCCAACCTCCCTGCCCTACCCCACTCTGGCCCACATCTCTATAATCACCTCCAGCCCCACAACACTTGGAGATACCTGCAGTCCTCTCATTCTGACCTCCTGAGCAAACGGATTATAATCGCTCCACCATTGCTGGCTGTGTCTTCAGCTGCCTAGTCCTAAGTTCCGGAATTCCCTCCTTAAACTTCTCTGCCTCGCGAGCTTGTTTCCCTTTTTTTAAAAAACACTCTTACATTCTCCTTTCACCAAGGTGTTACTCACCTGACTGAAACCTTCCTGATGTGACAAAGTGTCACGTCTTGTTTTATAACTCTCCTGTGCAGCACCATGGGATTATTACATTAAAGGTGCAACACAATTTATTTTTAATTTGTGTATGGGATGTGGACATCTTTGGCTAGGCCAGCATTTATTGCCCATCCCTAACAGCCCCTCGAGAAAGCTGTGGTGAGCCACCGCCTTGAACCACTGCAGTCCATGTGGCGTAGGTACACCCACAGTGCTGTTGGTCATTGCTGCTGCTGCTCGTATGTTTGACAATAGGTTTGGGAATTAGGTCATGCTATGGAAAAGATTCCCAAGTCAATGTTTTCAATTTCAGGTTACCTCAATCGTGCAGATCAGGAGAACATGACATCTTGTCCCTAGTTATTTTTTATATATTTAATGTGATTTGGGCATCACTGGCTAAGCCCAGCGTTTATTGCCCGTCCCTAATTACCTTCCATTTCAGAGGGCAGCTGAGGGTCAATGTCATGGGCAGAGGGTCTGGAGTCACAGGTAGGCCAGACCGGGTAAGGATGGCAGATTTCCTTCTCTAAACGATATTAGTGAAACAGGTGGGTTTTTACGACAATGGTTTCATGGTCATCAGTAGACTTGTACCCCATATCATGTTAGGTGGGCGGATATCGAAGTTGGCAGCCTGCCCGCCAAGCTAATTGACCCAAATATTACACTGCCCAAATCATAACATGGATGTGGCTGGTGGTCATGGAACCAATCTGGGGACACTCCAGTGCAGTACTGATGGAGGTGCGGCACTAGCAGAGAATCAGCTTCTCTGATGAAACTAAGTGAGGCCCCTCCACTCTCTCAGGTGAATGAGGAAGATTCAAGGCACAATTGCAGAGAAGAGCAGGGGAACCTGCCTGGTGTCCTGGCCAATATTCTTCAATCAACATCACACAAACAGATGATGTGGATCATCATCACATTGCTGATTGTGGGAGCTTGCTGTGCACAAATTGGCTGCTGCATTTCCCACATTCTAACAGTGATGACACTACGTTAAGTACTTTATTGGCAGTGAAGTGTTTTGGGACACCTTGAGGCATGAATGGTGTTAGATAAATGAAATCTGGAACTCGTTCCCCAGAAAGCTGCGTGTGGGAGTGGGGAGGATCAGCTGAATATTTCTGAAATGTGATTGATTTGAGTTTTGCTGGCTAAAGGAATTAAGGGTTATTTAATGATTGTAAATGGGGTTAAGATGGGGTCAGTGACGATTTCATTGAAAGATGGAAAAGAGCCATTGGATTGAATGGCCTTCTCCTATTCTATTCCATTAGAGGCTCGTCAAACTTGCCTTATATGGAAACTCTACACTAAGTAAGTTCTTTAAGGAGGTAACGAGAAAGTTAGATGGAGGAGAACCAGTGGACGTGATTTATTTAGATTTCCAGAAGGCCTTTGAGAAGGTGCTGCATAGGAGGCTGTTAAATAAGTTAAGTGCCCGTGGTGTTAAGGTAAGATCCTGGCATGGAAAGAAGATTGGCTGATTGGCAGAAGGCAGAGAGTGGGGATAAAGGGGTCTTTTTCAGGATGGCAGCCGGTGACTAGTGGTGTGCCTCAGGGGTCAGTGCTGGGACCACAACTTTTCACAATATACATTAACGATTTGGAGGAAGGAACTGAAGGCACTGTTGCTAAGTTTGCAGATGATAAAAGATATGTAGAGGGACAGGTAGTATTGAGGAAGCAGGGGGGCTGCAGAAGGACTTGGACAGGTTAGGAGAGTGAGCAAAGAAGTGGCAGATGGAATACAATGTGGGAAAGTGTGAGGTTATGCACTTTGGAAGGAGGAATGGAGGCATAGACTATTTTCTAAATGGGAAAATGCTTAGGAAATCAGAAACACAAAGGGACTTGGGAGTCCTTGTTCAAGATTCTCTTAAGGTTAACGTTCAGGTTCAGTCTGCAGTTAGGAAGGCAAATGCAATGTTATCATTCATGTCGAGAGGGCTAGAATACAAGAGCAGGGATATACTTCTGAGGCTGTATAATGCTCTAGCCAGACCCCCATTTGGAATACTGTGAGCAGTTTTGAGCCCCATATCTAAGGAAGGATGTGCCGGCCTTGGAAAGGGTCCAGAGGAGGTTCACAAGAATGATCCCTGGAATGAAGAGCTAGTCATATGTGGAACGGTTGAGGCTTCTGGGTCTGTACTCACTGGAGTTTAGAAGGATGAGGGCTGGATCTTATTGAAACTTACAGGATACCGCAAGGCATGGTTAGAGTGGATGTGGAGAGGATGTGTCCGCTAGTAGGAAAAACTAGAACCAGAGGGCACAACCTCAGGCTAAAGGGATGATCCTTTAAAACAGAGATGAGGAATTTCTTTTGCCAGAGAGTGTGAATCTCTTTGACGCAGAAGACTGTGGCGGTCAGGTCATGTAGTGTCTTTAAGACAGAGATAGATATTATCTTGATTACTAAGGGGATCAGGGGTTATGGGGAAAAGGCAGGAGAATGGGGATGAGAAAAATATAAGCCATGATTGAATGGTGGAGCAGACTCGATGGGCCGAGTGGCCTAATCCTGCTCCTATGTCTTATGGTAAATCACTCCAGGATCAGTCCTGGAATGTAAATCATGGCTGGCCTCAAGTATGTGTTTCTGGGACCAGTAACACGTGGGGAATCTTCCTTCTAGACCCACAGTGAGCTGGTCACAGGACTCAGGAATAATTTAATTGTTTTGTTTCCACGTACATGTCTCTGAGCCTCTGCCATCTTTATAAATGCAAACAATGGACTTCACAATCGTTATGAAGGTGAAAGCATGGCAAAGCAGCCAAAAAAAACAGTCAAATTGCCAAAGAGAAAATTTACAAAGCCTTTGAAATTTTTTGGCCAATTTAAATGCTAAGCACCAATCAAAGTGGAAATTAAATATCAGCAGGAATCATCTTTCTTTGGCTCTGGCATAACCTTTCATTCACAAAATACATCTGATGTTGCTCGTTTTGAGCCTCACATTTCTGTGCGGGTTTCTCTGAATTATCTTGGACAATTGCCTCGTGGGTGAGACCTTAAACCGAGGTCACAATTGCCCCCTCAGGTGGACATGAAGGATCCCAGGGGATTATCTTGAGGAAGGGAAGTGGAGTTGTACCCAGTGTCCCGAACTATTCAGCATCCATCCCTCACTCGACATCACCAAAATAAATTGTCTGGCCATTTTCATCTTGCTGTCTGTGGGATCTGACTGTGTGCAAATCTCCTGCATCACAACAGCGCCCACACTTTAGAAATAGCTCATTGGCTCTGGGAGGTCCTGAGGTCACAAAGGATGCTATCTAAATGCAGGTCTTACTTAACGTTGTTACAGTAATAAAACAAAGGGACAAGAAGCAGCTCAGAGCTGATCTGATAACAACAGGGCAAACCAGAATGCTAACCATTTTAACTTAGCTTCTTTTCAAACCACTCAATGCAGCCCCAAATGGTCACAGGGATCGGTATGGTTACAGAAAGTCATCTGATCCATTTAGCATAAATCTCCATTGAAATCTCTGGTCTCACTATCACAGCCAGTAAGTGCCTCGTCTTGGCTGCTATTGTCCTATCCTGATCCCAGTCCAGGTGTTGATTATTCTCTCAACAACAACTTGCATTTCTATAGCACTGTTAGCATTGTAAAATGTCCCCAGGTGCTTCACAGGAACATTAGCTACAAAGTGTGACACTGAGCACATAACGAGATCTTAGGACAGGTGGCCTAATTGGTCAAAGAGGTCACTTTAAGAAGCTTCTCAAAGGAGCAGAGATTGGGGCGGGAGGTTGTGGGAGGGAATTCTGGAGCTTAGAGTCGAAGGCACGGATGCCAAAGGTCATCAGAGAAGCATCAGAGCCAGTCTATATCCAAATGCAGCAAGATCTGGTCAAAATTCAGGCTTGGACTGAAAAGTGACATTACGATTCACACCACACAATGCCAGGCAATGACCAATAACAAAGAATCCAAACAATGCCCCTTGACATTCAATGGCATCACCATCGTTGAATCTCCCATTATCAACACCCTGGAGGTTACCGTTGAACAGAAAGTAATATTTGTGCCACACAAGTGTCAGGTAATGACCATCTTCAACAAGAGAGAATCCGATCATCTGCCCATGAACTCAGCTGCATCACCATCGCCAAATTCCTCACTATCAACAACCTGGGGGTTACCATTGACCAGAAACTGAACCAGACTCGCCATATAAATACTGTGGCTACCAGAGCAGGTCAGAAGCTGGGGATTCTGCAGAGAGTAACTCACCACCTGACTTCCCAAGGCTTGTCCACCATCTACAAGGCACATATCAGGATTGTGATGGAATACTCTCCACTTGCCTGGATGGGTACAGCTCCAACAACACTCAAGAAGCTCAGCACCATCTCGGAAAAAGCAGCCTGCTTGATTGGCACCTCATCCATGATCTTAAACATTCACTCCCTCCACCTCCGATACAAAATGGCAGCAGTGTGTACTATCCACAAGATGGACTGCACCAAGGTTCCTTCGACAGCACCTTCTAAACCCACAATCTCTATTACCTAGAAGGATAAGGGCAGCAGACACATGGGAACACCAGCTACACACTATCTTAACTTGAAAATATATTAACGTATCTTCACTGTCTCTGGGTCAAAATCCTGGAACTCCCTCTCTAGCAGCACTAAGAGTGGAAGGATGTTGTTTCTTCTGGCTGGGGGAGGGGGTGTGTGGTCTAGAACAAGGGGTCACAGTCTCAGGATACAGGGTGGGCCATTTAGGACTTAGATAAGGAGAAACCTCTTCACTCCGCGTGTGGTGAACCTGTGGAATTCTTTACCACAAGAAGGCTGTGGAGGCCAAGTCATTGAATTATATTGAAGGAAATAGATAGATTTCTAGATTCTAAAGGTGTCAAGGGGTATGAGGGTGGGTAGTGGGGGGAGATGTGTGAGGGTATAGTGGGGGAGGAGGGTGCAGTGGGGGAGGAGTGAGGCAGGCCATCTCAGTAATGAGTAATGAGCTAGGTTTAGTTAATAGCCTGACAGTGCCTGAAAATTCATCAAATAGCAATTAGCACAATGCTTGAAATATAAAAACACCGCTATTAAAGTTCTAGATTTAGCTCAGGTTGACTTCAATGGGATGAAACAGGGACTATCCACAGTGAACTGGACAAATCTGTGAATGAATAAAATGACCGATCAGTGGGAGGTGTTCAAGAAATATTTACTGTGGTACAGAACCAGCTCATACCCGAGGAAAATGTGTTCAACTTGCCCGAAAACAAGTGCCACGGACAACCAAAAGGTTAAGAGACAACATCAAACTAAAAGAAAAAGCATAAAAATGTGTGTTAAAAAAGCACAGATCCTGGCAAATGGGAAAGATACAAAGAACAGTCATAGGGTGACATAATATATAAGAGCTACAAGAAGGGAGTATGAAAAGAAACTTGTTAGATATATTAAGATCAACACAACTTATTTCCACAATTATTTAGGAAAAAGTAGTCAGTGTGTCGCTGACGATTTACCCGCTAATCTCTGGAACCTACACATCTTTGGACACTAAAGGACTATTTGGCATGGCCAATCCACCTAACCAGCACATCTTTCAGACTGTGGGAAGAAACCGGAGCACTCGGAGGAAACCCACACAGACACAGGGAGAACATGCAACCTCCGCAAAGACGGTCACCCAAGCCAGGAATTGAACCCTGATGTGAGGCAGCAAAGCTAGCCACCATGCTGCCCTTTAATTTGGAAAAGTGCATATGCCACTCTGCAAAGAAAAGTGAGAGAGAGAGAAACCAAAGAAGTATAGACCAGTTAGTCCAGCATCTGTTACTGAGGAATTGCTGGAGTCTATAATTAAGGATAGGGTGACTGAACACACTGAAAATTTCCATCTGATTAGAGAGAGTCAGTGTAGATGCACAATGGATAGGTCATGCCTGATGAATCCGATTGAATAGACAGGGGACTGTCTTTGCATATTATTTATATGGTCTTCCAGAAGATTCATAAAATCCCTTACGAGGGACTAAAAGGTAACTTGCTTCGAAGATTGGCTGAGCAGAAGGAGATAGAGATTAGGGATAATGGGCAGGATGTGATCGGAGATTTCTCAAAGGAATCTGTGAAGGGGCCCCAATTATTCACTCTATTTATGAATTAATCGGATAATGGGATAAAAAGCTTTATATCTAAAAGTTTGCCATTTGTGTAGATAGACACTTAAAAGAGACATTGATGTTAACAATTTAATTTGACAAGATACTAAAGTTAAGAAAAACCGATGGTGTGTATTAATTGAACGCATGTAAATAGGGGATAGCTGGGACACTGGGAGGAAAGCTGTGAGACTTAACAAACTCTTAACAAACTCTCTCAATAAAGTAAAGTTTTTTGTTTTGATTTTTGCTTCACCAAACTGCTTGGACCCTGTTAACAATTGAAAGATCAACTGACTGGTCAAAACTGGGACAACTGGATTGCAAATGTGAAGCCATCCACTGTGGACTGAAAAGGGATAGAAAAGGACACTTTCCAAATAGTGAAAAGCCAGAAACAGTAGGAGTCCAAAGAGATTTGGGGGATCAATACATGAAAGAGAGGTGGTGGCATCATGATATTGCCACTGGTTAGCTCAGTTGGCTGGATAGCTGGTTAGTAATGCACAGCAATGCCAACAGCGCGGGTTCAATTCCCATACCGGCTGAGGTCATTCATGAAGGCCTCGCCTTCTCAACCTTGCCTGAGGTGTGGTGATCCTCAGGTTAAATCACCACCAGCCTAGTCTTTTGAGAATATGACAACTTTACTATTCATTTTTCTGCTTATGTATTTTATTTTAAATGAATGAGTGTGCCCAGTAAATGTAAATTATGAAGTTTATTTTGACGCATGACTTTCTGACAGAACAGAAAAGGCACAGGCCTGAAATGTAGGCCTGGATTTTCATCCTGAAGGTGCTTAGCAGCAGCTGGGAAATTTTCTGGCTCGGCACATCCACCACAGGAGAAAGTGTCTGCAAAGATATGTTACCTATCAAATCTAGATTTAAAATCAATAATGAATTTTAAAGGCCCACCTTCGTGTAATAATGACAGCAAAACAAAAAACAGCTTTCTGGCCCTCACCCTTACACCCCCTCATCACCCCCTCCCCATCCACACACACATACAAACTCCCCATGCCCCACCCATGCCAACCCATGCCCCCATCCAGCCCCTCATGTCCTCCATACCCATTCACCTAATATAGTACAGTATAAAAACAAAATAAATTGAGAAAATGCTTCAAAAACACATTCATTCATAACTTTCTACTTTCTTAATTATAACACTATGAAAGTGTCAATTATTCAGACCCATTAAAGTATCAACAGCAGAAACTGCAATCACTGGAAACCACTTCATCTCACGTTAATAGACATTGTGCAATTGACAAAATATATCATAGAACAAGAGCTGTGAATTGAGCAATGTAAAAACCCATCTGATTTGCTCATGCCCTTTGGGGAAGGAAATTTGTCATCCTTGCCCAGTCTGGCAGACATGTGGCTCTAGTCACACACCAGCGTAGTTGATTTTTAATAGCCACTGAAAAAGCCTCTCAAACCACTCAGTTGCAGCAAAAATCAGGACAAAGAATTAAAGACCATCACCACCATCTCAGGGAACTAGGAGAGATGGGCAATACATGTCCAGTGGCCTTGCCAGATCCAGGAGATGATCTGTATTTTAAAATTTGAGAATCGATTCATTTGTGGTTTGGCCTCATGTCCTGTGGAACCTATGCAAGTGGAAATACATCCTTCAAAGATAAATCTCATTTGAGTGTTGTTTCCCTTCCCCTGTACAGGCTCAGCAGCTTGAGAGTTGCTAAAGAGCTTGAGTGTAACAACCACAATGACAATCTTCAAAAGCCGTAGACAACAGAAACTTTGCATGCTCCTAACATCATACACACATTACTACACTGAAGCTGACCTTCCCTACATGGTGCACATACTTTAGACTCGGGTGATAGGAATATTGCAACAGTTCTCCCCTTGTGCCTGTTCCAATATTCAATTAAATCATGGCTAATCTGTATCTTAATTCCACTTAACTGCTTGGTTCCATTACTCGTAATGCTCTTGCCTAGTAAATACCTATCAATCTCATATTTGGGAGTTTCAGTTGAATGTTCAGGTCCCTACCAGGTGTTTGGGGCTGAGAGTTCCAGGTGGTGACAGATGATGAAATTCTGTCCCTGGAACAGTTCCAAATGGTGAAAAGCCAGAAACAGTAGGATAAGAAGAAAGTGTTGAATAGACTGTTTGTACTGAAAGTTGATGAGGCACTGGGATTGGATAACCCACATCCAAGGATATTGAAGGAAGTCAGAGTGGAAATTACAGGGGTGCTGGCCAGAATCTTCCAGTCTGCTGTAGACTCAGGGGAGTCTATTAACACTATAGGAAGGATGTGAACGCATTGGAGAGAGTGCAGAAGAAGTTTACAGGAATGGTTCTGGGGATGAGAAACTCCAGTTATGAGGATAGATTGGAGAGGTTGGGACTGTTCTCCTTCGAGAGAAGACTAAGAGGAGATTTGATAGAGATGTTCAAAATCATTAGGGGGCTGGTGAGAGTAGTTAATGGTAGGTAATGGTACAGCAGTTAATGGTATAGTGTTGGGGAGAATTATACAGCAAAGCGATCTAGGGGTACAGGGTCATAGCTCCTTGAAAGTGGAGTCACAGGTGGACAGAGCGGTGAAGAAGGCATTCGGCATGCTTGGATTCATTGGTCAGTACAATGAACACAGGAGTTGGGACGTCTTGTTGAAGCCGAACAAGACATTGATAAGGCCACACTTGGAATACTGTGTACAGTTCTAGTCACCCTATTATAGAAAGGAAATTATTAAATTAGGAGTGCAGAAAATATTGACTAGGATGCTACCAGGACTTGATGGCTTGGGTTATAAGGAGAGGCCTGGATAGACTGGGATTTTTTTCTCTGGAGCATAGTAGACTTAGAGGTGATCTTATGGAGGTCTATAAAATAATGATGGGCATAGATCAGTTAAATAGCCAACATATTTTCCCAAAGGCAGGGGAGTCTATAACTAGATGGCATAGGTTTAAGGTGAGAGGGGAGAGATAAAAAAGGGTAAAGAGGGACAATTTTTCCACACATAGGGTGGTGAGTGTCTGGAACGAGCTGCCAGAGGTAGTAGTAAAGATGGTACAATTTTGTCTTTTAAGAAGCATTTAGATAGTTACATGGGTAGGAGGGATATAGAGGGATATGGGCCAAACGCGGGCAATTGGGACGAGCTTAGTGGTTAAAAAAAAGGGCGGCATGGACAAGTTGGGCGGAAGGGCCTCTTTCCATGCTGTAAACCTCTATGATTCTATGATAACTGTTCCCGCTCATAAAAGGATCGAGAGCGAGGGAGCAGAGATTTAAAATGATTTGCAAAAGAAGCAAATGTGAGAAAAAGCTTTTTCACCTTTGGGGACCTTTGGAGCTGGTCCCCAAAAGGTAGGGGAGTCTAAAACTAGAGGGCATAGGTTTAAGGTGAGAGGGGAGAGATACAAAAGTGTCCAGATGGGCAATATTTCCACAGAGGGTGGTGAGTGTCTGGAACAAGCAGCCAGAGGTAGTAGTAGAGGCGGGTACAATTTTGTCTTTTAAAAAGCATTTAGATAGTTACATGGGTAAGATGGGTACAGAGGGATATGGGCCAAATGCGGGCAATTGGGATTAGCTTAGGGATTTAAAAAAAGAAAGGGCGGCATGGACAAGTTGGGCCGAAGGGCCTGTTTCCATGCTGTAAACCTCTATGACTCTATGACACTCAGCAAGTGGTTTGAGTCTGGAATGCACTGCCTGCAAGTGTGGTGGAGGCAGGTTCAATCGAGGCATTCAAAAGGACATTAGATGACTACCTAAATAGAAACAATGTGCAGGGGTAATGACAGGGGAATGGCACTAAGTAATGATGTCATTTGGAGAGCTGGTACAGACATGATGGGCCAAATGGCCTCCTCTTCTCCATGACAATTCTGTGAATCTTGGATTTCTTTGCATAAAGAAGTGCTTCCTGACATCACCCTTAAACAGTCTAGCCTTAATTTGAAGATAGTTTCACCATCATCGTTGCTGAAATTATCATCAGGAGGGCAAAAAGGGGACACAAGATTGTTTTGGTGGATAAGGCAAAGGAGAATCCAAAGAGCTTCTACAAATACATAAAGGGCAAAAAAGTAACAAGGGAGAGAGTAGGGCCTCTTAAGGATCAACAAGGTCATCTATGTGCGGATCCACAAGGGATGGGTGAGATCCTAAATGAATATTTCTCATCAGTACTTACTGTTGAGAAAAGCATGGATGTCAGGGAACTTGGAGAAATAAATAGTGATGTCTTGAGGAGTGTTCATATTACAGAGAAGGAGATGCTGGAAGTCTTAAAGTGCATCAAGGTAGATAAATCCCTGGGACCTGATGAAGTGTATCCCAGGACATTGTGGGAGGCTAGGGAGGAAATTGTGGGTCCCCTAGCCGAGATATTTGAATCATCGATAGTCACGGGTGAGATGCCTGAAGATTGGAGAGTGGCAAATGTTGAGCCTTTGTTTAAAAAGGGCTGCAGGGAAAAGCCTGGGAACTACAGGCCAGTGAGCCTCACATCTGTGGTGGGTAAATTGTTGGAAGGTATTTTGAGAGACAGGGTCTACAGGCATTTAGAGACGCAAGGACGGATTAGGGACAGTCAGCATGGCTTTGAGAGTGGAAAATCATGTCTCACAAATTTGATTTGAGTTTTTTGAAAGGGTAACCAAGAAGGTAAATGAGGACAGTGCAGTTGGATGTTGTCTACATGGACTTTAGCAAGGCCTTTGACAAGGTACCGCATGGTAGGTTGTTGCATAAGGTTAAATCTCACGAGATCCAGGGTGAGATATCTAAATGGATACAAAATTGGCTTCTGTCTGGTTGTAGAGAGTTGTTTTTCAAACTGGAGGCCTGTGACCAGCAGTGTGCCTCAGGGATCAGTGCAGGATCCACTGTTATTTGTCATTTATATTAATGATTTGGATGAGAATATAGGGGGCATGGTTAGTAAATTTGCAGATGACACTAAGATTGGTGGCATAGTGGACAGTGAAGAAAGTTATCTCCAATTGCAACGGGATCTTGATCAATTGGGCCAGTGGGTTGATGAATGGCAGATGGAGTTTAATTTAGACAAATGCGAGGTGATGGTAAGACTGAACCAGGGCAGGACTTACTCAGTTAATGGTGGGCGTTGGGGAGAGTTACAGAACAAAGAGATCGAGGGGTACATGTTCATAGCTCCTTGAAAGTGGAGTCACAGGTGGACAGAGTGGTGAAGAAGGCATTCGGCATGTTTGGTTTCATCGGTCAGAACATTGAATACAGGAGTTGGAATGTCTTGTTGAAGTTGTACAAAATACTGGTAAGGCCACACTTGGAATACTGTGTGCAATTCTGGTCACCCTATTATAGAAAGGACATTATTAAATTAGAAAGGGGACAGAAAAGATTCACTAGGATGCTACTGGGACTTGATGGATTGAGTGATTCTTCCTCATTCTTCCAGCGGAGAAGGCGGAGAGGGGAGCGATTTTTGGTAAAGAGAGCTGAAGGTAGCTGAATTTTTGTTTTTAAACTTACTTTTTGTGGAGCTTTTTTTTCCTTTTAGAGCAGCAGGAAACCGGAAGTCGGCCGTGGGGAGTTCTGGGAAGGTTTGTAGTTTGCTTTTATAGTGCGGGCCGCAGTCGTTGCTGGTTAAGTGTTTTATTTTTACCTGTATATAAGTTGGGCGGTTCCTAAACCCGA
Source organism: Mustelus asterias (assembly GCF_964213995.1). NCBI lineage: Eukaryota > Metazoa > Chordata > Chondrichthyes > Carcharhiniformes > Triakidae > Mustelus > Mustelus asterias. The sequence goes on from NC_135806.1 coordinate 139,388,718, forward strand.
GACACTACACTTGTAGTGTCCCCCACCCTTCCACCTCCACTAACCTAAAGGGGGTGAGTGAATATCAGGTAAGCTCTTTCTTTTTCTTGTTTTATCCGCAAGTTATCTAGAGGGGATGTCAGGGAAGGCAGTGCAATGTTCCTCCTGCAGAATGTTTGAGGTGAGGGACGCCGTCAGTGTCCCTGCTGATTACACCTGTGGGAAGTGCACCCATCTCCAGCTCCTCAAAAACCACGTTAGGGAACTGGAGCTGGATGAACTTCGGATCATTCGGGAGGCAGAGATGGCCATAGATAGAAGCTTCGGGGATGTAGTTACTCCGAAGAATGAAGATAGATGGGTGATGGTGAGAGGGGCTGGGAAGAAGCAGTCAGTACAGGGATCCCCTGTGGTCGTTCCCCTCAGCAACAAGTATACCGCTTTGGATACTGTTGAGGGGGACAACCTACCAGTGGTAAGCCACGGTGACCGGATCTCCAGCACTGAGTCCGTCCCTGTGGCTCAGAAGGGAAGGGGGGAGAGCAGGAGAGCAATAGTTATTGGGGACTCGATAGTTAGAGGGACAGATAGGAGGTTCTGTGGCAGCGAAAGAGACTCACGGATGGTATGTTGCCTCCTGGGTGCCAGGGTCCATGATGTCTCGGACCATGTTTTCAGGATCCTTAAGGGGGAGGGGGAACATGTACAAGTCGTGATACACATCGGTGCCAACGACATAGGTAAGAGAAGGGACGGGGATTTAAAATAGGAATTTAGGGAGCTAGGGTGGAGTCTGAGAGCCAAGACAAACCATGTGGTCATCTCTGGTTTGTTGCCGGTGCCACGTGCTAGTGAGTTGAGGAACAGGGAGAGAGTGCAGATAAACACCTGGCTGCAGGGATGGTGTTGGAGGGAGGGTTTCAGTTACGTGGATAATTGGAACACATTCTGGGGAAGGTGGGACCTGTACAAACAGAACGGTTTGCACCTGAACCAGAGGGGCACCAATATCCCGGGAGGGAAATTTGCTACGGCTCTTCGGGGGGTTTAAAACTAATTTGTCAGGGGGATGGGAAAACGAGCTTTAGTCCAGAAGCCAGTGTTGAGTGTAGTGAGGTACTGAGGAGGGTATTAAGGTCGCAGGAGTGTACCGGCAGAAAGGAAGGTGGGTTGAAGTGTGTCTACTTCAATGCAAGGAGCATCCGGATATAAGGTAGGTGAACTTGGAGCATCGATTGGTACTTGGGACTACGATGTTGTGGCCATTACAGAGACATGGTTAGAACAGGGACAGGAATGGTTGTTGGAAGGTCCAGGGTATAGATGTTTCAGTAAGAGTAGGGAAGGTGATAAAAGAGGTGGAGGAGTAGCATTGTTAATCATGGATAGTTTAACAGCTGCAGAAAGGCAGTTCGAGGGGAACTGCTTACTGAGGTAATATAGGCTGAAGTTAGAAATAGGAAAGGAGCGGTCACGTTGTTAGGAGTTTTCTATAGGCCCCCAAATAGTAATAGAGATGTGGAGGAAGAAATTGCAAAGCAGATTATGGATAGGTGTGGAGGTCACAGGGTAGTTGTCATGGGTGACTTTAACTTTCCAAATATTGATTGGAACCTTTATAGGTCGAGTAGTTTGGATGGGGCAGTTTTCACTGTGTGCAGGAGGGTTTCCTGACACAATATGTGGATAGGCCGACAAGAGGTGGGGCTACATTGGATTTGGTACTGGGTAATGAACCGGGCCAAGTATTAGATTTGTTTGTGGGAGAGCACTTTGGAGATAGTGACCACAATTCGGTGTCCTTCACTATTGCAATGGAGAGGGATAGGGCCGTACGGCAGGGCAAGGTTTATAATTGGGGGAGGGATAATTATGATGCGATTAGGCAAGAAGTAGGGAGCATAAGATGGGAACAGACGCTGTCAGGGAAAGGCACAAATGAAAAGTGGAGCTTTCAAGGAACAAATACTGCGTGTCCTTGATAGGTATGTCCCTGTCAGGCAGGGATGAAATGGCCGAGTGAGGGAACCATGGTTCACAAAAGAGGTCGAATGTCTTGTCAAGAGGAAAGAGGAAGCGTATGTAAGGATGAGAAAACAAGGTTCAGTTGGGTCGCTTGAGGGTTACAAGGTAGCAAGGAATGAGCTAAAAAATGGGCTGAGGAAAGCTAGGAGGAGGCATGAGAAGTCCTTGGCGGGTCGGATCAAGGAAAACCCCAAGGCTTTTTACTCTTATGTGAGAAACAAAAGAATGACCAGGGTGAGGTTAGGGCCGGTGGGAACTTGTGCATGGAGTCAGAAGAGATAGGAGAGGCAATGAATGAATACTTTTCTTCAGTGTTCACCAAGGAGAGGGGCCATGTTTTTGAGGATGTGTGTGTGATACAGGCTGATAGACTGGAGGAGGTAGATATTCTGAGGGAAGATGTATTAGCAATTTTGAAAAACCTGAGGGTCAATAAGTCTCCTCGGCCAGATGGGATATATCCTAGGATTCTTTGGGAGGCAAGGGATGAGATTGCAGAACCTTTGGCTTTGATCTTTGGGTCCTCACTGTCCACGGGGATAGTGCCAGAGGACTGGAGAGTGGCGAATGTTGTTCCTCTGTTCAACAAAGGAAATAGGAATGACCCTGGTAATTATAGGCCGGTTAGTCTTACTTCGATGGTCGGTAAGTTAATGGAAAAGGTCCTGAGGGATAGGATTTATGACCATTTGGAAAGATGCAGCTTAATCCGGGATAGTCAACACGGATTCGTGAAGGGCAAGTCTTGCCTCACAAATTTGATAGAATTCTTTGAGGAGGTAACTAAGTGTGTAGATGAAGATAGAGCAGTTGATGTCGGAGACATTTTAGTAAGGCATTTGATAAGGCTCCCCATGGTCAGCTCTTGAAGAAAGTAAGGAGGTGTGGGATAGAGGGAAATTTGGCCGATTGGATAAGTAACTGGCTATCTCATAGAAGACAGAGGGTGGTGATGGATCGAAAATTTTCAGACTGGAGACCAGTTACCAGCGGAGTGCCGCAGAGATCAGTGCTGGGTCCTCTGCTATTTGTGATTTTTATCAATGACTTGGAGGAGGGGCTGAAGGGTGGCCAGTAAATTTGCTGATGACACCAAGATTGGTGGCATAGTGGATGAGGTGGAGGGCTGTTGTAGGCTGCAAAGAGACATAGATAGGATGCAGAACTGGGCCGAAAAATGGCAGATGGAGTTTAACCCTGATAAGTGCGAGGTGATTCATTTTGGTAGGACAAATTTGAATGCGGATTACAGGGTCAACGGCAGGGTTCTGAGGAATGTGGAAGAACAGAGAGATCTTGGGGTTCATATCCATAGATCTCTGAAGGTTGCCACTCAAGTGGATAGAGCCGTGAAGAAGGCCTATAGTGTGTTAGCGTTTATTAACAGGGGGTTTGAGTATAAGAGCCGTGGGGTTATGCTGCAACTGTACAGGACCTTGGTGAGACCACATTTGGAATATTATGTGCAGTTCTGGTCGCCTCACTATAAGAAGGATGTGGAAGCATTGGAAAGAGTGCAAAGGAGATTTACCAGGATGCTGCCTGGTTTGGAGGGTAGGTCTTATGAGGAAAGGTTGAGGGAGCTAGGGCTTTTCTCTTTAGAGCGGAGGAGGATGAGAGGCAACTTAATAGAGGTTTATAAAATGATGAGGGGGATAGATAGAGTGGACGTTTAAAGACTATTTCCTCGGGTGGATGTAGCTGTTACTAGGGGGCATAACTATAAGCTTCATGATGGGAGATATAGGAAGGATGTCCGAGGTAGGTTCTTCACACAGAGTGGTTGGGGTGTGGAATGGACTGCCTGCTGTGATAGTGGAGTTGGACACTTTAGGAACTTTCAAGCAGTTATTGGATAGGCACATGGAGCACGCCAGAATGATAGGGAGTGGGATAGCTTGATCTTGGTTTCGGACAAAACTCGGCACAACATCAAGGGCCAAAGGGCCTGTACTGTGCTGTACTGTTCTATGTTCTATAAGGAGAGGTGGATAGACTGGGACTTTTTCCTCTGGAGCGTAGGAGGCTGAGGGGTGATCTTATAGAGGTCTATAAAATAATATGGGGCACAGATCATCTAGATAGTCAATATCTTTTCCCAAAAGTAGGGGAGTCTAAAGCTAGAGGGCATAGGTTTAAGGTGAGGGGAGAGAAACACAAAAGCGTCCAGAGGGGCAATTTTTTCATAGAGGGTGGCGAGTGTCAGGAACAAGCTGCCAGAGGTAGTCGTAGAGGCGGGTACAATTTTGTATTTTAAAAAGCATTTAGACAGTTACATGGGTGCGATGAGTATAGAGGGATATGGGCCAAATGCGGGCAATTAGGATTAGCTTAGAGGTTTTAAAAAAGAAAGGGCGGCATGGACAAGTTGGGCCGAAGGGCCAGTTTCCATCCTGTAAACCTCTATGACTCTATAATTGTTGTAAAAACCCATCTGGTTCACGAATGTCCTTTAGGGAAGGAAAGCTGCACTCCTTACCCGGTCTGGCCGACATGTGGCTCCAGACCCACAGCAACGTGGTTGACTCTTAACTGCCCTCCGAAATGGCCGAGCAAGCCACCAGTTCAAGGGTAATTAGGGATTGGCAATAAATGTCAGCCAGATCCACTGAAAGAATGAAAAGGTTGTCTGTGCCAACCACCACACTTAAAATACACCCAATAATGCAACCTTTGGTTCAGTGACCCAGAGCATTAGGCTCATAGTATTCTATAGCTGTTAGAGCTCAGCCATGGCTCAGTAGTAGCACTGTCATCTTTTCAGTCAGAGGGCCATGGGTTAGACCTCACTCACGAGATTTGAGCACACGTTCTAGGTTGACATTGATAAAGGTGGCATCTCTTGGATGAGACATTAAACCAAGGCCTATCTGACCTCTCAGATGGACTGAATGTTATGCTGCACTATTTCAAAAAGAGCAGAGGGAGTTCCTGTGGCGCTCGGGCCAATATTTACCCCTTAACCAATCATCATTGAAAAAAAAACAGGTTATCTGGTCATGACCACGCCGCTCTCTGTTGAATCTTGCTGAGCAAAAATAGCCTGTTGAGTTTGCTACCTGCACTTCCAAAAGCATTTTAGAACTTCATTTATAAAGGGAGGTAGAGAGAAAACAGGGAATTATAGACCAGTTGGCCTGGCACCGGTAGTGGGGAAAATTCAGAGTCCATTAGCAAAGACTTTATAGCAGTGCACTTGGAAAACAGCGGTAAAATCTGACAAAGTCAGCATGGATTTACAAGAGGAAAATCATGCTTGACAAACGTACTGGAATTCTTTGAGGGTGTAACTAGTAGAGTTGAAGTGGGGAAGCCATTAGATGTGGTTTAATTGTACTTTCAGAAGGCTTACCACAAAGTGCCATATAAGAGATTAGTGTATAAATTAAAGCGCATTGGGAATGGGGGATAGAAAACTGGTTGGCAGCCAGGAAACAAAGAGGAACCAAAGCAAAGGTGAATTAGCTGAAGGGAACCAGAGAGTAGGGCCAGTAAGACTCAGAGAAACAGCAGGCAGGGTGGGGTTGCTAATCAAAGAGGGTCTGGTGGACTGAAGTGCATTTGTTTCAATGCGAGAAGTGTAACAGGTAAGGCAGATGAACTTAGAGCTTGGATTAGTAATAGGAACTATGATGCTGTTGCTATTACAGAGACTTGGTTAAGGGAAAGACAGGATTGGCAGCTTAACATTCCACGATACAGATGTTTCAGGCGAGATAGAGGGGAAGTTGCTTGATAGTGGGGGAGTTGCACTACTGGTTAAGGAGAATATCACAGCTGTACTCCGGGAGGACACCTCGGAGTGCTCATACAGTGAGGCAATATGGGTAGAGCTCAGCAATAGGAAAGGAGTAATCACAATGTTAGGGGTTTACTATAGGCCACCCAACTGCCAGCGGCAGATTGAGGAACAGATATGTAGGCAGATTTTGGCAAGGTATAAAAGTAACAGGGTTGTTGTGGTGGGAGATTTTAATTTCCCCTATATTGACTTGGACTCACTTACTGCTAGGGGTGTGGATGGTGCAGAGTTTGTAAGGAGCATCCACGAGGACTTCCTGAAACAGTATGTAGATAGTCCAACTAGGGAAGGGGCAATACTGGATCTGGTATTGGGGAATGAGCACAGCCAGGCGGTCGATGTTTCAGTAGGGGAGCAGTTTGGGAACAGTGACCACAATTCAGTAAGCTTTAAGGTACTGATGGGCGGCACGGTAGCACAGTGGTTAGCATTGCTGCTTCACAGCTCCAGGGACCTAGGTTCGATTCCCGGCTTGGGTCACTGTCTGTGTGCAGTTTGCACATTCTCCTCGTGTTTGCGTGGGTTTCCTCCGGGTGCTCCGGTTTCCTCCCACAGTCCAAAGATGTGCGGGTTAGGTTGATTGGCTATGCTAAAAATTGCCCCTTAGAGTCCTAAGATGCGTAGTTTAGAGGGATTAGCAGGTAAATATATGGGGGTAGGGCCTGGGTGGGATTGTGGTCGGTGCAGACTCGATGGGCCAAATGGCCTCTTTCTGCACTGTAGGGTTTCTATGATTCTATGGATAAAGATAAGTGTAGTCCTCAAGTTAAGGTGCTAAATTGGGGGAAGGCTAATCACAACAATATTAGACAGGAACTGAAGAATGTAGATTGGGGGCAGATGTTTGAGGGCAAATCAACATCTGGCATGTGGGAGGCTTTCAAGTGTAAGTTGATAGGGATTCAGAACCAGCACATTCCTGTAAGGATGAAGGATAAGTATGGCAAGTTTTGGGAATCTTGGATAACGAGAGATATTGTGAGCCTAATCAAAGAGAAAAAGGAAGCATTTGTCAAAGCTAGGAGGCTGGGAACACACGAAGCAAGTGTGGAATACAAAGAAAGTAGAAAGAAACTTAAGCAAGGAGTAATGAAAAAGCATTGGATTAAGGAAAATCCCAAGACTTTTTATACATATATAAAGAGCAAGAGGGTAGCCAGGGAGAGGGTTGGCCCACTCAAGGACAAGGGAGGGAATCTATGCGTGGAGCCAGAGGAAATGGGCGAGGTATTAAATGCGTACTTTGCATCAGTATTCACCAAAGAGAAGGACTTGGTGGATGATGAGTCTGGGAAAGGATGTGTACATAGTTTGAGTCATGTTGAGATCAAAAAGGAGGAGGTATTGGGGTTCTTGAGAAACATTAAGGTAGACAAGTCCCCAGGGCCTGATGGGATATACCCCAGAATACTGAGAGAAGCAAGGGAGGAAATTGCTGGAGCCTTGAGAGAAATCTTTGTATCCTCACTGGCTAGAGGGGAGGTCATGATGTGGAGATGCCGGCGTTGGACTGGGGTAAACACAGTAAGAGTTTTAACAACACCAGGTTAAAATCCAACAGGTTTATTTGGTAGCAAATGCCATTAGCTTTCGGAGCGCTGCTCCTTCGTCAGATGGAGTGGAAATCTGCTCTCAAACAGGAATCTCTAAACCGGGATGTTGGGTTTATGTCACACTATCAGTAACCCCCACAGCTTGCCTCCTGGACTTGCAGAATCTCACTGGCTGTCCTGTCTGGAAACAATACACATCTCCTTAACCTGTGCTTAATGCTCCCTCCACTCACATTGTCTGTATCTTTAAGACCTGGTAGGCTGTAGAGATGCGCATTCTAATCAGTATTCTGTAACTTGATTTTGTGTCTCTGTGCCCTGTTTGAGAGCAGATTTCCACTCCATCTGACGAAGGAGCAGCGCTCCAAAAGCTAATGGCATTTGCGACCAAATAAACCTGTTGGACTGTAACCTGGTGTTGTTAAAACTCTTACAGGGGAGGTCCCAGAGAATTGGAGAATAGCCAATGTTGTTCCTTTGTTTAAGAAGGGTAGCAAGAATAATCCAGGTAATTACAGGCCGATGAGCCTTACATCAGTGGTAGGGAAATTATTGGAGAGGATTCTTCGAGACAGGATTTATTCCCACTTGGAAATAAGTGGACGTATTAGTGAGAGGCAATATGGTTTTGTGAAGGCGAGGTCGTGTCTCACAAACTTGATAGAGTTTTTCGAGGAAGTGACTAAGATGATTGATGAGGGTAGAGCAGTGGATGTTGTCTACATGGACTTCAGTAAGACCTTTGACAAGGTCCCTCATGGCAGACTGGTGCAGAAGGTGAAGTCGAATGGGATCAGAGGTGAGCTGGCAAGGTGGATACAAAACTGGCTCAGTCAAAGAAGACAGAGGGTAGCAGTGGAAGGGTGCGTTTCTGAATGGAGGGCTGTGATAAGTGGCGTTCCTCAGGGATCAGTGCTGGGACTTTGCTGTTTGTAATATATATATAAATGATTTGGAGGAAAATGTAACCGGTTTGATTTGTATCGTCTGCAAACTTACTAAGGTTGGTGGATTTGCGGATAGCGATGAGGACCATCAGAGGATACAGCAGGATATAGATCAGTTGGACACTTGGGCGGAGAGATGGCAGATGGAGTTTAATCTGGACAAATGCATTTTGGAAGGTCTAATACAGATAGGAAATATACAGTAAATGGCAGAACCCATAAGAGTATTGATAGGCAAAGAGATCTGGGTGTACAGGTACACAGGTCACTGAAAGTGGCAATGCAGGTGGAGAAGGTAGTTAAGAAGGCATACGGCATGCTTGCCTTCATCGGCCGGGGCATTGAGTTTAAAAATTGGCAAGTCATGTTGCAGCTTTATAGAACCTTGGTTAGGCCGCAGTTGGAATATAGTGTTCAATTCTGGTTGCCACACTACCAGAAGGATGTGGAGGCTTTGGAGAGGGTACAGAAAAGATTTACCAGGATGTTGCCTGGTATGGAGGGCATTAGCTATGAGGAGAGGTTAGAGAAACTTGGTTTGTTCTCACTGGAGCGAAGGAGGTTGAGGGGAGACCTGATAGAAGTCTACAAAATTATGAGAGGCATGGACAGAGTGGATAGTCAGAAGCTTTATCCCAGGGTGGAAGAGTCAATTACTAGGGGGCATAGGTTTAAGGTGCGAGGGGCAAGTTTTAAAGGAGATATATGAGGCAGATGTTTTACACAGAGTAGTGGGTGCCTAGAACTCATTGCTGGGGGAGGTAGTGGAAGCGGATACGGTAGTAACTTTTAAGGGGCGTCTTGACAAGTACATGAATAGGATGGGAATAGAGGGATATGGTCCCTGGAAGGGGAGGGGGTTTTAGTTAAGTCGGGCACCATGGTCGGTGCAGGCTTGGAGGGCCGAAAGGCCTGTCCGTGTTCTGTAATTTTCTTTGTTTAGGAGGAATAAATGGGTCATTTTCCAAATGGCAGGAGTGACTAGTGAGGTACTGCATGGATTAGTGCTACCAACCCAGCTATTGACATTATATATTAATGATTTAGGTGAGGAAACTAAATGTACTATCGCCACATTTGCAGATGACACAAATCTGTGTGGGAGGGTGAGCTGTGAGAAGGATGCAGAGATACTCCAATGTGATTTGGACAAGTTGAGTGAGTGGGCAAATGCATATCAGATGCAGTATAATGTGGATAAATGTGAGGTTATCTATTTTAATAGCAAAAACAGGAAAGCAGGCTTTTATCTGAATGGCTATAAATTGAGAGAGGGAAATGTGCAACGAGACCTGGGTGTCCTTGTGCACCAGTCACTGAAGGTAAGCATGCAGGTGCAGCAGGAGATAAAGAAGGCAAATGGTATGTTGGCCTTCATTGTGAGAGGAGCAAGGATGTCTTAATGCAATTATACAGGGCCTTGGTGAGCCAACACCTGGAGTATTGTGTGCAGTTTTGGTCTCCTTATCTGAGGAAGGATGTTCTTGCTATCGAGGGAGTGCAGCAAAGGTGATTCCTGGGATGGTGGGATTAACGTATTAAGAGCAATTGAGTTGGTTAGGATTATATTCACAGGAGTTTAGAAGAATGAGGGGGGAATCTCATTGAAAACCTATAAAATTCTAATAGGAATAGACAGGGTAGATGCAAGAAGGATGTTCCCGATGGTGGAGGTGTCCAGAACCAGGGGCCGCATTCTGAGGATGAACCATTTAGGACAGAGATTAAAGTTTGCTGTGAGACACAGTCAGAGTCTGCTGGTAAAGCAATCATAGAATCACATACTACTCAGGGAGGCCTCTCACCCTCATCCTGTCAGTATTGGCTCTTTGGAAGAATAATCCAATTAGTCTCAACATCCTGGGGGTTACCATTGACTAGAAACTGAACTGGACCAGCCATTTAACTGCTGCGGCTACCAGAGCAGGTCAGAGGCTGGGAATCCTGCAGTGAGTAACTCACCTCCTGACTCCCCAAAGCCTGTCCACAATCTACAATGGACAAGTCAGGAGTGTGATGGAATACTTTGCACTTATCTGGATGACTGCAGCTCCAACAACACTCAAGATGTTCGACACCATCCAGAACAAAGCAGCCCGTTTGATTGCTACCCCTTCCATTCAATCTCTCCACCGCCTATGGACAATGGCAGCCATGTGTACCATCTACAAGATGCACTGAAGGGATTCACCAAGGTCCCTTAGGCAGCATCTTCCAGACCCACGCCCATTATCATCTAGAAGGACAAAAGCAGCAGATACCTGGGAACACCACCGCCTGGAAGTTCCCATTCAGGTCACTCACTATTCTGACTTGGAAAGATATCGCCGTTCCTTCACTGTCGCTGGGTCAAAATCCTGGGACTCCCTCCCCAACGGCACTGTGGGTGTACCTACACCACAGAGACCGCAGCGGTTCAACAAGGCAGCTTACCACCACCGTCTGGAGGCCAACTAGCGATGGGCAATAAGTGCGGTCCAGTCAGTGACACCCACATCCTGTAAATACATTTTTTTTAAAAAGTCTTGCTTCTCTGTTCTTTACCCAGAGATCTGCACATTTCTCCCCTTAAAGTGTTTATCCAATTCCCTTTAAAAACACGCCATGTGAAAAGAATTCTCTCTCCCTCTTGATTTCCGCCAATTATGTTATCTCCCCGTTATTGTCCGTCCTGCCAGTGGCAACAGTTTTTCCTTATTTCCTCTCTGAACACCTTCATTCAATCTCCCCTCAACCTGCAGTGTCAGCTGTAGCTCAGCTGGTAGCATTCTCACCTCTGGGTCATGGGATCCTGGGTTCAAAACCCACCCCGGGACTTAAACACAAAAGCCAAGGATACTGGGAGTGTAAAATAAAAGCAAAATACTGTGGCTACTGGAAATCTGAAATTAAAAACAGAGAATGCTGGAAAAGCTCAGCAGGTCTGGCAGCATCTGTGGAGAGAGAAACAGAGTTAACGTTTAGAGTCCACATGACTCTGCTTCAGAGTTAAAGAGAGGGAGAAATGTGATGGGTTTTACACTGGAAGAGAGGGGATGGAACAAAATAGGAACAGGTGAGTCAGGAGAGACTTAACAAAGATGTAATGGACACAAGACAAAGGGAGTGTTAATGATAGCATTAAAGACTAAAGAATGTGTGAATAGTGGCCTCAAGGAGAGATAGCAGGACATGTTAATAGCAGAAAACGGGTCTGTACTCTGAAAGCAAAACATGAGAACAAGTTCCCGACTGGCCCTGTGGGAGGAGTGGGTTGGGAAAAAAAATGGAGTATAGAATTCATGGTGTGAAGTTGTTGAACTCAATGTCAAGTCCAGAAGGCTGTAAAATGCCTTTGCGCCAATGGACATGAGGACACGAGAGCAAGATGGGGAATTGAAATGGTAAGCGACTGGAAGGTTGGAGTCAAGCTTGCGGACGACCGGCGGTGTTCTGCAAAGAAGGCACACAGTTTGCATTTAATCTCCCCAATGTAGAGGACACCGCCAGGGGACCGCTGCGCTGTAGGAGGTCTCGACTTTCAAATGATGTCATGCCCCTATCCACCTTTTTGTGTGCGTGTAAAAGATCTCATAACATCAATCTGAAACAGAACAGGAGTGTAAATCCTGGTCTCCTAGCCAAGTTTTATTGGCCATTCAACATCACAATAACATTCTTGTTTGTGGGAGCTGCCATCTTTACAACAGTGACGGCTCAGTGGCACACTGGTTAGCACTGCGCCAGGGACCCGGGTTCAATTCCAGCCTCGGGTGATTATCCGTGTGGAGTTTGCACATTCTCCCTGTGTCTGCGTGGGTTTCCGGGTGCTCCGGTTTCCTCCCACAGTCCAAATATGTGCGGGTTAAGTTGATTGGCCATGATAAATTCCCCTTAATGTCAGGGGGATTAAGCGGCTAAATATGTGGGGTTACGGGGATGGGAAAGGACCCGAGTGAAATTGTTGTCGGTGCAGTCTCAAAGGGCCAAATGGCCTCCTTCTGCACTGTAGATTCTATGATCTATGACTACACTTCAATGGTTGTAAATTGCTTCTGGATGTCTGTGAAAGGTGTGATACAAATACAAGTATTTCCTTTCGAAGGAAGACAACCCGCATCTTAATGAGGCAATTAGAAAAAAATGGAATAAGCCTATCTCTAGATTGTAACAATGTGTTTGATGTGAGCTTATATTCTATGTACGAACATACGTACATATTAACATACAGATTAGGAGCAGGTGTAGGCTTTTTGGCCATTTGAGCCTGCTCCAACATTCAATAAGATCGTTATTTTAATCTCAACTCCATTCCTGCCAACCTCAATAACCCCCCCTTGCTTAGCAAGAATCGATCTATCTCTGCCTTACGACTATTCAAAGACTCTGCCTCCATCACCCTTTGAGGAAGAAAGTTCCAAAGACTCACAACTGTGAGAAAAAATGTTTCTTCATCGCTGTCCTAAATGGGTGACCCCTAGTTCTAGATTCTCCCACAAGAAGAAACATCCTTTCCACATCCACCCTATCAAGACTCCTCAAGATCTTACATGTTTCAATCAAGTCATCTTTTAACTCTTCTAAACCTGGCAGACACAAGCCAAGACAGACAGTCCAGCCTTTCCTCATAAGACAACCCATGCATTCCAGATATTAGTCTAGTAAACCTTCTCTGAACTGCTTCCAACAAACTTATACCCTTCCTTAAATAAGGAGACCAATACTGTACACAGAACAAAGATGTGGTCTCACTAATGCCCTGCATAACTGAAGCATAACCTCCCTACTCTTGAATCAATTCCACTTGCAACAAAAAATGACATTCTATTAACATTGTTAATTACTTGCTGTATCTGCATACTAAGGTTATGCAATTCATGCACTAGGACACCCAGATCCCTCTGTACCTCAGGGCTCTGCAACCTCTCACCATTTAGATAATAAGCTTATTTTCTATTCTTCCTGTCAAAATGGACAATTCCACATTTTCCCACATTAGACTCCATCTGGCAGATCTTTGTCTACTCACCTAACCCATATATTTTCTTTTGTATCCTCTTTATGCCCTCTTCATGACTTATTTTCCCACCCATCTTTGTGTCATCAACAAAATTGGAAACCATTGATTTCTTCATGCAAATCATTTTATAAGTTGTAAAGAGTTGAGGCCCCAGCACTGATCGCCACTCTCACATCTTGCCAACCAGAAAATGACACACTTATACCCACGCTCGGGCTGGACATCTCTGACCTCACCTGCAGCTGGGATTCTCCGGGCCCGCTGCTGTGAAAAGAGATTTGGCTGAGCGCCAAATCCCCCATTCTCACTGGCAGCAATAGCTGAGCATCTGAGACCGGAGAATTCCAACTTCTGTTTCCTATTAGCTAACCAATCTTCTATCCATGCCAATATGTTACCCACTACACCATGAGCTTTCATTTTCCGCAATAACATTTGATGTGGCATCTTATCAATGCCTTCTGAAAGTCTAAGTACAGTACATCCATCGGTTCCCCTTTATTCACAGCACTGACTACTTCTTCACAGAACCTCAGTAAGTTGGTTAAACATGATTTTCCTTTCACAAAACATGTTGATCATGCCTGATTACCTTGAATTTATCTAAATGCCTTCCTATAACTTCATTAATAATGGCTTCTAATATCTTCCTTATGAAAGACGTTAAGCTGACTTGCCTGTAATTTCTTACGTACAGTTTCCTGCTTTCTCTCTCCCCTTTTGAATAAAGATGTTACATTTGCTATCTTCCAATATACTGGAACCTTCCCTAAATCTAGTGAAGTTTGGAAAATTAAAATCAATGCACCAACTATCTGACTAGCCACTTCCTTTTAAGATCCTAAGATGAAGTCCATTGGGACCTGTGGACTTGTCAATCTGCAGCTCCAACTATTTACTCAATACCACTTCCCTGGTGATTGTAATTTTCCCGAGTTCCTTCCTTCCATTTCCTGATTTACAGATATTTCTGGGATGTTACCGGTTTCCTTTATAGTGAAGGCCAACACAAAATACCTGTTCAATTCATCTGCCATCTCCTTATTTTCCATTATTAATTCCCCAGACACACTTCCTATAGAACCAACGCTCCCTTAGTTATTTTCTTTTTAGAATATCTATCGCAACTCTTACTATCTGTCTTTATATTTCCAGCCAGCTTTACCTCGCACTCTAGTTTTTCTCTTCTTATTATCCATTTGGTCACTCATTGCTGTACATTATCTACATTACAAATAATAAATCCTCAGAGACTAAGAACTGATTCCATTTAAATTGTGGGAGTGGAAAAATTAAAGTTTCATTGTGAAATATAGACATTTCTGGTGCTAATTATTTTACTGCTGGATGATGTAGGTTTAGATTACTAATTAACTGATGGAATATTCTCTCAATTATCACAGGAAAAAAATAGTTTAATTATCTTGAATGGGATGAAGCAAGATTCAATCCAATTCTTTATGTATCTAGGACAAGGAAAGGTCATCGTGCCCAGAGAGATTGTCATGATTCACGATTATTGTTATATCAAGTGGCACGCAGTATTGTAGCAGAGGAATATAGATGAACCTTAACTTTTCTTCAACTGGAGACCGCTATATTTCCAGCTTAGGGGAGACGGTGCCCGAGTAGTATTGTCATTGGTCAGAAATCCAGAAGCCCAGGGTCATGCTCTGGAACATCAGTTCAAATCCCGCCACCATCGCTGGTGAAATTTAAATTCTGTTAATAAATACTTTTTTTTTAAAAAAAGGTAGTCTCAGGAATGTGACTCAATGTTGATTACCATAAAAACCCACCCAGGGGAAGGAAATCTGCCATCCTTACCTGGTCTGGCCTACATGTGACTCCAGAACCACATCAATGTGGCTGACTCTGAACTACCCTCTGAAATAGCCGAGTGAGCCATTCAGTTTAAGGGTAATTATGGATGGGCAGGATTGCCAGCAACACCAAGATCCCAAGGAAGAATAAGGAAAAAACAATTGCGTCCACAACATAGAAACAGCCCATTCTCCACTGCCCTCCCTGTAACCTTGTCAGTATGATCTTCCCTTCCTCTCCCCTCAAAAAATTAACCGTCTTCTATTTAAATTGCTCCATGTGACAGAAACCTCCAAATTCAAACCCCTTTCCTGGGTGAAAAGGTTTTCTTTTCCTCCCAATTTCCTTATTGCTGACTATTTTATATTTTGGTCTCTACCATAAACGGAAACAGCTTCTCTACATATACCCTTGATAATAAAGATATCTATCAGGACACCCCTCAGAGATCCAACCTGTTCATCCTTCCCTGATTAATGTTTAATCCTCTCACTTCTGGAGTCAACCTTGTGAATCACTGTCCCACCTTCACCCCTGTTTCTATTATGCATCTCACAATATGGAGCCCAGAACTGTGCACAGTAACTCCAAGTGTGGTACAGGAATCAGTACTGGGCCTCAACTATTTACAATCTATATTAATGACCGGGGATGGCAGGATTGTTGTATTGGAGACAAATTTACTGATGATAAGTAGGAATACAAGTTGCGAGGAGGATACAAAAAGCTTCAAAGAGATATAGGCAGATTCAGAGAGTGGGCAAAAAATTGGCAGTTCAGTATAATGTGAGGAAATGTGAGATTATCCACTTGGATAGGAAAAGTAGAAAAGCAGAATATTATTTAAGTGGAGAGAAACTGCAGAATGATGCAGTAGAGGGATCTGGGTGGCCTGGTACATGATGCACAAACGTTAGCAAGCAGATACAAAAAGAAAATGAGAAGGGAAATTGAATACAGGCCGCTCTTGCAATGGGAATGGAATACAAAAAGGAGGGAAGTTTCTACAGCAGTACAGGACATTGGTAAGACCACACCTAGATTTCTGTGTACCATTCTGATCTCAAACATACGAACAAGGAGCAGGAATAGGCCATTCAGCCCCTCGAGCCTACTCTGCCATTTAATAAGGTCATGGCTGATCTGATTCGATTTGATTTATTATTGTCACATTTACTGGGATACAGTGAAAAGTATTGTTTCTTGCGTGCACTACAGACAAAAGCAAACTGTTCGTAGAGTACATAGGGGATAGGGAAAGGAGAGGGTGCAAAATATAATTACAATCATAGCTAGGGTGTAGAGAAAGATCAATTTAATGGCAGCAGGGAAGAAGCTGTTCTTGAGTCGGTTGGTACGTGACATCAGAATTTTGTATCTTTTTCCCAGCAGAAGAAGGTGGAAGACAGAATGTCCGTGGTGCTGGCTGCTAATTTCCTTATTTAAGGAGAAATATATTTACACTGGAAACAATACAGAGAATGTTCACTGCGCTGTGTCCTTGGATGAGGAGTTTGTCTTATTAGGAAAGGTTGAGCAGGTTGGCACTTTACACATTGGAGTTTAAAAGAATGAGAGGTGATCAGATTGAAAGACACAAAATTCTGGCGGCTGGGGGAGAGGATCTTGACATGGTTGATGCTGAGAGGATGTTTCCCCTCTGGGAAGAATCTAGAACTAGGGGGACACTGTTTAAAAATAAGGGTCTCCCATTTAAGATTGAGACAAGGAGAAATTTCTTCTCCAGAGGTGTTTCATCTTTGGAATTCTTGACTCGGGAGCAATGGAGGCTGGATCATTGAATATAAACAGGGCTGAGTTAGACAGATTCTTGAACTATAGAGATATGGGGACCAGGCAGGAAAGTGGAGTTGAGGCCAAGACCATATCAGTCATTGAATGGTGGAGTAGGCTCAAGGGACTATATTGTCTACCTCCTACCCCTGATTGTAATGTTCCCATAGAATCTTTACAGGAGAAGCAGGCCATTTGGCCCATTATATCTGACCCAGCTCTCTGCAAGAGCAACTCACCTAGTCCCACTGCCCCCTCTCATTTTCCCCATAGCCCTGCACATTTTCTCTCTTCAGGGAATTGTCCAATTTTCCTTCTGAAAACTGTAATTGAATCTGTCTCCACCACACTCGGACAGTACATTCTAGATCCTAACCACTCGCTGTGTGAATCTGTCTCCACCACACTCTCAGACAGTGCATTCCAGATCCTAACCACTCGCTGTGTGAATCTGTCTCCACCACACTCTCAGACAGTGCGTTCCAGATCCTAACCACTCGCTGTGTGAATCTGTCTCCAGTGCATTCCAAATTCTAACCATTCACTGCCTGAAATTGTTTTCCACATGTTTCTGATGCATTATTTCTCATTGAAACTTACGAAATTCTTGCAGAGGGGTGACAGGGTAGATGCAGGTAGGTGCTTCCCCTAGCTGCTAAATCAAGAACCAAAGGTCACCATCTCAGAATAAGGGGCAGGCCATTTAGGACTGAAATCAAGAGGTTTTTCTTCACTCGGAGGGTGGTGAATCTTTGGAATTCTCTCCCCCAAAGGGCTGTGGAAGCTCAGCCAGAGAGCATGTTAAAGACAGGAACCGATAGATTTCTGGAGACCAGTGACATCAAGGGATATGGAGATAGTGCGGGAAAGTGACATTGAGGTAAATGATTCAGCCATGATCTAATTGAATGGCGGAGCAGGCTGGATGGGCTGAACAGCCTTCTCTTGCTCCTAATGGTTCTTTTGCCAATCACATCAAATCAATGCCCTCTTGTTCTTGGTCCTTCCACAATTCCTACCCACTCTATCCACCTTTCATCATTTTGTGCAGCTGTCCTCTCAATCTTCTCCAAAGAGAACAAGCTCAGTTTCTCCTTCCCTGGGACCATTCTCAGAAATCTTTTCTGTCCTCCCTCATCACATCCTTCCAAACGTGCAGTCCTTAGAACTGGACACAAAACCTCAGCTGAGACCAAACCAACGCTTTATAAAGTCCATCATAACTCCAGTACTTTTACACTCCATTCCTCTATTTACAAAGCTCAGAATCCCACATACCCTGCCATGTTAAATCATTAATACCCCCAGGTCCTGCAGCCCGAGTTGTACCCTTTATTTTATACTGTCTCTCCATGTTCTCCTTACCAATTTCACACGCCATGTGTCCACCCATTTCCACCAACCTGTCTCTCTTCTCTTGAAGTTTATTTCTATCCTCTTCACAGTTCACAATATTTTCCAGTTTTGTATCATCCGCAAATTCTGAAATTGAGTCCTGTAACCCGTCTAGATCATAAATATACATCAGAAAAAGCCAGGTCCTAAAGCCCAACCCTGGAAAACTCCACTCCGTTCCTTCCACTAGTCTGAAAACCAACCATTCTTATGTTCTTGAATGTGGCCTAACCAAGCTTTGATACAAGTTTAACACCACTGCTCTGTGTTATATGCTCACTCGCATCTTTTATCTCAATTGATGCCTCTGAATTACTCAGCTGTCACACCTCCTGGGAGAGACTAAGAGGCATACGGCAGAGAGATGACGTTTACCCGTATAATATAAATAATATCCAGTGAGGGATCAGCCATCCGAGCAAATTCTAGCCAAGGCTTAAAGACTGGTTGCTTTCCTTCGGCCCCTTTAACCGACAACGCTGAATCGGAACAGTATCCGCTGTCTTACTGACCAGCAAGTAAAAAGCTGGAGAGCTAACTCTCTCTCTCGCCCAATGCCACTGAACACTGAACGTGTTTCCAGCATTTCCTGGTTTTGTTATTACAATTGTTTCTTCCAACATTTACTAGAGTAATGATTACCATCTCAATTCACTTAATCAGCCATGGGCTCATGGTTCAGCATCAGAGGCTATTGTAACAGTGAAGGTGTGATTTAGAATCTGCGTCAATGCCTTTTACAACAAGCCTGTGGGTGTGATGCTAGGTGAGCCTGGAAATATTCTTCACATTCGCACATACTCATAGTCATGCCTATCCAGTATTTGAAATGCTTCATCTATAAATGACATACATAAGAGGACGTACTATTTGATATCAGTACAGTATAGTGCGATAGGGACTGTGTGACAAAAGAATCAGTGGAAGGTCACAGGAAGCAAACACGAGAAGCAAGATTTTGATGGTTACATTTATGTCTATTCTTAGTCACCTAGTTCAAATTTATTTATAAATCAAAAAGAAACAGCGTTAAATTTGATATGTTTTGTTTTCCTTATTTAAAATAGTGGAATAACACATCTCTAAATTATGATGAATAAACTGCATACATTTTCTAAATAAAATCACATAATCCAACACAATATTAAACTAAAATATCTATACAATCACTGTTTCGGCTGCAACCAAAGATGTTATCTTTTAAAAAGTGTCAAAATTCTTATAAAATAAGCAACATTTCAGACAGCTAAGCATCAAGGAACACTTGGGAATTTCTTCAAACTTAAAGGTTTATTAATTTCTGAGCAAGACACCAGGTTATAGTCCTGGAATTGTTACGATGGAGAAGTTGAAACCTGCTGTTACTACACTAGGTGAATAGAGTTGGGTCCTCCCCACAGTAGTTGAAATGGAAGGAGTAGCACTGAGGCGAGTTCTGCTAAACAGGACTGACTGTTTGCCAATTAAAATTAACATAGCTTCACAGGTAGAACTCCCCTGTCTCTCACCACTGTCCCACTCCCTGCCCACTGTCTGCCTCTACATTGATTCACACACATATCATTCACTATTTTCCTAATCCAGAGTAGCTGGGATGTGCAAGTAGTCCTTTCCCTGTTAATCAGCACTTGCAATAATGAGGAAGTGTGTTGGCAGGGTGGGTTGGTTGGGAGTGGGGTGGGGGTGGTTTGGGATGTGGGAGAGGGCTGTGTGTGGAAGGGGTGGGGGGCTTACAGAGTTACATAGACAGGAGTAGTCTATTTAGCCCCTTGATTATATTCCTCCGTCCAGTCTGAACCTCAACTCATTGACCTGAGTTGGCTGAATGGCCGAGAACCTATCACTCGGGGCGGGCAAGGTTCCCAGAACAGAAATCTCCTTTGGCCTCGGGTGGGATTTTACGATCTTGCCCAAGCGAGGCCATAAAATCCATCTATATCCAAAAAAACATCAAACTCAGTTCTGAAAACCTCAGCTAACACTGAGCACCCACTGTCTCTTGGGGAAAGTAAATGTTCAATAGCCTTTTCATGAAAAATTACATTCCAATGTCCTGGTAATTCTATGGCTCAGGGAGCCAGGACCTGAGATGCCCTTTGAACCAAATGCATTGTTTTAACATGTTTCAAATGCAAAACTCCCCACTTTCAAACATTCTTTCCCACTTTATCACTGAAAACCTCCAGCATTACACACCTTTGATTCTGTGATTGCAAAAGAACCAAAGGAAACAGAAAACAATCCCAGGCCTCCCACCCTCCACCAATGCCCACCCTCCCCCAAGCCCCACACCCACCCACACCCTCCTTAGGGCTTCTGAAAATTGGGAACTCACCTGCAGGTTTCATGTAATACTGCTCTATATCTGACATGTCGGTTTGTAGTACACACTCAAGATAGCTGAGGATAACTTTCCTACTGTAGTAATATCTTGCACCCAATAGTAAGGTGGGCACACAGCAGGTCAGCAGCGAGGACTTGGTCAGATAAAAGCACATTACTATGGAGACAAGGGAGAGAAATAAACGATACCTGTCAGAAAAGAGAATGGAGTGTTTATTTCGGAACAACCCCAGAGGAGACACACACATATTATAAAAATATATACACATTTACTGCCCATGTTGCTGTTTTAAAAAGTAATAATTCCTATATTTATGTACATACTTACATAACTTGTTGTCTCAACTGCAGGTGATGTCCACAAGATTTCCCAAACACAGTTAAGTACTGTGTTTTTTTTAAACCTGTCTACCATCAAAACTGATCACATCATTTAAAGAACAGTTTGGTCAAATTGTTAACACAGTGACACTGTAAACAGTGTGGCACCTTCTAACTTACCTACTGTGTCTTCACATTTAACAATACACAGCAAACTGCTCACAGGCCTGATGTTGTTTAAAAGAAGAGTCTGGAGTGGGATTAGGAACAATCTTTGGCAGTATTTTAAAATGCTACAAAAAAAGGTCTGTTCTTCGCCTCTCAGCTCCTGTCTCTTTCTCCCCGAACCCCCCCGCCCCCCCCCCCCCAGCCGCTGGTGCACATGCTGACTAGAACCCGCAGCGCGTTCTCCTCTCTCCTCTGCCTCCTGAGCGCACTGCGCGTGAACGGGTCTCGCGGGCACGCGCCGCAGACTGGCTCGAGAAGTGCGGGGGCGCGGAGCGCTCGTCACAACAAGAAAGACAAGCGCATGTTTTAAAGACGCATCTCCCCTTATAGTGGGATGCAGAGGAAGATGCTGACTCCCACTGGGAATATTCCCTGTCTGTGTGCATAGGACAGTCCCTGTTTGTGTGCATGTGTCCATATAGAGAATGAGGAACATTCCCACTGGGAACATTCCCTATCTGTGTACATGGAATGTCCTCCCACTGCATGCCAGAGTGTGTGAGATATAACACTGCACAGGCTGAAATGACAATTAGACAGAAAACTCAGAGATACCGAGCAGTCTCAGCAGAGACTCCTGTGAAAAGTCTATCGGGGTAAGGATGATATGGACACAAAATTAGTGATAACCTGGGTAAAGCTACCAAGTAAAAAGGTACATGGGTAAATGTAACCATGGTAATGTGGTTGCAGCGACATGGGCAAGGTACATGTGTAAGAGATACCTGGGTGAGGTGTTTGGGTAAAGTAATGGGGCAGGGTACATGGGTAATGTATACATGGATAAGGTGCATGGGTAAGGTTACATAGCAATGGATACATGGTGTACATTGAAAAGCTGTACACACTGGGCTAGCATTTATTGCCCACCACTAACTACCCTCCATTTCACTGAATTGGAGGGCATTTAAGAGTCAACCGCATTGCTGTGGCTCTGGGGTCACATATAGGCCTGACTAGATAAGGACAGCAGATTTCCTTCCCTAAAGGACATTAGTGCCCCAGATGGTTTCATGGTCATCAGTAGAATTTTAATTCCAGGTTTTTTTTAATTGAATTCAAATTTCACTATCTGCCGTGGCGGGATTCGAACCCGGGTCCCCAGATCTTGCTTTGGGTCTCTGGATTATGAGTCCAGTGCCTCCCTTTAATGTGTACATGGGTAAGGGGTACCTGGGTATAGGGTGCCTGAGTAAGATACATGAGTAACTGTACATGTCCAAGAGTTACATGGATAATGTACACATTAATAAGGGTACATTAGTAAGGGTAAATGGAAAGAGATACTTGGGTAAGGTACATAGATAAGGTACATGGGTAAGGGTACATGGGTAAGAGTACATAGGAACAGGAGTAGGCCATTCAGCCCCTCAAGCCTGTTCCACCATTCAATGAGATCATGGCTGATCTGTGGCCTAACTCCATTTACCTGCCTTTGGCCCATATCCCTTACTACCTTTGCTTAACAAAACATTATCTCAGATTTAAAGATAACAACTGATTTAGCATCAACTGCCATTTGTGGAAGAGAGTTCCAAACCTCTCCTACCCTTTGTGTGTCGAGGCGCTTCCTAACATCTCTCCTGAATGGTCTGGCCCTAATTTTTAGACAGTGCTCCCTAGTTCTAGAATCTCCAACCAGTGGAAATAGTTTATCCTTATCTACCCTGTCTTTTCCTGTTAATATCTTGAAGACTTTGACCAGATCACCCCTCAACCTTCTTAATTCTGGAGAAAACAGGTCTAATTTGTATACTCATTCCTCATAACTTAATCCCTGAAGTTCAGGTATCATTCTTGTAAACCCGTGCTGCACGCAGTCCAAGGCCAATATAAACTTCCAAAGGAGTGGTGCCCAGACCTGCTCACAGTGACTCCAATTTCATCAGATTACATCTGCCAAGGTACCCTTAGCAAGGTTACCTTACCCAGGTGAAGAAAAGCTGGGCAAGGGTAAGCTGGGGAACGGTAAACTGGGGGAGTGTATATTGGGAAGTGCATACGAGAGAACTGTATACTGGGGAGGTGTATAGTAGGGAAGTGTATACTAGAGAAATGTATACTGGAGAAATGTATACTAAAGAAATGCATGTTGGAGAAGTGTATACTGGGGAAGTGTACACGAGAGAAGTGTACACTGAGGAAGTGTACACTGAGGAAGTGTACACCAGAGAAGTGTACACCAGAGAAGTGTACACCAGAGAAGTGTACACCAGAGAAGTGTTTAGTAGGGGAGTGTATACTAAAGAAATGTATACTGGAGAAATGCATATTGGAGAAGTGTATACTGGGGAAGTCTACATGAGAGAAGTGTATAATGGAGAAGTGCACACTAGAGAAATATATACTGGGGAAGTGTACACTGGGGAAGTGTATACTGCTAGAATACCGGAGTGCTGCTCCGCATTGGCCGCACTACTTCTGTTTGCCAGACCCCCCATGTGCACAGCTGGAGCTCTGTGAGTTGACATGCTTGTGGGTCTCTGTCAGAGACCCGACTGTCTCCGCTGTGGGGTGAGACCACCCGGGCCGCTTTCCAGCTGCCCTCTTCCACCCCCCACCCCCCCCCCCCAGCACCCCCCTCAGACCCCCTCCCCAGTCCGCGCACCGCCTGTCAGTATAGCGCCTGTCCATCAGCATTAAGCTGAGCTCCACTTACATTGACAATGCAGTTTCGCGATCGTCTGCCTTATTTTCTCATTTTTCAAATGATTTCAGACTGAAAACTCTTAAAAGATTAAAATGACCGCCACATTAAGTGTCTTTTTTGTTCTAAAATAAAAAATAATAATTAAATAATACAGTGGTACATATTCTTTTATAGAATTTAAATAAATTAAAGATTGTTGTCCATCACGTTTGGCTGCGTAAAAAAGCACACACACACACACACACACACATACATACAGACACACACATATATACACACACATACACATTCCTGATCATAAAATAGGTGCAAAAATACATCTAAATTGGGGAAGAGTTGGGGTTTCGGGAATAGTGGGATTTAGACTTTGGGAAGAGTGGGGTGGAAAAAACATTTTCTATTGCGAATGGGAATGCTGGTAAAATCTGGCTCACCGGTCAGACAGGAGTAAAAGAGAAGGATCTTGGGCTGTTGTTTTAACCCTCTGAGCGCCGTGTTGGGAATCCTCTCCATTATGCCGTGGTAGAAGATGCGGCAAACACTAGCCTGGTCACTGGGCTGGAATTCCCGAATGAGGACAGCCTCGGCTTTCAGCTGCTTCTGCTCCCCTCCCTCAGCCTCCTCTGGCGAGGAGGATCCAGAGGAGGGGGGTCCAGAGGAGGCGGCCACTGGCGGCGGGGAGCCCGGAGCTGGCCACATCTGGCTGGAGGAGACAATCGCGTCGTTCTTGGACCCCGGCATCTCCTCGTCCGCCACCATCTTCGTCTCACAGACCATGTTGACTGGCAGAAAATTCATAAAAAAGACCTGGCGACCTCCTTCTGTAATCTCCCCCTCCTCCAAATAAAACCGGCAAAGTAACAACACTAATGATGATGTGTGGGAGGAGGAGGAGAGGGAGTGGGCAAAGGGGGAGAGAGGTGGTGAAATGAAAGGTGGGAGAGAGAGAGAGAGAGAGCCCCCCTGATCTCTCCTTTCTCCTGTAGCAATGTCTGGAATGAATGAGTTGCTCGTTGCCTCCCAGCCGCATTTATAGGGCTGCGCTCCGGCTGCGACTCACATGTCCAAGTCCTGCTGCTCAGTTGGCCAGGGAAGGTCCCCCATGTGGTCTGGGGGAGGGCGTTCTCCACCAAACAACTCTCCTTCCTCCCATTTGCCAATACTATCACATTTTATTTCGCATCAATGTCTGCACACACACAAAACATTAATAAATAAACGGTGTCAGCAGTCAGCCAGCTCACACCAACTGCGTGGGACACATTTCACCATTTTATTTCATCCTCTGTTTAATTTCCTCCCTTTTTTCTCTTCCTAAAAAGATAGAATAGATGCTAATCTCAGCCGCTCACTCCCCTCAGCACCCTGCCTGCCAGTAACCGGCATAAATTCTTATTTTGAGGGGAGTTTTAAGGTGCAGTGGTTTAAGGAGTGAATCTTTCTCCCACCGCGGGGTATCACCCGATTGCCCTCCATCCTGACATCCCTGTATCCCAGGCAGCGTTTACACTGCAGTCTAACAAGATATCGGCCATGTCTGCTTCAGAACCATTCACTGAGGTGTATGTGCTGCATTCCCCTCCGCTTCCACACACCATTCCAAACACGCAGAGACACAGAGACACAGATACAGAGACACACACAGACACCCAACCACAGACACATACAGAGACACAGACAGAGACACACTCACGGAGATAGAGACACCGACACAGAGATACCCGCTGAGACAGAGACACACAGAAAGACAGACACCGACACAAACACCCACACACAGACACACATAGTCAAACCCACAGAGACAGAAACACACACACAGACGCACAGAGAGACACACGCCCGCACACTCAGACACACATACACACACGCAGACGCAGAATCACACACAGACGGACACAGACACACACATATAGATACCCACACACAACACATAACCCCCCCACACGCATCATACATCCACAGACACGCACAATCACACACAAACAAACCTCCCCCACACACCAGCCCACACACGTTAGGGGAAAGTGCGGAATGTCCCGCTGGACTCGCACAAGAGCGGGGACATTGAGCTGTAACCTTGGGGACAAGGTGCATAGAGCAGCGCTCCAGCCGCTCCTTATTAATAAAACATTGAAATAAAATGGAAATAAACATCTCCATTGGTGAGAGAGCTACACTGATGTCACAACCATTGCCAACGCGGCTTCTCCTTCTAAAACTGGGATAACATTAAATATTGGAAAACTGCGAGGTGTAAAGATTAGAGGAATCACAGAGAGATGTTTTACTGGCGAGTTTAGATGATGTGTATTCTGTATATAATACAGGTGCTGGCGAATTACTGGATTTTGACAACAATTGATGATGAGTATTCAGCGGAATATGATTTATGCAGGAAGGCGAGTGATCTCCGCTCAGATTCGGATTCAGTGAAATGGTACAAAGATGGAAGGAGGTTTTTTAAAATGAATTCTGCTGGAGAAATCTTTCTTCATGTCTGAAGCCCCCTGGCGGATACCGGCTTCTACCATTTTTCAGCATCTGAGCGGAGTGGCAGGTTAAAATTACAATGATTGGGGTGGGGGAGGGGGAGGGGAGGGTGTATGTGTGTGTGTGTCTGTCTGTGTGTACTTGTGTGTCTGTCTGTATGTCTGCCTATCTGTGTTTGTGTGTCTGTTTATCTGTGTGTGTTTATTTGTCTATGTCTGTTTGTGTGTCCATCTGTGTGTATCTGTGTGAGTGTTTCTGTGTGTATGTATGTGCGGGTGTTTTTGTGAATGTGTGTGTTTGTATGTGACTCTTTATATTTGTTTCTGTGTCTGCGTGTGTGTGTGAATGTGTTTCTGTTTGTGTTTGTCTGTCTCTGTGTCTGTTTGTGTGTGTGCATATATGTGTCTGTGTGTGTTTCTCTGTGTATGTCTGTTTGTATGTGTGTCTGTGTATGATTCTGTGTCTGTGTGTGTCTGTCTGTGTGTGTCTGTTTGTGTGTGTATCTGTGTGGGCTGTCTGTGTCTGTGTGCATGGGTGTCTGTCTATCTGTGTGTGTCTGTCTGTGTATGTTTCTGTGTCTGTGTGTGTCTGTCTGTCTGTCTGTGTGTGTGTCTGTTTGTGTGGCTGCGTGTGTGTGTCTGTCTGTGTCTGTGTGTGCCTGTGTCTGTTTGTCTGTTTGTGTCAGTCTGTGTGTGGCTGTGTGTGTGTCTGTGTGTGTGTCTGTCTGTATGTTTGTATGTGTATGTGCCTGTCTGTCTGTGTCTGTGTGTCTGTTTGTGTTGGTCTATCTGTGTGTCTGTCTGTGTGTGTCTGTCTGTATGTTTGTGTGTGTGTCTGTCAGTCAGTCTGTATCTGTGTCTGTGTGTGGGTGGGGGGGGGGGGGCCTGGAATCAGATATATATATTAAAAAATACAAGATTTGTCCCTTTCCCCCTCTTGTGAAGGCGACATGTTGTGTTTGAGACTGGAGAGATTGGAATTGTTTTAGGATTGGAATTGTAGATTAGGGATCTGAGGAAGAGACAGACAGAGAGCGATAGGAATCGGAGCACTCCCACACTGTTAGTGATTTGAGAAGAGCTGAATGCTCACACTACTTTTTTCTTTTCTGGTCACACTTATAACATCTTTTAAGATTTGTTTCCACCAGTTAGTGCAATTGGGGAAATATAAATGAGGTGAGAAAGGGTTTAATTTTTGATTCACTGACACTTGAATTTAACAGCGAGCTCAATAATAATGGAACTGGGAGCTTTGTGGGATTTGAATCTTAAATCTGCTTATAGCTGGTCAGCAGAGAGTGTGTGTGAGAGAGAGAGGGAGGGAGTATGTGTGTGAGAGAGGGAGGGAGTGTGTGTGTGAGAGTGTGTGTGTGGTGTGAGAGAGGGAGGGAGTGTGTGTGAGAGAGGGAGGAAGTGTGTGTGTGATAGAGAGTGTGTGAGAGAGAGAGAGGGAGTGTGTAAGAGAGAGAGGGGCGGAGTGTGTGTGAGAGAGAGAGTGTGTGAGAGAGAGAGGTAGTGTGTAAAAGAGGGAGGGAGTGTGTGTGTGAGAGAGCGGGAGTGTGTGTGAGAGAGAGAGGGAGTGTGTGTGAGAGAGGGAGGGAGAGTGTGTGAGAGAGGGAGGGAGAGTGTGTGAGAGAGGGAGGGAGTGTGTGGGGGAGAGAGGGAGGGAGTGTGTGGGGGAGAGAGAGTGTGTATGTGTGAGAGAGAGTGTGTGTGAGAGAGGAAGTGTGTGTGAGAGAGAGAGGGAGTTTGAGAGAGAGAGGCAGAGTGTGTGTGAGAGAGGGGGAGTGCGTGTGTGTGTGTGAGAGAGAGAGAGGGGGAGTGTGTGTGTGAGAGAGGGAGTATGTGTGAGAGAGGAAGTGTGTATGAGAGAAAGAGGGAAAGGGAGTTTGCGAGAGAAAGGGAGAGTGTGGGTGAGAGAGGGAGTTAGAGAGAGAGGGAGAGTGTGTGAGAGAGAGAGTGTGTGATTGAGACAGAGTGCACGTGTGAGAGAAGGAGTGTGTGTGTGTGTGAGAGAAATTGAGAGTGTGTGAGTGAGAGAGGGGAGGGGGAGAGTGTGTGTGAGAGAGCTAAAGAGGAGGATGTGTGTGAATGTTTGTGAGAAAGGGAGGGGGAGATTTTGTGAGTATGTGTGTGTGTGTGTTTGAGAGAGAGAGGGAAAGTGTGTGTGTGAGAGAAAGGGAGTGTGTGTGAGAGAGGGAGGGAGTGTGTGAGAGAGAAGGAGTGTGTGTGTGAGAGAGGTAGTGTGTGTGAGAGAGAGGGAATGTGTGTGTGAGAGAGGGAGGGAGTGTGTGAGAGAGAGGGAGTGGATGTGTGAGAGAGAGGGAGTGTGTGTGAGAGAGGGAGTGCATGTGTGAGACAGGGAGTGTGTGTGTATGAGAGAGAGATTGAGAGTGTGTGAGAGAGATAGAGATGGGGGCGAGTGTGAGTATGTGTGTGAGAGTGAGAGAGAGGGAGAGTGTGTGTGTGTGTGGGGGGAGGGGGCGTGTGTGTGTGTGAGAGAGAGGGGGGTGTATGTGTGTGAGAAAGGGGGAGTGTGTGTGTGTGTTTGAAAGAGGGGAGAGTTTATGTGTGTGTATGTGCATGTGTATGTGTATGAGAGTTGGGGTGGAGTATGTGTGTGAGAGAGAGGGAGAGTATATAGAAGAGAGGGGGGAGTCTGTGTGAGTGTGTGAATGTGCGTGAGCGAGAGAGGGGTGTGTGTGTGAGAGAGAGAATGCATGAGAGATGTGGGGGTTGGAAGGGAGAGTGTGAGGGGACAGATACTGTGTGTGAGAGAGAGGGGAGTGTGAGAGGGGGGAGTGTGAGAGGGGGGAGTGTGAGGGGGGGAGTGTGAGAGGGGGGAGTGTGAGGGTGGAGTGTGAAGGGGGGAGTGTGAAGGGGGGGAGTGTGAGAGGGGGGAGTGTGAGGGGGGGAGAGTGTGAGAGGGGGGAGTGTGAGGGGGGGGGAGTGTGAGGGGGGAGTGTGAGAGGGGGGAGTGTGAGATGGGGGGGAGTGTGAGAGAGGGGAGTGTGAGAGGGGGGAGAGTGAGAGGGGGGAGTGTGAGAGAGGGGAGTGTGAGGGGGGAATGTGAGAGGGAGGAGTGTGAGAGAGGGGGGAGTGTGAGAGAGGGGAGTGTGAGGGGAGAGTGTGAGAGCGGGGAGTGTGAGAGGGGGGTGTTGGGGGGGGGGAGTGTGAGAGAGGGGGGAGTGTGAGAGGGGGAGTGTGGGGGGGGAGTGTGAGAGGAGGGAGTGTGAGAGGGGGGAGTGTGAGAGGGGGAGTGTGGGGGGGGAGTGTGAGGGGGGAGGGAGTGTGAGAGGGGGGAGTGTGAGTGGGGTAGTGTGACAGGGGGGAGTGTGAGAGAGGGGAGTGTGAGAGGGGGGAGTGTGAGGGGGGAGTGTGAGGGGGGAGTGTGAGAGGGGGGAGTGTGAGAGGGGGAGTCTGAGATGGGGAGTGTGAGGGGGGGGAGTGTGAGAGGGGAGAGTGTGAGAGAGTGGAGTGTGAGAGGGGGGAGTATGAGGGGGGGAGTGTGAGGGGGGAGTGTGAGAGGGGCAGTGTGAGAGGGGGAGTGTGAGGGGGGGAGTGTGAGAGGGGGGGAGTGTGAGAGGGGGAGTGTGAAGGGGGGAGTGTGTGAGGTGTGAGAGGGGAGAGTGTGAGATGGGGAGTGTGAGAGTGTGAGAGAGTGGAGTGTGAGAGGGGGGAGTGTGAGGGGGGGAGTGTGAGGGGGGGAGTGTGAGAGGGGGCAGTGTGAGAGGGGGAGTGTGAGGGGGAGTGTGAAGGGGGGGAGTGTGTGAGGGGGGAGTGGTGAGGGGGGAGGGTGAGGGGGGAGTGTGA